>NC_137735.1:146554661-147230285 GCF_963264785.1 Psittacula echo
TGATGGTGGCGCTGCCAGAAGCTGCCGAGGCTGCTGGTGTCACAGGTGGCAGCCTGCAGCAGCGGACGTCTGCCCTCGCTGAGCCAGCTGGTGGCGGGGGTGCCGTATTCAGCAATGATGGCAGACGGAGCGTCTGCTCTTGTCTGGATCCGCTGGTGAGGGGCAGCACCGCTCGGTGCCGCAGGCTGCCCATCTGCAAGAGAAGGCGAGGAGAGAGGCTGTGTGACAGTGTCCCTTGTGCCCATGTCCCAGCTGGCTGAGCTGGGGCAGCTGGGCTCCCCCGCCAGCTCCAGGGCAAGGCTCAGCCCCGCAGGCAGCTGCCGCCTGCTCCCAGAGCCGGCTGGGGAGAGGCCTGGCCACCCGCAGCCCACGGCCACTGCCCAGAGCACCTCCGGCAAGCCCGGGCAGCCTGCGGGGCACGGCACGGGGGGCTCAGCTTGCTTTCTACTGCACCTCCTGCCTGCCCGTGAGCAGCTCCCGGGATCAGGAAGACGTTTGGCCCCGTCTCCCTGGGGCTCCCTACCTGTGCCCGTTGGGTGAGCATAGGCCAAAACCTCTCTGGGTAGCTCACCTGTGGCAGCGTGGTCCCATGCTGGGACGATGCCTGGCTCCTGGTGCCCTGCGGCGTTTCCTCGGGCTGCCTGTGGGCCCCCTGCGGGCAGGAGGAGGAGGAAGAGGTCTGTGGTGGAGGCGGCTGCCTTGCTACAGCAGCCCCTACAGAGCCAGCAAGCCCGGGCCTGGCACCGAGGCAGCTCTGAGCAGCCCCGTCCCGCCATCGGCCTCTCTCTCCTACCGCGCCCCTCACCTGCCACCTTCTCTGCCTGCTTGGCCTGCCCTCAGTGGGCTGCGAACGGCCATTCGCCTCTTTACCCATGGGCATCTTCCACGTCCTGGGACGCTGAACTGCCGTAGGCTTCCAGGGATGTTGTTGCCTCCTGAGGGAGGCTGCTTCTCTGGACTGAGGTACTCCAGGGCTCTCCCTCCTTATGTACCCCAAGGTCAACCCGGTTTCACCCCCGCCTCACAATGGCCTCTGGGCACGGGGAGCCCCCCCTACATCACAAAGGCCCGGCTGTCGCCATGGAGATGCCCAGTCTCATGGGAACAGTGACTGTTCCCAACCAGTCCCAACCGGTGACTGGCATCTCCATAGTGACCACTGAAGCTTTGTCATGTTGGCTTTGTGATGTCCGCCATGCCAAGCCCTGCCATGCCACGCCACTATCAACCATCTCCCTGCTGATTGTGATGGGGATCACCATATTGGCACGCATGCTGAGTGTTTCACCCACGACCATTTTGCCTGATGGAAACAACAGCCGGATGGCTGGAAACATACGCTGTGCCTCACGCCACTGCCCGGAACACTACCCTGGGCCTTGCGGAACAGATTTTGTGGCCACACAGCACCCCAGAGAGAATTGAGTCCGCCAATGGGACTCATTTCCGGAACAGCCTTATAGACACTTGGGCCAAAGAGCGTGGCATTGAGTGGGTATATCACATCCCCTACCATGCGCCAGCCTCTGGGAAAATCAAACGGTACAATGGGCTGTTAAAAACTACACTGAGAGCAATGGGCGGTGGGACTTTCAAACACTGGGATACACACTTGCCAAAGGCCACCAAAGCGGTCAACACCAGAGGATCTGGCAACAGGGCTGGCCCAGCCCAGTCTGAACTTTTACATACTGTAGAAGGGGATAAAGTTTCTTATGGCCATGCCATGCCACGCCATCCGCACAATTGTTCATCTGCCAATTCCACTTACTCTGGCATTTGAGAGGGAAACAAAGTCCTCGGGCCATAAAGAGAAGTATTTTGGTAACAGCCTCTGACTGAAGAATCTATATTGGTTCAATTGGAGTTAAATTGGAGGGAAAAGGAGCAGGCAGAGGGCGAGCACTGGGGGGAAAGGGATCTGGTTTATTGGCCCGAGAAAGTGTCCACAGCGAGCGCAGGCAGCAGCACGATGTCCTCAGCGCAGCTCCCTCGGGCCTGGAGCTGGCAGTGGAGCACTACTCCTCCACTCGCGGCCTGATGCAGGAGCAGCGGAAAGCCCTGCGCAGAGTCTTCAGCGCCCTTCTGAAGCGAGATGGTCATCGCTGTTGGGCTGCTCTTGCGGCCGGGAGGGCGGCGATGCCTGTGGGGAAAATAGAGCTGTAGGTGCGGGGCTGGGCGATCAGCGGGCAAGCTGCTGCTGCCACTCGCCACCAAGGGCTTCCCCTGGGGGCTTCCCACCAAAGGCTTTCAGCACTTGCCCAGGGAGGGGAGGCCGGGGCACGGCCGAACTTGTGCGCTGGTTGCTGCCGGCCTAGCCTGGGTGCCACTGGGACGTACCTGGCCCGTCCCTGGTGTCCTGAACACTGGCAGGTGACCCTGCCAGTTCATCCTTGTGTAACGGTGGGGAGGCAACGGCCGAGCTGGCCTTTCCCTGATGCTTCTCAGGTGCTCTCCTCACTTGCTGACTGACTGCAACCTGCACAGCTGTGTCAACTACTGTGACCCACTGTGGGGCAGGTGCCTCTCTCTGGGCCTGTACTAGTGTCTTCTGCTCATCCATGTTGGCTTCCGCTGGAGGCTCTGCAGCCACAGAGGTCTCTATGTCCTGAACTGCTGCAGGCCTTAGTGGTGCCGTTGTCACATTCACATGGCTTTGTGCCACATCCTCCTGTTCCAGAGGCTGCTCCTCCTTTTCCTGGAACACAGCCAAAGCCTTGTACAGGACGTCCCTCCCTAAGCGACTGGCTGTTTCTTGTCGAAGCAGCTCAGAGGCAGTGGGGCTCAGCAGGTCAAATGCCTTTCTTTGTGCCTCCGCTTCTGCCTCCTGCTTACCAAGGCCATGGGAAGCCAGGGCCGGTGCTTCCTCCTCTTCTTGTCCCACAGCAGCGTGAGGTGCGTAGTGCTGCTCTTCCTCAGCAGCTCCAGGCTGGGCCGGAGCTGCCGGCTCGGTGCCTGTGGAACCAGACAGGGCAGGAGATACACTTTGCAGGTCTCCAGCTGCCTCTCCTGCCACATCCGTGCCCTCTCTGCTGGGGCAGATGGACCCCTCCTGAGAATGTGTGAGGGTGGCCTGGGAGAGCTTTGGCACCCAAGGGTTGACATTAATGTCCTGTACGTTTGAAACGTCCTGATCCTGGACCAAGGCTTTGATCCAGATGTTGCAGTTGCTGACCAGCTCCAGACCGTTCACCTGGGACAGCTCTTGGTCTATGTCCTTTTCGCATTTGAGCTCTTTCTCCTGTTCCTCCTCCTTTACCTCCTCCTTCTCAGTCCCCAGTTCCTCCTGTAATCACACAAGCGGGATGCAGGGGATGAGCGTGCTGCAGCTCAGCAGTGCAGCAGCTGTCCCCACACGGAGGGGACATCTCATCCCCCTGTGCTGTCCCATCCTGTTCTTGGCACTCACCTGCTCCTTTTGTCTGTTCCCGGTGTTCCTGTCGATTTCCACGTAGGGACTTGCTGATCTGGGTACATGGCCGTTCGTTGCCAGAAAGTCATCCACAGTTTAGTGTGAGGTGTCCCTGCCGTGGGTAGGTAGGTTGGAACTCAATGATCTTAAGGTCCTTTCCAACCCTAACTATTCTATGATTCTATTAGATGTAAGAGGAATCACTGGAGCTCGCTAGCAATGTCTTGCAGTATCATACATGCAGCACCTGTATTATCCTCTAAGAGATGCCATGTTCCACTATTTGGTCACAAGACTCCACATCACTCATAGAAGCAAGTTTTGTGTCATCTGGGCTTTCTGAGAAACCATGTATTCAGAAAGCAGTCATAATCCCTAGTAAAAATAATATTACCTGTGTGTTAATGATAACAACCACATGAAAGTATTCATGTACAACTAAATGACAACTACCTTACGGCACTGTAAATTTTTGATGTCACCAGTTCAGAAATTCATGAACCTATAACAAGACTAATTTTAAGATTTTCACTGGCATTATGAAGGTAACAGGACAATGTACCCTGTGGTATACATGCTCCTAATATCCTTTGCCAATGAAGACAAGTTGCAGGGTAGAGAAGTTTCTTGTGGTTAGAAACATTCCTTTAAGAGAAACATATTTGCATATTTCTTTAGAATTTTAAAGGAGATATTAATGTCACTTTTTTATCCCCACACCGAAAAATCAGATTGCCTTAATTACTTGAGCTTAAGGTGTGGAGACCACCACCACATTTCAGCCAGAAGGCTACCCTGAACCAAATTAATTCAAAAATCTCCATTTTCTAGAACTGATTTTAGTACTAAGTGATGATGTGACATAAATCTTTACCTGGCCTCTTAGCAATAGCCTGCTCATTACATTGATGCTGCACAGCTTCTAAGTAATGCAATGCCTCCAAAATGTCAGGACATACGATTACCATTTTCTCATATATTTCTGTACATTTACATACATATGCATGAACAGGACCTGAGCTATGAAACTGGAAACTACACATGGAAATCCTAGGATCTAAATTAGGGTTTTTTCTTTATGTGGATCAGCTATTGACATCACTTACCCTGGTCAGCTGAACTCAGCATGTGGATACTCTTTATTCTTCCTTGTGCTCTTGTCTGAGACCTGTCTAGTTCATGCACACTGGCTTCCAGCCTGGCATGCCAAAAGGAAATATCAGGAGATAAAGACCATTTTGTTTAATGATTACTTTTAGGGAGTCAAATCAAACGGAATAGTTTGCGAGGCACATTTTCTGCAACTGTTGATACAGATCAGTGGAGCAAAGGTGTTTCATTTAAGTAGTAAAAGAAGAATACACTCCATCATTGCAAAGAGATTGTGGTGAATAAGAAAGACTTTGCAGCAGAATTTGTGTGTTTGTGTGATAATGGCTGCAAGAGTGTAACAAGTGGTGTCCCTCAGGGATCGGTGTTGGGACCGGTCTTGTTCAACATCTTTGTCGGTGACATGGACAGTGGGATTGAGTGCGCCCTCAGCAAGTTTGCCAATGACACCAAGCTGTGTGGTTTGGTTGATACGCCGGAGGGAAGGGATGCCATGCAGAGGGACCTAGACACACTTGTGAGGTGGGCTGGCGCCAACCTTATGAAGTTTAACCATGCCAAGTGCAAGGTCCTACACCTGGGTCGGAGCAATCCCAGGCACAGCTACAGGTTGGGCAGAGAAGAGATTCAGAGTAGCCCTGCAGAGAAGGACTTGGGGGTGCTGGTCGATGAAAAACTGAACATGAGCCGGCTTCAGTGTGCGCTCGCAGCCCAGAAAGCCAACCGTATCCTGGGCTGCATCAAAAGGAGTGTGACCAGCAGGTCGAAGGAGGTGATCCTGCCCCTCTACTCTGCTCTTGTGAGACCTCACTTGGAGTATTGTGTGCAGTTCTGGTGTCCTCAACATAAAAAGGACATGGAACTATTGGAACAAGTCCAGAGGAGGGCCACGAGAATGATCAGGGGACTGGAGCACCTTCTGTATGAAGAGAGGCTGAGAAAGTTGGGGCTGTTCAGCCTGGAGAAGAGAAGGCTGCGTGGAGACCTCATAGCAGCCTTCCAGTATCTGAAGGGGGCCTACAAGGGCGCTGGGAAGGGACTATTCATCAGGGACTGTAGTAGTGACAGGACAAGGGGTAACAGGTTAAAACTTAAACAGGGGAAGTTTATGTTGGATATAAGGAAGAAAATCTTTACTGAGAGGGTGGTGAGGCACTGGAATGGGTTGCCCAGGGAGGTTGTGAATGCTCCATCCCTGGCGGTGTTCAAAGCCAGATTGGATGAGGCCTTGGGTGATATGGTTTAGTGTGGGGTGTCCCTGCCCATGGCAGGGGGGTTGGAACTAGATGATCTTAAGGTCCTTTGCAACCCTAACTATTCTATGATTCTATGAAGAGTGTAACAGAAACAGGACGTAATATCTCCTCCATCTTCTATGCCTGTGTATGCTCTGCCACTTGCTAACATGGTTGAGAGGATCAAAAAATTAATCCCACCATTTCATCAGACATCAGAAAGAAGCTGTGTGAATGTTTACACAGAGTTCCACCACCTATATAGTGCTATAGTGAGACCCACTGTGAAGTAAATAGGTGGAAAACCTGGATTTTAGGGAAAGCTCTGTTTATTTTGTCAGTACAACCTGAAGATCTCCATTCACTTCAACACTCAGTTACTACTGCCAAACCCATTTTAAGTGAGGCAAACACCACAGTGTTAGTCTGTGATTTCTCTCTATAAATTCCCATCCAAGTATCTGAATCTGCACAGAAGACTTGAAGTTAATATAGAGCTACCATCTGACATACCTCTGGGAGAAACAGAAATGAAATGAAATTAATTTATGTTCCAGAAATGAAACCTCCAGAAATTTTAGCCACCTCCTGCATACTCTTCACAAAAGAATAAAATAATCTGCTGCAAGGAAAAGCTGGAGGACCTGGAAATAGATCAGCTATGCACAAAATTCTCACACCATGGAGCTGAGCACTGCAAGCCAGTGGCACACTGATAAATTTATCATTAAATTTATCATAAATTTATCATTATGAAAATCTACTGGACACTGCTCATCACAAAAAGAATGCACTGTTTTGCACTTTCAAACTAATATGCTTTCAGGTGGATTGTAAATCCACATTACTTATTGCATATGCCCATATACTATCTCTACTATGTGTTCTTGCTTGAGTAAAAACTCACACATATCAATGGACAGTAGTGTCAACAGTCAGATGCCTTTAGAAACTGTAAGCCAGGCCACAAAAACAAGACATGCTAAGCTTCACCATCGTATTATGAAAAAAGAAAAACCCAAACCCCAAACATAATAATGTGGCTATTTCTTCTACTTTACTTTTAGGTTTTGTACTTTTGTGGCAGTATTCTTGTATGCTTTCAAGTTTTTCTCCACATGTTCATGGTATGCAAGCAAAGGTGGTCACAATGGGTAAGGCAAAGGGAGGACAATACTTCATCCACCTCCCAGTGCATATACATTCCCATGTATGTATGTTATATATACATATACTACCATGCTATACATGGTAGTATATATGCTAAAGCAAATACAAAGCACCCTAAAAACATCATTGTTATGCCTGACTGTGGCTATGACCCACTTACAAATAACATAAGGTGAGATTCTTGCTTAATCACGATTTGGTAATCCAAAGCATTAAGGAAAAATAGTACAAGAAGTGTCTAAATTGACAACACACTGCATCAAGCTAAAACTTATTATTGTGAACTACTGAGCCTCAAGATAATAATGAATTTTATGACCAATAGACAGTTTATACGTGAATTACAAGGCACTGATTCCATAATAGGAAATCTTAACTGAGCACAAATATATTCTTACATTTTTAGTGTATATTTTTATATATATTTTTAGTCACGTATTTTCACAAATGAAGGATTTGAAAACATATATAAAATTTTATCTACACTTTGAAATAAAAAAATTAGATCAGTTTAAAGCTGAATTTTTCAACACTATTTTTATGGCTTCTTTTATCCCTAAATAGCAAGCTTTATTGACAAAATCCTCATTTCATTGCCATATAAAAAGGAACAGCCCAGTTCTTAACACCATTTTGTTAAAATAAATATGCTCTACAGACTAAATTAGGCAAAATATAACATCTAGGCAGAAAAAATTGCATTTAAATGAGTACAACTGTAAATAAATCTGTGCTGAGTTCTGAAAAAGTGAAGAGAAGGTACAAATAAAATGGGTTTGGTTACATTATTTTAATGAGAACTAATGAGCAACTTTTCATTGTTGTAATCGTAATTTTTAAGCTTATAGGTATTTCAATATAAATATTCTGCCCTGACATTTGTGTACTTAGCCCTCTGAGCAGCATACGCAAACACTTGAGGAATACAGGGATAAGTTCCGACTGATTCTTACGAGATGGATATCACCAATGTAAGTAAAGTAGACAAAGGGGACTCAGGAAGGGTAGCTTTCATGCTCTGCAGGAATGTTTAAAATATAAGACACTCTGCATTTAAATGCATCAGATAAAAACCAGCACCAATTAGCAACAGGAGATCAGAAACAAAAACTCAACAATTGTTAGATGAGAGTAGCTTTACAGAATGGAAACACACAATACCAAATAAAGGGTCATGTTAAAAGTAGATGCAGGAAGTAAGAGGGTTCATCCTAAACTGTTAGGTATGCTGGTAGATACTGTCAAATCATTTTATCAATGCAGTCAATTCCAAATGAACACATTCTATTTTGAGCCTGGTCTGATAGAAAACAAAATCTGAATTGTTCTTGTTTTTATCTTTTTTTCCCAAATAAGGAGATACAGTGAGAATAGATGAGCCCTGAAAGCAAAGTACAAGACTTTCACTGCCTTGCTAAAGGTTCATTGCATGCAGCTCCAGGAAAGACATTTTAAATGGATGTTCTAAGTGCCTGAAGAAAGCAGCAAAGAGCACTCCTATCTTCAGTAAAGGTAAGAAAAAAAGAAGTTTTTTTACAGCGTTACTGTATTTTTACTTGCTATTAGAATAAGAACAAGTTATTGTAAAAGGCCCCCCACAAATCTGAGTATACATTGTATTGCTTTTAGTCAAAAAGTAGTTTACAGTAACCAGTTTCATATTTTTCATAGAACTACCTCTTATCTACTACAGGAGTGGCACTACTTGCCAGTCATACATTGGGAAAACAAACACTGACATGAGAGTGGTGACAGTGGTACCCGCAAAAACAGGCTTGAGCAATCCTTGCTTTAAGGAAATGTAACCAGAGATGTTC
Source organism: Psittacula echo (assembly GCF_963264785.1). NCBI lineage: Eukaryota > Metazoa > Chordata > Aves > Psittaciformes > Psittacidae > Psittacula > Psittacula echo. The sequence continues at coordinate 146,563,406 of NC_137735.1, forward strand.
AATAGGTTGACATTCCTACTTTTCCCTGACTGCTTTTCTGCGTTTCACAGATTTTATCTACTATTACCAGTTCAATGTTAAGGACACAAGCCGACCCTATAAATAATCCACCTATCTGTATATAACTGCTACCCCCAGATCCCAAACTTTGAAGAAAACCAGTGTGTTTTTCTGCATGGCTCTCCGTGCTGCACCTTACTCCCCTGGTAAAGATCCAGAGGCAGAACCCAGACAACTCATGCTTAATGCTGCCATCTAGCTAATAGCTGCTGCCCACCTGCTGAAACCTGGCTCACTTGGAAGATAACTGCCGCCTTTAAAAGTCCTTTCCTAAATACCCTGCTGGAAGACTGGGTGCTTCAAAATATCAGTAATGGTCTAGAGCCTTTCACCACTCAAAGCCCAGCCCAGCTCATACAGAACTGGGTAGGTAGGCCTTCTGAGTTTGTGAAGTTTCCATCCAGGGCTTTGCAAACTTGCTGCTGCTGATGAGCAGAGGCCTAAGGCTGTGTGGACTGAGCCTCTGATGCTCTCATGATAAAGCAGCACATGGGGACACTGCCCTTCAACAAACCAGTTCGACCCTCCAGCATCTGTAGCCCTGGCCCGTGATCCCACCCTGTTCAGTACCTTCCACATCCTCCCTGGTACCGGCACCATCACACATGGTGCGCAGGGGGCAAGAGAAGGACTTGTTGGTTCACATGAACTCCGATGTCCCTGCTGTCCTCAGGGCTACCACTCCATGGGGCCCTAATTTAGCTTTCACATGGTGAAGCCTTTTTTATTTCGAGTGATAACGGAATGCTTTCATGTTTCTTAACTGGGAAGATACCCATTGTTAATATGAAACCTGTCTGGCTCCACAGGTAGTCAGGAAGAATGATTTCAGACATGCAAACTACTTTCCCTTATGAGGAAAGGCTGAGGGAGCTGGGTCTCTATAGTTTGGAGGAGACTGAGGGGTGACCTTATTAGTGTATATAAATATATAAAGGGGGAGTGTCACGAGGATGGAGCCAGGCTCTTCTCAGTGGCAAACAATGATAGGACAAGGGGTAATGGGTACAAACTGGAACACAAGAGGTTCCACTTAAATTTGAGAAGAAACTGCTTCTCAGTGAGGATGACAGAACACTGGAACAGGCTGCCCAGGGGGGTTGTGGAGTCTCCTTCTCTGGAGACATTCAAAACCCGCCTGGACACATTCCTGTGTAACCTTATCTAGGTATTCCTGCTCCGGCAGGGGGATTGGACTAGATGATCTTTTGAGGTCCCTTCCAATCTCTAACATACTGTGATACTGTGATACTTGTTTGTGGCAGCAGGCTCCCAACAGAAGTGTTTTGCAGGGCAACACAGGCTTCAGCCTCTGCTCACTGAAAAGCATGGCTTCGGCGGCTTCTTTTCCTAGGGCTAGTCGAGACGCCTCTCATTTTCCCTCCACACTACATAGCAGAGGGTGCCAGCGAGCTGGGGGTCAGCGGCTAGCCGAGGCGTGCCGTGCCGAGCGGAGCCAACCCGAGCAGAGAGCACACCCCCCGCTCTCTCTTCCCAGCACGGCGTTCCCCGGCTGTCGGAGCCGGTCGGCGATCGGCGGGAGAGTCTCCTGCACTCCCCGGGGCAGGGCGCAGCCGAGGCCAGCACTCGCAGGGCCCGAGCAGCGCAGCGCTGTTCAGCGGGGCCAGCACCAGCTCTCGTCGCAGGGAGCAGGGCAGCCGTGCCGTGCCGCGCCGTGCCGCGCCGAGGCAGGGGCGGGGGTGGGGCGGTGCGGCCCCTCCCGGACCAGTACCTGCAGGCCGCTGCCCCTCTCCGGGGTGGCTTGAGGTGTTAGGCCGGCCTCGGCCCCGCCTCCGCCGGGAGCCGCTCGGAGCAATTCCCACGGCAACCCAGGCTCGACCCACTTCCCAAACCCCGCCTCCCCTCCCCGCCCCGCCGCCGGTCGGAAGCATTCCGCGTGTAAACTCGACGTGTCCGGAAAGGTGCGCGCTGCTCCCCGCTTCGCTCCGCGCCTGGCTGCGGGGCGCGCTCGCCAAGCGCGATGTTGGACCCTTCCTCCAGCGAGGAGGAGTCCGATGAGCTGCTGGAAGAGGAGCGGCGGGACGTGCTGGTGGCGGCGGGTGGCAGCTCCCAGCGCTCGCTGCCGCCGCCGCTCCGGGACCCCCGGGGCAGGGAGGCCGGCGCTGCGCGGGCGGCCAGCCCCAGCCCCTCGCTGCTGAGCGAGGGCCGGGAAGAGCAGGAGCGCCTGCAGCGAGAGGAGCAGGAGAAGCGGCTCCGGCTGCAGCTCTACGTGTTCATCGCGAGGTGCATCGCGCACCCCTTCAACGCCAAGCAGCCCACCGACATGGCCCGCCGGCAGCAGAAGGTAAGCCCCGCCGCCTGCGCTACCCTCGCGTGCCGTCCCATAAGGCTGCTGCCGCCGCCGCTCTCTGGCTCGCAACAGGTTGGGGCGGGCTCTGTGGCCCGGCGGGGCAGGGTTAAACCGGGCGCTGCAAAGCTCGGTGTGAGCGGGGCTTCAGCGGACCAGCCCGTCAGCGAGAAACCCCTCAGTGAGCGTGTAAAGTCTGTTAAGTTTTAGAGCCGCGCTGAAAGCCGCCGTGCCGAGGAGCTGGGAGCGCGGAGCGCGGGCGGCGGGGCCGTTCTGCAGGGGAAAAGATGTTCTGCTGCTCTGCGCTGCGAGCTGGATGGAGTTAAACCTCCGGGAGGTGCCTCCCGCAAGTCTCGATCTCACCATCTGTGCCCAACTTCAGCCAATTCTGCCTTAATACAGAGGTGAACAAGAAAACTAGTTTGTGTCAGCAATTATTAAGTGAGGTCTTTGTACAGGGAAACAGTTATCATGCTGAGAGTGGCCTTCTGGTGAAGGTTGACCGGAATTGTTCTCAGCATCTAGTGCACCAGAGACAAGCTCTTGAGGACTGGCAGGTCTGTGACAGGGTTTTATGCTGTAACAGTGCTTATTCTCTGTTACTTCCCAGCGATTGAATAGATAGAATACTTAAAGTTTCAAAACAAGGTGCTCTATTTCCAGAAAAGCACTGAAAAGCTTAGCTCTTGAAAGGTTTGCTCTTAAAAAAACTTGCATATCTGTTTGGTTTTGGTGGGATTTTTTTTTTTTTTTTGCTTGTTTGTTGTGTTTTGTTTTTTTTTTTTTTTTGTTGATATTTTACTTTCAGTTCTATAAAACAAGTAAACCCAAATCAAATCAGAGAAGAAACTGAAAAACCTCCTTCCACATCACTTTCCAGAGGGCTAGTGAAAGGGCACAAAAAGGAATTCTTGGCTTTTTATGAACTTGACTTTTTATGATCTTAGTACTTCCATATCTCTAAGGCTTTGTAAAATTCAGTACTAAATATTTTGGGGTGGCTGAATTATGCCTGTTACAGATACCTTGTGCTTGTTGTGTTCTCTGACAAGTTAACATGGTGGTAAAAATAACATTATTTCTGGAAGAACATTTTGGTTTTTAAGTGTTAGGTACTTAAACTGTGAAGCCTGTATGAAGATGTCTTCTAAGCAGGAAGCCAAAGGAAATCTGGCAAAATGAGAATTTTTACCACTGCTCTGAGGACTCTCCACTTCAAACCAGTCATCATAGAAATGACATTGTGAAGGGACATCTTTAGGTCATCTCAGTGTGACTTCCCCCTGGACAAAGCGAAAGCTGATTTCATGTAGTGCTGACATCAGGAAGCCTCCAGAGGTGAGATCCCACAGCCCATCTGTGCATTGCCCTCCTCTTGATGAAATTTTCCTATCAGCTTCCAAGTTGTGGCCATCAGCTGCAGCAGGTACAGAACATTTTAGAAGTTCTCACTGATCTCAGTCACTAAGTATAGGAACTGTGTTTTAAACGGAACTACAGTACCAATTATTTTTATTAGTAAGATGGATGAAAAGAGATTACTGATGTGCAGCAAATACAGAAATACAACAGTTGTGAATTTAACATATGAGCAATGCACAGGCTGATTGATAGAATTTACTTGATACCTAAAATTAGCTGTTACTCTTGCTAATTACTGTTTTTAAGTGAACTCTGACTTTTGGTTTAACTGCTATATGTAGAAAGAGATTTTTGGCATGTTTGGGAGCTTAGCTGCCGGACAAGGATGTTTTGTCATATTTTGCTCATCAGGAACTAGTTTAAATAAGACATAACACAAAAAAATAATTATTTCTGGGAGTTTCATTTCTGCCTAGGAGTAATGAAATGCACATAAACATCCTTCTTCTTTATTTGGCAGTTTGATACATTACCCAGTGAATTACGGTATAGAGAGTAGCAGAACTGGTCCTGAGTTTTGAGAGTTCAGAAAGCCTGCTTTGATAGCTCAGGATTGCTGAGAGCCGCATGAAGGAGTCCTCTTTCTGCTCTGTTTTTTGCACTCCTTGCTGCACGGTGGCCCTGTGTCAGTGTCAGGAGTGAGAGTATAACCACCTGTCTTACACTGTGTTCTGTAGTAAGACACTTCTGGATGTGTGATAGCTGGACTCAAGTTCCGCAGGGTAAAAGTCTGCCTTATTTCCTGAATGACTTTTCTCACTGCCAAGATACAGTACAGATGTGGACTGTCCCTTAAATTCCTGCTCTTTTTTTGCTTCACATCTTGAGTGATGTGGCTGGCTGTCCATTGTGAACTGGACTGAGATTCCTGTGTTGCTTAACTTGAGCCATTAACTACTGTATGCATTATCCATCATCATCAGATAATGATCCAAGGTATGGTTTCAAACCTGAACCTACGATGTTTTGTCGTTCTAGCTCCCAGCCCAGTCTGCCTGTCTCTCATTGTGCACTCTTCATAAAGCTTTTGCACCAGCAGTCCTTCTGATAACCTAAGAATAGTATCCACCCTGCTTGAGAGCAGAAGTAATTTGTTCTTTCTGCTAGTTCATTTGGCATATTGCTGAGCAAATATTGCAGAATGCAGTTTGCTGCTTTTTTTAATGTGGAACATATTATTCAGTAAGAGAATGAGATGGAATTCATATATCAAATATCCTCAATTGCATTGTAATATCAGTAAGGAAATGGTTTATAATATGGCTGGCTTCTTTATGTTCTTGCTTCAGTATCAGATTAAAATGTACTATACGGTATCTTGAAACTATACTTAACGGACTGGGCTGTACTAATTAACATAAAGAATTTTAAATGCAGGCAGTGTTTCATTCCACTGTTGTCCTTTCTTCTCACTAAGTAAAATTAGCTCAGCTTTACTGTGGTAGATAAAATTAATTAAAAAAAAAAAGATATCAAACTTTAAGAAAAAAAAGAGCTGTTGTAATTCACCAGAGTCTATCAACCCCGCTAACTTATTTTTAATGTCAAATTCAATATAATTTAGCCCAGAGTTTACTGAAACACATACTTCTGTAATTTGGCTGAATTCCTTTTTTAAATCTGCAGGATATGTGGTAAAAATACTCTTTTTTTTTTTTTTTTCTTTTTTTAAACTGTTCAGAGTTAGTTGGTGACCTAATATTGCATCCTTCCTTACTCTGGTTGTTGGTAGGTTTGTGGTGGAGGAGGAAGAATAAGCCGATATTGCCGATGTGAAATTGAAGCATGGCATGATTTTTCTAGGTGGGGTAGCAGGTCCTGACAAAGAGTAGAGTTCTGCAGAGTAGAACTAATCTGTGCTTCGTAGCGTATTTTCAGTAGGTTTTTGTGGATGTTTGGTCATATATTTTCCAAACTTTTAGAGAAATATTAATGCATCGGTCCATTACCTCTCATGCTTTTATCAAGCAAGTTTTGTCTGCCCGTGGCTTAAAGAGACTTTGTCACTTTCTTGTAATTTCCACCTTTTTTTAATGAGTCCTCTGGAACGTATTTTACATCTCTACCTTTCTAGCCCAACAGAAGACAAGAAGAGCTAGTTAATCCCGTTCCTCTTCCTTCTCTCTTACCTCAGCCAAACTGAATCTCAAACCAGCAGGTTGAATTTGTCCATAAAATGGGATATAGGTAGTGACCCAGGACTGGGGGAGCGGTAACTCTCTTACACTAAACAAGATTTCATAGCACATGAAGCTTAGTGTATTGAAGCTGATCATTCAGGTCTTGCTTTCGTAGGTGGTAAGTAGCAGAATTGAGTAATTGAGCTGACTGTTTAGAAATTGTAGCTAAATGAGTTCACTTCCTAAGTACTCAATGGCCTGTTTTTCTGCCATCTCTTCCATCCAGCTGCTCAATCGTGAGTAGATAAAAGCCAGTGACTTCTAGTTAATTCTCAAAAGTAGGGGTGGTAATAATCAGTAATCTATTTTCATCTGAACTCTGTGAGATTGTTCTTTTGTGTTTCTTGGACGTTACCTCTAAAGAACTGGTTTGTAATGATACATGTACACTAAATAACTTTACCAGGAAAATGTTGGGTACAGGGGTAGACTTTATTCTCATGATCACAGTTTTCTTCTCAATGTCTTTATTTCTTCTGCCCCAAACCCTATTTATCCTTGCTGTTGAGCTGGGCATGTGCATTTACTTTTTATTGTCTGGGCTTGTTTTGGGAAAGAAAAAATGTCTTTTAGCTTCTGAGACTTCTTCATAAGATGCTGTTTTCCCCCACTGTTAAGGTAGCAAGGAGAGTACATCTGAAGCCATTGTTGCCAGAAACTGCAGAAATGTTTCAGAGGAAGAGCTTAGCTGGAAAACATCTGATGAAAATGCTTCTGAAGAGCTTTCCAGGAACACGTCTTCCATTCCTACCTGCAACGTTTCGTTTACAAATTCAATTTTTATTTTTTTTTGGTGAAGTGCTTCAGAAAGTCATTTTAAATCAAGTTTATTTGCCTCTTTGTTTTTCCTCATCGCATACACCTTGATAACAACTTGTCATGATGCTCAAAGCTGCATGTAGTTTGTTCTCAGTCAAGTGAGTATAGAGTATTTTGGCAAATCCTGTCAAAGCCTTTTAACATGGTGGCCTGCACAGCTCTATACATCTTGAGGCAAGATTATTTTCAAATAGGTCTTATTACCCCAGTCAGAACTTGTTCTCTGGGGAAGAAGTTGTTCTTGCCTGCACTAGGGAAGTTGCTTATGAGGGCAATTGAGTCTACTGTGGCTGAAGAAATTCTGAAGCCTTCTGCTTCTCTCCAGTGCTGCTTCAGACTTGACAATCCGTCAGAGTGCTGTTTTAATCTTAAATTCTTCTGCTGCCACACCAGCTCAGCATTGATCAGGATGGCTTGGCCAACAGCCAGTGCTGGGAAAAGGAGGCTTTGATAAACCGCTATGTAATGAAGTTGACATGGAGGGACAGCCTGCAAACCTAGTATACTATGCTGAGAAATTGATCAGTCTCTTCTTCTGCTTGCTTGTTTTGTTTTCCCTGTCTATTTTACCTATATTTGCCTTTGAAATCTGGTTATTTTTTAAATTATTATTTGTGGGGACTTTTTGTTTTTTCTGAAGTAGTGACCTAGTGTTTGTTACCGTCACCCATGCGGTATGATAAGTACGTTAACTCTGTTGGCAAATACCCTATTAAAAGTGCTTGAGCAATACTAGTTACTGGTATTTTCTATGGGGGGGGTGACAGAAAGAGAGTTTGAAGTATCAGCTGACTGTCATTATCACTGCTGAAACAGTACAGGGGAATTTCCTGGCTGGCCTGCCTTGCATTTCTCACCCTTTGCAGGCAGTTGTTATTCTGACATTGTAATTTGTGTATCTGAACAGTAATCTTCTTATCAGACTAGTTTTTTCTCTTTCTGGCTTTGTATCATTTCTTTTTAATATTGGTGACTATCGTCCTGAAGTTGCTTTTGGTGTATATTGTTTTCCTGTTTTAATGCCTCTCTGTATGTGTTCTACTTTCCTCTTATCCTTGTTTCTTTTTTGTGTATAGATGTCTCCCAGTTTGCTAGCTGTACACATCTTTGTCTCCTGCTGTTTCTCATTTATTTCTTTGCTTGCTAGAACTGGAAAGCTAATAGCCCAGGGACAAAACTTGCCGGGGTGACGTGTGTTCTTCTAGGAAAGTGCTTGGCTCTGCCTCTCCTCAGCTGGTTGAGGGATGTGTGTTGAGGTTCTAGTCTTTCTTCCTTGACCCTGGTCCTGTATTAGATTGTACTGACCCCCAATTAGTATATTACCTCTGTCTGAACTGGGTGCCAGCCTCTGAGGTTTTTAAACTTTTTAATCTTCGAGTCTCTTTTCATACAGGTTTGTTTTTGGTGGTTTTTTTTTGTTGTTTTTTTGTTTGTTTGTTTGTTTGTTTGTTTTTTTGGCACAGTGGCTGCAAAGATGCCTCTTGTATTTCTTTCCAGCTTACTCTTCTTGCTGCCTGCTGATGGCTGTGGCATGCACAGGTCTGGTACTCAGGATTCTCCTTGGTTTCTAGCTGTTGCCATTTAGGAGGGGAGGCAGGGAGAGGAGCAGCGTTTGCTGAACTGCTCCCTTTGACTAGTGCCTATCTCTAATGCCCACTTCTGCCTAGAAGTTTTGGCACCAAATTGAAAGCAGCCCAGTTCTCGCGCGGTGCAGCTGATTCCCCCAGGTTTTGGAATAGCAGCTGTGAAAAGGCAGTTTTCAGTTTGTTGCTGTGTGGGGGAAACTGAGCAGCAGGAGAGACAGAGTGTTTGCATGTGAGTACCAGGCTGCATCAGCTTAGGTTTGTGTTTTGAAGGTTATTTTCACAGCCTTAACTGTTGAAGGCTTCTCATTTTTTGCTTTAAATTCTCTAGAAGTTGATGGTACTTGCCGGAAAGAATTTATTTCTTATTTATTTTGCAGCAAGGAGATAAAGCGTATGCTTCTCTTCAAGCATGATTACTTGTATGCATAAGTTTAAGAATGTTCTTGAGTGTTTTTCCTGTCAAGAAGGAAAAAAGCATTACCAGCATCATGAAGAATAAACAGAACTACATTACCTGGTGAAGAAAAATTAGAGGAAAAGGATTGTACAAGAACTGGTCTCCAGCTCTGTTTCCATTTTTCTCTCATGCATTAATTATTAATTTATGTTCGATTATCTTGACTGTGGGGTTTTGGAAATAGAGGCAACAGCTTCTGTTTAATGAAAGTGCCGGAGGGGTACTCTGAGTAATAGTATAGACACACACAAAAAAATCCTTGGGATAGTACTTTAAGTAGACTTCCTTGGGCCACAGACAAGGACATGGAAGAAAGGACAAATCGCAGATAGTGTATAAATGACCTCTCCAAAGAGATGGTGTACATCTACAAAGATTAGAGGAGAAATGGCAATTGGTGATGAGGAGTTTCATGAGCTGAGTTGAAAGTGTTGGGAAAGTATGTGGCACTGAATTAATTTTGGAGTAGAGGAGCTGTTTAGCAAGGACAAATTAAGGGGAATGAATTTGTAGCAGAGAAATCTACTGGTCATGAGAGTTATGCTTTTCAGTGTGAAACAGAAATGAAGGCGGAATGTCTTGGGGATAAGAGTTTTCAAGAAAGATACTGGGTTAGGAAAAAGAGGTAAGGAATAAGCTGGAAAAAGTGAATAGTCTCAATATCCACATCAGTGTAATACAGAATAACAAGGGCAAAGAGTTGGTGAGTAACTTGGTGCTCAGAAGTTGGAGTCCATGGAAATCAGAGTGGTAGGATACAGGGCACTGGGGGAAACAGTGTTTTCATGGTCACAGATTTTTTTTTTTTTTTTTTTTTTTTTTTGCAGAAGGTTGCAGTTTTTTTTCTATGTTTAGATTTTTCTTGGTGAATTCATGGGGTTTTTTTAAAACAAACAAACAAACAAAAATCCACCTCCAGGCAGTCTGTGCCAAATATTTGTCTTGCTGGCTTCTGCTGGGGAGCATCCCCGCTTTCTTCCTATTGCTCATACATCCCTTCATTTATTTCTAAATTATATATGCTAAGGTCTTGTAGCAAGGTACTGGTGCCTGTTTCTCATTCAGAAGAGCTCTACGAATGTTTCACCATTCCAACTGTTTAATACATCAAATATGTATTAGTGTTAAAATATTAATATTGACCTTTTTATTATTTTGACCTTCTTATGGATGGAGCATAAGCAAAGAAAGTAAACAAAGAACTGTTTTATTAGTGTGGAGCTGATACTAAATCGTCTTAGCAGTCAGTTCATCTCTGATTCTCTCTTCTTTCCAACAGTGTCATTAAAAGGCAGAGGATTTTTAAGTCTCAAACTAGTGGGGACTGAAGAGCAACAAATACCAGTATTATTTGGAGATAGAATTTAACCAACTCCATTTTTCTAGTAATCTTCAACTTGCAGAGTTGGAGTGTTTACCTGAATGGGCACCTAGATCCAGCTTGTGATGACTTAATACCAGATGCAATATGATTGTCGTAACCACATATGTGCTACAAGTGGTGGAGGTTCTGATCATACTATTATTTGGTTGTGAAACAATTAGAAGCATTTTAGCTTAAATATTCTGCGATACAGGTTCTACTGATCTCATCTATATGGGTTTGGGTTCTTTTCAGCATGCTTTGGCTCTCAAATTCAATTACTTTAAAAACATCACTTGAGATTTTTAAGGCCAACTTTCAACATTGTCTTTCTCTGCCATCCAAGTTTTTAGGTACCCTTACTTAATGTTTCCAGGCCTTTTAATGTGATAATAAATGTTAGACAATGATTAAGTTTTGTGTATATAAGCCTTCTGGTTTACTGCTTGGAATATGAAAAGTAAAACATCCCATAAAGGTAATACGAGAATGGAGATCTGGCAGCCTGAGGATATATAGATATATTTTGCTTATGTGTTGCTGGAAAGGAAATAAACTAACAATGTAGTTCTTAACTATGTAATCTAAAGGTGATCTGCTGACTCTGCAGACCAGTCATCACTAGTATTAGAGTATGTGAATATTTTTGTGCACGGCTCTTACTCGAACAGTCTGTCTGTAGGACTTTACGGGACTGCTGTTACTGTGAGATGAAGAGTTGTTCCTTCCCTCTTTGCCCTGACATCTCACAGGCTGGGGTGGGCAATTTTTTAGACTCTTTATTTTGTAAATTGCAAGGAAGGACAGAGGTATACTGCAGACAGGCCTGGGTATTACTGGTGTATTTGCTTGGCTCTTCCTCAAAGTTGCATTGGAGCAACTGAATTACAACAGTCTGCTACTTTAATACAACTTGCTGTCTGTAGACTGAAAGCATCGTGTAATAATGAGAAGTATTAATTATTTGAAATAGCAACAAAATCATTCATATGTTTTATGTGTTGTGGGTATTTAGACTCTAACAGATTACTAGCACGTTAGTGTGCTAACTACAGTTGTTAGTCAGCACTTGATCTGGAATGGCCTTCCAGAGGTCACAGAGCTATGATAAAATGAGTAAGCTGGTTAGAGCCTCCATATATATGACCCTCTTGCTGTATTACAAGCTGTATCTGTTACAGGTGAACTTAAGCAGAGCAGTGCACAAGGGAAGGAGACTATACAGGTTGGCAGAGTTCTTTCTGTATTGTAAAAATCTGTTCTAAGCCTCACCGCTGTATTTTGCTAATCCATGCCTGATGGTGTTGGACTGGTGTGCCATGGCCATTGCTGCTGTCCAGTAGCTGCAGAAATGTGATCTTAAAAGTAAAGACACTTCTTAAAAGTAAAACCATCCCCAAAGGCAACGTAGTTAATCAGTGACAACGTCATCATCTGCATCACCATTTTAACTTGGATCAGGAATGTGCTTTGAAGTCACCGTCCTTGTCCCACTTGCAGAATTCTGTCTTGGACTGCATGAATATGACTGTATGTGGGCAAAGGGAAACCAGAAGTTTCATTCTGGGAACACATTAAGTCCATGCAACCAGAGTGAGGTAGAGCCTCCTGAAATGCACTTAGGGTGGGTGTTAGGCCCTCAGTGTGAGCTGTTTTACTGTTCAGATGCACTTTTCTGGTGTCACACTGATCCAGTGTAGACAAGACTTCAGAGAGAGTCAGAAGGATTTAAAATACAGCAACTAACACAGAGTCAAGAGAAATGGAGCCTAAATGAGAGAAACAGCACAAGAAGGCAGTCTCCTTTCTGAACCAGTAAAGGAGAACAGAATATGCAATGCAAACATAAAAACAGCTGAAGTAACAAAGCAATAGTCTTGCTATGTCTGAAGTTAATAGGGGCAATGAGCTGCCCCTAATTACTAAAAGTGTGGGATCCTCAGCAAAGTTGGCTGGGATACTAATTAAAATAACTGATTATAAGAAATAGAATGAATAATTAATGGCTGAGAAATCATTTTCCAGAGTACCTTCAGACAGCAAATAAAATGCCCTTGGAAAATATTGTGACACCCTGAGCCGTCTACTGAATCTAATCTCATAGACAGACCTGAACTGATTCGCAAAAGGTTGCTGTGCTTATACTTTCTAGGGCTGAGATAGGAATTAGTGGGGGCAGAATCACAGATAGAATAGGGATAGAATATTTTAATTTTAATGTCAAATGCTGTCTTCAATTTTGTTTTTTTTTTTTTTAAATGTATGACTGCAACAGAACCTGTTTATGAAATATGCTTGCATGTTGTATTTTTTTTAAGTAGTTGTTCTTGCAGTAGTCTGCTGCTCATACAGCTGAGTGAGGTCTTTAATGCTTGGAGAGGGCCCTCGGGTAGCATCCTGTCTGTGTTGATTGGTGGCATGTGTATGTGTGGCAACTGTTGGTTGTCAAGTGTATGGGCCACCAAATGGACTGTGATTTCTTTTTTTCACGTTCTTGAAAAACAGCAATCTGAAAATTACAGCTGACAGAACAAAAATGGAAAGTTTAAAGATTTATCTTCCTCACAAAAAATCCCAAACCAAAACAAACCCAACCACCATCTGGCCTGATAAATGATTTTATTTATTTTTTTGTTTATCCTAAGCAGTTCTTTAAAGAGGTTAATTAGGGTCGAGTTTTTTCCCAGCACCTGTTTGGGTGTTCCTGCCTAAGTGGTCACTCCTTCATTTATAAACTTGGAATGTTTTAAATAGCCTTGGTCCTCAACTACTTTGACTTGTTTATAGAAACTTCGATTAAGAATAAATAGTCATAAATGCTTGGAATCATTGAATCCCGATTGTAATTTCCTGTGATACTTCTAGGCATCTGTTGGATGTGCTGGGGGGTGCACATGGCAGCAACTTGGGTGCCTTTAGCTGATTAAGCTGTGAAAGCAACCCGCTGTTGTGTGATGTCCCTCCAGACAGGCATTACGTTTAATTCTCACTGATCGATCTGTGATCATTGCAGTGAGTCCCCCTTTATGCAGGATTCATGTACACAGAGGGAGCAGACCCAGAACTGAAATATCTGTATCCTCCATGGTGTCCTTTAGTTGTTCTGGGCATCAGTAAAATTGATCAGAATCTCCTTGGTCCCATAAGGTTGTGTGTTGTAATAAATTCCTCAATATCTCTTTATTTCCATAAGGTTGTGTGTTGCAACTCTGAATGTATTCATGTGCTGGAAGAGGGGATACAATCGACTCGTGTGTGCTTGAAGTGAGACCATGCAGTGCTACTGAAGCAGGGGGTCCTGCTGCTGGGTCACATCCCCACTTCCCTGCATGCTGTGTATGGTTATAATAGGACGGGGAGAGAGTATGTGCGTATGCATGAGAGGCAGGGGAAAACAGCTATGGATACTGATACAAGGGGAGTAGAATGAGTGCTCCACAGCATGTTATGATCTAACCTATTTTAAAGAGGTTACACATTGAGTGTAAAATACGGAATACAAGTTACTTAATACTGCTACTTTTTCAAAAACATCTGTTTGTTGTAAAAATTGTAAATTGCCATGTATTTTTTTAAAAAACAACCAACACCCACTATCTCATCCCCTGCTCCCTGAACCGAACCAGCACCCCAAATCCTGCAGATGTGTATTTCTGCCTTGGCTCACTGTGGTAGCAACTTCTGGTAAAATGAAACTCCTAAACCTGATAAGGAAGCAAAGATGATCATATGGCTTCTATTAACAGTAGAGGTTTTAATTTTTATTAATATTGAACAATTGATCTGATTCCTTAGGGCTAGCTTAGAGTGTGTCCTGTTGAAATCAGTACACTGAATTTCTACTTTTCTGCTTTTTAAGTTTTACAAGTGTAAGACTTCAAGATCTGATTTGGTTTTATATTCTAGGATGGACTGATACCTTCGTTGAAGAAACTTGCTCTGGATTGAAACATAGCATATGTGTTCTTAGTGTGAGGGATAAATTATTTTCCTTATTTGGTTCAATTTGTTTGTTGGTTTTTTTTTTTTTTTTTTTTGTCTACACTGGAGAAGAAGAATTAGTTCCAACAGGAAAGCGACTGTTCTGATTGTGTGGATAATAAAAATAAGAAAAAGGAAAAAACCCCTCCTCCCCTGCACTGCATGGCTGAGCCTATAGCTGTTACCTTTTCCTCATTCTGACTTTCGTGAGGCTACAGAGCAACTAGCACAGCTGTCATAAGGGGAAAAGAAGTTTTTCTTCATATCAGTGATCAGAATTACACTGCCTTGGTGCTGATAAAATAAATGGAGTAATGCATACTGATTATAATAGCTGGAGTGCTATGTAGACTGAGAGATTGAGTAAAGAGGTGTGATATGTTGAAGCTCTGAGCAATAGCGATGGTCACTGATGCAAATCCATTTCAATCTATAATGCTGGAGAGCCTGGAAAATGAACAGGCTTGCATAATAACATCCAAAGAAGATAAGTAGCCTCTAACCATTCCTTTCAAAAAGGGTGAAGGATTCAGAGTGAGAAATCAGATTGTTTTGTCAATAGAGTGAACCCATCCCTGGATGGTTTGTGCATTTCATGTTTAAGACAGGTGTCAGGTAATATTTATTCACTGCAGTCGTTCATGTGAATAAGTAAAAAACCAATAGAACTTAGGGTACTATCAAAATAAAAAGCAGTATCAAAATGCTTACTGATTTTAAGGCTAATAATTTTAAGCCCAATAAACCATTGAAATAATTTGGGTTTCTTTTCTAAAGCAAGTAAATAAATTTGTGGAATCAATGCAGAAGAGTGAGAAGGATCAGAACGGTCTAAACTAATACAGCTTTAAAGAGGGGATGGCTGAGTTAGGGACACAGTTTCTCATGCAGTAGCTTCTAAGGAGTTTTGTGTATGTGTTTACAAGTTGTGTGCCTGTACCTTAGTAACCCAAAATAAGGCCTTTTTTTCTGAAAGGTGACACAAATGAGATATCTGTAGGTTTCCCCTCAATAGTTTTTGAGTTAAACCAGGTATTTTATCCACCTGCAGTTCAGAAGATTCTTTCTGAATCACAAAATATTTATCAGGGAATATTACCAGTACTGCCAAACAGCTCTGCTACTGTGTTTGTGCCTTTAGTGCTACCTTGTGCTTTGTGTTTTACAGAACATGTAGTAAGCTGGGCTAAGAAAGCTACTGTGTCTTGGGTACACGTGAATGAAATTCCTGCTTTGCAGTAGGATGGAAATTTTATCTTGTGAAATTATTGCAAAGCTGATGAATGTCTTCAACACACAAACAAGTTACTGTGTATCATAGCGTTACACCAAATGGGAGGGGACTTCTGGATTGAGGCAGTCTCATTTCCAAAGAGGAGACCTGTTGTCTCTTCTTTAAGCAGGTAAAACTTTGGTTAGTGAGTACCCCCACTGTTTTTCATTACTCTCATAGTTGTGAGATTTTGCATTTGCAGTTTGTTTTATACGCACTTGCTATTCTGTCAGCTCTACCCTTCAGTTGAAATAACAGTTTTTCCTTCCTGAAGGATTCGAGAAATGATGGTGTCTCATTCTGCTATATGAAGCAACCCAAGCTCTGAACCATGCCTCAGGCAATAGTCTCTCTGATTATTCTAACGGCCTTTCTTTGTGGGTTTTGCAGCTGGAATTAAAGCGCCCTCCTTCTCATGTCGCCTTTCACATTAGTACAGTGCCTGGGGTGCGCTGAGGCAGCACCTCTGAGCCTTCAGCTCAGAGCAGGCAAGAACAGAAATCTTGCACAAGTTCTCGAGGGTCCTGGCCTGAAGTGTGGGAATTTCACCCCTTTTCTGTTACCGCAGCTCCCACGCTGGTATTTTCTGGTGTGGTTTTCTTACCCATCTTGTGTGCTAGTGCATCTTAGCCTTGAATTTCAATATCAGTCTTCAAAATCACAAGATCACAATGGCATGTTCCTGTTCTCTCTGTAAAAACAAGTATGGAAATACTGCATTTATGTTTAATTTGCAGGAACAGCCCTCCAGAACTTTGGAGCTAACTTTCCAGAGGTCTGCTTTTTCTCCTTTAACACTTCATGTTTTAATTTATTTTTCCCCCACACTTTGTTGCAATATCTCAGCTGCTTAACTGTTGTCTTGATAAGATCTACAGCATCCTTCTAGACCAAGCAAGAATTAAAAGCCAGTGTATTCTTGATTTTATCATATTTTAAATACTTCTGGCATATCTGTGACTTTGTATGACTAATCCTTCCTGTTCTGGGTCAGATGTTGCCCCATTATCCTGATTCCAACCTTATTTTTACATCCTTCTCCTAAGGAGTCTATGCTCCTCTGAATATAGAGACCTGCTGTCCTCCTTTGGGAAGGAGGTTTCTTTGGGTGATACTGGACAGCCTTCAGATTCTTCTTCTGAAAAGTTTCCCCACCGCCTCATTTGAGTCTCTCAACTCTTCAGCCTAGATGGCTGAATTGACTAACTCCTCTTAATTCCTTGATGTAGAGAATAAATCACCACTTCTCAGTTTCCAGGCTAAAAAGATCTTTCTGACAAAATACAAACTGCTGAGACCAGATTCATGTTCAATAACCATGCATATCAGCAAGCTGTCAAAATTATTAAGTGCTGCAGTGATAAAGAGCAAAGACCATTCAGAGGCACAATTCGTATGCATTCAGTTGCAGCATTGCTGTGTGTCTTCATTTTAATTTGTTTTTATCCCACCTGCTGTCAAAGTCCTGAGTTCCAGGTTGTCCAATAAGCTTCTAGAAAAGCTGTTTCTGGCATTCTGCCCTGGCCACATTTGGTATGCTGTAGAGCAGAGTTTAACAAACATCTGTTAGATCAGGCTTTTCATTGACCATGAGAGGTTAAATGACAGGACATACTGATTTCTCTACAGAATGCGTCTAGACTTGTGAATTTTTACTATAGTTTTGCATATGACTTGAATGCTAGTAGCAGACAACATGTGTAACAGGGCAGTTATACTGCAGCATTCTGGAATTAATTCTCTCCTCTAAAATATTATGCAGCATACTTGAGCCAGTGTTTTTGTTTTCAAACCCAGTGATAGGTATATACATTGTTTTTCTGTGTGACAAAAGGCACGGATTCATGCTTCCTTCCTAGCTTCCTTCCTAACTTCCTTTGACACTGCAACTTTGTGGTTGAATTAGACCACAGCAATTAATGACTTCTTGGTCTACCTCATCTTTTATCCTGCCTGTAGTGCTATCAATCATTTAGGTGTCTCCCAAGACTGGAAAGTTGCAAGGAGCCTTGGCCTGTCTGCCTTGCTTCTACTCAGCACTTCTAAGTAGTTAACAGTTTTTGGAAAAGCTGGTACAAAGAACATACTGAGAATTATTCTTAAGGTCAGTTATTATTTCTGTACTTCTTGGGAACAGTGCTCAGTGCTTGTGCCAGCGACTGAGTGAACTGCTTTGAAACTCTGCTGCTTGTTCCTGTGAGGTTTACTTGCACAAAGCTGTCACCACAACTCTATTTCACTTCTCACACTCCTCAACTATACTGGATTTTGCAGAACAATATGTGTGTCTTTTCTTTTGGTTCAGGATGGCATGCTCTTGTCCTTTGCACCAGAAGAATAAAAAACTTTAGAAAGGGAAAAATAGGCATCCTGTCAGATTAACTCTTGGTAAAAGAGTGCAGAACTGGGAGCTAGAGAAAGGAATAAGCTCAGTCCCTCCCTCTGGAAGCTCTGATTTTTGTATGCTTCGGTCCTTCATTGTGCCCTCTGTGCAAAACATGACATATAGCTAAATTGGTGGTCCTCTGCTGTCACTTTGCAAATAATACTGGAAGTTAATTTTAATCTGAAGTTTAAAAAGGAAATTGCATCTCCAGAATAGCAGCCCTACTCCCTCCACTTCACTCTCAATAGCTATGCAAGAGTGTCAGCTCTGTTCCTCTGGCATGTTCCTAATCACCATGCCATTTTGTCTCTTTTTCCGTGAGAGTGGGAGAGATGGAGATCAAGAATCCTGTTCTGTTGCTTTTGGTTAGATACATAAATTACTAGCACAGTGTGTACTGAAATCTTCTTAAGCAGCTTTTGTGGGATAAAAGATAAGAATTTACTCCAGACTTAAACAAGAAAGGCCTGTGTGAACATCTAAAGATTGGTCACTCAGCCCCTGCTGGTGATCTGGGAGGGAAGGGTACTTGATAATTGCATTTGACGAGGCTAGTCCAATTTATTTTTTCCAAAAATGAATTGTTGCTGTTAGAAAAATTCCCTGGAAAGCAAATGGATATTATATAAAAAACCCAGCAAACCAAATACCAACCTCTAGATTATGCAGTGTTATGAGGAGGAAAAAAAAATACAGGTTTTCCACTCCTACTAGTTTGAGAAAGCCCTTGGTGTCACCTCAGGTGCTGATGGGCTGACTGGGTACCTCAGTCCAGTTAACTCATCAGAGGTTTAAAAAGACACCTGGAGACACTGTATTTTCTTCCTACAGTTTACTACCCATTCATAAGCAGAAAGCTACAGCTGTCTCCTAAATTTGTAAAATCACTTGCAAAGAATTTAGTGGTGAGTTTATTTTGAAGGTAGTGTTTTTCCTTCCATGTGAACCTAAACGAAAGATCTGAGGAATAGAAAATAAACCCTGGACATAAACTGCAGCCTATCAGTGAGTTCTCACTGGATTAAAATGAGTCCTGAAGCTGTTTGGAGGAGAAAGGTGTGCCTTCCTCCCAGTGTTTAAATATGATGGAAGGAAAGACACTGTCACTCACGCACCTGAGAAAGAGGGCTATTGGTTGTTTTTTCTTGGCCTTAGACTGGAGTTGGACAGGGCACGTTCACTGGGCAGTGAAGCATATTAACCTACCAATGGGGGATTTTGTCTTTGCTGCCTGCACCTTTGTATTCCTGCTCCATGGTTCTGAGGTGAGATGCCAGTCTCTTTCCCCAGGCTCCCTGGTAGCCCTCTCTATCAGCTGGAGGGATTGCTTTATAAATGCAGACCTGTAGTGGTCTGTGTTTGAAAGTGTCTTTATTCTCCCTTGTGTTTGGATTTTACAGCTTTAGTTCTACTCCAGTAATTCCCCTGTGGGCCCATGTATGTTAGGCTTGTCTTTGAGCACAATTGCTGTCAGTAGGGAAGGCTGAGAGGCTTTCAGCTGACTTCCTTTCATTGTTTCCTTCAAGCATCTGATGTTATCTCATCTGCTTTTGTGGCATTAAATATGTGTGATGTCCTGGAATCACTTAACCTCTTCCCATCAGGTGCCTGCAATGCCCTGCTCAGATCCTGACCTTTGAGGAACGGGAGCAAGTCAACTTCTTTTGTTTCAGTGGGATTTTTGCACAGGTAGATGCTCTGTGAATATATTGTGAAGTTGTAACTAAGCATTCACAGAGTAAAAGACTCTTTTTCTCTTTTTTTTTTTTTCCCCTTTTTTTTTTTTCCTCCCTTTTTTCTGTCTAAGAAGGGAACAATACATGGTCACACTGCTGAGCCCTAATTACAGTAGCTTCAGAGAGACCTGCCTGACTTGCCTTTTGAGCTTTGCCCTGTGTCAGGTAGGTTTTGATCAAATGCATTCCTGCCAGCATTCAGTCATTAGCATTCAGTCTAAGTTAGTCACCAGTGAATTATGGTCTGTGATATGGTCCAGGTCCCATTGCTCTAGTTCTTTTTCTCTTTATTGATTTCCATTCTCGTTTTCATTATTGCCCTGGTCTCTCACTGCATGCTTCCTGCTGCTTTTATTTTATAGCTTTTCAGAATGAATATCCATGAGTCACAATTTGAAATAAAATGCTAATAATGACATTATGTGACACTTTGAAATAAACATTTTTGAGATTGTTCCTTAAGCTTTTTAAGTAGTGAACTTTTGAGAAAAATCATACCACTGTGCAATGATAGGGCAGTAAGGAAACCAAAAAAAGCTGGTAAACTCTAACGTTTTAATTTAAATACCTCATTCTTGAAAAGGTTTGTCAGCTTCTGGCAGAGTGAGAAAATTGTCTTGGCCATTTCCTTTAAGCAGAAATCAAGTAATTAAATCATAACTGGTGCAGAATTTAAAATATGATATAATTGTATGCTTTTTCCTAATCTACACAGATCTGAAAAATGGTTAAATAGTGTCGTGTCCTGTTCCCCCTTGGTTCCTGTCCTCATCAGTGTGCAAACTTCAAATGTCAGCTCCTCTTAGTTGTCCAGAGGAACATAACGTGATATGGCTGTGGAGCCAGCCATTGTATTAAACTAGGTAAGTAAGTAAGAGTATGGACCATTATGATACTCAAAGCTTGATAGGTTTTCAATGTTGGATCAATATTTCTGGGTTTGTCTCTGCACAGAGATTTCCCTGCTCCCTTTATTTTGGTTTGCTTCTCCCTGGAAGTGGTATTTTAAAAGAGGTACTGATGGAAGTGGGGGATATTTCCAGTAAAAATTTCGACCCTTAAGCATCGTGGTTGAAGGAAATCAGCAAATCTGGAATACTGTGAGATACTGTAAAAGACATGTATGAGCTAAATATAAGAAGTAAAGGAAAACAGATAGAAACTGTTAAAACGTTGGCATGTGAGTTTCTGCATGGTCCCCAGTAGTAATCAGAATGAGAAGTTTCAGAGGCAAGTGCAAGATGATGATACACTAGTTGTCTCTATTTTCAGGACGATGTATGGAGTGTACTTTCTTAACTGTCATTGCAAGAGAGGAGTGATGTAGTCAGGAAAGGGGACAGGTTGGAAATGCCTCAGGTTTGTCTAGAGGTTCAGGTACCCTTTGCTAGAAAGTTGGTGAAACTGCTAGTCTGATTGCAGGCAAAAAGCCCTCTTGAGACTTGAAGGTTAGTTACAGCTCTCCTATCCCACTCTAGCTGGTGGCTGGGGGAAAAGCTCCAAGACCACAAACATTGATTAGGTGATTAAGGGGCTGGAACATCTCTCTTAAGAGGAGAGATGGTGGGAGTTGACCATGATTAGTCTGGAGAAGACTGAAAGGGAATTCATTAAATAGTAAATAACTATCTCAAAGGTGGATGCCAGAAGGATGGTGCCAGACTCTTTTCAGTGGTGCCCAGTGACAGGATGAGGAGCAATGGCCATAAACTAAAACACAAGAAGTTTCACCTCAACATGAGGAAGAGCTTTATGTGGGTAGAGCACTGAACAGGCTTCCCAGAGAGGTTATGGAGTCTTCCTTTCTGGAGACACTAAAAACCTGCCTGAACACGTTCCTGTGTAACCTGCTGTAGGTGGCCCTGCCTTGGCAGGGGGGTTGGACTGGATGATCTCCAAAGATTCCTTCCAACCCTGATGATTATGTGATTCTGTGCATGTAGTGCGTGCATATCTCACATTTGGCGTGACTGAATGAGGGGCAGGTTGAGTACTAGCAGAGAGGAGTCAATACATGGTGTAAGGACAGGCAGATGAAAGGGCAAATAGTTTGTTCTGGGGGAGGCAATCTGGGTTTTCCCTTACTGGTAGTGATGGACACCCCTGCTTGAATGTTTGACATAGGAGAAAACTGCAGAAGGGTTAGTAAAGGAAAATTGTCAGATAGATAGATAGATAGTTTTTTGGCATGATTGTTCAGAACTCAGTATACTTTCGTTTTGGGTGCCACCGTGTTTCCTAGTAACTTACATTTTTTTCAAAAATGAATTTAATTGATTTTACCTGTTTTGACAGTGGTGCCTTTGAAGGTCAGACACGCATAAAAAACCCGACTTCAAACTGTCCATATTTTTTTGCTCTTCTACTTTGAAGATACTAATTTAGTCAAATTAATAGGAATTACAAAACTGTTGGTGGGTGGTAGCCTGCTGTTTATGACTTTAAAGATAAAATTCAATACTAGAGAAGAGACAAGTGAAAGAATTGGATAAATTAAACACTGGTATCAAACATTAGTTGTCTGAGGCAAATCTGTCGTTATTTGACTTTAAAATGCCTGTTGAGCTAATGTAGATCTCAGCAAGTACTAATTGGCTTGTGATGTAAGAGCAGTAGGGTAACCTGGAAGTAATGAAAGGACTTCAGTGTTGTTTGAGCGAGGTCATAGCACTATAAATGGGAATACCGCACTGAAAATTACGTATATGACAGTAGGGTCTTTCTTTCAGTGTCCTGTCGAGAAACAGGTATTCTTTCTGACTCCTGTCAGAAAAGGACAAGCTGCAGATTTATCCTCATAACATGTTTTTGTGAATCTGCCTTAGAGGGAATTACTGATTTGCACTAGGTTTGTCCATCTTGAAAGAACAGTAATGTACTGTTCTTATGTTTATACAAGATTTCTGCATAGAGAAGAAACATTCTTGGTTTTGAACCAGGTGCCTTATGGAGAGCGTGAATTTGTGTGACTCTGGGACTTCATTTTATAGAAGCAACATGGTGATTTTTAAATTATTTTGTAGCAATTGTTCATAGGAGCAATATGATGTGGCTAAATATGCCTGAAAGTCCTGCATCTGGTTGTTAGTGGTTAGGAGTTTAGGCTGAACATGCATTGTTTCCATAGCTCTGCAGAGCAGCAGGAATGGAGATCAAATACTGGGAAAAAAATCCCTTGTCAAAAGATGAGATGATGTGTACAGAAGCTCACAGAATCTTGATTTCTTATTTTCCCACTGTGTGATACTGTTTATAATGAAATAATAAAATACTGTTATGAAAACCTCCAATTTTTTGGCTTACACAGCATATATTTTTCTGAAGTAAAGAGAGGCATTGGTCCTTAAGTGTTACTCCTCTTAACTGGATTTTTTACAAGGTTGTAGGTTACTGTGGCTGTTGTGGCAAAGCTGCTGTCTTTTCATGATGCCAGAAACTTCTGGTATTTTGGGGTAATAAAATGCTTCACTTTCAGAGTATCTTGTAACCGGTGATGTGCATCAAGGTGGAAACTGAAAGATGTAAGTTTTGTGTTAGCCTTTTTGGTGACTGTACAATACTTACGTCCTTCGTTCTATGAATGTATCTGTGTTCCTACACTGCAACTACCTTTCATACGTTTTAGAAATAAAAGAATATACCAATTATTGTAAATTACAGAATAGTCCGTACAGTAGGATTATTTCTTTCATTTGGTACAGGAAGAGGCTTTATTACTTCTCAAGTGGTGTAATGTTGAAGTAGCAGATATTGTCATGGATTTAACCAGTGATTCAGAAATGATTTAGCTAGTTTTAGTGTTTTTATTTAACTGGAGAGATAATTTTGCTCATGCAAGAAGAAAAGCTTGGGAAGGGGACAGATTCAGATCTGTAAATTTGTCTGGACTCCCATTTAGATAGTGGTGATCTGGTCAGTGAAGGCTAGTGTGTGTCAGTTCATCCGTTCGGTCACCCACTCATCTGAGCTATTTTTAAGGCATCTGCTGTAGACTGAGGAGACTTGCTCTGTGCTCGCTTGGCTATGTTGAACACCTCCAAGTGTGAAGACTGTGACCTCTTTTCAGGGGTTTGACTACTTTTGTGGGGAGAAAAAACACAAACTAAAAATCCATAGGTCTTGAGATGAATTTCCCATGGTGAGTTCTGTCAGTTGGACACAGACCATTTCCTATAATAGATATAATAAAATAGAATAGGTATGTTTATTTGATTAAGAAGTATGATTATTTTTTTGTAGCTTATCTTGTGTTTAATGTTGATAATTATCTGTCCCAATTAGGGTTTTTTTCCCCTATAGCTTTTACACCCTCTGTAAGTTGTTCTGTTATATTTGAAGAAAAGAGCAGTTGTGGTTTTTAATGTTATATCACACTATATGAAACCTTATTTAGCAAAATACATTTACTTTTTTTAATCAACAATTATTTGATAATTCTTTTCCCCTGAAAACCAGCCATATTCTGTAGCAAATAGCTGATTAATTTAGACTTTTTTGGTGTGACGTTTGTCTATCATTTGCTTGTTCTGTGTTGGTTGTCTGCCTGTCCCTGTTTTCAGGGCTTTAGAGAACACCATTTTGAAAGAAGTAATCTCTTACGATGAGTTTCTTCTCTTTTTTTCTCCTGCTGGATTAAGTAGTTCTAGAGTAGATACTTCTCCCTAAAAACTTCTGTCTGTAGAGAAGTGGCTACCAGATTGCTGCTGCTTTAGTTTTGGCAGTAAGTATTAGTCTGTCCAGCTCTTAAATTTATGAAGCCAGATTTTGAGAGATGATACTGCTTGTTCTACCCAATTCATTCTCTTGAGAAACAGAATCTCATTCTTCATGCAGTTTGTTTGCTTTCTTCTTTCTCAGGAGTATTAATCTGATTTTCATTCTTCTGAGAGAAAATCCTTTCAAGGTAACTTGCTGCCTCTGAAACCTTTTATAATAACCTCATGCTACAGCTGCTATTGCTTTGCAATATGCTGTTGTATGTTTGTCTTTAAAATAAGAACAGAAACTCTACCTCCTTTTTGCAGGTTTTAAAAGCAAACTTCATTGGAATGTGGGCTTTTGAAACTTAAAATTGTAAGTTTCAAGTTGTGTTTCAAAGGAAGACATAATGCCTTTATGAGAATACTTTGCTTCCCTGCAAGCTTTGACTTCTTGTACATCAGAGGTGATACCTTGGGAAATCAGCATTTCATTCAGAGAAACAGATGTGCAGATTATATTGAATTCTAACATCGAGAAAGATCATGATGTGGGATTTCTGTATTTCAGTAATGATAGAGCAGAATTGTCCTAAAAAACCTTAATAATTTCTAATAATTTTCTGGTTTGTTTTGTTTTCAGCTGGCTAGCTTGTAAAGCTAGGTTAGATTACTGAGGAGTTTTGAAATGTTATGAAAGACATCTGTAAAAGTGAGTTTTTAATGAGTGTAGCTGAAGGTGTATATGAAGTAACAAAAAAAGATGAAAACTGAAATACAAGGTTAAGTAATGTGCTGCCTTTAGAGAACAGGAGCAAGATCTGCCAAGACCGAGGCACTAGGTTGAAATCTCTCCCTCCTTGGTTTTGTTTTGTTTTGTTTTTTTCTCAGAACCTCTGGTTGGCTTCTGTTTAGTTGGGACATGCACTGGAGAAGTTAAAGCAGTGACCCTGCCAGAGCACGTTTGCAGCCTGATGCTCTGGGATTAGAGCTGCCTCCCATTTCTTGCGGGTGGAAAGTCAGACTTCACCTATGGGAGGGCTAAGTTATGGCTCAGTTCACTTGAACTCGTGCTTGTAAGAACAGCCTGCCTTCGTCAGAGGGATGCAGTTACTTAGAGAAGACTCTTGTGAAGTGGGAACAAGAAGCCATGGGCATAATGCAGCATTTCTATTGATTTCTCTTTCTCTTCCTTCAAATTTTCTGTTCAAGAGTAACATCCATCTAAGATCTGGCACTCAAGAATTCCTGAGAGCTCTCCCATCACTGTTTTTACTTGTCTCTCAAGGGTAGAGATGCTTTCGATGTGCTGTCTAGTAGTCTGCTGTGCAAACCCGTAGCTATTGAAGAGTTCACTTAAGTAAGCAATAGAGAAGAATAAGCTGTTTCAGAGGGAGAAACAAAGGTGTTGTGGAGACGTAGTAATTTGAATAATTACTACTTCTGACACAGTGGCCTACAGCACTTCAGACGTTGTAGAAAGCTTACCTGTGACTTAAAGCACAAGAAAAAAATGGCATCATAATAGCTAAATTAATATTTATTGGAGTCCAGGCTCACATCTGACCTGAATGCCCCTGAAAAAGCAGATGAGAAGATTTAAAATGGATTGTAGCTGAGAGATGCCATTTCTGGCCAACATGGGCATAGTCTTATGGCTGAAGTCTCCAAGCTGTATTAGAAGCTAGGAAGGGTGTGGCTGATGGTCTGAGCTGGCATCTTGGGAAACCTGGTGTACAATTTATGGTGTCTTCAGTCTGCCCGCAATAGTGTGGAGCTGAGAGGTGGGGAAGTTGAGTGCGGGAGGAGACTTGCATAGGCTGTGAGACAGAAGGGGAAAACTTATTTAGGCAGCTGTTCAAAGGCCAGAATCCTGGTTGCAAGTGTCTTGCAAAGAATTGACGAATTCCACATGCTTTCTTCTCTTTGATACCATCTTGACCTCTCTTTCTACTTTGAATGACTACAGGGCAAAATAAATGACTTTGAAACTACAGTAAGCTCCTTTAAAAAAAGATATTAAGAAGCTGAAGCTTTCTGGTGTTGCAGTCTTTTCACATGCACAGTACAGCGATTATGTTGTCAGAAAGGCATTTTTTGTGCAGTCAGTTAATTTACTGCGTGGTGAGTTGGTTTGTTTGTTGTTTTTCCCTGAGTAGTTCTTTATCTGCAAAGGACTCGATTTAAAAGAAGAAAATCTAGGGGATGAGAAGCATGCTGTATTTCAAAAATACATAAGTGAGCATAGCTGCTCAAAGGCCCAATGTAAATAGTGGTTAGTATATAATGTCACTCAGAGCGATGAATAATCAAGTTACTTGAAATCTTAAAGGTCACCTATCAAATGTCCTTTGTCAATACATTTTCCTGGGGTCTGAAATTACTAGAAAAGAAATGGAAGCAAATGAAAGCTGAAGAAAAAACTTGCATTTGATGTATTGTCAAAAAATCCTGCATAATTCTTGGAATGGGTTGCATTTGTACGTTTATATTAATCATAAGATTTATTTGTAATATTAGAGGCTATCAGGGATTATTTTTTGTAACAAGTGTTCAATGCAGTAACATTTCCTATTGTGTTTACTGCATTGCAAATTCATAATAAGCAGTTTAAGATTTTTGTAAAGTGTTTGTGGTAATGTACTGAAAAAACTTAATATTAATCTGAAGCTACAGATGGCAAAAGGAGATATTTCAGACTTGCTGCAAGTTTGCATTCATTATAAACTATCTTGAGTTTATTTCCTTCAAGCCATTCATATTTCCCTGTATCCTGGTTCAATGCAACTGCAGTGACTATTTCCAAATGATAACCTGTTATCTTGTTAGTTTTGCTATAGGGTTTTTTTATGCTGAGAAGGATTTTTTAAAGAATGTGAAGGTTTGGATTTGGTTCCCCCATTCCCCTGCTGGGGAAATTCACCCTTTGACCACATTTTAACTCTTCTTTAAGGCTTCCAGTGACCTTGGGGCTGGTTGCCCATCCAACCCTGCACTTCCCTCACCACCCTGGTGCACTCATGCTGGTCGAGCACCCTGTGCAGCATCATGCCAGGAGCACAGGGTGACTTACACTGCAGCTACCTGCAGCTTTTACCTGCATGTGTTGTATTGTATGCCATAGGGCAGGCATCACACAGACAGCAGCCCTCCTTATTTCACCAAATTGACTTGTAGGGGGGTTTCAATCCAGCTCTTGCTTGTTTTCCAGAGTAATTTTGCTTTCTGCTAAGAATCATGCTGTATGGAGCTCTCCTGCCAGTCTTGTCCCCTCACATTGTCCTTTAGCAACCTCACTGTGCTAGCTCCAGGTGCTGTCCCAGCCCGGTTGTGCAACCTGCCCAGCTCTTGTTTTCTGTTTGCCCCAGCTGTCGCCTTTCAACCTTTTACCATCCTCTCACTCTCCTTCCTTTCTTCATTCATCATGTCATCTGTTTCACCATCTCTGCCAAGGATACCCTGAGCTAAGAAGGGTAGTCTTGTTGACTTGAGGGAAAAAAAGACTAGCAAAGACAGCATTGCTGTTTGGAGTTTTCCCTTATAACTTGTGTTCTTGTGTTAGCTTGTTAACTGTGTGAGGCAGAAGGCCAGCACCTTGAGGTTTTGGCTGCAGAGGGAGGCTCTAGCTTCTGGAGTTTTTTCAGGGTACAGAGCTACTAAACACTTGATTGAGTAGACAGAAACAAGAGTTTCATAGCTTTACTGGGTTGATTGTGGCCTGCTGCCAAACACCCACCCAGCTGCTCTCTCATTCTTCCTTCTGAACAGGACAGGAGGAGAAAATAAGATAGACAAGCTTGTGTATTGAGATAGACAGGGAGGTCACTGACCAGTTAGAATCACAGGCAAAACAGACTTGACTTGGGGAGAATTAATATAATTTATTGTCTGTCAGAATAGAGTTGGATGGTGAGAATCAGAGATGAAACCTAAAACGATTTTCACCCCTGTCCCGCCTCATCCTTTTCCCCGGCTCATTATCACTCCTTCATTCCCAACTTATCTACCTCTTCTCCCCACCTCGAGTGGCACAGTCATAGGCATGGGGAGCTGTTGTCAGTCCAGAACAGCTTTTCTTTGCCACTCTTTTCTCCCCACACTTTTCCCTGCTCCAGTGTGGGTCTTTCCCGGGTGCTGCAGTCCTTCAGGAAATAAGACGTGCTCTGGTGTGGTCTCCATGGGCTGCAGGGAGAGATCACCTGCTCCACTGTGATGTCTCTGATCCAGTGCCTGGAGCACCTCCTCTGCCTCCTTCTCCTACCTCCGTGTCTCAGGGCTGTTCTTGAACTTTTTTCTTGTAACATATAAGTATGTTTAATCATGCATAAGAAGAGCCAGATTTATTAAAAGTGAACTTTCTGTTTACACAACACAGTGGTAGCTTATTTATTTGTGGGTTTTGTTCTTCTCTGTGCATTTGGGATATTTTCTGGTATAATAATAATCTTGATTACTTTCTTTTGATAACATTTAAATCCATCTTCCTTCCCCTTTTCATATTTGAAAAGATGTAATTAACTTCTTGTTTGGGTGTTTTTTGGGTCTAGGTTGACTGGATATTATGTTCTTTTCTATTCATCTGCTGTGGCAGCCAGAGAAGGGGTAGTGTTCAATTAAGAACTGCATGGTCCTTTCTCATATTCCTTTTTTTTCTCTTTCTTCAAAACAATTGGTATAAATAATGCAGGAAGAAAAAACAGTAGGCTTTACAGAGATTTCATTTATTCTCTCTACCAATAAAAGCCTGGGGTGGTGGTGAGGAGCTTTTCTGATAAATACAGTCACTTAAACCCCTTGTATTAAATGTTATTGCCTTATTGTGGTTATTGCTGTTCTTCGTGATTCACTTAAATATTAAAAGAGAGAGAACACGAGTTGAACTTAGCCACCCTATGGGTGAGTCTAGACCCTCAGAAGTGCAAAGCAGAAACTATTCCCTTTTCATGCCAGTGGCATTGGTGGGTTTTTTTATTTCATAGTATCTGTGCCACAAGTTATTCATACCCAAACTGGATGTAGCTGTGAGTCTGGAACAAGAGAGAACTTGTTTTACCTGGAGATGCCTTGGGAGGCTACTTATTTTCTTTTTTTTTTTTTCTTTTTTTCTCTCTCAAATTTTACCTGTTACTTAAATGAGACAAAGAAAACATGAAAGGTTTCTGTCCATTGTGACTTTCTGCTGTTCCAGGAGGGGACATGAGAGTTGAGTTGCAGCACCTGGTCTCTAAAGGAGACCCTGCACTGCTATTGGAAATCAGAGTTTGATTTTCTTCCCTCCTAGCTCTTAATGTGCCAGGGAAGGAAGAACAAGGGACCAGGTTCCTTTGTAAAAGCTGAGGGGTTTTGGTACTTTATTGCACAGTGGAAATTGTTGCTTTTTCTGTTCTTTCCTCTCCAACCTGATGCATTTGAGGGAGTTCTTAGTTTGGGGCTGGCACCGAAAACTAAAAGACAAGTAAAGCTGATGTGGAGAAGGCTGACTACTGGGGCTGTAGCTGGGAGGGAAGAGGTCAGTGATTCAAATATAAGAATTGGGGAAGGATGGAGCTCCTGCTAGCACCTGGAGAGCTAACCTCTTGTACAAGAGCACGGACAGTGTGAAGTCCTACATCCTGTGTCTGTCTTGTGGTACATTGGCAACTGAGTTGTATTTCTGGATTTCAGTCAGGGTAATTTTTTATTGTTTAAAATGGCAGAGAAATCCAGCTAGGTCTATCCAATAGCCTGATATTCAAGGATACAGAGAGGTTTGCTGTGAGCCTGATTCTGTTCACAGTTACGTGCATTCTTGTCCTTTCCTGAAGAAAGGAGGAGTTAAATTCCTCCTGATTAAAGTCAGGCTTAAAAGTCGATGAGGAATGGAAATAGTGTTTTACCCTATTATCTGAATAGTCCAGTACTTTGAGACCATTGATATATTTGAAGGAAAAGCTATACTGAAATATAAATAATTTTGCTGTAAACTCAATTTTGTTGTTTTTTTTTAGTAGCTCACTCTTTACCACTGAGAGATCTTGTTCTGAAACAACAGAAACCCTAAGAATTATTGTAACTTCCTCCATACTATTGAGTCTTTACAATTTGGGTTTGCATACAAAACCAAATAAACAGAATAACGCCCCAAATCCTACGTATGCCAAAATCTTTTGCTGAGTTAAACTTCAGTTCCTATATGTAGGTGTCTAATGGAGGGGATTTGAAAACTTCATGTAATGTAGAAGCACAGGACTTAATGCTTTCCAGCAATAACGTCATCTACCTGGACTTGTGCAAAGCGTTTGACACTGTCCCACATGACATCCTTGTCTCTAAATTGGAGAGACATCAATTGGATGGGTGGACCACTCGGTGGATAAAGAACTGGCTGGATGGCTGCACGCAAAGAGTTGTGGTCAACGGCTCAATGTCCGGCTGGAGACCAGTAACGAGTGGTGTCCCTCAGGGATCGGTGTTGGGACTGGTCTTGTTCAACATCTTTGTCGGTGACATGGACAGCGGGATTGAGTGTGCCCTCAGCAAGTTTGCCAATGACACCAAGCTGTGTGGTTTGGTTGATACGCCGGAGGGAAGGGATGCCATCCAGAGGGACCTCGACACACTTGTGAGGTGGGCTGATACCAACCTTGTGAAGTTTAACCATGCCAAGTGCAAGGTCCTACACCTGGGTTGGAGCAATCCCAGGCACAGCTACAGGTTGGGCAGAGAAGAGATTCAGAGCAGCCCTGCAGAGAAGGACTTGGGGGTGTTGGTCGATGAAAAAATGAACATGAGCCGGCTTCAGTGTGTGCTCGCAGCCCAGAAAGCCAACTGTATCCTGGGCTGCATCAAAAGGAGAGTGACCAGCAGGTGAAAGGAGGTGATCCTGCCCCTCTACTCTGCTCTCGTGAGACCTGACTTGGAGTATTGTGTGCAGTTCTGGTGTCCTCAACATAAAAAGGACATGGAACTGTTGGAACAAGTCCAGAGGAGGGCCACGAGGATGATCAGGGGACTGGAGCACCTCCTGTATGAAGAGAGGCTGAGAAAGTTGGGGCTGTTGAGCCTGCAGAAGAGAAGGCTGCGTGGAGACCTCATAGCAGCCTTCCAGTATCTAAAGGGGGCCTACAAGGATGCTGGGGAGGGACTCTTCATCAGGGACTGTAGTGACAGGACAAGGGGTAATGGGTTCAAACTTAAACAGGGGAAGTTTAGATTGGATATAAGGAAGAAATTCTTTACTGAGAGGGTGGTGAGGCACTGGAATGGGTTGCCCAGGGAGGTTGTGAATGCTCCATCCTTGGCGGTGTTCAAAGCCAGATTGGATGAGGCCTTGGGTGATATGGTTTAGTGTGGGGTGTCCCTGCCCATGGCAGGGGGGTTGGAACTAGATGATCTCAAGGTCCTTTCCAACCCTGACTATTCTATGATTCTATGAATAACCACTGCCAGAGAATGTTTAATAGTCAGAAGTTTTCAGGTTTTAACTGTGATAGTCCAATGCATAGATGCATGAAATGAATATATTTGTTCCTCTTGCTGGAGAAGTCACCTTAACTTTTCTAGTATAGGTGATCATTTGAAATACAAAACAAGGAACTATGAAAAGACTGCATCCATAAAACAAGGTAAAACCTCTTCAGGAAGTATCAGGAAGCTAAAGAAATGTCATTAGAAATGCACTAGTAGCCTACACCTAAAAGCTGAGCAGCACCCAGATATATATAGTAGTGTAACATGATGTTAAGTTAGAATTGTTGGTGAATCTTAATGAAAAAACATTTCTAATGAGATTTGTCTTTCTAAGTCAGGAGTTGAATCATATTCCCATTATTGCTTACTAATGCAGCAGATTCTTTTTTAGGTTCAGTGATTTCAGCTGGACCTTTCTATGAGCATAAGCAGAAAACGTTTTTTAGGATTTGTGTAAGATTTTATGTGATACTTACAGAATGGTTACATTTAATGGCTTCTTTAGTTGAAATATGTTTTGATACATTTCTAGCAGTTTGTGAACTGAAGGATGAGTTTTATGTATGAATTATATTTACCTTTAAAATAATGGGTTTATCTTGTTTTATTTCTTTCATTTTTAAGTTTTAGTAGTTACAACAGGGATGAGGGAATTGGACCTTACATGGCAGAAAGAGTGGAATTCATCCTACCAAGTGGAGATGGCTGAGCTAGTACCACAGGTCACTTTCCATCATCACTTGAGGAAAAGCAGAAATTTCTGGGCTGCAATTTGTCTCATCTGTAGACATCTGGATTAGAATAAGCAAGTTGTGCTATGCCTGTTTGTCTTCACTGAGTGGAAGGGGCCTAAGCAGACAGTCCATGTATGTGGACATAAATATCAAAGACATCCCAGTTAGATTAGATGAACTATGTCTATGAAATTGGCTGTATATTTTGGATTGGGCTTTTGAAGGAGAGAAAAGAACATTACAGCATGCACTGTTGCTATTGTGTTAAATTTTACGTAACCAGGTTTTTATGCAGCAGTCATGGGCTGGGATTTTCAGAGTTGTTTGGACTAATTGTTGTAGAAGCTTAATCTATTTTTACTGAGGAAAAAGTAGTATCGTAATAGTTTTCATGCTCCCAGTTTGTCACACAGTGGGTTTTTTTGTGATTTTTTTTTTTGGGGGGGTTATTTATTTATTGTTTGTTTTGTTGCAAATGCATTTGCTTTGTTGTGATTTTTTTTTTCTTCAGTGCTTGTATAAGTATTTAAAAATCCTTCTGCAATCTAAAACCCGATAATAATGTGTTTTAAGTCACCAATTTAAACACTTGCTACTGTCTCCTTTTCCTGTTAATACCTGTTTTATTTTGCATTATTTGAGTGGATCAAGGGCTTTCTACTTGTGAATTTAAATGAGCTCCTGCACTTGTCCAGTCTGGCCTTAAGATTTTATAATTTTCTTTCTACCTTTCTAAGTCAAATTAAAAGACTAAGTCTAGACAATTCATAGGATGCAGGTTGTCTAATTGAATCCCTGAAAGCTCTCCCAAAACTTTATACATTTCAAAATCTGTGTCTTGACATAACATATGCTCCTGAATCTGTGGAGGGAAATTGTCACTGGAAAAGCTTTGAGCTATTATAAGACTATGGACTTATGACGTAGGGATTTTATTGCCAGACAAGTTGCTATGTAATTAACTGATGAGTTGGAATCACAAGTTCTTGTTAGGAAATGAACTACCACGTCATTCAGAATTAAGTGAGATCTGTTTGTTTGCTTAAAAACAAAGTAAATGGTCCTCTGCTTCTTAATGCTTATGCTTTTTTGGTGGTTCTCTTTAGGAAGTATATTTTCTTATGAAATTCTGAATATTTGGCTTATCTTCAGTAATTTGCATTTAAATGCAAGCTATGACTTCTGTCTTTGTGAAAGTAGAATATAAAGAAATGCTGATAAAGACATAATTAGCTGGCACTTTCCTTAAAGATAATGGTTTGAGGCCTTGTAACTGCTTACTACCAAGATATGGAAGAGGAGAGGAAAGAAAAGAAAATTGGCAGTTTTGTGGTGTTCCTTCCATATACTCTTCTTCCATAATGCATCCATTGCATACCTTGAAGTTCAGACCAGAAGTCTTCTTTACTGGCAAGAGTTTTAAGGGATAATTGACCTTCATATTTCCAACCATAAAAGAGAGGGCGGTAGTCTGTGAGACTGAATATGTGCTCATATAGAATGTATTGTTTAAGCAAGGTAACAGCAAATTGCTGGTTTTCCCCTTCCTCTACTCTCTTTGCTTTTCCATTACGTTAATACTTAGGTTAGAACTAAATAATCATCTCCTCAAATGCATTTTGTATGAATAAGGAAAGGAGGGGGAGAAATTACTTTTGTATTCCTTTACATGCACTTGCAGAATCTCCAACAATATAAATGGTTTTGACACATGCAGTATAACCCTATCTGTATGTGTATGAATGAAATGGCAAGAAGTGTAGTTTAAATCACTTTACTACCTATAAAATATGCTCCTGATATACACCCTAGGAGCTCTGCTATCAAGTGTGTGGTTTTCAGAGACATCTAAGGAGGGAAAAAGGAACCAAAGGAAATAATAGAAGTAAGTGTAAGAACAGAAGATAACCACCACTGTCCTCTATCTTCAGGCAATCTCCTGTAAGCCAGGAGATCGTGAGTTTCTCTGTTGCATGTATGAACACTTCTGGTACTTTCAGTACTGTGAGTAGAAGTAGACTTGAGGCATTGTTTGCTAAAAGTTGCACTGATAGAAAAATAGGATTATTTGGTTTTGAAGTAGCAGGTATTTTTTTTTGAAAGACAGCAGTGCCTTGAAATGTCTTAATATGTTGTGATGCTATGCATTTATACGGCAGTATGTATTTACAGGGCATTTAAAGTATTTGATACAGGGTCTTCTTGTCTAAACAGCCCAGATATGTATTTTCATAAAACATTTTAAAAATCATTTGTGCTACAAGGTGCTTGAGAGTGATGTGAACACCAATACATTGCATTTTCAGCTCATAGAATTTAGGTCTGTAGTAGGAAATGGAGCAATATAAGTAAATGAAGAAATATTCTAAATATAAGTTGTAAAAGAAGTGAGTTGGAATTGTCTTCACACTGATAGCTCTTTGATCATAGTTTTTCCATCCAATAAGCTGCTACCTTAGACTATCTTCTGATTCCCCCTCCAAGATTCTTAACTTCACTTTTTAATTTCTGCTCATAGAAAATCATAGACCTGCTTGAAAATCTTTGAATGTCTAGTCAAAGCAGAACACAGGAAAAAGTATTAAATGTTATTTTATCTACTATTCTCAAAACAACCCAGCTCATTCAAAGACTGACATTAGCTGTATTTTTGTGGTTTTAGGCTCTTTCAGACTGTTCAAGATTTTGTGTATTACTTGTGTATATCTTGTGGAATGCAGCTGTTGGTCGCCCATTTTAGAGTTGAAAGCTGAAGGCTTACATGTGGCTTCATGCTGAGTTCTGAACACAGTTTAGCTCTGTAATTTGCAGTGATCATCCAACGCAGGAAGTGTGGAAGCTTCTCCACATCTTTCTGTGCATCAGATAAAAATGATGGCAGGCCCAGAATTTATGATTCACGTTCATATTTCATAGTCAGCAGTGAATCCTACCTAAAGATGACAAATGGCTTTGGCTGTTGCAATAGTTCACTTACATGTTTTTCCACCTGTAAACTGCCTTCTCAGAGCATTGTTTTTATTAATTAGCTGCTATCTAAATTAGGGCAATACTAAAAGTATTTCCTGGTTGTTTGGTTGTTTTTTTTTCTTTTTAAGATTGTGAAGAATTGGTGAAACCTGGATTTTAATTTTTTTTTTTTCTGTTTTAGCTTTTGCAGTGACACAAGTAGGATTTATCACCTTTTAAGGGATGAATGGAAGATTCTTGTAATTTTCCTGTCCTAAGCAGTCAGTTTTCCCAGGCCCACTGGATCTTTTCTCGGCTGGTGGCATTGAGCTCTTTCTGTGCTAAGGACTATTTGAAAGTTTTCTACTGTTCAGCCTTCTTGGAAAG
Organism: Psittacula echo; assembly: GCF_963264785.1. Taxonomy (NCBI): domain Eukaryota; kingdom Metazoa; phylum Chordata; class Aves; order Psittaciformes; family Psittacidae; genus Psittacula; species Psittacula echo. Next base: position 146,599,193 of record NC_137735.1, read on the forward strand.
GACTTCAGTAAACTTTTAAAACTTTGTTTGATAATACAAAAGATGTTGCTAATTGGCATAATTGTAAGATGCAGCATGTATTGTTTTTAATGTCTGTTTTAATATATAATACATTTTTCTTAATATATGTTGTCTTTTAGACAGGAAATGTTGGACTGCATTGCCTTTAATGCAATTCATGCAGGGAACCCTTGGCTGTATTATTGTGCCTGTGTGTTTCAGCACACTTGGCTGCTTAGTATTCTAGCAGGGGATCGTGCCTGTTCTCTTCCCACAGATGATTCTAATGTGATTTTTTTATAATTGGATATGCTGCCTGCCATCTTTAGACCACACTCTGTTCTTGGAGCCACATAGAAACATCTCTTACCCTGAAAATTCTGCTGCTGTCACAAAGTTAGTGGTTTCCTGGTGCAGCATATGTTGCCCATATGGGCTTCTCTACATGCTGCTTCCCCTCCAGCCATTCCTATCAACTGTGTTGTGGATCTGGAGTTTTTAAGTTCCAGCAGTGGATGACCTACATAAGGCTGAGAATTAGACTTTTTTTTTTTTTTTTTTCCTTAAGCTTCTATCATTGTTTTGGAACAGCTGTTGAAAGTGTTTAGGAGAATTTGTGTTTAGGAGCAAATATTTTGTGCAAATCACTGGTTTTGTATGCTTTTGGTTAATGGCATTTGTTTGCTCAGACCAGGGAGGTGTGCTTTGTGGTCTTGGTAGCTGACAGGAGGATGTAGAAGAGCTGCTGGTGTGCCAGGTGCCTCTGTAAGAAACTAAGGATGGTCTCACACCAGCAGTCCCCTCCTGCATTCAGGGTGCGCATGAGTTTCATGCTGCGTGATGAGATGTAGAGGCTCTGGAGCATATAAGCATAAGAAAAGCCAGGCTGGCATCTGTCCCAGAGCTGGGTGGCTGGCAGGGAATCTGTCACCAGTGCTGACCGGAGGAAGGGAGATGAGCCAGGGCACGGACTGAAATGTGAGTTGAGCTGGATGCTGAATTCACTCCAAACACCAAAAGGACAGGAAATGGGGAAAATGAGTTGATGGCAAGAATGTTACATGGGGAAACCATCAGCTGGGTTTGATGAGAAGGAATTGATAGCAGAGGACTGATAACGGAGGCAATGACAAAGGTTTCTTCAATTACAACAAAACATAAATTAAATGAGTAACTGTCTAAGCATTTTGTATTACCAGGCTCTGAGATAATTCACCAATAATAAAATCAATGACATGCTGCAGTTCCTGTAGCCAAATATTTCTTGGGCAAAACAAACTAATAAAACACAGCACTGAAGGGCCATCTGCTATCATGAGCCACTATATTAAAACCTGTCATATTAACATTAGCATGTCTGCATATACATAAAATGGGATTGTACAATTCTTTAAAAAGGAAGAAAGCAGTAGTACTATTTGTATCTAGTGAAAGAGCTATTAAAATACAATCATTGTAATAATATTTTGAAATACCTTTGCAATCCATGATTGTGTGGAGTGGTTTTAAGTGAGCGAATTCAATCCTCTTCCAAGAGGTAGAAAACCTCAGTGTAAAGATCTCTTGAGAAAAGACTTTGCACCAGCCTCTGCTATTACCATAGTGTTCAGTAATGTGCTAATTTTTAATCTATGTTGGCAATGTAAGGAAAAAAAGCCCTTCACTGAGAGCTCACTTTGCATATCTCTGTGATAAAAGCACTTGTATATGAAAAAAAGATGATACTGATCAGGCAAATCATCATTTTTGGGGACCGGGCATCTTTGACTCAACAGATAAAAATCATGCATGGTTCTTACCAGCTCCCTTCCAGCTGTAAGACCATTATGCGCTGTGCATTACCCCTGCTCTGTTGTCTTGCCAAGGTTTCATTGTTTTTTGCTATATTGAGAGGAATTTATAATTAATCTCAAATCAACTTAATTTAGTACAGAATCCATTTAGTCTGGTGGTGGTTGCCTGTGAACAAAGGAATAAACCCAGATTTTTGTCACTTGCTTGGTAGAGTCTGGATTTTCACCAGTTCTTAACTGTGACCTGTTCCTGCTCTATCCTGAAGCCAGATGATTGGTTGTTCAGTTCAGTCTGTTGTAGTGAAGGAAGAGCATTTCACTTTTTGTTCTCTGTGTTGTTTTATACATCTTGCCTGGGAAATTAGGCAGCCTCTCATCTGTAAGAAGAAGGATGCTTTTGGAAAGAAGCCCTGTCCAGGATAAAAGAGCAATAAGGCTCTATTAAGACTGACTTCTTCAGCTTTAAAAATGCCTCTTCAGTGACTAAGGAGTCTGAATTCCTCCCAAGAGCTGTGGTATCTTGATCAAGCATTCTAAATTGCTAAAGGATGTCTGTGCAGCATTTTAGCATCTTGCATAGTAATACTACCCTGCTGTAGGGATACAGTGAGGGGTAGAAGCTGGAGTGAAGGGTAGTCTTTTTAAGCAATATCATAGGAAGATGGGAGATCTTAAATTTTGGGTTCAGTGGAGCTTTCCTGTACAAATGTAAACAAAACTGGGATTTACCTGTGATGATGCAAACACTAAGGCTCGGAAGCTATGAAGCTGTTTTTTGTTCTCCTTTGTATGTTTCAAATCTTTTCCCCTCCAGGAAAATTGAAACAGCAAAAAACCTCAACCTTGTCAATTAAAAATGAAATAAATTGAATCCTGGTCTGTGTCCCCATATGTAACACGGAGAAGTGACTCATGTTTATAACATTCATGTTTGTTACTTGTAGGATGCGCTCTCTCTTCTGTAGGTGCATCTTCTGGTCTTAGCTCTCAATTTCAGCTTCTTTTAAGGCACAGCTAGTTGTGTTACCTTTTTCACCCAAACTTACATTCTGCATGGTTTCTGACCTTGCAGGTTTTGCTTTCCCATATCTGTGCCCTAAATACTTTTGAGAACTCTTAGGAGGAAGGTATAAACTGAGATGTCTTAAAGAAACAGGGAGAGTTACCTTTTCTAGCATTTCCTGAAGTACTAATATTAAGGTATTTATGATTTTATTCAATTGCTGATATATGTTGATTTTTTTTTGATTTTTAAATATATGTATTGGCTTTCTGTAGCATGTAAGTTCCCAAATCTAACAGTTTCATGTGTTTGAAGTATAAGAGTAAACATTTTTTCACCATTTCACTATTCATAGGTGGTGGTTTCTTTTGGAGGGACAGGAGGGGAAGAAAAGGAAAAGGTAAAAGTGGATATTGGGGAAAAAAGTTTCACAGAGAAGGGTAATTAGGTATTGGAACAGGTTTCATAGGGAAATGGAATCATTGTCCCTGGAAGTGTTCAAAAACTGTGTAGGTGAGGCCCTCAGTGATATGGTTTAGTGCTGGACTTGGCAATCCTGGGGTAATGATTGGGCTTGATGATCTTAAAGGTCTTTTCCAACCTCATTGATTCTATGATACTGTGTTTTTCTTAAGCATGTCACTGTTCTAATGAATCACATTAGTGAGCTGATCTGCTGCAGTTTTTCAGTGTGTAGGGAAGAAGGGAATGGGAGGGAGACCAGTTTATGATGGTCTGGCAATTCTATGTTTATCATGTTACACTACAAAGACTATGAAAACGCCAGGATAGCACATATCACTATTCCAGCATTTGACAAACTGGGACAGTGGAGAGACAGTGTCTTTAGACATATCCAAGATGGTAAATACTGGCTCAATTTCATTATCTCAGGAAGACTTTAAAATACAAGTATAAGACTACTGACTAGACAGACAAAATTTAATTTCTTTTGATATTTTTGGAGTAATCTATTGTGGGGTTGGTTTTTGTTTTTCCTCTTGAAACCTTTCCTATAACAATTCATCAACATGGGGCTTAAAATTGAAGGATTTCAAAATTATCCTGGATAACTATATTCCTCTTAATACTCTAGACAACTTGATTTATCTCTGAAGTTAGCTTGGTCTGGTCCTGGGGTTATACTAAATGACTTCCAGGCATTTCTGCCAACCTAAATTCCATTATTATATTGGAACAATGGATGGTTATGTGATTAGATTAAATTGATATTTCAAATTAAAAGTTCCAGGACTGCAAACATGATTATTCACATGTGTGATTACAGATTAGGCTATTTGTTAAATCCCATTTGGAACTCATGTTTCAAGTAGGTTTGGAAAGGACAATTTGACTACTGAAATAAAGGCAATTTTTTTCTAGTTGTTAGTAATATCTACTGCAGACTTTTAAATCTGAGCTCTAAACCAAGTTTCTGAGATTCAGAATTTGTCACTTGGCTTGATAGCTTGTCCTCTGTGGACTGCTAGGATGTAGGAAGTTCATTAACTAGTGGTTCTGCTTTTTTTTGACACTAGTATGTATCCTTTATAGTCAATGAGCTTGACCAGACTTGTCAACCATCATCCTTTCTTTTCATTACTTAGAATGCTAACGATCCTATTTCCCCCCTTGGATTTCCTGCTGAGAAGTTTGAGAAGCAGTCTTGCACAAGAGATTTAATAGAAGTGTTCTGGTTAATAAGACAGATCTGAAAATACCTGATTCATCTGCATGGTTCAGTTAATTTTCCACAACTGCTTATTTATTTAAACTTTCTTTTGAGGTTCAGCTTCATCTGTATAAAGGAGATCACCATATTGCAGATAAGAATAAAGTGGTTAGTTTGGATTTCCATCAGTTGTTTGACTGCCTTTTCTTGCAGCAACAGGTATACAGTATACAATAAGCATTCTTACCCTCATCCTACTGAGGAAATGAGATTTTGGGACTGAACAACCTGTTGCTTCTGTCCTGACAAATGCTTTTATTTGTGGATTTAGAGTTGTGTTGGTTGATTACATTTTTCCTGACTCAATTAAAATACCTGCTGCTTTTATAAAACTTTATTAAGCTTTGTATCAGACATCTTAATTGTCTGCACAGTCAACAGCTGGATTTGCTGTTGGGATGTGGAGGTGCCTCAAGATGGGAACTGTCTTCTAGAATGATAGCTGACATGCAGGGAAGGCAAACATACATATGTCTGTGTATGCTGTTTATTAAGAAGAATGTCATGGAAGAAGAGCATTTTGTGATTACTTTTGTGATATCAAGTCAGTGTGACAGTAATGAGTACAGATATAACGAAGGCAAGTTAAGGTGGTAATTTTAATTCTGGGGTTTTTTTTTAGTCCTTTATTTTTGCAATTTAAAAGGGTAGTTTAAACATAACGGCAGTGTACAGCTCTTTATCTTTTAACTATTAAAAATGTATTCTGTACTTGTTCCATTTTAAACCTCAGAACAAGAATTCCAGTTCTTGAAAGCATACTATGAACTGCCTGCAAATATCTGTTCACCGTGGAAGGAAGGGTGGGCTAATGGTGCTGCTATTTATATACTGCCTGAGCGTGGCCCTCTCTATGGTGAAACATCTTGATACACACTATTTTTCAGCTTCTATATGAAAAGCCAGGAGACTTTCAGCTGTATATAACTGTTGAAACTAAACAAAGCTTCAGGGCAAGCACAAAATAAAGCTGAAGTCTAGAGCTTTGACTTAACTTCAAGGATTTGTTGCAAATAATGTTGAGATTTAGGGCTTCTCTGGGATACTGCATGCATCTTATCTAAAAGGACAGAATGTTAGGCAATGAAAATTACAGATTACGAGCTTCTTCTTTACTTCTTTGTAGGAGTAGCAAATATTTTAAAATAATACTGAAATGAGAAAAAAAAACTACATTGGATGTGTTATTTTATGCAAAGAGCTAAAAGCAATACTGGAATCTTGACAGCTTGCAACCTACCTAATGGACATCGTTCTTCTCTCCAAACTGAATGTTTAAAATAAGTGTAATGTAGCTTTATCGGAGAGAGTTTTGGCCAAAAATCTTAAAAAGATTCAATCACTTGGTCTAGTGAAGTGTTTCTTTTTTTCTCCCCTCAGTGAAAAACATCAGATGCTGAAGAGAAAAACAGAAAAGCAGGGGAAAAAACCCAACCAAACGAACTCCCCCCCCCAGCACCAACAAACACAAACCCCCGTAACAAAAACAACATGCCAAACTAAAAACCTGTGCATGCATCTTTCAAATAATCATTTTTTTGCCTCTGTTTGCTCCCTTCAAGCCAAGGTTTAGCAAGCCCTTGAACTTTGAGATTTATTTTCCTCATTGGTATTCAGATTGTGGCTTTTGGGTGGATGTTGGTGTGGAAGTGGTGGTAACTGATAGCCCGCTCTCAACTGGGGAGTCCTGGTAGTGCCTTCATAATGCTTCTGCTTTTTGCCTTTCCTCCTTTCTGTAAGTCTGTAGTGAACTGGGGACTTTGTACTTGCTCCCTTGCTGTGATCAGAGGGCCTGTCAGAAGTATTTCTGCCCCTGCCACTTGTTTTCTCTCTGACAGTGTAGCCAGTACTGCCAGCTGGTTGTCTTTCGGACGTAGTGCCATCCGGCTGATAAGGCATAAATATCCAAGGCTGTGTTTTAGAGCACAGAAACATGTAATTTTGTATGGGGGCTTTTCCTGCTCTCCATATTGCTACAATCCTCCTCTCATTACTTGCTTATCTTTGTTCTTCTGTTGAACTTACTGTCCTGTGTTCTGACAGACACCTGGCTGGGCTGGTGTGAGGAAGCCCTTTCTTCTTTCTCCTCTTTCAAGGGTAGATTTTTGACAGTGTTGAAGTTGGAATCAACTCTTCTGTAGTCATGGATGCTGGAAAGCATCCTTGAAGATGGATGTATGTTTGGCCTTTGAAGTCAGGGAGAAAATCAGTGGGAGTGTGGTGGAGCAGGCTAAATATGAGTAACACAAGGCTGAAGTCAGATAGGAAGTAGAAGGGATGGAAAGGATCATTTTAGGGTGAAAAGTTGTTTTAAGGGAATTAGAAGTTTCTAGTCAGTACTCTCTTAATCTCTTTCAACTCAGCTGAAAGATCCAGTTGGTCTGTAAGAAGCTTGTCTGCTTTCCTGCCGTATTCAGCTTCTGAGTTAAAACTCACTTGGAATATACCAGTCAAGAACTCGCTGTCCTCCTTCCCACATTTTCTTGCAAAATAACTGGAGAAGGTGATAAGGAATTACATATTGATGAACCAGAAAAAAACCCTGAATTGGTATATATAGAGTCTTGGCAGACATTTCTTACCATAGCTGACATAAGCTAACTGTGTTGCAGATGTATGACTAAATGTAATTTGTAGTTGTGAACATACTCTGTTTCTCTGGTCAGGATGATAAATTTCAGATGTGTGTACACAATATCAACTAAACCATGCTCTGTTGCTCATGAAAGAGTGCACATGAAGATTTTTAGGTAAACTGATGGCCAAAAATATTGGAAGAAAATACATCCACCTGTTTATCCAACCCACAGAGCCAGAACACGAAACTTAAGTACTTCAAAAGTAAGAAAGATTTTAACAGTTTTTGCCAATGTGTCTGATGATGGAGAAGCCTTATGTAACGTTGGGTCTTCAGATGTCTCTAAGTCATTAGGGAGTCTTTTGTTCAGTTTCTTTGCAGTTTGAGTGTTATTCACCTTAAATAAAATAAGCAGAGTAAGTGACTAAAATAAATAGGAATATCCTAGAGTCACTAAAACCTGAAGGCGCCATGTTTAGCACTCCAGGTAAGTCGTTCTTCTGAATTACTTGGCTAAGCACTTAGCTATTCTGAAACAGTATCCCCCTGCCCCCTAACCCCTTCTGCAAGATATACTAAGTTCGCCACTGCTACTTTCCCCATGCAAAGAGTGCAGGCTGTGATTTGACAGTTAGGACATTACTTCTAAAATATTCATAAAGTATTGCTGTGTTTTTCCTTTAGGAAAAAAGAAAATCAAAAAACTACTGCTGTAAATCAGAATTGGATTAGTAACTCGTAGGAACACAGTTAGGGCATCTACAGAGCAGTTGCCTTCTTCCGCTGTGGACCACACAATAACTGCTGCTTTCAGACACGCCTTGATATTTACTCCCCAGTGAGCTTGATCTGACTAATAGAAACTTAATAATAAATTTTTTTTTATTCTCTGGGTGATGCTGCAGATATACCTGTGTTTGAATCCCTTAATTGTACTTTTTGCTTTTAGTCTTAAGTTTGGATTTCAGCATAATTAACTCGGAATGTCAGCTATTTGTAAGGCGTAGTTCTGGGGGATGACTGCAATCTGTAAGCTAAAAACCTTGTACTGGCACCTGTAGTTCCAATACACTGTGACTCTCCCTAGTTTTGCAAATCTTGTTAAACTACTTTGCATAGAGAAGCACTATCTCAAAAATTCAGTTTCTGGTACAGGCAGAAGAGGTGCGATTGTATAATCCATGGATGAATTTTTAAGGCCCGTAGCATGGGACCTTCTCTCCATAGTACATGGAATGTGACATCCATGTTTTCTCCTATTGACAGCATGGTTTGGAGATGAGGACCCTTTAAAGAATGCAAAGGTGTTTGCATTACCAGAAAAACATGAATGTGTGCAGTATCTCTCTGACAGCTAAGTACTTAAGGGTGCTGCTACCTTTCTTTTTTTGACTGTGCAAGTGGTCCTGTTTCTGCCAGTCACATTTAGCTATTTCCTGATGTGTCTTCCTCTTTTCTGCCCAGATATCTCCCACTGTTTATCATTTTTTATGAATAACTTTGCTATTGATATGTAGAGAACTCATGAACAATGGTCTCAAAAGGAACTTCCTGGCAGCTTTTGCAGAGGTGGGGTCAGTGGTGTAGAAGAAACGGAGATTGTTCTGAGAGATGGACCACAAAAGGATAAGATGCAAAAGACAAGTTGCAACAAAGGAAACTCCAAATGGGTATCAGGAAAAACAAATTTCTCATGGTAAATGTGGTTAAAGCACTGGAACAGGTTGCTCAGAGATTTTGCAGAATCTGAATCACCGAAGGCATGCAGACCGGGACTGGGCAAGGCCCTGAGCACCGTAGTAGTAGTAATGCATCAACTTCGATAGCTGACCTTGCTTTGAGTAAGAGTTTGGACCAGACGACCTCTCCAGATCCCACCTAAGTTTTTCTGTGATTTTAGTGCATGAGTAATACACAAATGGTGTGTATTTGACAGTATGCTTGATGCTTCCAAAAAATTTTGGATTGATTTATTTGTACATATGCCTTCCAACTGTATGGTGTATTCAGACATGGACAGGAAAACAGATGTGTCTCAGAAGTGTGGGACACACTGAGCTATGGCGACATTACCCAAAAATAAGCAACTGTTACGAAAATCCTGGAAAGAAGTATGCTTAGGTATGCCAGTTAGGGTGGGATGGGACAAGGTTATTTTGGGGCATGATTTACAGCTGTGAACTGAATGTGACTGTCGAAAGAGAGAAGCTGGACTGCAGCAATGCCATGTGCCAGTGCACTCAAGCATACGAGCTCTTGTCACAGCTGGAGTTGCAGAGGTCCTGCTGGTACTGTAAATGATGTTGGAAATGATCATAGAATCATAGAATGGTTAGGGTCGGAAAGGACTTCAGGATCATCTAGTTCCAACTCCCTGCCATCGGGGTTAAAACGTATTTTCTGGTATCGGCGGTAGTGCCTGTGCATCTTCCAAGAGCTGTATGATGTGTCATTTCTTACTTCTCTTCCTAGATTACTTGGATACCTAATTTTTGTATCTGTTAGTATGGGAGCAATTTAAGGCAGTGAAATGACTCTCAAAACCATAACTTGTAATTCCTCATACTGCAAATATTTGTCAGCATAGAAGTGAAGGCAAATTGAGAAGAGTTCAGTGATTCCACTTCTACACCTCATAAATTTCGAATGAATTTTAGCAGGCTGAAGTTGAAGTATTCCTGGTAGATTTTTAATGAATGTTAAGGAATAACTCAGGTAAGTAGGAAACCTCATCTCGGCTCACTTATCTGCAGCCCATGTTACTCTGAGGGCTAGTCTCCGATTGCTGTTGTGCTCAGTTAGGGTTTTTCTTAAAGTTCTTTGTTCCCTCTTTGCTTTCTTTTTGTCTATGGAAATCTGGCACAGGACATTGTCCCTTGGTGCTTGGATCACATCAAACTTTGTCTTTGCCCTGCAGCTGGCCAGTTTCAATGCAGAAACCCTGGTGGAGCTGATAGTTCAGACTTCTCTTCATCTATTTATTCACGACTAACCAATTATGTTTGTGTATGTCTTTTTTCCCATCTATTTTTTAACATTATAAAGTGAATTGTTCTAGTGTAAGCAGAAACTAAGCACAATATGTGATTGAATGTTTTATTATCTTGTGTTAGGATGTCACTACTGAAGGGACTTCAAGTGTAAAAGCTGTTGGATAGACTCCATCCTCTACTTCATACCCTCAGACCAAGTTTTAAAACCGGTTGTTGTTTCAAAGTTGTTTACTGTATACATGAAATCCAAGCAGTTTATAAACCAGTTACCAAACTGTATATATATAATATTATTTTTCCAGACTCTATTCGCTCAATTGCTGTTTTTTAAATAAATGGTTGTTGAATTCTAATGGGATTTCTTGCAACCAGATTTCCTGTAACTATGTGGTACTTGTTCTTGTCTGTTCTCTAAGCCGCTAATCCGGACTGTCTCTAGCTTCTAATGAGGAATATAAGACTTCTACAATATTTATCTGATCTTGATCTGACTAATTTTTTTTTTTTTTTACTCTGCACTGAGTTTAACAAATGCACATAGCCCCAAATACTGTGTCAATCCAGTTCCCTTTCAAACCTTAATGAACAACCTGTGACAAGCTAATTAGGCATATTTATGACAGTTCTAGACTTAGAAATATATTTATCTGAAAAGGTTATTAGGTGCTTTGCTGTCCTCTGAACAAAGAAGTTATCTTGTCTGAGTTAAAATTTGAAGATGGTAAAAATGGAATGCATCTGCTGCTGTGTCCTATCATTGCAGAAGAAACCCTGGCACTGCTTTAAGTGATTTAATCTCTAGCAAATATTAGAGAAGAGGAAATGCTCACTTGTTGGCTGATTCCTGGGTTGAGTGGAGAGTCAGCAGAATATTGTTGCTATACAGTGATTTCCACATTTGGGTTACTTTAGCAAGTCAAAGGGCAGTTGTTTGTTCTGTCTGAATGCTTTGGCAAGTGACAACCTACTGAACTTGACTCCCTTACTTGAATCTCATACCATCTGTCCATGCTCCACCTGGCTTGCAGCCAGTGTGCTGCCTTTTCCTGCTGGTCTCTTGTGTTTCATCAAACCTGATTCCACAGTGTGTCCGGGGAATTATTGCAGTCTAAATCAATAGTATAAGACAAAGCCTTGGGTGGCATGGTTTAGTGTGAGGTATCTGTGCCCATGGCAGGGGGGTTGGAACTAGATGATCTTAAGGTCCTTTCCAACCCTAACTATTCTATGATTCTGTCACTCTTGTCCTTCCAGCCTCATTCCACAGGCGTACTTTGCTTTCACTTCCCTACAAGGGAAGCATAGACTGTTTATGTAGACTGTTTATGTAAGAAAGAAATACTGAGGTTTCATAGATAGGGCTGTTCTGGCAAAGGCTTGTAAATCCTACCATAAAAAAGTATAAAAAAGAACATCATTTCAAAAAATGAATCATGGGTAAATCTTCAGATTCACAGTTTTGTAATGAAAGTACTTGTGTTTGAAGTAACTTTTTTGCCTAGTCTGATTATTTGGCTTGTTACACTGGAGAATGTCTTGAGGCCTTTGTTCTTCATTATTTGATATATGGAGGCTATACAAAAAGATGAGGGAAATAAAACATACTTGCTGTATGCTGTGCAGAGTAAGAGTGAAGACCTTAGAGGCAACATTATCTGTGGATTCTTTGTTGTATTGCAAATTAAAAAAAAAAAAAAAAAAATCCTGGGGAATGAGTTTTAGTAGCTGCCTGTATTTATTGTTGAGTTGAATATACGTGTATGGAGTAAACAAATCTGTAGTATTATACTGTACAACCTCATTGTTTGTTGTGATTAATTTGTTTTACTCATTGGAGATTGAGCAAGTTATTGATACATCCAGCATGGTACAGAGTCATGTTTCAACTGGCAGACGGTCAGTTTTTGTTTTCAATATTCTGTCCTGTTTAGCATTCAGAACATGGAGGAGAATGTGATGCAAGGGGATTGGTTTGCTGCTTTTACTGACTGACTCAGCCATTTAACTCTCTTCCCTCAAGGCATCAAAAACTGCAATAAAGGAAATACATTTCGCCAATAGCTTTCTATGGAAATAAGTGCAGCTTAATAACTTTTTAAATTAGTACTAACATTATTGCACAGTGGAGAACGCCTTAATTAAACTTGTCTTTTGGTTTTCTGTTTCCTCTAAGTCTGTATTACCGATACTGAAATCTTATGCAAATCTAACCTCTGATTTATAATTGGAGATGACATTATTATTTTATTCTTTTTTTTAAGTTGAAACTTCAATTGAAAGATGATTTCTTCCAGTACTATTTCTTGTGGAAAACAGAATTTTTACTATGACTTTATTCATCCTTATTTTTAAGTAGGATAAGTGATAAGGTTAAGGTCAGTCTTCTCAAGCCTTTTATGCTTTTATGCTTTATTTTTACAGCACTAAATTTCTCTCAACACTGCATTGCAATCTGTCTGATGGTCCCTATTGCTTGCACAAAAGGGCTCTATGGGAAATAAGTTACTGGAATACAGCTATAAAGGACATGAAGTTTCAGTTAAACATTGTTTTGAAAACCTAATGAAATGCCCTAATGCAAGAAGTTTTCTGTTAATTTATTTGGAAAAATGTATCTGTGTAAAACTGATGATATGACTGAATTATATCCCAACTGTCTACCTTCTTTTCATGGCAAAAAAAAGGAGTAGGTATTTGCCGTGGTGAATAAACATGTATTTGGAAGAGTGGTTGTCCTGGGTTCAGCAGTAGTGGTCATTTTTTTCTACTTCTTAGTAGCTGGTGCAGTGCTGTGTTGTGTTTTTGACTTTTGGCCTGGGAACAGCACTGATGACACCGATGTTTTTAGTTGCTGGTCGGAATGTTTGGTCTGACCAAGGACTTTGTGAGTCTCATGCTCTGCCAGGGAGGAGGGGAAGCCCGGAGGAAGCAGGGACAGGACACCTGACCCAAACTAGCCAAACAGATATTCCATACCACAGCACGTCATGCCCAGGATGTAGAACTGAGAGTTCCCGGAAGGGCTGGATCACTGCTGGGTGGGGGCGAGGTATCGGTCGATGGGTCTTGAGATGTTGTATTCTCTTCCCTTGTTATTTCCTTTATAGTTATTTGTATTGGTGGTAGCAGTAGTGGTTTGTGTTATACCTTAGTTACCAAGTTGTTCTTATCTCAACCTGTGGGAGTTACATTCTTTCAGTTCTCCTTCTCATCTCTCTGGGAGTGGGGGGAGGAAGGGGGGGAGTAAGTGAACAAGCTGCCTGGCTGGATTTAAACCACGACAGTGGTATTGTGCTCATTAGGTAGAACTTGAAATAATAGCTCAAGTGTAAGCAGCTTGTGTTGAATGTGGGAAAAGTTGGATCACAGAGATCATTTAGGGAGGGAAGAAAACAGTCTGCTTGGAAGGAGAACTGAGCTGAAGCTGATTTAGATTTCTAGTTCTGGTTGAGAATTTCAATGTCCGTCTGTGAGCAGTGAGGGAAGAAAAGAAAGGAAGACTTAAGTACAACATTGTGAGCCTCCGGGGAGGGTTTTGCTGGACCCATGCTGGCGCCTGGCCACCATGGGAGAGATACCAGGTACCACCAGTCCCTTTTCTAAGTGGAACCTGAGATGTGAGAAGAAGCAGAGAGCTGCTTAGATGAGCCCATTGAATGAGATCTACCTGTGCATATAAGCTGAGGTGAATCCAAAGGTGAAATCTTCTGGGTCCTGTCTGAAGCATCTGTGAGGAAGAAGATATTTAAGGAGAAAATTGATTTGTGAAAGCTGAAAGACTGCAAAATTTTGAAAAAAAAAAGGTACAAAAATCAGGAAGATAAAGATACAGCCTGGGTTATGTTCAGAAAGAAATAGTTGAAGATCTTGATGAAAGCTGTTCTGTTAACAGCTGTAATAGCTTACACAGTTTACATAGGGTGTACGTAGAGAACTATAGGGAGGTGTTATAAATGTTGTTGTTTCTGCTTGTATTTTGACTAATGTAGGTTAAAATGTTAAAGGTACATTTTTATTCATGAGGGGTGGCTGATTTCCAAGGTGATGTTCTGCCTTTCTGCTGAGCGTATGCCTGACAGAAGAGGAGGGGTGACATGGGGAGCAACATGCTAGAAGCTCTGTGGTCACCTAAGTGGAGGCAGGAGTAAGGAAAGAGAGGAAGAATAGGTATGGAGGCTCCAGGTTATTGCTAGGAAAGGGATAATTTTGATGGCAGCAGGAGGAGATGAAGGGATGCAGATGAGCAGTAGGGGCAGGCTGGCTCTTCAGGGAAGGCAAGCTGGGATGCTGGTGAGGGGGCTGGAGTCAGGATCATGTCTGCAGGCAGTGATCAGGGTCCCCTGAGAAGGCCAAGGCCAAGCCAGGGAGACATGTCAGTGGGTGAGGATTGAACTCAGGATCAGAGGCAGGAGGCGGGGTGCTAACAGTTGCTACGCAGCCATCATGGGGGCCAAGGGTGAGTGAACCCCAAGGCAGGAGGGTCTGCTCCCTCTTCCCAGGGTCTCCTCCCTGCTGCCCTTCACCACAGCTCTGACACGGAAGGCCCAGTCTCTGCCACGGGGTGCCCAGTCTCTGACACAGCCAGCACATTGCACATCAAAGGTGACAAAACCAGGTATTTTGCTGAGGAATGTTAACATACCGATACTGTCTGTCACTCAGGTCATCTGGTGTGTGAGCACATACGTGCTGGAGACCAAATTACAGCTCAGTGGTTACGGGAATTATGGTGTCCTGATTTGTGCACATCAGGTGGCAGGCAGAAGGACTTGGTGAGAACCAAGGAGTAGCCATGTTGCGTTGGTTTATACAGCATTTTCATAATGTAAGACAGAATTAAGACTTGGGAATTAAATTTGTAGATGATAATTAGTAGGTGTGATAGCAAATACTGCAACTTCAAATGGGTAAGACAAGGAAAATCTTTAATTAAGTAAAAAAGGAAACAGAATCCAGAATCTTGATTATAAAAGCAAAAACCCCAAAGAAGCAAAACAAGCAAAAAAAATGTTTTCTTTCAATGTGTGAGGCTGCTTCTTCCGTCCAAAAAGAATAAAAAAGAAGGCAGAGGAACAAGGATGAGACGGGGAAAAAGATGCTCATAAACAGTAATAAATCCTAAGAGTCTTGGATGATACAAATACTTACCAAGCAGAGGAAATCGCTTAGCATAGCAAAAAGCAGCACTAGAAAATAGATTAAAATGCAGCAGAAAAAGAGAAAGTTCTGATTCACCATCAGGGAAAGCCTGACAATAAAATATGTTAGCTACTGTTATAATTTACCAATTTAGTGATTACATGGATCCCATTGCTTGGAACCTCTAAAACAGAATGGACAGGCATTTATTTGTGATATTTGGGGAGTGGAGGGATGTTGAGCGCTTCTCCTTTTAAGGGAATTTTAATCATGTATTTTCTTGTGGCTCTTAGTTATATGAAGATTGCCCAGGGAAATATAACTTTGGATAGAATTAGTTATACCAATCTCTTGGTCCTCTCAAGAAATGTGTGAAGTCTGACAGATTGATTTAGAATGTGAAAACTGCACATTTATATTTATGTACTGTATTTTCCTTCTACATTTTAATGCTACAGCGTACAGTTCTGAGATGAGCTCATCTTCCCAGAAAGGTAACTGAATTTGCAGTAATTGATGAATTTACCTGGTTATAAATATACTGTGGAAAAAAAAAAAAAAAGATGTCAGTAGGTGGTTGAGTGCTGTACGTGAACTTTTCACATACTGAAATAATGCTTTGACAGGAGAGGACACTGTAGTCATGTGTGGTATATATATGTATACCAAAATGAGATTGACTGTGGAATGCTGTATCATGTATTTCAGCTGTGTGAGTCAGTGTGACTGGATGTGTAAATTTGGATGGTATGTCTATGTATTTTGGTATAGAAAGGATCAAGTCCTTTGTGCATGGATATCTGACAAAACATATTTGACTATAATATGCTTGAGGATCATGTCTTAACACTGCATCCCTTTTGGAAGGCTTTTTATTTTTTCCTTTTGAGAATTCAAAGCTAAGAGGAGACCTGGGCAAAGCTACAATCAGCTGGCATTATAAAACCTGTATTGCTAACCCGGTAGTTTCAGCTGTGTAAATTAAGGCCTGAGAACTTTCTGCAAACTGTCAAGAAGGGCTTTGGTGATGTAGTCTGACTTCCTAATTATGTGCATGTAGAAACACATCCTGTTGTTCTTCCTTCTTTCAGATCCTTTCTGCTGGAACATTTGGTTTGGAAAGATACTCCTTTTTACTTAAATCTTCAAATGATGGAGAATCTGGATGAATAAAACCTAGTGGCGTATTAAGAATTTTCATTTGAGTGCATTAGATAGACTGCTGGTGTTGAATAATGCTGTAGCAATCATGACTCTTTGATGTAAGGAGAACAAGATTTTTTTGAAAACTAATACTTTCTGTTAGACCAGTCTGTATGATTTGGGGTGGAGGAAAGAGAAGGGAGCTTTAGAACAGATAGTTGTGGAAAGTTTACATGAGTATTGGGAGGGGATGTGATAAAGCTTTTACCTACTTATTCAACATTTTTTTGGTACAATTTTACAATGCAGTACAAAACTGAACTTTCTTGGGCTCCTGAGTACTGCAATCCTCTAGGTTTATGAAAATTAGTTCCCAGAGATAGCTGAGAGATCAGAGATGAAACACTTTCATGAGAAGTGTTGTCTTTGCTGTTAAGGAAAAGGTTGTGCAAGTTGGCTGCCACGTGCAATTGTTTGGTTTCATCCCTGTGATTTTCATGAGATCATCTGCTGTGCTGCTTCAAAATCATATTATTTGTTGTGAAATAAATGTATTCAGCGATTTGGATGTGTCTGTCACAGAGAATGTTTATCATGATGGCTATGCAGATGGTTGTATTGTTCAGATAGTGTCTAGATGTTGTTTTTGATAAATGGATTCCTGAGGCTCCTTGAAAAGCAGAAGGAAATGTTTGAAGGCTCATCTTGAGAGGCAGGGAGAAGATCTCAAAGTAGAAATTTCTCCCACTATGGGTTTCCAAAGTATGTGGCAAACGTAAGTGTATAAGATGAGATGATACCTGGATAGTTCATTCAAAGCTACAGTCCTTTTCACAGCAGTGGTGTCCTTGCCAGGCAAAACTGAAGGTCACTTGGCTTAGCACAGTAGTTTTTTAAATTTTTTTCTGTGGTCCTTATCTTACGGCTCCTTGAGCATCCTTGTTCTACCATACCATAGCTAAATTGGGCTGTGTGTGCTCATGTGTAAAGTATGTGTGAATGTACAATGTGACAACATCGTTTAATGACCTTACAGGTCAGACTGTACTTCTCTTTCTTTAGGTTCTTCTTGTTAATTGGATGGAAAACCAGTCTAGCTAACCAACTACAGTATTTCTAACAGTGGCCTTAATCAGGTGCCTAGGCGGAGATTAAAAATGGAGCAAGTGTATGTGGTAATTCCCATAATTATATTAATCTGAGGAATTTCCTATAACAGATGGGGAGGTTAAGGGTTGTATTTAGTGTGTAGCATTTCTGCGCATATAATCTGCAGTAGATTTCTGTTCCATAACCTTTTGTAGTCTCCCAAGACAGTTTTTGGGACTGACAGTGTACTTTGGCAAGGTGTTTATCCATGTCTGTTATTGACTAATCTTGTTAGATTTTCTTGACATTAATTTGTTAGTTGGAGTTAAAGGCATATAATTAATGAGATAGCTTTTAAGTCTGAATTTATTGCCCTTAACCTGAAGAGTGATTCAGTGATGTGGACCGTCTGCTCATATCTAGTTCTAGGGGAGCCAGAAGGCTTTAGTTCAAAATAGCAGTTTGTGCTGCCATTTATGTATTGTCAATTTATCTTTTCAGTCTCCATAAAGAAGTGGTATTTTCATGTTTCTGTTGAGGTGATAAACTGGGGGAAGGTACAATTGAGTTGACCAAAAGATGCTGATGTACAAGTAACCAAGTTTAGGACTGGATGATCTTAAAGGTCTTTTCCAACCTAAATGGTTCTGTAGATTGGCTTGGAAGATAGAAATGAATGTAGCCTTGGCACATTCTCAGATGACATCAAACTTAGAGGAGCACTTGATAGCAAAAGGGCAAGGCTGCTACTCGGGGGAGTCCTGACTTCTAAGACAAATGAGTCAACAAAAATCTTCAGGCGTTCAGCACAGAGAAAAGCCGAGCCACCTTTCAGGGCAGAGCTCCCTGCATATTTACAGCCAAAGGATTGACTAGCTGGGTCTTCTGCAGCAAAAGACCTCAGGATCCAGTTGGAGAGCAAGTAAGAGCATGAGTTGGGGGAATGAAGGCTGGGCTGCATGTTCAGCTGCATTAGCAGGAGTGCAGCACAGATCAAGGGAAGTACATTTATTTTCCCATCTTCTTGACACAAGTGTGGCCACATCTGTAATACCCTGTCCATTTTTGGGTCCCCAAGTAGAAGAGTGGTATCAACAAACTGGAAGAAGTCCATTGGGGTTCCTTCAGATGCTGAGAGAGGTGGAAGACATGATACACAAGGGGAGGTGGAGAGGTCTGGGTTGCTTTAATCTAGAGAAGGTTAAAGGTTTAACTGCTATCATGTAGTCCTTAAGGAGGGATAGGACTGTAGAGAAGATGGAGCTAGACTCTTTTCAGAAGTTCACAAGAAAAGAACAGGAAGTAATAGTCACAAGTCACAACACGGGCCTTCTGACTAGGTACTAAAGAGCTGGGTGGGAACTGGAGAAAGAGCACTGGAGCAGGTTACACAGAGACTCTGCTGTATCTTAATCCCTGGAGACATGTGAACCTTGTCTGGACGAGGTCCGGAACAGCATGGTATATCTTCAGATCTAGCCTTGCTTTGAGATGAAGTTTTGACTAGGTGAATTCTAGAGATCACATGCATCCTTAATTTCTCTGTTTTGCAGCCCTCACAGAGAAGGTAGGTGGAGTATAGGCACGATTCTGCTTATTAATGAAACTAGATGAATTTTTGTGGAATTTATTTTGTAAAATTACTTAGTTGGGTGAAATATGTTTTTAAAATGTTATCAGAACCCAGAATAAAATCTTGTTCTGGATTTTATTCCAACTTTTATTGTTATCTTTTTTATTTATTGAATTTAAGTCAACTAACCTGAAAAATGTTGCCACAGAGTGTGATGGGCATAAAACTTGTATTTGCCAGGTGCCAAACACAAATGACAGTCTCTTAGTGTTACACTTTAACCTGTCAGACAGCTGAACACCACACAGTCCTTCACTTGTTACTCCCAGTGGGATGGGGGAGAGAAATGAAGAAAAAAAAAAAAAAAGTTAAAACTCCTTTTAAAAACTGAGGTAAAGTCAGTTTATTAGGACAGAAAAGGAAGGAAAAATAATATTGATAAAAGAATATACAAGTGATGCACACTGCAATTGCTCGCCATCTGCTGACCAATGCCCACCCAGTTCCTGAGCAGCAGGCTGCCACCACCACCCCCCCCACCCCCCCCCCCAGCCAACTGCCCCCAGTTTTCTTGTTCACCATGACACCATATGATACGGAATATCCCTTTGGACAGCTGGGGTCAGCTGTCCCATCTGTGTCCCCTCCCAGCGCAGCCCCAGCATCCTCACTGGCAGGACAGTATAAAAAGCTGGAAAGTCCTTGGCTTAGTGTGAGCTGTGCTCAGCAACAGCTAAAACATTGGTGTGTTAATCAACGTTATTCTCATACTAAATCCAAAACACAGCACTGCACCAGCTACTAGAAGTCAAATTAACTCTATCGAAGGCAAAAAGAGGACACTTAGTTTTGCTTGCATTTCCATCAGAGAAGAGTAATTAGGGTTTCTTTTTAATTCTGTTTTTCAGAGGAGGGAAAACCTTGTTATCTGTGAAACCTCCACACTTTTTTCTTTCTTCTTAGAACTGATAAAACTGGAGACGTGCATGCAGAAGTTATGTATGTGGGGAAAATACTGACATTTGCACAACCAAGGAAGGGTTGTATGATCACAGTATCTTCTTAGAAAGTGAGCTGAAATGGAACCTGAATGTCAGCCTCAAAAAGATGAGAGTAGGTTGGAGGAACATGTATTTTGCTGCTGCTTCAAGCAGCTCTGCTGTGGCTTGCTTAGCTAGACTTGAGAGATCTTTGCTGGCAAAATGTCCTGGTGTGAGGTTGTTATCAAACAAAGCTCATCAGTGCAACACTTCTGAGATATGAAAAAGTTTTTTCTGTTAGCTTGATTTATCTGTGGAGAAGTTCTGAACATAGGAAAGCTGGTTTCTTGGAGTAAATAGTTCTGACAAATAGTCCTGCGGGTGCAAAGTTGACGTGGGGTGGGAAAGATAATGTAGATACAGAGGAGCAAGACAGTAGCTGTGCTGTAGGAAGTGATGGAGATCCATTCAGTCCAGCACAATTTGAACTGCTGATGTACACTGTGAGTCAAGAGATGTAACTCTGTGTACGTTAGCAGCAGTTACCTCTGAAACTTCACTTGATTGTCATTTCTGGAAATGAAGTGCAACTTGTGCCTGACAAATTTGGTGGCCTTCTACAATGGGGTTCCAGCACTGGTGAATAAGGGAAGAGCAGCTGACATCACCTACCTGGACTTCTGCAAAGCGTTTGACACCATCTCAGATGACATCCTTGTCTCTAAACTGGAGTGGCATGGATTTGATGTGTGGACCACTTGATGGGTTAAGAACTGGCTGGAGGGTTGCACTCAAAGAATTGTGGTCAATGGCTCAAAATAAATGGGAGGTAGATGATGAGTGGCATCTCCCAGGGATTGGTTTTGGGATCAGGACTGTTTAACATTTTTGCCGACTGAGGCTTGAGAGAGTTTGAGTTGTTCAGCATGGGGAAGAGAAGACTCCAGGGAGACCAGATGCTGCCTTCCAGTCTCTAAAGAGGGCCTGCAAGAAATCTGGAGGGGGACTTTTTACAAGGGCATGTAGTGATAGGACAAGGGGGAATGGCTTTAAATGGAAGGTAGGTTTCTATTAGATTATTAAGAAGAAATTCTTCACTATGAGGGTGGTGAGACACTGGCACAGGTTGCCCAGAGAAGCTGTGACTGCCCCATCCCTGGCAATGCTCAAGACCAGGTTGGAAGGGGCTTTGAGCAACCTGGTCTAGTGGAAGGTGTCCCTGTCTATGGCAGGGGGTTGGAACTGGATGATCTTTAAAGTCCCTTCCAGCCCAGACCGTTGTATTATTCTGTGAAAGCCACTGGTAGCTGAGGCCACCACCATGTCAAGGATCACTGTGTCATCTCTGCATGAGTCATCATCAGGTTTCCTGGCTGCACGTTTTGTTTGCATAGCTTTCAAGCATAACTGGTCTTCTTGTAGTTCTGATAACCTCAAGGAAGTGAAGTTGCAGTGCCACTGTGTCCTCTGCATGGAAGATGGCTCCAAACAGTGATGGCACGAGGGACAGCAAAACATAGCTGGCCTAGCTGTAGCGTGTCTATGCAGCCACTCAAGACTGAGAGGAGATCACTGAAGTCTGCTGCACAGAACAAAGAATATAAATCTATCCCATGACTGTCAGTTAAATTCTGCAGCAAATCTCAGGTAGCAGGAGTAGGTACAAAGAAGATTATTGCAACTGCACTGACAGCATTTAGGACAAACGTAGCAGATGCTTTCTTTCCTAGTGTGGCATAGTCTGTAAAAGGTTGACAATCGTTTTCAACAATAAAGAAATCTGCCATTGCTGTGAAGAATTTCTAAGCAGTTAAATTTTCAGACTTAATGATACAGAAAATATTTCTTACAGTGAAATACCCTATAAGTGGAATTGAATGGCCAGTACATTATTGGTAATGTTTCTGGTTTTTAAACAAGTGGCAGACTAACCAGAGGTAAATGCTGTGTTGTGCTTCTTTGACTATAAAGAATGATAAGTTTGGTAAATGTGTTAGCTGATTTTGGAAATCTATTTGATTCTACAAGGTGCTGAATTATTTCATAATGAGTATGTACACAGTGTAGTCTGTGCTGAGTGACAGCAAACAGAATCCTTACGCTGTTTAACTTGGAATAACTTCAACTTTCAGAAAATCAAAGAACAGCTAAGGTTGCTAAGTGACAGCAAAATATTTATCCATTATTTAGGAAATCAAATGGCTTTATGCAATGAGTATTAAAGGACAGCATATATTGTGTGCCTCCCCCGTGCTGTACAGGGCCATTATTGTACATGATGAAGACCTGCATAATTCAGCACAGTAACTACAGCTATCACCCCCGTCTTAGTACTGAGCTTCTCTAATACTGTTTATTTAGTCTTGTTCCTCAGTAGAAGAGTAATTCACTATAAATGAACGCCCTCTGTCTCTGCTCTGAAACACAAGTAATATTCTTGTGTAGGCAAATACTGAGAGGAGGCAAGGTGGGGGAAAAGGAGGGGAAATGGAGGGAGAATTGCTGTTTATAACCGGCTATTTGCTTTGTAGGCTTATTTTCATCACCGATGTGTGATGAAGCTCATTAATAGTCAGTGATGTGGCACAGGCTTTTTCTTTCTCTGGAAGGAAAGGATAATGATGGGTGCAGCCTAAGGCCTTTCCCTGCACATGGCTTTCACAGAGGAGGTGTGCATGGGGCTTTCAAGAGTCCAGCCCTGTGGATAAAGTCATCCCCCACCACCACCCGTGGATGCTGGTGGGAAGTTGGGGTTACAGCAGGGTTGGTCTGGGACAAAGACTTGCGTGGCTCTCAAGTCTCACTCAGCAGTGAAGTGAGAGTTGTTTCAATTTCCTAGACGCTGTCATAGAATCATAGAATAGTTAGGGTTGGAAAGGACCTTAAGATCATCTAGTTCCAACCCCCCTGGCATGGGCAGGGACACCGCACACTAAACCATGCCACCCAAGGCCTCATCCAACCTGGCCTTGAACACCGCCAAGGATGGAGCATTCACAACCTCCCTGGGCAACCCATTCCAGTGCCTCACCACCCTCTCAGTAAAGAATTTCTTCCTTATATCCAGCATAAACTTCCCTTGTTTAAGTTTGAACCCATTACCCCTTGTCCTGTCACTACAGTCCCTGATGAATAGTCCCTCCCCAGCATCCTTGTAGGCCCCCTTTAGATACTGGAAGGCTGCTATGAGGTCTCCACGCAGCCTTCTCTTCTGCAGGCTCAACAGCCCCAACTTTCTCAGCCTCTCTTCATACAGGAGGTGCTCCAGTCCCCTGATCATCCTTGTGGCCCTCCTCTGGACTTGTTCCAACAGTTCCATGTCCTTTTTATGTTGAGGACACCAGAACTGCACACAATACTCCAAGTGAGGTCTCAGGAGAGCATAGTAGGGAGGCAGGATCACCTCCTTTGACCTGCTGGTCACGCTCCTCTTGATGCAGCCCAGGATGTGGTTGGCTTTCTGGGCTGCAAGCACACACTGAAGCCGGCTTATGCTCATTTTGTCATTGACCAACACCCCCAAGTCCTTCTCTTCAGGGCTGCTCTGAATCTCTTCTCTGCCCAACCTGTAGCTGTGCCTGGGATTGCTCCAACCCAGGTGTAGGACCTTGCACTTGGCATGGTTAAACTTCATCAGGTTGGCGCCAGCCCACCTCACAAGTGTGTCGAGGTCCCTCTGGATGGCATCCCTTCCCTCCGGCGTATCAACTGAACCACACAGCTTGGTGTCATCGGCAAAATGTCCTGGCATTTCTAAGGCTGATGTGGCAAGAGGAAAGCCCACTGTGGTGGGTTAGCCAGTAGCCCCGCACAGCTGAGCTGGGAGATGCTGCAAAGGAATGCAAGGAGGTAGCCAACATCCTTGAGCACACTGCTGTGGTTGGAGGATTTGGGAAGGTGGGGAGACAAGGAAGATGGCAGTTAATTTGGCACCTAACCAGGTATCTTTTGAGGCAGAATGAAATCATATGAAACAAAATCTAAAAAAAACAACAAAAAACATGTAAAGTACATACATGCTCTCTTTTGTAGGCATGTGGAGCTTAGGTTGAAAGCTTGGTTTGATGTGCAGGTGGACCTTAAACTTGAAGTGTGTAGGGCCTTGAACACATGGTCTGTTGGAATTGCTAGGAAATTATTGGTAGTTGAATTTTTATTGTCCTGGAAGTGGTGTGTTAAATTGACTGTCAGTATAAATGCACTGACCTGTTGTATCGTCCAGGTTTGGTTCTGGCTGAGGGTATGGGCAAGTGGGATGAATAACTGTATAGTGAAACACAATTCATGATATGAGAAAGCCACTCTGGCACTAGTTTCTACTCTTTTTCTCTCTTTTTCCCTTTTTTTTTCCTTTTTTTTTTTTTTTTTTTTTCATTGGCAAAGAGCCTGGCAGGACAAGAAACAAAGTTATGTTCAAAGAAGAGCATCAGAAGCTGAATGGAAAATTATTTATTTGTACCTTAATTTCTTTTCACTCAGGAGAT
The DNA here is from genome assembly GCF_963264785.1 of Psittacula echo. Taxonomy (NCBI): domain Eukaryota; kingdom Metazoa; phylum Chordata; class Aves; order Psittaciformes; family Psittacidae; genus Psittacula; species Psittacula echo. Next base: position 146,623,700 of record NC_137735.1, read on the forward strand.
GCAAATTTATCTCCTGATTGAAATGGAAGGGAGAGACAGCTGTGTGAGGGAAGGCTCATCAGGTTCTTTCTTTTTTTCACTCTTCTTTGCTCTGGAAAAGTACAGTTTGGGCTAAAGTTGTCTAGAAGAATCTGCTGGTATTGAAGGCACTGGACAAAACAGCTTAGTTTCGAAATAAAAAAGCTTCTTATTTTTAGGAAGTGTTCAGAGACTTAAGTTGTGTTTGGTATTACAAATCATATACACTGCAGCTGAGAATTTGAGGGATGACTCTTTGGTTGGCTCCTCCCTAGTCCCTTTTTGGTTTTTTGTAGCCTGCATAAGAAATATTTGATCTAACTCTGTCTATAATTGCAGTCGTCACCTCCTGCTATTTTCCTGAAATCTCCATATGGTCTGAGAAAGGTTATTCCAGGTAAAACAGTATGAGAGTAGAGAAGAAGCCATGCTGTTGCTAGTGTTAAGGTCAGGGCTTACTGATACTGACACAGATCTGAACTCCAAGTGCGAAGACATGCAACCTGTGATCATTTCTTTCCTGTATTTCTAAAATTGCCACAAGGTGGCAATGGTTCAGAATGTTATTCATCCAGAAACAGCTCTTTGTCTGGCTGCACTTGTGGGGAATAGGGTCAGCCTCACGCTGTGGTTCCAAGCCAGCAGTGCTCTAGGGCATGCAGGGAGAGACTGGTTGCAGCTAACATGCAGGCCACATCTGAAGCTTTTTCGTTTTAAAGGCCAAAGTTTTCTAGAGAATATTTGTGCTGTGAGTTTTGTCTTTGCCAGCTGCTGTTGGCTGCCTATGCTTAGGGCAGTAATGAGCTGCTCTGTGTACTTAGGCAGTGAGAAACAGATGAAAATGCTCCAAATCTAGCCTCAGACTCTGTGAAGCGAGGGTTGTTTGGGTTTTTTTCTTCTGTCTTTCAAAGAGAAGATCAGCAGTATTACTGTTAACATGCTTTGTTTTTCCTTCATACTGTCAGTTTATTATTTAAATGTAGTTAATTAAGTAAAAACTAATATTGAAACAACTCCCTAAACTGCCAGGTAGTTTGAAATGCAGCTCCTTATAAAAACAAGAATTTAAACTCTGTGTAAAATCCGTTTATTGAAATCATTTAAAGGTATGAGTGGAACTAAAATAAAAACTCCTCTAGGTTTTTGTACCCAAGATTCACTTAAGAAGTGGAAAAGCAAATCTTTAGTTCTCCAAGGGGAATGTGTTGGGGTATATAAGACTGATTTGAAATGTTAAATGCAAGGTGAGAATTTTTTTTAATAGTTAAGTGCTTGAGGCTCTTTTGATGCCTTTGTATTACTTTGTAATACAAAGTAATTTGTATTACTTTGTATTACTTTGCAACTTGAAAGCAAGTTATTCTTTAATTAAATAACTCTGAGAAGTTTGTTATATCTTAAATACATTGTTTCATTCTTTGATAACCTACTAAGGTTAGCAAATGTAATGTGAAAAATAAATGTTACCTTTTGTGAAAGGCACAAGGATGAAGGGGAAAAGAAATTTGTAGCTTGTGTGGCTGCAATAAAGAAAAAGTAAATCTGAAGGCCGTTAATCTTGTTTTCCCTTAAAGTTGTCTTTGGTTATCATTCTGGAGAATGCAATCAAACTTGTATTCTGAGTTGCTGGAATTTAGTTACACATTCTCCCATGAAGCGACAGTATCACACAGAGCTACGACAGCAGCATCACACAGTTAGGACCACAGATTTCATTCCACTGAGAATGTGAAATCCAACTAAGCAATACAGATCTGAAGCAGGTTATTGGAAAGCAACAGAATCAGTGAGGCTTTCCTATGCACTGCAGGTGGTATTCAGAGTTCAGTTTACATTTGGCAGTCCTTATTGGTGTCCTCAACATAAGAAGGACATGGAACTGTTGGAACAAGTCCAGAGGAGGGCCACGAGGATGATCAGGGGACTGGAGCACCTCCCGTATGAAGACAGGCTGAGAAAGTTGGGGCTGTTCAGCCTGGAGAAGAGAAGGCTGCATGGAGACCTCTTAGCAGCCTTCCAGTATCCGAAGGGGGCCTACAAGGATACTGGAGGACTCTTCATCAGGAACTGTAATGATAGGACAAGGGGTAACGGGTTCAAACTTAAACAGGGGAAGTTCAGATTAGATATAAGGAAGAAATTCTTTACTCTGAGGGTGGTGAGGCACTGAAAGAGGTTGTTCCATCCTTGGCAGTGTTCAAGGCCACATTGGACTTAGCCTTTGGTGACGTGGTCTGGTGCGAGGTGTCCCTGCCCATGGCAGGGGTGTTGGACAATGATCTTAAGATCCTTTCTAATCCAAACCATTCTATAATTCTATAATTTTTTATTTTTATTTTGCTGTTCATGGTTCTTTCTATTAGAATTAAAATGCAGACACTATGTCCGCACTGATAGTAAAGATGTGAAGTAGTGGGGAACTGAAAGCAAAGGTCTGACCCAGAGGAAAGGAGGAAGGGGCATGTGCAGTAGAAAGGTAATCCTACTGCAGAAAGCTTTTGAGCTCCTTTATGTGAACTCCTACCGGAGAGAATCTGGCCAGGCTCATTGCCCCCAAGTTTTAAGCATTTCATTTGAGAACTGGCTATCCTCATCTCTAGTTCCTTGTTAGCCAAGATGGACAACTTCAAAGCAAGCTCAGACTTGGATAGGTTGAGCTGTTTGGCGGTGTCCAGGAGTTAATGTTCTGTGCAGATGCCTGTTTCTCTCCATTTGCTATTATGGCTTTCTAATGGAATTAGATGTCCCTTTTTATTCTGCATTTCTGAGCTACTACTTTTGCTGTTAGTTTTGGCTTTTTTCATTATTAAAGGCATTTGGCTGCAAATTGGTGAGTGTAATTAAAAATTACCAACTTTTAAAAAAGTAAAATATGACTGAGAATTCACTGTACACTAAATATTCTGACAAATAAAAAACCCAGAGGAACTGTATGCTGCAGCAGACTACTATAAATTATTCTGCATCTTGACAGTTAACTGTGTCTCTATAGATGACAGTACTTAGGACCTGTAAAATATAGTCTTCAGATTATCCTTAGTGCAATGTGTAGCTTTCCATGTTTTCCATTGGATTTGTTATTATTTTGTAGTTTTGCAGAACTTTATTCCCCTATACATCCAGATTTCATCCAAAAAGTAATGTAAGGAATGTACAGTAATCCTAACATGTCACTCAATCCTTAGAATTGCTTACTACCTGAATTGGTATGAAAGCCATATATAAATGTTTTAAAGGCAGGCATTTTAGTTTGCTGAACTATGATGGTTAGAAATGAGGAAGTCAAAATTAAATTTATATTTCATTGCCTTATTCATAATATTTTTGTTTGATATATGGGTAATAGACAAGCAAATCACCTAAAGAATGAAGTCTGCAAGCATGAAAACACATTTCCATAATTGCCTTGGCAGGAAGCCTGCGTGTTCTCATGGCAGAGCTGTGAATACTCCATGGGAAGAAGGAGCTGCTTGCTCAGCAGCGGTGCACCGTCTGCGGGAGCATTTGGCTCTTTACTTCCCCTATGAGAACAAGTCTGTGCTAGAAAAAAAGTTAAACCATCCTTATTGATTTGTATGTTCCATTATCTTGACTTATCCAGTATCTTTAGAAAAGGAAGAGAATAAGGGGAATTGAATAAGGGGAAAGACCTGTCCTGCATAGCTGGAAATAAAGCTTGGTTTCTGTTAGAAACAGCTAACCTTTGCGGCCCAGATTCTGTGCAAGTAGTGGATGTTTGGCAGACAAGTGGATAGATGTGGTTTTGGTCTATGTACAGACATAAAACAAGTACTTCTCTTCCATAGATTTTTAACTAGCAGGGGTGCAGGCTGTCAGTGTGTCCATGTTGGGGTGCTGCTCTCAAGAGCTCATGCAGGAAATTTTTCCAGGTCACACCAACCTCTGCTGAAGTTTGCTTGCCTCAATAGGAGTCTTCTTCTGTAGTGGTTTCTTGGGCCTTGTTCTTTATCGCTAATAGTTTCATCAAGAAGAGGAACAGAATTATCATTTTTAGGTAGCTTGGATTTTTGTTTTCAAAGGCGTAGTTCTTTGGCTTTGCATCCATACTGCCTATATTTCACCATTTTTCAGAGGTTTTCTCATATCAAGTATTTAAATGGCATCTATACTTTTGTTTTCTGTGAAAATAGAACCGTTTTCAGGTTTGCATTCAATTTCAAGAGAGTGTTGCAGTAAATTACTACATGTTCCATAGAAACACAAGACATGCAAATATGTCAAACTCTATGTAGGATCTTCCCTTGATATGAAGGAAATAAATTGTCCAACATAGGCACATTCTCAGGATACCAGTAATTTTGCGAATTTTGTAACACAGTTGCAGCTTAAATGGCTTCAAAGAGTGAGCACTATAGACCTCATAGCCTATAGTCACCATACTGACTGCAGGTACAAAAAAGTTCTTCTGTAAGACGATGCGGTCAGAATAACGTTAGTTGTTGCAGGTTAACCATTACAAATGTGACTTTATGCCTTCTGGAAAAACATTTTCAATTTCTGCCTACGCATGTATTTATTTGTTTATTTTTAACCAAGCAAGATACAGGAAGGATGAAAAACCTTTTTTATTACTTGTGTTTGGGTGTTTTTTTAATGTTAAATTTAAAGTTTGGGAATATTCACTGGAATAAAGGCAAAGGCTCACACAAGTTTTTAAGTTCTTGGAAAGCAAAACAACTATTTTTAACCCTCGTTTTGTTATATTAGTATGTTAGCAGCAGTCATCTTTGATGTGACATTCTAACTTCTCACAGATTTGATACAGAGAAAATATCTTAATAAATGTTTCAAGAGTTGATAGGAACCTTGGCAAAAGGCCCATGTCTGGATCACTGGAGAGCTTTCAGATTTTGCTTTTTCCAACATTAATCTTTGATATAAATGCGTCGATTACAAGGTTTAATCATGTCATGCTCTCTACAAGGAGTCTGTTTTAAAAATGACCTCAGCTTTGATATGAAGTCCATCAAATGTAATTTGGTGTCAGTCCTGGAGCCATGTGGCTGCCGTTCCCCATGATTAGTTGTTTCGTGTTGTTTGCAGTGGTTATAACATTGGTGGCTAGAAGTCCATTTTCATCATAGGGAGCATGTTTTGTCCATTTTCTTCACAGTGAGCACGCGTGTTAAAACATGCCAATGGTAGCACCTGGATTACTCCAAAAAGTGGACACATCTCAGTTGTTTTTCACTTACTTGAAGGCTGAAAAAAAAATGAAATATTTGAAGGCTGGAGCTAAAAGACAAGCTAAAAGACAAGCAGCTGATGCTGCTGTCGTGGGGAGGGTCAGCATGTGCATATGAAATATTGCTCAGGAGGAGTATCCATGCAGACTTAGCTGTAGCATCCCAAGGACACAAGGGAAAGAATATAGAAGTTTAGTTGCATGCTGAGTGCATACATGACTTGCTGCAGCCACCTGACTTATCCAGCTAGGACTCTGAGGAGCTGCCACTCTCTAGGGAGCAAGCGGCCAGGAAGCCTGTACATTTTCCTCCCTGTTCACAGCTTCCAAATGTGTATAGTGCTGCATATTTTTACTTCAAGACTAACTGCATTTAATTTTCTCTCCCCTCTCCTTTTTTTCTTGTATAGCTCAATAAGCAGCAACTACAGATACTGAAGGAACGTTTCCAGGCCTTTTTGAATGGGGAGACTCAAATTGTAGCAGATGAAGCATTTTGCAATGCTGTGCGAAGTTACTATGAGGTAAGTTATGTGCTTTGTTTTCTGTATTGTTTAAAAAGTTCATAGGATCTCTTTTCAGATACAAGGAAAGGCATTTTAAGTTTCAAAGGCTGTGAACTTCCAAACCTTCTAGAAACAGCTTCCTCTTCCTTAAAGCACTTTGCTGTTTTAAAAGTTGAAATCCACTGCCTGGGCACAAGAGATAAACTGACTGCAAAATATCCACACTTTTTGAAGAAGGGAAAAAAGAAAGACAAAACAAAAAAACCCTGGTGCTAAAAATCTTTCTGGCAGCATTTGATACAACTAAGCACTGCTATCTTTATCTCCATATGTCTAAGGTACCTCTTTTAATCAGTGCTTCAGTTGTAGGTTACCATCTTGAGAAATGTGTTCTGATTTTTTAGTTACCATGAGTTTTTAGGAGAGGAACTGCCTGTTCCCTTCCCAAAGAAGAGAGGCTTTCCATGCAGCTGGGCAAGCTCTCAAATTCTGCTGTGACCTCCCAGGCATGCTCAGTGCCTACACGCGCCAGTGCAGATCTTTAGATGTGCCTTTAATTGCTTAAAGGACAGGTCCCATTCCCAAGTAAGAGGGCAGTTCGCTGTCTTTTTTGTCAGATCAGCAGCATATGGCTAGAGAATTTATTTGTTACTCTTAGCAAGTGCTACTGCAGATTCATTGTGTCTCATCTAACTTCAGACTTGCTTGCTCAATCATAAGGGATGTGTGTTAAACTTGCATTTCTTTTGTAGGGTCTTCTCTGTATTTCACTGTACCACTTTTTTTTTTCTTTTTTTTTTTCCATATTTTTTAGCCTTATTTTTTTATGTATTGTTTGTCCTTTGTCAGCTATTTCTTTGCTAGTGAATGAAACTCTTCATGGAGAAAAAGATGTGACTTAGGTCCTAGTTTGGTTTTATCTACATTAAATTATGTTGCACAAAAAAATGAATAGATGGGGGTGAGCAAATGGTTTCCCTGTTGTACAGAAATGTGAGGACTCAGTGTGAGATTGTCCAGATCACAATCTGATCAGAACTGTGGCAGTTCAAATGAAGGAAATCACATAAAGACACTTGTGAAAGGATGGGGATAGGTCTGCAGGTGAAACAGAGAATATGTACTACATCTGCATGTGGGAACAGTGCAGGATTTATTGGAAATTAATCCTTTTTTCTGTATAACTGAAGAAGAAATTAAGACTGGGAGGAAGAAGAGCTTGGAAGATGGTGCAGGGCAAGGCTGAGCTAGTTAGCTGCCCAACAGTAAGTTTCAGGGGGTTGGGATGTCTCAAGATGCTGAACATGGGGTAGAATTGAAAAGGACATAATGTTTGTGGTTTTGTCTTTCAGCAAGCTGTGTAAGAAGCTTGATGTGTTAGAGGAAGTAGCCTGCCCTTCAGAAAGCATGTGATAGTGAATAAAAATTATTTTAAAATGAATGCCTAACCAGTAACTGTCCTGTTAAGATTTACTTTGAGTCTCTTGTTAATGAGGGTTTTTTTGGACACATTGAGAACTATGTTTTTCATCATATCTGCTGTTGCAATGAAAAGCCATGCATAATAATCTAAGATAGCCCTGTAAAATAGAAAACTCAAATTCTCCAGCTATTTTCAGCCACTCATTACTTTGAATTAAGTGTACAAGAGTTCTAGCTGTCCAGTTTCAAACAGATATCAAAAATTTTGGCATCACTGAAAAGGCTATAATGACACCATGGGCTACTGAAATCTTCATCCTGTGTTAATACACCATGAGCTCATCTACCAGCTGGAATTTGGTTCTTCAGTCTTTTTACTTTGTTTTTGCTCCCCTTCCTCCAATTCCATTTTCCATTCTTTCCAGAGGTTTCCTTCTGTCCTTGTGCACTTTGAGTCAACATTTGCTAGTAATTTTTAATTACTTTTCAGGATTGTAATAGGTAGTCACCAGTATGCAATATTAGATTTAATGAACATTGCAGTGGTGGGATCCAGCTGGAGACAGTTCAAGCTGCTGCTCCTCTTCAATGCATTTTAATCAAATTTTATGCATTTTACCACATATTCTCATATCATTGCTTATATGTATCTCTTGTGCCTTTTTCATTTGCTTCATTACCCATTTGTTGAAAATATTAATCTCTGTTACTTCTTCATGTGTTCTGTTGATGCTGTGCCCTAATGCTTTCTCACTTCTGTCTTCTACTTGTGGTCTATCATATTTCCTGTTTGATGATGTTCGTTAGTATTTTGAATTATGAATGTCTTGCTCGTTTCTGTCATACAGTATCTCATAAACTTCAGTGTTAATTTCTTTATACTTCAGTTGCTGAGCTACAGGTCAATTTTATCTGACATGGAAGGGAACAAATACATGGTGTGCACAGTAATTATTTTACTCTGAAAATTATTAATTTGCCTTTAATCCTATGTAGTAGTCATGGTTTGAGAATTACTACAATATTGCTTGCAAAGCCAGGATATTTTCATTACTGGAGTTGATTTCCCACGCACAGTTCTTTGAATGTGAGAGAGAAGGTTTGTTTTGGGCATGTGACATAAATTCTGCACCACTTGGTGCAGGTGTTTTGAATCACTATATCTGTCTATAATGTGTTTGTTCAGAATTTGTCATCTTAGGGATCTAAGAGTAAGTTTGAAGCATTTAGAAAGTTCGGAGGATTTAGAAAGTTCGGAGGATTTAGCACATTCTTTAATTTACTTTTCTAGAAATACGTGCTGAAAGAATAATTTATTTACCAAATAAATAAATATGAATTCATATTCACTGTGTTGTAAGAGAGTTATGCTTCTGTGTCAGGACTACTGGGGAAGATTTACGCTGGTTAATCTTGTTGCCTTATCTCCCAGCATTATGTCTTTTATGATGCTCCTGTGGTTTTCAACACCTTCTGGTAATATTCTGGCATTGTTTTTCATTTATCTGAAAAAGTGTAATAGGAAAACAATTCATAAGAAAAGTTGCATAAAGTCTTCTTTAATTCTTCAGAAATGGTTATTTTTGTGTTCTGTGTAATCTTCAGCTATCAACCCACTACCCTTCCTGAAAGTCTCACTGAAATTTAGCATGATTCTTTTTTGTGTATGTATTAAAAAGATTGTCTTGAGGAATTATTTCCTCTTCCATCCCAGTTTTAGAGAAGGTATGGAAGTGTTTACAGTTCTCTTTGTCCAACCATTCTCTCAGAATTAACACAGCATTTCTTTTGTGGAAAATTCCATTACAGATATTGAGCCAGATTCTAATCAGCAGAACATCAGATGTTGGTGATACTTTTGGATAAGGAGAAAAATTCAATCATATGGCAATTTATTATGAGTAATTATATTGGGCACACTGCTAAGTGTAAAATGAAGTGAAAAAGTGACTTATGAAATAAAGTCTTTTTTTTGCATATTTCAACCCACTTTTTAAAAGTTACCAGTAAAATAGTAGATAAATCTTCTATTTATTAATTCTTGAATGCTCTTTCATGAGGGTTGGAAAGTGCTCTTGTGCAGACCCCTAAGAGGTTCATTTGCCACCTTTAATATGCATACATTAGGACAATCCTGTGTGGAAATGGATTGCGAGCTGCCCTGAGAAGAAGGACTTGGGGGATGTTGATTGATGAAAATCTCAACATAAGCAGGCAGTGCGCGCTCACAGCTCAGGAAGCCAAACCATTTGCTGGGCTTCATCAAAAGGAGCATGACCAGCACGTCGAGAAAGGTGATTCTTCCCCTCTACTCCACTCTCGTGAGACCCCACCTGGAGTGCAGTGTTCAGGTCTTCAGTTCTAGTCTGAGCTAGTCGATATTTAAGGTCACTTCCAACCCAAACCGTTCTATGATTCTGTGGTTTAATAGGCATGCATATACCTTGGGCTAAACTCACTAATTCCTTAGTTTTGAATTTATGCAGTCTTGCATATGAGTAAAAGGGGTGCAAAGAACTGTAATGAATGTTTGAAATACTGTGAAAACTTTTTCAATATTGTAATGATAGTAAGTTCTTAGATTTTCTGCTCTGCTTAAGCATTGTGAAGCATCAGTAAATTTTATTTACTGGTGGTTTTCCTGTTTTTCTTGCTGCTTCATTTTAAATATGCAGCTCTAAGCCATAATTACTACATGCTGCTTAAATCTGAATGTTAAATGCATGATCTGTAGCCATTAGCTCTATGAGGGGTTTTCAGAATGTAAAAGCAGACTTAGTTCAGCTGTACCAGTTTGCCTGTGATAGAGAAATTATATTTAACTTAATTTCTATTTAAATTCAGGTATTGGAATCCCTAGCAAATTAAATTGTTGTCTGCCAAAGTCAGGCAATAGGAAAGAGCTGAGCTATAGCCAGTGGTGAAAATTGATGAGGCAGGAGACTAGTGTACAAACTTAGCTAATGGATTGACACTGACTGGCTGGAGGAAGGGTTTAGATGGTTTATTTTTGTTTTGTTTTGTTTTGTTTTTTTTTTTTTTTTAAGTTGGTCTAAAAGTAGAAAGCTACGAAAATCAACAGTAAGAAAAAAGAGAGGTCCCATATCATCGAATCATAGAATGGTTTGTGTTGGGAGATGACCTTGAAGGTCATCTAATCCAACCCCCTTGCACAGGCAGGAACACCTACCACAAGATCAAGTTGCTCAAAGCCCCGTCCAGTCTGACCTTGAACACTTCCAGTGATGGGGCATTCACAGCTTCTCTAGGCAACGTGTTCTAGTGACTCACCACTCATATTACAAAAAATTCTTCCTTTTATCCAATCCAAATCTACACTCTGTGGCTTTCTAAATGGTAAGAAAAGCCCTCTCCCTTCTCTCTCCAGAATGGGAGTATGTGGCACCTTTCAGTTTCTGCAGTAAGTAAAGCGAGTGTCCTACAATTACTTTCCTCCTCTGAACTGCCAGTGCAAATCCTGTGTAACATGATGGGAAGGGAGGAGTAAGGCGTGAATAACTGGCTGCATGTTGCTGGTTAGACACACACACTGGTGTCTATAGGCACACCTCTTCTAAGCCAGACTGGGCTGCTTTGGTCGATCTTTGGTCATGTAGCCTGCCTTCCCTCTCCTCTTGAGGTTGAGGAAAAACTTCCTTCCCTGTGCTGTGGGCAGTGTACAGATAAAGAGAAGATTCCTCATGTGGGCTTTGGCAGCTGTTGGAGGTGGTCATGGTGCGAGGCAAAGGCAGCTAATCCCAGTCTTAGGTGTATTCAGAGTGGTTGATACTGGGCTGTTAAGGAGTTTGAAAGTTTTGCAGAAACTAAAAACAGAAGAAAATTATATGTGAAACAACCCAATTAACATCTGCCAGTGCAGATGTACCTGTGCTAACATCACTGTTTCTTTGTTTCTCTGTTCAACACAGAGCAGTTGTTTGACCCATAGTGGAAGCACACACTAGCATGATAAAAACATTATTTCTTTCACTTCTTGGAAAAGGATGACTGTTGTTTACTGGAGTTTTTTTACGTAAAGACATTCAGATGTATGGCTAGTCTGAGAAAAGATGAGAGAAAAGTCCTTTCTGTAAAAGAAGGACTGTAACAGTGATGCTGTTTCTCCCTGTAATTATGTAAAACCTGATCTGAAGGTTTCTTGCATGGAAGTGATGGACAAAAGGATCTTGCTGATGAAATCGCAGAAAGGAACTAGCTTTCTGGACTAAGTGGTATTTAGGTTGCTTTTACAGCTTGATTTTTAATACCAGCTATTTTAGATACAGTTTTTATTCAAGGCAAAAAAAGCCATAATTGATTCTGATGAATATTTCAGGGATGAAGATGACACCTAAAGGAAATAAAAAGTATTCATTAGAATCAAAACATAGTACACACAAAATAAATAGTAATTAAAAGTTGGAATGTTCTGTTTTGATATTGTTGAGGCAAAATAATGGAATAAGTAGATTAAACATTTATTTAAATACATTAGGATAATAATTGTATAAGTTAATTGGGTTTCAGGGCATAAATTTACTGGTTTCTGGTTTTTTTTTCTTAAAATTCATAATTGGCATATGCATTTATTTAAGAATATGGGCTTTTTGCTCTGTTCATATTCTCTTCAAAAACCTGAATACTAGGCCAAGTTAGGATTTATTGTTGGTACAGTCTCATTTGGAGAAGCTGTGTCCACAGACTGGTTTCTTACATTAACTTTAGGATAATCTTGTGTTTTGCTTTGTGAGGGAGCCTTTCAACAACGTATCTGTTTATAATTGCACCTATCAGCACTTCACAGTTGGTTTTCCTTCCAGTTGCTTTAAAAAGTAGGCAAACCTGAGGTCAGTGTAATGTTAGCATTAGAGGTCTGGTTTAGGCCCATTCTTTGAAAAGCTTCATAAAAATGTTTTTAGGCCCCCTCCAGAAAGGGGCATAACCGAGATTTATCTAGGTCATCGATTTCAGTGAAGAAGCTCTAAGGCTTTCAATGTTTTGGATCAGCAACCACAATTTGGTGTGTAATGGAGACTGCCTCAGTATTAGCAGTCTTTTCCACAAAGAAGTTAGGGGAAACACATACAACAAATAGAAGCATGCTTTACATGGTCTAGACCTCTTCTGTGCTAAGGAGGGACCTGATAGAGTCAAATAGTAGGCTTTGCAATTCACAGCTTTCTCTTGAGAGTGGTGGTGTATTGCTCTTTCATGGGATGTGTATCAGTGCTGGAATCCTCTAGTCTCTTGTTTTACAAATTTCTACATGTAATTATATTCCCTCTGCTTTCGAGGACTTTAAATCCCATTTTCACTTCCACCTGTATGGTGTCAGAGAAGCAAAACACTTTGTTGTACATCTGCACAAAACATAATTGCTGTCTGCTGAAACTGTATCTATCCTGTCTTTTTGAACACTGATGTTTATGGATGAATCATTGTTGATTTGAATGAGGATGTCATACAGTTTCCATGTTAGCATTACAGATGTACTTATAATAGACCTGTATATCAAATTTCTAAGTGAGGTAGGTAGTTGATGGATGCACTTTAATTCATGAATTGTACCAATCCTTAGCTTTGAAAGTGGTGTGTGCTGATAGCAAGAGCGGAAGAAATAGCTCACTGAATTTAAATGAAAGAAAAATTCCCAGTAATAGTATCCCTTTTGTTCATTTTGTGGCCACTGTTGTTCCAGACAAATAATGATGCCTTGTAGATCTGACACTAGGCTGCAGTAGTAATTAGTGTTGGGTAGTGAGGTATGTCTTTACTGTAGTAAGCATTACTGTGCTTACTGTGTGACATTATTTGCTTGTTTATTACCTAAATTCTGAATGTCTGTTAATCTGACCAAACCAATTAGAAAATCAGGAATGGCTCATATTGTTACACAACAGTGAATTTGGTCTGCATTGCTTAATTACTATTTTCCTAATCCCAGTGTTGTTTTACTCCATCTTAAAGGAAAACAAAACTTACATGACAGTTGGTTTTGCACAGTTAAGAGTATGTTGCATGGACATAGATTATACACATTTTTGTTGATGCTGTCTTCTGGGCAACTGAAAAAGGAGGGGAGGGGTATGTGTTTGTTCATCTATCCTTATGCTAATAAGAGATGTGACAGTTTAACACCAGTGCTGTAGAAATCTTGCTGGAGATATTAAAATTTTATTATCAATTTTGGATTTTGAAATAATTATGTGGAATGATTTTTTTCTCACTAGATGGTGAAAGGATGAGAACTCTTGATCTTTTTAGGTTATACTTCCCATTGTCTTTTCCAGGTCTCAGCACAGAGCTGACCTTAAGGACCTCTCTGAGGAAAGGCTGAGAGAGTTGGGGTTATTCAACTTAGAAAAGAGAAGACTCCAGGGAGACCTTATTGTAGACTTTCAGTTCTTAAAGGAGGCCTATGAGAAAGAGGAGGAAAGACCATTTAGCAGGGTCTGTTGCGATAGGATGAGAGGTGATGGTTTTAAACTAAAAGAAGGGAGATTCAAGCTGGATGTGAGGAAAAATTCTTTACAATGAGGGTGGTAAAACACAGGCACAGGTTGCCCAGAGAGTTGGTAGATGTGCCATCCCTGGAGACATTCAAGGCCAGCCTTCTTGTGGTTCTGGGCAACCTCATCTAATTGAAGGTGTCCCTGCTCGTTGCAGGGGGATTGGACTAGATGAGCTTTGAAGGTCCCTTAGAACCCAAACTATTCTATGATTCTATGACGTTTTCAAGTGGAAATAATACTGCAAAGTATTTAATTAAAAAAGTTACGTTAATGCCAACAAATTTTCCTTTGTGCCTTTATATTGTGATGTCTCTGTGTTCCAGTCAGCAGTAGTCAGGGACTCTGCAAACTAATGAGGATCAACAGGACACTTATTTTTATATTTCAACAGTCAAACAGATACTCAGGCCAATCTCTGACTTGCTGTCTTTTTCCATGACCAGGGAGAGGCATTTAATTTCACATTAATAGCACACTTGAAGCATCTGAATATAGGACAAGTGAAAATTTCTACAAGATGCCTATGGACTCTGGGCCAAAGTTAGTCCAACCAGGGCCTCTCTCTTCTGACTCTGTGGCTCTGGAATTTTCTAATGTCGTTTCATTAGGCTCCAAGTTTTGAGCAGAGATCCAGTGTAGAAAGTTGCCGTATTTTTCTACTTAAGGTTTTGACAGAATTGCAAGCAACTAATAGCTAAAGGATTTCTTGATCTTAAAGCAAAACAACCAACCAACCAAAACGCCCAAACCCAACCCACCAAGCAAACAAATAATAAAGCATAAAACCTCTTATTCTCATGTACATTAGATTGAATTCTTAGGACCGTTACTTACTCTGGATATTATTTCATTTACTGTTAGATTTCTAGATGGTGGAATAAATAACTTTCTGTATGCATCTATTGATTGAACCTCTCTGTTACCATTTTACTTTGTGATAGAAAGCTTTACTTGCCAGAACTTTAGGGATGTGTGACTTGTCAAAATCTTTTGAACTTGAAAGTAGTGTGTTGGAAAAGTGGCATTTTGTTCTTAATGGTGAATTGATAATCTCTGAGTAAACCAAGCCAGAGAGAACATGGCAGGAAAGGAAAAAAAAGGTCAGCAAATGCATGGCTGAAATCCAGGAATCAGTAAATGACAAGCGAGGTTTTAAATTCTCACAAATCTTTCTCAACTCCATTTCGTTTCTGTTCTGTTACTCATTTCAAAAGATGACAACAAATTCTTATATCCTGAGAATTGTGTAGCCAGAAAACAATGATGATGTAAATATTTTCTTAGTGTTTGTTTTCAGGTTTTGACTGATCGACATTTTCCACCATAGGGTATGGCTGAAAAGCCAAATGGGAAAACTAGATTCCTCTCAAGCTTTTATTTTCTGAAGTAAGCTTTATGGTGCCAAAGAGGTGTCTTTCTATTTTGTGTTGCCTTAAAAAGGTTTTACAAGACTGAGAAAGAGGTTTCTTCAAAGTTAAATCCAGGCATAAAGTTGCTATCCACCCGAGATTCTCAACAAGCAACAACATTATCTTAAACAGGGCATACTAAGAGAAATAGATTACCTGGTCTATTCCAGTTAGTAAATGCCTGTTTTGGGCACTGGTAGTGAACAGTAACTACTTCATTAAGGAAACTGTTCTTCTTTCCACTTGGCCTTGCCAACAAACCATTTCCCCCAATTTCCTAGTTCAGCTTTTCTTATTAACTTAAGCTCATTGCTTAGCTTGCTTTTTGTTAAATGCAAATTTTACAATCTCCTCTTTTATTGTATTACCGTCTGTATAATGGATTTGTCTTGTGCCTCCTTAGCAAAACAAAAATGCTGAGCAAATTAGATATTCTTAACCTTTAGTAAATAATTTGTTACTGGGAATTTATTATGATCCTTCTTTGGACCTTTCACTTATTTGTGAAATTGGGGTTCCAGACACAGCCCCAGATCCTGGTGTGGTTATGATATTTTCATAGAATCATAGAATAGTTAGGGTTGGAAAGGACCTTAAGATCATCTAGTTCCAACCTCCCTGCCATGGGCAGGGACACCCCACACTAAACCATGTTACCCAAGACTCTGTCCAACCTGGCCTTGAACACCACCAGGGATGGAGCATTCACAACTTCCCTGCGCAACCCATTCCAGTGCCTCGCCACCCTTACAGTGAAGAGTTTCTTCCTTATATCCAATCTAAACTTCCCGTGTTTAAGTTTTAACCTGTTACCCCTTGTCCTGTCACTACAGTCCATAATGAAGAGTCCTTCCCCAGCATCCTTATAGCCCCCCTTCAGATACTGGAAGGCTGCTATGAGGTCTCCATGCAGCCTTCTCTTCTGCAGGCTGAACAGCCCCAGCTTTCTCAGCCTGTCTTCCTACGGCAGGTGTTCTAGTCCCCTGACCATCCTCGTGGCCTCCTCTGGACTTGTTCCAACAGTTCCATGTCCTTTTTATGTTGAGGACACCAGAACTGCACACAATACTCCAAGTGAGGTCTCATGAGAGCAGAGTAGAGGGGCAGGATTTTGTATTGCTTTATGTTTTACTCTTGTAATTCTTTGCACCCAGCTAGGTGACAGTCTTTACAGAAGTGAGTGATCAGCAGGGATATGAGTTCTAAGGCTGATGTGAAGGAAGGAGGATTCATAAGTGACTGTACCAAGCCAGGAAACACCTTCGGCCTCAGAGCTATATCTGCAGGTGTTTTGAGCAGGTGTCTAACCAGCTGAACACAGAGCTACCCTGCCTGTAGTACCTCAGTTAGCTAATGCAGAACTAGCTTCAATCTGTCTGCTTGCCAGCACATTGTCATGGAGGTGTACCCCAGCATTCAAACCCAGTCCCACACAGCATGCTGGTTGCACAGTTGCCAGTGCCGGTGCTGCTGTCTAATTTGTGGTGTTTTTTTTATGAAATGAAATAGTCAAAAGATGCTGATCTGCATCTGTATTTATAGGTTCATATAGTCCTAGACATGTATATGATTTCTCTGCATATCTTCATTCTGTTTCTTTATCTTTTCAGCAGTGCTGGCAAAATAAATGTTACGATGCTCACCTGTGGCATACTACTAGGCTGGCACTTCCCAGCTAGAAAGCTTCAAGCAGGTGCTTGGGACTTGTGAGCGTTGCGTACTTTTCAGTGTTTTCCCTCAGGATGGAATATCAGCATGCTGGTTTGCAGCCCAGCATGGGAAAATAAATACTCTCCTGGGGGTGAGACTGTGATGTTTTTGTTACATTTAAGTTTTCTGTTCTTAGTGTACCTTTCCTAAAATTAGAAAGGTTTTCCTTTGAGAGCAGCAGGCATCCTTTGTTTGTATATATTTGTATCTCTGCAGTTTCACTGTGATAAATATGCACCAAGAATAATTTGTTGTTCTGCTCGTTGTACGCAGATACTACTGCAGCAGAGCCTTCCAAATCTAAGAGCATTTTAATCAGAGATCAGTTTTTATTTTCAATGAAATCCAACATTCTCTCAGACCTTCTTTCCTGGCCAGCATAAAATTAGCCACAAATACATACTTATCTCCCTGTTTTGTGTCTATTCACTTGCAGGTCTATTATAATATTCTTTTGAATGTAAACAATAAAAGGACTGTATCTTTGTCAGCTTATATATGAAATTGCAGCTTGTTTATTTAGTCTTAGCTCCTCTTCTTGGTTTGTTTATGTCCGGTCTAGAATACTGTGGTAGAAATCTGTGGACAGAGAGTCGGTATCCTAGTACTGCCCCTTGTCTGTTTTACTGGTTCTCTCTGAATGCGATTCAGTCTTTAATCCTTTTGAGAGTATTTCCTCTGTAAGTAGTTAAATTACATGGAAGCAAAATGAAACAAAGTAAAGCCGGCCATCTAGTTCTGTGCTGTTTTTCTTGCACTGTCGTAATAGGCTGTGGCACATGCAATGTGAGCAGTAGTATTGAAATGCCCAGGTCAAACCCCTTTGCCTTTGCTCTCTCATGTGATCTCTCTGCACCTTCCTCCAGGGCAGTAGTGCAGCAGTTTCTTGAGATAAATCTGTGAATTAGAAAGTATCCTTTACTTTTGCCATTAATTATGAAGTAATTTTGTAATTTTAAAGTCTAACCTTTTGTAATGGAAAGCAAGTTACTTTTTTACTTGGCTTTTGAGCTTTTGGTAGTCCAGTAAAACTTAGAGGAAAACTATGACAAAAACACACAGCCAAATGTTTTACAAGGCTCAATTTTAAGAAAAGGCAACGGACAATTACAAGTTTCTTCATCTTAATATCCAAGCAGCAGTATTGGGTCAGATCACAGTCCAAGAAGTTCATTATCCTTTTTGAGATACTACTGGATCAAAGGAGATATCTGATGAAAAATACCTGGGCAGAGAAGGCTCGCGAGATGATTTCCGTGAGTATTCTCCCTGATTCCAGTCATTAGGGCTCAGGGACATTCTCTACTTGGCCACCTTTCCATCACTGGTAACGGCATAAGGCAGTTAACTAGTTCTTCAATTTTGTCTTTCAGCAACAAGAAGAGCTTGTTATTGCTGTGTTCATATTCTGTGCTGGCAGTCTTGTGTCTGGAAAATGAGACGTGCATCAATTGTTAAAATAGTTACATTTCTCAGGTTTCTCAGAAGTTTGGTTTGGGGGATAGAAAGGAGGGATATGGGTGAAGCTTTAGAAGCTCTATAGTCTTAGCTTCAGAATCAGTTAATTTTCTTGTCCTTACTGTAATGGAGCTGCTTATAGTTTCTGTCTGTCTATTCCTTTTCTGCTTATGTTGGGAGGGAATGGTGGACTCACAGAAGTTATCTAAAAATGCAGACCTTTTTCTTCTGGACAGTGGCATTTTGTCCTAACGACTACAGAAATGCTCAATTGTGAAAAGGCCCAGTAAGCTGATCCCTGGGGCCCCCATAACTGATGTAATTTGTGTAGCTGGAGAAGAATGTTTTTTGAAACACAGGTTCTGATCTGAGGCTTGCAATGGTAATTGGTGATTATTTGTAAATGGTCCCTGTTGTGTTATTCTAGCCCTCAGCCTTCTGTCTGTGCTTCAGACATGCAGCAAATACAATGGAGAAAATTAAACAAGGGAACAAAAAGAAGTGATACTTTCTATTTAGCTCCCTCTGTTTCTCAGCATGCCTTTAGTTGATGGGTCTTCTGTGCCTTGCTCCCGCCAAGGGACTCAGAGGAGAGTGAGTGTGTATCATGGTGTGCTGGGAACCCACAGCTCCACCACAGCTGTGCAGCTCATCGTGATGCTTTTAGATCTGTTTCCCCCTTGGTCTGCTGAGTGCATCTGTAAAAGCTCACTGGGAAGTAAACTAAAGCTTTCATCTTTCAGCATGAAAGAGATTTACCACTTTCCTAATCCTTCCAGCAGTGAGTACTGCTTCAGAAAGTCCATTTCTCCTACCACTGAATTGATGAAGAAGGAAAAGGTAGCATCCTTCCTCCCTGCTTGGGTTCTTTTTTGGCCACGTAAATCACTTTTAACTGCATTGTCCCTTTACTTCAGAGAAGGTTTGAAAAGGATGGATTGTTCTCTTAATTTTTTTTTGTTTACGTTTCTATGAACATAACATTGGAATTACAGATTGTCCTGGGTTCAGCAGTAGCAGTCAGTTTTTCTCCTTCTTAGTAGCTGTTGCAGCACTGTCTTTTTGACTTTTGGCCTGGGAACAAAGCTGATAACACTGATGTTTAGAATGACCAAGGACTTTGTGAGTCTCATGCTCTGCCAGGGAGGAGGAGGGGCCGGGAGGAAGCAGGGACAAGACACCTGACCCAAACTAGCCAAAGAGGTATTCCATACCACAGCACGTCATGCCGGGGGATGTAACTGGGAGCTACCCGGAAGGGCAGGTCCTCTTTTCGGTCGGGCTCTTTTCCGGCGAGCGGTATCATATTCTCTTCCCTTGTTATTTCTCTTATCATTATTATTATTGGTGGCAGCAGTAGTGATTTGTGTTATACCTTAGTTACTGGACTGTTTTTATCTCAACCCGTGGGAGTTACATTCTTTCGATTCTCCTCCCCATCCCTCTGGGGAGTGGGGGGGGGGAAGTAGACTGCGTGGTTCTAATTTACAGCTGGGGCTTAAACCACGACAGTTCTTTTTGGCGCCCAACGTGGGGCACGAAGGGTTGAGATAACGACAGATCTGACCGGAGTGTGTCTAATCGTATTTGTGATAAGCATTCAGTGTTTTAGATTAATAGTCACTCGTCACAATGCTGATTTATTGGCTCTCAAAGTTGTTGTTTTTGATCTCACAGTCTCAATATGCCGTAGGTTACTTAGAGCCGGTATTTGCTGTGTTAGTGTTTTTCAAGTGTGGGGCTTGGGCTAAGGTTATTGTCTCATTGTATTTTATGGTAATGACTTGTAATACAATAGAAAAATTGATCATGAAACTGATCTGGCTTATGTTCCCAGTGTCGTCACCACCTTTATACTTTGGGAGGTATATAATACAAATGCTTAGCAACTATACATCTTTTTTCTCCTTCCTGGGTGGTCAACCTATGAAGGAGACATTCTTTTACCCTCCCAGTGCCCCTCCCAGACCGTTTACAGCATCGTTTGAGAGTTTTGAAATTTTTGAGTGGCCTTTTAATATTGTTGAGACCTGTTTGCTGATTGTGATGGGGGTCACCATGTTGGCACGCATACAGAGTGTGTTTTGTCCACAACCATTACGTCTGATCTCAAGAGTTAAGCAGAGTCGGGTTTGGGTCTTGTCTGGGGTTAGACGACAAAATAGGGGGACCGAGAGATTTTCCCCGAGGTTGGACAGCCATGAGTGGCAGGGTGTGTGGGATAGTATGGGCAAGTATCTAGGTCAGTGGGCCCCTCCAGTGTTTTGGAATTTCACCACCGAACAAGTGCAAAATCCAGAAGAATTAGTAAAACACTTAAATGAGGTGTGCTGTCATCCTGGTCATACCAGAGAGGGACAAATCATGTCAACGTGCTGGGACTTGGCCTATGCTTACCGGGCCTTGTTCAACACTATCCAGCACCTTCAAAAGGGAAAAAATGTCCCTGGATCTGAGGGCGAAGCAACAGACAGCGCAGCTACTCCAGCTCCGAGCACAGCAGCTACACCACCCCCAGCGACAAGTACAGCCACTACTCAAACTTCGACTGCAACAGACAGTGCAGCTACCCCAGCGACAAGTACAGCCACTACTCAAAACTTCAACTGCAACAGACAGCGAAGCTACCCCAGCTCCAACCACAGCAGCTACACCACCCCCAGCGACAAGTACTGTTGCTACTCAAACCACAGTGATGACTGCAGCTAAACCAGAGGACCAATTCGTACCAATATCGATTGCCCCTGTACGCAAGAGAAAAAGCAAAAAAGAGGCAAGAAGGGTGAAGCAAGATGAAGAAACAATGTATTCACCACCCGGGCCACCATCTGATCAGGAGTCATCATCACATGACGAAGAAGAAGAAGAGGTGACTTCTCGACCTCGGACCTCAACCGAGCTACGGAATATGCAAAAAGATTTTACCCGTCAACCAGGGGAGCACATCATCACCTGGTTGCTCCGATGCTGGGACAATGGGGCTGATGGTCACGAACTAGGAAGTACGGAAGCCAAGTAGCTGGGATCACTTGCTAGACAAGGGGGAAGTGACAAAGCAATTGCAAGAGAGAAAAAGTCCCTCAGTCTTTGAAGGCGGCTCTTAGCAGCTGTGAAAGAAAGGTTTCCATACAAGGACGATGTTACGAGTCGTTCGGCCAAGTGGACTACTTTAGACAAAGGCATCCAGTCTCTGAGGGAATCAGCCATCGTAGAGATGATCTATCACATCAAACCGAATAACGGAGATATACCCATAGACCCAGATGAAGTTGAATGTACACGACCCATGTGGCGAAAACTTACACGGAATGCACCGTCATCATATGCCCATTCATTGGCAACAGTAACCTGGGGTGACATAGTAACACCAACAGTGGATGAAATGATTCATAAACTCCGAGAGTTCGAAGGCAATCTCACCCCTTCCATCATCTCAGCTGTGGAAAAACTGTCCCAGGATGTCAAACAATTGAGGGACGATCTATCTGATTTATCCAGCTCCTCACGTGTACCAATGCACGTCTCAGCTGTTAACAAAAGACGTCCTATTGTTCGAGACAGAAGATATAGAAGGCAAACACCACGGGCCACCCTATGGTTTTACCTGCGGGATCATGGAGAAGACATGACGAAGTGGGATGGAAAACCTACTTCAGCTTTGGAGGAACGGGTGCATGAATTGAAAATAGGAACAAGGGTCAAGACTAATCATCCCATGAGAGCTGCGGCTTCAGTCTCTGGTGAGCAGGTTCCCAGATGGAGCGGAAGAGCTGATTTTACTCCAGCTCCTATGATAACGAAGAATAATCCCTTTCAATACGACTTAGGTGTCCAACGTTGTGATGACTGTTAGAGGGACCCTGCCTCCAGCCAGGTGGAGGTAGGGGACAATCAGATTTACTGGACTGTGTGGGTCAGATGGCCTGGCACATCAGTCCCACAGAAGTATAAAGCTCTAGTAGATACCGGTGCACAGTGTACCCTGATGCCGTCAAGCTGTCAAGGGGTGGAACCCATCTATATTTCTGGAGTGACAGGAGGATCCCAAGAGTTGACTGTACTGGAGGCTGAGATCAGCCTGACTGGAAAGAAATGGCAAAAGCACCCCATTGTGACTGGTCCAGAGGCTCCATGCATCCTCGGCATAGATTACCTCAGGAGAGGGTACTTCAAAGACCCAAAAGGGTACCGATGGGCTTTTGGTATTGCTGCTTTGGAGACTGAGGAAATTGAGCAGCTGTCCACCTCGCCTGGTCTCTCAGAGGATCCTTCTGTTGTGGAGTTGCTGAAGGTGGAAGAACAACAAGTGCCAATCGCAACCACAACAGTGCACCGGCGGCAATATCGCACCAACCGAGACTCCCTGATTCCCATCCATAAACTGATCCGTAGTCTGGAGAGTCAGGGGGTGATCAGCAGGACCCGCTCACCCTTTAATAGCCCCATATGGCCAGTGCAAAAGTCTAACGGAGAGTGGAGACTAACAGTAGACTATCGTGGCCTGAATGAAGTCACACCACCATTGAGTGCTGCTGTACCGGACATGCTAGACCTTCAGTATGAACTGGAGTCAAAGGCAGCCAAGTGGTATGCCATGATTGATATTGCCAATGCATTCTTCTCAATTCCTTTGGCAGCAGAGTGCAGGCCACAGTTTGCTTTTACTTGAAGGGGCGTCCAGTACACTTGGAACCGACTGCCCCAGGGGTG
Source organism: Psittacula echo (assembly GCF_963264785.1). Taxonomy (NCBI): domain Eukaryota; kingdom Metazoa; phylum Chordata; class Aves; order Psittaciformes; family Psittacidae; genus Psittacula; species Psittacula echo. Next base: position 146,646,651 of record NC_137735.1, read on the forward strand.
GAAACACAGCTCTACCATTTGCCATGGACTGATCCAGAATGCACTGGAACAGGGGCAAGCTCCAGAACACTTGCAGTACATTGATGACATTATTGTGTGGGGTGGTACAGCAGAAGTCTTTGAGAAAGGGAGGGAAATAATCCAAATCCTGCTGAAAGCTGGTTTTGCCATAAAACGAAGTAAGGTCAAGGGACCTGCACAGGAGATTCAGTTTTTGGGAATAAAATGGCAAGATGGACGTCGCCAGATCCCTACAGATGTGATCAACAAGATAACAGCAATGTCTCCACCAACTAATAAGAAAGAAACACAAGCTTTCTTGGGTGCTCTGGGGTTCTGGAGAATGCACATCCCAAATTACAGTTTGATTGTAAGCCCTCTCTATCATGTGACCCGGAAGAAGAACGATTTTAAATGGGGCCCTGAGCAACAACAAGCCTTTGAGCAAATTAAACGTGAGATAGTTCATGCAGTAGCCCTTGGACCAGTCCGGACTGGGCCAGATGTAAAAAATGTACTGTACACCGCAGCTGGGGAGAATGGTCCTACCTGGAGCCTCTGGCAGACAGCTCCAGGGGAGACTCGAGGTCGACCCCTCGGCTTTTGGAGTCGGGGATACAAAGGATCTGAGGCCAGCTATACCCCAACTGAGAAAGAGATACTGGCAGCCTATGAAGGGGTTCGAGCTGCTTCGGAGGTGATTGGCACTGAAGCGCAGCTCCTCCTGGCACCCCGGTTGCCTGTTCTGGTCTGGATGTTCAAAGGCAGGGTCTCCGCTACACATCATGCAACCGATGCGACATGGAGTAAATGGGCTGCACTAACTACACAACGAGCTCGAATAGGAAATCCCAGTCGTCCAGGCATTCTAGAAGTCATCATGGACTGGCCAGAGGGCAAAGATTTTGGAATGTCACCAGAGGAGGAGGTGATGCGTGCTGAAGAGGCCCCACCATATAATAAACTGTCAGAAAGTGAAAAGCAGTATGCCTTGTTTACTGATGGGTCCTGCTGTATTGTGGGAAAGCATCGGAGATGGAAGGCAGCTGTATGGAGTCCTCAACGACAAGTTGCAGAAACTGCTGAAGGGGAGGGTGAATCGAGTCAGTTTGCCGAGGTGAAAGCCATCCAGCTGGCCCTGGACATTGCTGAACGAGAAAAGTGGCCAGTACTTTATCTCTATACTGACTCATGGATGGTGGCAAATGCCCTGTGGGGGTGGTTGCAGCAATGGAAGCAGAGCAACTGGCAACGCAGAGGTAAACCCATCTGGGCTGCTGCACTGTGGCAAGATATTGCTGCCTGGGTGCAGAACCTGGTGGTGAAGGTACGCCATGTAGACACCCATGTACCCAAGAGTCGGGCCACTGAGGAACACCAGACCAACCAACAGGTGGATAAAGCTGCTAAGATTGAAGTGGCTCAGATGGACTTAGATTGGCAACATAAAGGTGAATTATTTTTGGCCCGGTGGGCCCATGACACTTCAGGCCATCAGGGCAGAGATGCAACATACAGATGGGCCCGTGATCGAGGGGTGGACTTAACAATGGACACTATTGCCCAGGTTATTCATGAGTGTGAAACATGTGCTGCCATTAAACAAGCCAAATGGTTAAAGCCTCTTTGGTATGGAGGACGATGGCTGAAGTATAAATATGAGGAGGCCTGGCAGATTGATTATATCACACTCCTACCAACCCGCTAAGGCAAGCGCCATGTGCTTACCATGGTGGAAGCAACCACCGGATGGCTGGAAACATACGCTGTGCCCCATGCCACTGCCAGGAACACTATCCTGGGCCTTGAGAACCAGATTTTGTGGCGATATGGCACCCCAGAAAGAATTGACTCAGATAATGGGACTCATTTCCGGAATAACCTTATAGACACTTGGGCCAAAGAGCATGGCATTGAGTGGGTATATCACATCCCCTACCATGCACCAGCCTCTGGGAAAATTGAACGGTACAATGGGCTGTTAAAAACTACACTGAGAGCAATGGGTGGGGGAACTTTCAAGCATTGGGATACACACTTACCAAAGGCCACCTGGTTGGTCAACACCAGAGGATCTGCCAACAGGGCTGGCCCAGCCCAGTCAGAACTTTTACATATTGTAGAGGGGGACAAAGTTCCTGTGGTGCACATGAAGAATTTGCTGGGGAAGACAGTCTGGGTTATTCCTGCTTCAGGTAAAGGCAAACCCACTCGTGGGATTGCTTTTGCTCAGGGACCTGGATATACTTGGTGGGTAATGCGGGAAGATGGGGAAGTCCGATGCGTACCTCAAAGGGATTTGATTTTAGGGGAAAACAGACAATGAACTCAATTGTACGCTGTTGCCTGCTATAGCCATCAACTAGAAGTCTGCAGGGCACCAGCGACTGGCCCTGACTTCCCTCTGACCATCATCCCAACAGAGAATGAACTTTGATAGAACCGGACGAGTTCTACAGTAAAGGAATGATCAGCATCAGCAGGCAACGATCCAACACTGCACACAGCTTCTCCTGCCCTGAAAGACTGTTCCAAGAGATGGAGCCCAACATCATGAACCGAATGGACTCAGTAGCTTTGGAATAGTAGTAGGAATTGGTCCGTGCACTAAGATAAGAGTGCACTGAGATGAGAGTGAGGGTATATGGAAAATGTGGGATCTGAGCATGACATGAATGGTATGGAATAAGGGGTGGATACTGTCCTGGGTTCAGCAGTAGCAGTCAGTTTTTCTCCTTCTTAGTAGCTGTTGCAGCACTGTCTTTTTGACTTTTGGCCTGGGAACAAAGCTGATAACACTGATGTTTAGAATGACCAAGGACTTTGTGAGTCTCATGCTCTGCCAGGGAGGGGGAGAAGCTGGGAGGAAGCAGGGACAGGACACCTTACCCAAACTAGCCAAAGAGGTATTCCATACCACAGCACGTCATGCCCGGGGATGTAACTGGGAGATACCCGTAAGGGCACGTCCTCTTTTCGGTCGGGCTCTTTTCCGGCGAGCAGTATCATGTTCTCTTCCCTTGTTATTTCTCTTATCATTGTTGTTGTTGGTGGTAGCAGTAGTGATTTGTGTTATACCTTAGTTACTGGACTGTTTTTATCTCAACCCGTGGGAGTTACATTCGTTCGATTCTCCTCCCCATCCCTCTGGGGAGTGTGGGGGGGGAAGTAGACTGCGTGGTTCTAATTTACAGCTGGGGCTTAAACCACGACACAGATGGAACTTGTGAAAAGTGTCTGTACCTAAACAGAAATATGCTCTTTTTGTACTCCAGGTGTGATATGCTGTGTTAACTACACCAGCAGTTGTATACTTTCTGCAGCTCAGAGTGATGCTTTTGCCTTTTTTTTTTTTTTTTTTTTTGGGTGGGGTCCTTTTTTTTTATTTTATTTCCCTTCTTATAATGGCTGAAGGATTTTCAAATGCACAGAGCTGCATGGCTAAAACTACACCTTTGTCATTTGCTAACAGCACGTTCTGTTGGCATGGGATGCCTCACCTGAGGTACAGGAAAGCTCATAATTTGCATGTATCATCTAAAGTGAATACCAAAATCTGCTGCGAATCCCTTTCCCCTCAGCTGTCTCCTCTATGCAGAACCACTGTTGGGAATCACTTCTCACCTGAACTTAACACTCTCCCAAATGCAGAAAAGCCCCTGCTGCTGCCATTACGCTGCTTTCGGTGTAGTATAGTTCAACACCGGTGCTGAACTTCAGGTTAAGACTGAAAGGAAAGACAGAGCCAAGACCACACCAATCACAGGCCCTGAATAAAAGATTAATTGAATTTCAAGATGAGTTATCACCCTTATGTGAGTAGAGAGTTTAACAGTGTTAAACACTGTCACAGTGCTAAACACAGTGTTAAACACAGTCACACAAGACTCATGCTAATAGCCGTTGGCCCAGATGCGTATGGATGCTGAAGTCCCTTTTGTGGATACCTCTGAAACACGAGTTGCGATATCACCTCAGGATTTACTTAAAAAGTACTGCTCTCTCCTGGAAGGATGCCTTGTTTCTGGCATTAAGCAAGCATAACTCTCCGACATTCTGAGGATGAACCCAGAACGAGCATGTAGCTGTGGTTTCTTTGGCAATATCACAAAGATGGGTCTGAGAATTGCAAGTTGGCTGCTATCCTTCTGATGTGCCAGCCTGATCACTGTGACCCAATGTGTTCAGCTTGCATCAAACTGCATTCTGTAGGTGTGCAAAAAGGAGAATGAATCATCTGCCAGCATTACAAGACAGGCTGATGCAGAGGTCACACTTCTGTAACCAAAAGCTGGCAGCAAGGGAGGAAAAACATATTTGTGAGAGTTGTTGTAACTATTTTAAGACAGCCTGTGGAAAAAAGATAAGGTGCCTTTGAATAGGAGGCACAGAGTGTTTTCCAAGCAGTTGAGGGGAAGATGTTTTAATTCTTTGTGGTTGTGAAATGCAGATTTTGGTTCTATTATTAATTCTGAGAAGAATAAATTGTGTATATCACTTCAGAATCAGATTGATCACTGTGGGTGTCTTCAGGTTCAGCATTTTTTATGGTTCTTGATCCACATATACAGAGTCATTTCTTCTGACTTTTAAAATATGAAGACTCACGAAGGCTGTAGGCTTCACAATAATTCTTTCTTTAGACCCGATTTCATCTACTGAAAGAAAAGGTTTGTTTGTCTTTCCTCAAGTGAGACAGGAGGCAAATAATGCTTCTAAAAGATGTTCATATTCAACTGTTAAGAAGTTGAGTAAGTGGTCGTGAAGGTCTGAAAACACGTAGGTAAATAATATGTCCTACAGGGAATGAAGGAGAGAAGCCAGAGAGTTGTAGTCTATGGGGTGGAGTCTAGTTGAAAGCCTGTATCTAGTGGAGTGCCTCAAGGGTCAGTACTGGGACCAGTATTATTTAATATATTCATCAATGATTTAGATGAGGGAACTGAGTATACTATCAGCAAGTTTGCTGATGACACTAAGCTGGGAGGAGTGGCTGACACGGCAGAAGGCTGTGCTGCCATCCAGCGGGACCTGGACAGGCTGGAGAGTTGGGCGGGGAGAAACTTGATGAAATATAACAAGGGAAAGTGTAGAGTCCTGCATCTGAGCAGGAACAACCCCAGGTTCCAGTACAGGTTGGGGAATAACCTATTAGAGAGCAGTGAAGGGGAAAGGGACCTGGGGGTCCTAGTGGATGGCAGGATGACCATGAGCCAACACTGTGCCCTTGTGGCCAAGAAGGCCAATGGCATCCTGGGGTGTATTAGAAGGGGGGTGGTCAGTAGGTCGAGAGAGGTCCTCCTTCCCCTCTACTCTGCCCTGGTGAGACCACACCTGGAATATTGTGTCCAGTTCTGGGCCCCTCAGTTCAAGAAGGGCGACTAGGATGATTAAGGGAGTGGAGCATCTCCCTTATGAGGAAAGGCTGAGGGAGCTGGGTCTCTATAGTTTGGAGAAGAGGAGACTGAGGGGGGACCTTATTAGTGTATATAAATATATAAAGGGGGAGTGTCACGAGGATGGAGCCAGGCTCTTCTCAATGGCAAACAATGATAGGACAAGGGGTAATGGGTACAAACTGGAACACAAGAAGTTCCACTTAAACTTGAGAAGAAACTTCTTCTCAGTGAGGGTGACGGAACACTGGAACAGGCTGCCCAGGGGGGTTGTGGAGTCTCCTTCTCTGGAGACATTCAAAACCCTCCTGGACACATTCCTGTGTAACCTTATCTAGGTGTTCCTGCTCTGGCAGGGGGATTGGACTAGATGATCTTTTGAGGTCCCTTCCAATCTCTAACATACTGTGATACTGTGTGATACTGTGAATGGGATAACTTCAGGTGTCAAGGAATGAGACATTTCTCCTGGAATCATACAAGCCCAGTATTGGTGTATAAGCCTAGACCTGATCCTTTGAAACAGTAATAATGACAGGGATTCTATGAATACCAGTGACAGGGGAGTCTGCCAAACAGGAGTTTGTGTAGAGTGACAGCTGTGTTCAGTATAAGCAGTAATGAGATGTCCTTCTTATTACTGTTAGTTTGGAGAGGGAAATGAAAGCTTTTTTTAATGAGCACTCTTTGAATGTACTGAAGTTAACAGTATAAAAAACATTACTTATAAAGTAGTCTGCAAATTTCATTTTTGGAGATAGTCATGGTTTGCCTGTTAGCCTAAGTTAGGATAGAAGTTAATGAATATTAAGTTGATGTTGTTAAACTGTCAGAAAAGGTTATGTTTAAACAGCAGCATGGACATGTTAACAGCTTTCAGTAAAGACAACTTCCCCTTTCCACACAACAGACTATGACAAAGGAGTTGATGATTTCAAATAAAAAGTCTACTTTTCCTGTCACAATAATGTAACAGCCAGCCTGGTGACAGCCTGTGAGATGGAATTTAATTTGTATCCTTCAGCACTGAAAGCATGACTCTTGATACACCAAGCAGTGTTGCTTCTTTTCTTTATCACGTCATTCTCTGCATAGAGCAGGTAGCAGAAAGGACTCAACCACCTTCTACGTTTTCAAATGCCCTTTCTTTCTTTGAGGAAATGCTCAGGACTTAGTGCCAGCAGTCTATTTGGATACCAGTGTAACAGCAGAATAATATTTACATTAAGAAAATTTGACCTAATGGAAGTATTTAGATCAGTCTTTGTTGGGTCTTTAAAGCATTTATTTATTCACCTTTCAAACATATTTCTAAAATTGGTGATCCTGAAACAGTTGTTACTCTCCTTGAAATCAGTTGGAGAGAGAAGCGCATTGCACTTCAGAGAATTGGAATAAGTGCAAAATACCTAAATTACTGTGTTTTGGGGATTGGGTTATTTTTCCCTCCTTACATTGTTCGCTGAGTAAGCATTATGGTGAAAGAAGGTGAAGTAGGTCTAGAATATATAGAGGCTTTCACATGGAAGTCTGAAAAAGCCACGATGACACTTCTAAAGATGATTTCTACAAAAACATTCTTGGAGCACTGGAGGTAATTTACAAGAAGCTGTGTGACCCAAAATGATCCAGCCGTTAACTGTCAGCTGGATCGTGGGTCGAGCAGATGCCCTGAGCATGGGCCAGTAGTGAAATAAAATGCATTCATGAAGAACAACTACAAGGGAAGCTGTTTAAATTTGAAATTCAGCACGCATTTAGCTAATTAATAGGGCTCCAGCAAAGTACTCATCACATTACAGCCTACAGAAATTTATTTATTCTAGACAACAGCAGCATATCAAGCCACATTTTGGAGAAATGGCTCTGGTGCTCACATCTGGACTGTCAGGGCTGTTTAAACTAGAAATCTCCCTTCAGTTTATTAGAAGATCCTTGCAAAGTTTCACCACATTCTGTGCAAGGGCCAGAAACCCACCTTCTTCCTTATATAGTGGTTGCTTTAGAATTTTTTGAATTCCTGAATAATAACCAGACATAGTGTTTGATAATGCAGGATTTAAAATGCTTTTTTTCCAGTGGTCATCTGTTCAGTTGAAGAATGAGTAACAAACCAAATCCCCTTGGGAATTTTATGTGCAGTTATTTACAGTTCTAGTATGAAGTCCGTGTTTCACACAGAAACTGCTGGTGCTGCCTTCCCTTCTGTGATGTGTGTGATAATCAAACGCATACTCTGCCAGAGAGGGCTGGTGGACTTAAACAGCATGATGCAAAAGGTTGCCATAAGCAGAGCTGAGTGTTTGTTTCTTCAAATCTGCATAACTAATCAACAGCTCAGTAGGAAAGCTGAAAGCTAGGTGTAGGGAAATAAACTTGGTGCAGCAGAGTAAGAATTCTGACAGCATTTGGTTAGCAGGGAAACTTTGGCCCAGGTAAAAAATAATCCTTCAGAAGAGAAGATGGAGTGGTCTGTTGAGAGCCCTTAGGAATAACTTTCAGCTGGGCTTGTTGGTGTTGCCACTCATTTCAAACAATGGCTATGCTTCTGTAGCACACTGCTTAACTGTTCTAACCTCAACCAGAACAGCAATAAATCTTGCTGCTCATTCTGGCTTCTTTCTCCAAGTGCTCCTGTCTCCCTTCTCCCGGATCTCTGTGCATGTTGGGCAGCTGTGCTGTTCACCCACTCAGGGCCCCAGCAGCCAGAGCACTGAAACCAGGGGATGCTGCTGTACGGGCTCTGAGTTCCATAGCTGGCCTGAGACATCTACCATGTAGGCGGCGCCCAGTGTTGCTGTGCAGGGCCCCTCTGTCTGCTAACAACATCCTAAGACATACTTCTGGAAAAGAAACTCCAGCCAGGGCAGAGTCCACTGTGTTGTACTTATTAACAAATGGGATCACCAAGGGTAAGGAATGAGAAGATGTATCCAGCCTCAAGGAAAAGATGTAAAAAGCAAACAGCTGTCTTCATCAAATCTGCTTTAAGCACCCCAAAATAAAAAAGGTAGCAATTATGTTAAAAAATAACTCTAATCATACGTGTTTTATAGCTTTGCATATTGTGTTGTGTTCTTGTGTTTTTGTTTTTTTTTTCTTTTTTTTTTTTGGTCAAGTAATAGTGGAAGCAACAGTCTTAAAGATAATAAATACATAAAAATTAGGTTCCCAGAAAAAAGAGAAGGCATATCCTTCAGGCCGCTGATTTAAGTTTGAGAATGAGATAAACTTGTTTCTTAATTTCTATTTCAAGAAGAGGAAAAGTTATCATGGAAAAATTAAATTTAGATGGCTTTGGTTGGAGGTATCATGGAGCTGGTTGTAAAATGCCATCAGCTCTTTTAAGGCTTATTGCAATGCTTTTTCATATAAGATAGACTTCTACAGTGAAGAAAATCTTTTGGGTCATGTAAAAATAGGATTTAAAGAGTAGAATTTCCATAGCAGCATTCTGAAGCTCGTCCTGCCTGTTTAGCTGGCCCTGTGCCTTGTGCTGGGAGCATTTCAGTATGTTCTTGAGGAAAATGTTGCAATGAGGAGGAGGTTTGCTAAGAACTAGCAAAAGTTTCAGCAGTCAGAGGGCTGTATGAAAAAGATGGGCATCACCTAAGCCAGAAAATAACTAGGTTGCTAGTACCTAAAATTAGAAGGAGATTGTACTGGATTTTTAGAAATAAACTATAGGAGAAAGCAATCACTTCAGGAAAATACATTGTTTGTATATGAAGTCAGAATATCATATCTTAGAAAAAATAAGAAAAGCACATGTAAAATTTAGTTACTAAAGAGCAATCTAAAGAAATATCAGTTAAGCAGAACATGGAAATTAAAAGTTAATAATTTCCAGTAAGTTCAGCAATAAAATCCAAGTAAGTATCATAGAACCATAGACTCATAGAATGGTTTGGGTTGGTTGAGATCATCTACTTCCAACCCCCTTCCTTGGGCAGGGACGCCTCACACTGAACCATGTCACCTAAGGCTCTGTCCAGCCTGGCCTTCAACACTACCAGGGATGGAGCAGTTACCACTTCTTTGGGCAACCCATTCCAGTGCCTCACTACCCTCACAGTAAAGAACTTCTTCCTTTTATCTAACCTCAACTTCCAAAGTAGTCGTAAGTAGCTGTGCAAATGCTCCCTGTAGTCAGTTGAAGGGGACAGACATCTTCAGGGTAGTAGCGGGAACCAAAGTATGATCTATAGAGAGCAAGTGGTAACTCTACAGAGGTAAGGCTACTCAAAAAAGAAAGCAAAACTGTAATTATTCCATTTGACTTTAACTGACTCTCTACTGCTACATTTGTTCCATCTCCAGAAAAAGATATAGCAGAAGTAGAAGAGCCATAGGAAAGGACATCCTATAAATCTATTTTTTTTAATGTGTATATATTTAATATTTATACATAAAACTGCTTGCAGATAATAAGGGCTCTTCAGCAAGGCTGCTGAAATAAATGAAACTACTCTTGCAGTTCCTGATGTTCAGGATATTCTCTAACTTCCTGAAGCTTAAGAAACTGGTGAGATTCACTGATTGGGAGGAGAAAAATGAATATGAAAAATTAAGAGCTGTTTAATAAAAGTTGATTACCCACAAACCATGATTTCAGATACAGTTGGTAAAAGCAACTGTATCCAGGAGGATGGAAAGCCTGCAATTAAACTGAGTGTGAAACAGCTGGAACTGGTAACAATCAGTACAGGCCAGCCAGGCGGGGTGGTGGGGTTGCTCTTTATGTGCGAGAGCAGCTGCAATGTACTGAGCTCTGTCCAGGGACAAGGGACAAGCGAGTTGAGAGTCTGTGGGTGAGAATTAAGGGGCAGGCTGGCAGGGGCGATACTGTTGTGGGTGTCTGTTACAGGCCACCAGATCAGGGTGAGGAAGTTGATGAGGCCTTCTACAAGCAGCTGAGAGCAGCCTCACAGTCACAGGACGTGGTCGTCGTGGGGGATTTTAATTTCCCTGATGTTTGCTGGAAGGACTACTCAGCAACCCAGCCACAGTCCAGGAGGTTCCTCCAGTGTATGGATGATAACTTCCTCATCCAAATGGTGGATCAGCCAACCAGGAGAGGAGTGCTGCTGGATCTCATCCTCACTAACACGGAGGGTCTGGTCGAAGCAGTAAAGGTTGAGGGCTGCCTTGGTTGCAGCGACCACGAGATGGTGGAATTCAGGATCTTGTGTGGTAGGACCAGTACAATAGCAAGTAGAATTGCAACCCTGGACTTTAGCAGGGCAAACTTTGGCCTTTTCAAGCAATTGCTAGGGGAAGTCCCATGGGCAAGGCTGCTTGAAGGTAAAGGGGCCCAAGAAAGTTGGTTGACATTCAAGAATTGCTTATTCCAAGCTCAAGAGCTGAGCATCCCGACACGTAGGAAGTCAAGGAAGAGGGCCAGGAGACCTGCGTGGCTAAATAAGGAACTGCTGGGTATGCTCAAGTGGAAGAGCAGAGTTTATAGGTCATGGAAGGAGGGGCTGGCCACTCGGGAGGAATATAAGGCTGCTGCTAGAGGATGTAGGAAGGCAGCTAGGATGGCTAAGGCCTCCTTAGAATTAAATCTGGCCAGAGGGGTCAAGGACAACAGAAAGAGCTTTTTCAAATACATAGCTGATAAAACTAACACCAGAGGCAAGGTTGGCCCACTGGTGAATGGGATGGGTGCCCTGGTGACAGAAGATACTGAGATGGCAGAGTTATTGAATGCCTTCTTTGTCTCAGTCTACTCTGCCGGAGGCAGTCCTGAAGAGCCCTGTACTCCTGAGACCTCAGATGAAGTCAGGTCACTGGAGCAGTTTGCCTTAGTCCATGAGGAATGGGTTAGGGACCAGTTGAGCAATCTGGACATCCATAAATCCATGGGTCCAGATGGGATGCACCCGCGGGTGCTGAGGGAACTGGCAGAAGTCATTGCTAGACCACTCTCCATCATCTTTACCAAGTCTTGGGAAACGGGAGAGGTGCCTGAGGACTGGAGGAAAGCAAATGTCACTCCAGTCTTCAAAAAGGGCAAGAAGGAGGACCCGGGTAACTATAGACCGGTCAGCCTCACCTCCATCCCTGGGAAAGTGATGGAACACCTTATCCTTGATGCCATCTTAAGGCATGTCAAGGATAAGAGGGTTATGAGGGGCAGTCAACACGGCTTTACCAAGGGGAAGTCATGCTTGACCAACCTCATAGCCTTTTATGAGGAAATAACATTGTGGATGGATGATGGCAGAGCGGTGGATGTGGTCTACCTTGACTTCAGCAAAGCATTTGACACAGTCTCCCACAGCATCCTCATAGCTAAATTGAGGAAGTGTGGCCTGGATGATCAGGTAGTGAGATGGACTGCGAACTGGCTGAAGGAGAGAAGCCAGAGAGTTGTAGTCTATGGGGTGGAGGCTAGTTGGAGGCCTGTATCTAGTGGAGTGCTTCAAGGGTCAGTATTGGGACCAGTATTATTTAATATATTCATCAATGATTTAGATGAGGGAATTGAGTGTACTGTCAGCAAGTTTGCTGATGACACTAAGCTGGGAGGAGTGGCTGACACGCCAGAAGGCTGTGCTGCCATCCAGCGGGACCTGGACAGGCTGGAGAGTTGGGCAGGGAGAAACTTGATGAAATATAACAAGGGAAAGTGTAGAGTCCTGCATCTGGGCAGGAACAACCCCAGGTTCCAGTACAGGTTGGGGAGCGACCTGTTAGAGAGTAGTGTAGGGGAGAGGGACCTGGGGGTCCTAGTGGATGGCAGGATGACCATGAGCCAACACTGTGCCCTTGTGGCCAAGAAGGCCAATGGCATCCTGAGGTGTATTAGAAGGGGGGTGGTCAGTAGGTCGAGAGAGGTCCTCCTTCCCCTCTACTCTGCCCTGGTGAGACCGCATCTGGAATATTGTGTCCAGTTCTGGGCCCCTCAGTTCAAGAAGGACAGGGAACTGCTAGAGAGAGTCCAGCGCAGGGTGACAAAGATGATTAAGGGAGTGGAGCATCTCCCTTATGAGGAAAGGCTGAGGGAGCTGGGTCTCTATAGTTTGGAGAAGAGGAGACTGCGGGGGGACCTTATTAGTGTATATAAATATATAAAGGGGGAGTGTCATGAGGATGGAGCCAGGCTCTTCTCAGTGGCAAACAATGATAGGCCAAGGGGTAATGGGTACAAACTGGAACACAAGAGGTTCCACTTAAACTTGAGAAGAAACTTCTTCTCAGTGAGGGTGACAGAACACTGGAACAGGCTGTCCAGGGGGGTTGTGGAGTCTCCTTCTCTGGAGACATTCAAAACCCGCCTGGACACATTCCTGTGTAACCTTATCTAGGTGTTCCTGCTCTGGCAGGGGGATTGGACTAGATGATCTTTTGAGGTCCCTTCCAATCTCTAACATACTGTGATACTGTGATACTGTGAATATATGAAGTGTAGGAGACTGGTAAGAGAAGTATTCATTGAAGGTGAATTAAAAAAAGAAAAGAAAAGTTATAGTTACTAAGGCAAAGATGCATGTTCTCTGCATTTGATTTAGCACTTCATATAGTTCATAAAAGGAAAAAAAATGCTATAAATTAAAACGCCAAAGGTGTTCGTCAGCATCTTTTGTAACTACTACATATAACTACTTTTATACCAGCTTTAGTCTCACAAAAAGAGACACAACTTTTAGCTGTTTTTCTTGTTAACACAAAAAAAAAAATATGACAATAATTAACTCATTGGCTCTTTGAGTAGACTTACATAAGAGCTGGTTTCTTGGAGCCTTTAAGATCAGACTCCTTTGATATAGTAGTTAAATATAAGCTAGGTTTACCTTGAGTTATCATACTTAACACATGGCAACTGAGTAAGATTCTTTGCTCATAAAGTCAGACATTTATTTTCTAGTGATGAAAACAGGATCATGTCAAGCTTGCAAGCACTTTCTGACTTTAGGAACTATAATAGCAATAGCTCCTCTGCAGTTTTATCTTATTTTTCTGTGTACTCTGTTGGCATTTCATCTTCTTTATGAGTTTTCTCCAGTAATTTGTTCATGCTGTTGTGTATGTATTTTAGATAACTTGATCACTGGCTAAAACAGATTAACATGCCTTGGAGGATGGATAAGAATACAGACTGTTTCCTCCCAGGTGGATGTTGTGATATTACTATCTGGAGAGACAACTTCCCATTTCTTGGCTGTAGTAGGAAGATTGAGAAGGTTCCCTGACTGAGAACAGTCAGGCTTCTCTTTGATGCAGAATTAATTATAGGACATAGGAGACACAGTTTTCATTCTCCCAACCCCCATCACCCTACATTGTGGATAAAGGGGCTTCTCATCTGTCTCTGGGAGAAATTATTCATCCATTTCTCTCCAGGAGAGTGTTCAGGACTGGGAGGTGAGTTACATTCTCTAGCTTGATGCTTGACACTTGAGCTCTCAAGAGGAATAGGATTTTTTGTTATGATCCCTTTTCTCTGGGCCTAAACATCTGTACACTGTGTAATGTCATGGCCAACTTCCTGGTACACTGATTTAGCGTATGGAGGCACCTAGGTCAGAGCTTTCCACTGCATGGTAAATTCTCACCATCGGAGCACCAGGCTCCTACTAAGGTCTCTCCCTGAGTTTCCCCAGCTCCTTGCAGTACACAGGGCATTTGTGGCTTCTGATGACTGTGTGCCACAATTACTTAAACAACTGATGATTTAAATAAATGGATGGAGCAAAATTAGGTTATTATTCTTATGTGTATGTAAGTGTTTTCAAACATAGTAGTTTGAGGGTTCATTTAAGGCAACCTTAGTGAAAACTGCCTTTTGGAGGATTTCTTTCTCCCCATCTGGCTGTCCCCACTAAATAGCCATGATGGGAGTCAGATTTGTCTGAAAAGTCTTTCATGGAGCAGTTTGTTTCAAATATTAGTTTTTTTGTTAATTTTCAGCTGGATATGTTCCTTGATTTTTCTGTGACTCAGTCATGTAAATGAGATCATCAGCAGGTGTGAGTCAGCTGAAAAACAGCCACTGAAAGCTTGATGAGGGATTTGGGCAAGGAGTATTGGCTGCCTTTTGGCGGCTACCAGTCTTGAGTTGCCTTAATGTTTCTGCTCAAGACTACTCTTCCTAACTTTTTAATATTGCAGGGAAAATTGAATGAGAGTATTATTGGCCTTACAAGACGTCATTATTTAGATGACATAGACAGTGTTCCTGCTCCGGCAGGGGGATTGGACTAGATGATCTTTTGAGGTCCCTTCCAATCTCTAGCATACTGTGATACTGTGATACACCTACAATAATTCAAACTCAATCACTGGAAAAGCTCTTAGTTTAATGGTACTTTGGAAAATAATTCGATGGCAATTCCAATGCTTTTTCACCTTTTTCCAGCATTCCGTAGCAGAGAACTTAAGCCTGTGTCCAGAGACAGCAATTCTCTTTTTTAATAAAAGCTAACTCCCCCCTCAGACTTTTAAACTTTTAGATATGATACGTGAAAGAACTTCAATAGTATGTGCTCCATGTAGTGTGTAGCTCGTAATTCTTACATAAAGACACAAAGTGAATCCAATTAAACACCTGCAGGAAGAAAGAGGAAAAGTAGGGGAGAAAGGGAGAAGCCATCTCTGTGTGCTTGGGGTACATATCTGTAATACATGTCTTTCCTACTCCTATTTGCACTGAGTAGAAAATGTAACTTTTTTTCCTGCAATGATCCCAGAGTTCCCAACTTGATAGAATGAGAAAAACTGAATTACTGTCCTGTGATCCTAATTGAAATACCAAAAGATGTCATCTGAAAAGATTATAAAGTCAATAACTCAGTTCCATTGCGGTTTAGATTGATGACATTGATTTCTTTTCTGTGGCTGTGTTGGAATCAGAAATTCATATTGCTTACATAACATTTAGACTAAGGTCTGTTTGGTATAATGTATTATTTTGAATCTCTCTCCAATCTTTCAGGTGTTTCTTCTTTGAATAGTGTGCAGAATAGAAGCCCAGCCTTGGGTTTATTCTAAAATGAAAAACAAATAAAGACCCCACTAGATGAGGCACGGTGAATACGAGCATAATAGCTAAAAGGTTCTAGGAAATTAGGGTTTCTAAGCTATTTTTGGCCTTATCCTGGTTTAGCAGAAGCAGACATTTTTTCTACTTCTTAGTAGCTGGTGCAGTGCTGTGTTTTGACTTTCGGCCTGGGGATAATACTGATAAAATCGATGTTTTCAGTTGCTGGTCAGAATGTTTACCCTGACCAAGGACTTCGTGAGTCTCATGCTCTGCCAGGGAGGAGGGGAAGCCGGGAGGAAGAAGGGACAGGACACCTGACCCAAACTAGCCAAAGAGGTATTCCATACCACAGCGCGTCATGCCCAGGATGTGGAACTGAGAGTTACCCGGAAGGGCTGGATCACTGCAGGGTGGGGGCGAGGTACCGGTCGGTGAGCGGTTGTATTCTCTTCCCTTGTTATTTCCTTTATCATTATTATTGGTGGTAGCAGTAGTGATTTGTGTTATACCTTAGTTACTAAACTGTTCTTATCTCAACCCGTGGGAGTTGCATTCTTTCGACTCTCCTCCCCGTCCCTCCAGGAGCGGAGGGAAGAAAGGTGGGGGGGGAAGTAGACTGCGTGGTTCTAATTTATGGGCTGGGCTTAAACCACGACAGGCCTTGAACCATGTGATGATTGACAGCATATAACAAAACCACCTTTTTTCTCACATTATGACTTGCTTACCAGATAACTTGATGAACATAATGTTCATAAATGGGCACTGCTCATAAGCGATGGTTCTGGTGAAGAAAACTGTGGTGTGGAGGATGCATCTGGTTTAATCTTTGCTCAGTTTAGGGCTTACTTCTGAGTGTCTGCATAGGTGAGAGAAAGGGACCTGGCTGTGTTTCTGCAGCTGCTGCAGAGCGGGTCAAAGGAGATCTCTGATGATGGAAGGCTCCATCTTCCTGGATGGAAGATCTCCTAGGGGTCTTCCAGCAGAGAGCATACCCAGCCTAACAAGCAGTAAAGAGGAAAATTACTTTCCTGGAGACCAAGAAGCCATTGAAAGTTTCTAGGCTATAAAACAAAACTATGGGAAAAGGGGTCTACCTTGAAGGGCTGCTGGACAGGAGATGATTAAATTTTGCATTCGAGGACTGTTTTATCTAGATTATCCAGTAGATCTGAGTTCTCAGTATTCAGAGTTTCCTTCTCCTAGATTACTGTTTCAGGTTTTTTTATAAAATGTAGCTTTACCATTTGGAAGCTTTAATATTTTCTGATGTGCTTGATTTAAACTGAAGATGGGACAAAGCTGGTATAGACCCTTATCTCAAATGGTATAGGTAAAGGTAGCTGTTATGAAAGTAGCATCTTGTTTTTTATTAAGTACAGAAAAGAATTGCTGAAAAGCTATCATTAATTGTTATTTATACTAAAGATCTGGTCAAACTTCAGTGTAAATCTCTGTGCTGACATGAAGATATATCTGCCTTTGCTGAAGTTTTAAATTAGAGTTTGTTCAAACCTAGCAGTGGCTGCATAGCTGAATGATGTTTTATTTTGGTGTCAGTTGTTCTTTGCATCTCAAAAGATCAAAGGCTGAGAGTGACAGTGAAGTTTTGCTCCTTTTTGACAATGTGTTTCTAAGCTGCCCCTATGATAATTTCACTACCAGTCTCTTACCTGATGCCATTTCAGTTTAATTGCGTCCTGATTACAAGAGTGATACAGCACTTTGCTCTGTGCCTGGAAGCTCCAGGGTTTTTTGGTATAATTTAATGCAGACAGACTCCAAATGCAACCTGCCAAAATATATATTATCTTGGAAGTTAAAGATGTTGAACTTGGCTCTGTCAGTGTGTGAAGTACCTGCCAACATCAACTGGATGCACTGAGTGAGGAGAACAATGGCAGCTCCAGGTAATACTGAGGAAGCTTTCCTCTGTTTGCTGTAGCTTCTATATGTTGGTGTAGACGCATGCATTTTCCTAGTTTGGAAATGCTAGTTACTCCACTAGCACTTGCTCTGGGACATGGCAGTGCTGCCACACAGCTTTATCCCAACATGCCAGGCTTTGTAGGTTGTATCTAACAATCTGTAAAAACTCTTTCCTCTGTAACTTGGCAGGAGAGAGTTCACTTCACCTTTTTCTCTTGTTGCACAGCTATGTACTGACTTTCTGACTGCAGCAAGTACTAGATGTGCCTTCTAATAGGCTGCCTTCTGTTACAGTTTTGTTTCTTCACTTAACCTTTATCCCTTACCTGTTCAAGTTCACTAGCCTTTTGCTGGTTTCATGATTTATGGGCTCAGTTCTGACTGGACAGATGAGATAATCTAAATTGTTTCACTGAGTAAAAGTATTAATTCTGCAATGACATCAGAAACACAAATTCTAAATACATGGCTTACTGCTCTTTTACAGAATGATTTTTTTCATTATTTAAATAGCGATTAAGAGATAATATGCGAATTCCACAGTTAGTTAATCTGTTTGTAATGTAAGTGTCTTAGAAGGTACAATCATTTGCAGAAGTGACCATGATGAAGAAGTTATTTCTGGCTGTCATAAAAGTTACAATTAAAATAGAAAATCTCAAGGAATTATTCTGGGCTTTTTGGATCATCAAATTAGAAAATCTGTGTTAGAAGATGGCAGGCAGCTCTTGATATGAGTAATGTGTTTCAGAAGTTGGCAGACGAACAGAGCAAATGTTTCCAAATAGCCTGACACAGAATTGATTTACCTTTTTTATAAAAACTACTTAGATCAGTGCAAGTCTCCTCCTTAGATAAGTAAGTGGGAAATATGTTTTCAGAATAGTCCAGAAGAGGCTGTAATAAAAATGAAAAATCTTATGCATTACTGGAATAATGATTAGAAATTGAGTGGAATAACAATACAAAGACTAAAATGAGAAGAATTTTGACTCAGACTTTGGCTTTGCAATATTTAGGATTTAGCCTTAGAGGTGGAAAGAGATGCATGCCGTTCTCTCTGGATATTAAAAATGCATTAGGATGTTGAGTAATAGGCTAGTCACAATAAGCAAATAACTTAAGCTTTATCTTGGTGTAAGTAGTGCTGTTTTTACAGCAGGAGGGTAATGTATGTTTGCTTATTCCTTTTGACTTGTATACCATTTGCATTTCTTGTCAAAGCTCTTGACTGGCTTATCTTGAAAATATTTTGCAATGTCTGTTATAGTTACCCCTGGCATTTAAAAGAGAAAGCTAAAACATAAGCAAACCTTCCTGTATCTTTCTAGTTTATTGAAGTCGGTGCCTATAGCTGAAGAAGAGAGAAAGACGTGAAATCGTGTTACTGCAAATTTGAAACCAGACTAAGTGCAAACTGGAGAAGGAAGACTTTCAACATCACAATGATGGTGGTTTTCCTTTCTTTTTCCACCCTCTGTTCCCTACCCCATACTCATTCCTGGGAACTGTAAAGCAAAAAGGTTCTGGGCTTTGGGGCTTTCTGGAAGGGTACTGAGAAGGGGCTCAATTATGAAAGATGCAGGTGAAATCGGTGAAGATTTTATTTTTTTCCTACTTCTATGTGTAATTGTCCAACAAAGCTGTCTGTGGGATCTTGAAATACACTGGATTGGTAACTGGGTTTTGTCCCTTGATAAACAACCAGAGTTATCTCTCAAAAAGAAGTTTCTCTCACTGTAAACATTTCAGACTGCCCCATTAACTGCCATTGAAGTTTCATAGGTTGTTCTGCTCTCATTTTGTTGGCATCTCCCTCCAGAAGCACAGAAAGGTGAAGGCATCAGTTTGGAAATGGTGAGGGAGGAGGACAAAGCCATGTGGACAGTGTCTTCGCTGTTACCCTAGCCTGGGCTCAGCTGCAGAATCCTCTTGGACTTTATACAATATCAAGAACTGTATGGGTGCTGCAGAGGTCAGAGGTGGCGGGAGCTTGGCAGATAGCAGTTGCTGCTGTGAAAGGTAGAGGGGGTAACTGACCAGTGTGGCTGTAGGGAAATCTGTAGGGAAGTTACTGTTCTCTTCTGTGTCTTAAATTCATTGCTCACTTACATCCTTGCCATAGAATATACTACTAGCAGAGCAAAATAACTGATGATTGTATAAAATAAATAAATAAAAAATTGAAGGTGTTTGTTACTTGGGATGATACATTGAAAAGTACTCTTTAAAATGGTCTGGAGAATACTGTAGGGGAGTGAATTAATATTTTCTAAAACTTAAGTACTCTAAAGAGAGAGCAAACTATGACTAAGAAGCCTCAAAGTTACCATTAAGGCATTTGGACCTTGGCGTATTATTGGAACGCATAAAAATAATTTATAAAAGTTTGCACTTTGCATGCTAAAACCTAGAGGGATTAAACTGCAGACCAAATGTTCATTAATCTTCCCATTGAAGCATTGCTGTCTAAAGTGTAGCCAGCTGGGTGATTATTAAATCTGAAGAAGGATTTAAGATTCAGAATGCATTTTGAAGCTTTTTTTTAAAAGTGTATTGTAACTTTTCTACCAACACCGTGAATTGATCACCCTTGTGAAAAATTAATCAGAGAAAATGTATTGTTGTTTTATGACATACAAAGATTACACTTTATAATGAGGGAGAGAATGGAAAGTGTTTAATATAAAGGCTGTCTTTTTAAGAAAGTTGTATTGGAGTAAAAATATTTATAAGACTACAGTTAACAGCTACATCCTACATGCCAATGTCTTGGTGTCTAGCAGCTGTGTATAATATTCATACCACTTGCCAGAACAGAAATCCATTATAGTGAGTGATGAGGTGATACTGCTGTAAGAGAAATTTCCAGACAAATGATAATGCATTTGAAGTGCAAAAACAAAACAAACAATCCCCAAACACTCCTGTTTTCATGATGCATTGCCCCTTCCTGCATTTGCATTAATATTCTGTTATTCATGTGTTCCTCCTAAAACAAAAACACTTTGAAGTACAGATTTTCTTTGAGAAGGGAGGGAGGCAAGGAGACAATTTCTGTAGCACTAAATATGTTGTCATCATAAAGCAAATTTTACCTATTACATCAGCTTGCAATTGAATTTGAATGTGTTGTTCCATCCTTTTTCTCCCAGAATCATTTGAAGTCTGCTCTTTGTCCAGTAGTGAAACTTTTGGAAAGCATTCACACCACTTGCCTCAAGGTGCTTTGTAAAACAGTCTGGACAGTGAATCTTGGTGGGCCTTTCTGTCTTTATGGTGGAGAAAGAGGTTTGTCTGAAGAAAGAAAGACGTAGGTTAGTTGGTGAAATTATCAGTTTTCTGACGAAGTTTTGGTTGCTAAAACAGAGACAGAAAAAATAAGTTATGTGATGATGATTTAGGTGGTTTCAGCCTAACTTATTTTTGGTCATGTGATTTTTGAGCATTCATCTGTGATGGCAGAATATATAAATTGAAAGTGAAAAAGTGATCTTAAGTAAAAAAATATATTGTGAAACAATGTCCTCATTTTAAGTGAAGGTATTTACGGTGCTGGTGGGGAACAGGGACCAAGAGTCTCAGCAGAGATACTCCAACTATACGCTGCCTCTTATTGTGTTTAAAAATTGATTTAGTAGTATGTTCATTAAAACCAAAAGCTATTAATGCATACTTACATGAAAATGGTTAATGCAGGAGAACATGAATAGTAATACGGAAATTAAATAGCCAGTTCTTGTAATCTCTGACAAAAATGAGCCCAGTGAAATACCACTGATGAAAACTGTCACTTCTATAACTTCCACTTTTCAGTCAAGTGGAATAAAAATTAGAACCACAACTAAACCTAGAGGAAAACTCAGCGAAGGGTTGCTTTACCTTCCTTATTGTACTTGCCCATTCACTCCACTTTTTCTTGAAGTTAATGCAAGAAATCAGATCTTATATTTAGAAAGATTGTATCCTAAGAGATAAACACTGTCATAAGAGATAAGATTCTGGGTTTTGTTGTATTTTGTACAGCACTAAATTAACAACAAAAAGTCAGCAAATCTAGGACTTCGTTAGCAAGGCAAATGGGAACGTGGACTATTGATTTTGAACAGCTGTGTGTTTTCCTCAAGTTTACAGGTACCAAAGGAGGTAGTTCATAGAATCATAGAATAGTTAGGGTTGGAAAGGACCTTAAGATCATCTAGTTCCAACCCGCCTGCCACAGGCAGGGACAGCTCAAACTAAACCATGCCACCCAAGGCCTCATCCAACCTGGCCTTGAACACCGCCAGGGATGGTGCATTCACAACCTCCCTGGGCAACCCATTCCAGTGCCTCACCACCCTTACAGTGAAGAATTTCTTCCTTAGATCCAATCTAAACTTCCCCTGTTTAAGTTTGAACCCATTACCCCTTGTCCTATCACTACAGTCCCTGATGAATAGTCCATCCCCAGCATCCTTGTAGGCCCTCTTCAGATACTGGAAGGCTGCTATGAGGTCTCCACGCAGCCTTCTCTTCTCCAGGCTGAACAGCCCCAACTTTCTCAGCCTCTCTTCATACAGGAGGTGCTCCAGTCCCCTGATCATCCTCGTTGCCCTCCTCTGGACTTGTTCCAACAGTTCCATGTCCTTTTTATGTTGAGGACACCAGAACTGTACCCAGTGCTCCAAGTGAGGTATCATGAGAGCGGAGTAGAGGGGCAGGATCACCTCTTTCAACCTGCTGGTCATGCGCCTTTCGATGCAGCCTAGGGTAGTTGTGCATAAACTAATCATCATCAGTAACTGTGAAATAAATTATGCTAAGTAATGTTTTTTCTGATCCTTTTGGCATGGCTGTGTGCTACTCATTTTTTGAGCTTATTTCCTTTTTGATGTCTGTTTGTTTCAGTCTTAAGTTTCATCTTTCTTCTTTCTGCTGTATTTCTACTGCTTTTGTTGTCCTTCACCTTCTTCCCTCACTGTCAGGGTCAGATACCTTCCTTCTGGAATTTTCTTTCTGGAAAATGAACGGGACCAATAGTAGAGTGAGAATAAGCCTTTTTTCAGTGATATCTCCAAGACACAGTGTTAAAAGCCTTTTTCTGGCCTATGGTAGCTTAAATAGACCTTTTGAAATTCTAACCACTTGGAGCTTTCCAAAGGGAGGAGTTCTGGTCAGGCAGGATCAGTATATTGGAGAGGGAGTTTTCAGCTCTTAGGTGAAGAGGGAAGAAACTCTGAAAGCAACATGTTGATGAGCTCCTAATGCTTGCTGAGCTTCACTTTACTAACCAAGAAAATGCACTTTGGCAAAAAGAGGCTTTGCAGATGACGCCTTGGCCTAGTGAATGGCGATGATAGATATAGCCAAGGACAGTAAGCATGATGCAGCTTTACACAGTAGCAGGGGAAGTTCCTTACATGGTCAAGGAAAATCTCTGCTTTGTATCTCCCTGCTGAAATAGTTTCATGTCTGCTTTAATTGCTGAAGTCTTGAATAAACTGGAAAATAGCGTACGGATAGGTTGTTGGTAACTTGTCTGATTTGGTGACAAGGCAACCTCTGCATTTAACTTGCAAGCAAATAAATGTGTGCTTCAAAGCATAAAACTGTTCTCTTTCCTTTTGGGGTTGTGTATTGTTCAGTATAAAATACTTGTGCTTATGGTCTGTATCAGTCAATATATTACAAAGATAGATGTTGAAAAGATCTCTTGCTATGATGGTAATTAACATCTTCCCCTGGGTAGGCTGACAGCTGGAGTACCATTTCTCTTTTGGAGCTATTGAACTTAATGATTTATTCTAGATCCACTCTGTGCAGCCTGTTCTTTATCCTGTATCTGAAGGTCTGGAGAAGCATCCACAGAGATTATGTGGCTTTTTTAGCAGCAGTGATGTTGGATAGAAAAGCCTAGGCCTGAACAGAAACTGCTCAGTCTTCAGTGACATTTGCACATCTATTTCCACAGTTAAATAGGGTTGATGAGTGGCCCATATAGGTGTAATGCCTCATAGCATTGTCAACAGGAAAATTAGAATACCCTAGCCAGGAGGAAAGCAATATGCAGAGAGAACAGTTTTTTCTCCATAGCAGCACCTCAGATGTCTCAGTCCCATTATTGAACACAGAATTACTGAGACGTCTTTTAACAGCAGGCTGTTTTTTATGTTTGAACGTACCAAGCATCACAATATTTTGTAATACGCAGATCTAATTCCACTGTTCTTTTACCTGTTCATCAGCTAATTTCTCCATAGACAACTGGAAGACAAGAAGTAATTTTTGTATTTGCTTGTTTGTAATTAGACCCATGAAGGTTCCAGCATGAAGGTAGTGGAGCTTCATCACTGAGGAAGAGGGTTTGCCTCTTTGTGGATGCCAGTGTTGAATATGTGGCTGTGGATCAGTCCATGCAGATCTCAAACCATGCGAAAATTTATGGCCTGTTTAAGTAAAGTCACTCAAGAGCAAAGTTGGACCACTTCAGAGCTGTACATCTAGGTGGTATTTGGCTAATAATTTCTCTGGGGTGCTGGTACCACCTGAGGGCCAATACCACAGTGCACAAAGTCTCTCTGCACTCTTCAGCCACCCGGTGAACTTTGAGGCCTGGTGAAGGGGAGACTGTGCTTTACTTTTAAAGAGAAAATAGCAGTTGCCATAGCAAATAGAGCTATTGCTGAAGTAACCCACAACTGTGCTCATACTGGCAACAGCATATAACTTGCTATTACTCACCAGGGTGCAAAAACTATTGTTGCTGTTGTCAGCCTTGAAAGGAGGATAAATCTGCTTGTTCCAAAAGGGTGTCTGAGTAACATTAATAAATGAATCCAGGAGAAAACGCTGCTTCTGGGTGAAATAGTTTTGTGCATTTTTTCATGGTGATTGTCACCATGGCTCTGTTTGTTCTTGTGCCCAAGGCACGAACATTGCAGTACATGAGCCTGCGAAGTGTGTAGCCATGAGGAACAGAAATTTGGGAAGACTTAGGGCAATTGCTTGTGCCAATTTGAGAAAGGAGGCAAAGAAACAAATCCCAGTGCTGGGTCTTGTGTAGTAAGCATGTAAGCCTAGAGACGTAGCACACATTTTAATTTGCAAGAGTTTGGATTTTGGCTGTTTTTTACAGATAGCTGATTGCTATGGGAAATGTCCGATGTGCAGCTATGTTATTGCCCAAGAGAGCTGAAGAAAATAAAGTAAACCTTCTAAAGATTTCATCTTATGATGGGTTCTGAACGATTACTCTTGATAAGAAGAAATCATAAGTTAATATACTCCAGAACATTAGTAGAAGTAACATTAGCAAAAAAAAAAAAAGGGGGGGGGAAAAATATTAAATTAAATTGAGCTTACACCTCTTCAGACAATGATAGTTTACTCCCTTAAATTTTATTTGGTTTTCTCACCTTAGTGTAATGTGATGTTTTAAGGAGGTTTTAAAAAACAAACAAAAAAAATATGCTGTTAATCAAAATTTAAGAGTTTTTATTTCAGCTTTTTTTCCCCCCGAATTAGGGAAGACTGTAAAGTGTAGTGCACAATTAGAAGAAACTCGTGATTAATAAAATCATGACAGAAATACTTCAACAGACAGGTAGGAGTTTATTAGTGTGATCTCTTAAAAATTTGAGTATCTTTTGCTTTAACCTGAGGGTAAGGACTCTGTTCTGAAGACTTACAGAGATAAAGAAAAATGGCCCTTTAATTCTGGTAGTTTAGTTGAAGGGGTGGAAAAATCAAAACAGTGCCTGGAGGCTATATCTAGGAAGTAAAAGGGAACAAAGGAGGAGGAAAACCTGCAAGCCAGGCTTACAATGTTGGGCTTTTTTTCTGAAAACATAAAAAAATACTTCGGATTTCAAAATCTGAAGTAAATAGCTCAATTTCCACTCATGTTCAGCAGCCAATAGTTATTAAAAATAGTTGTTAAAATGCATCAGTAACTATTAGTCTTTTCTTAGAATATAAATACTCTTTCAATGACTAATACAGTAATTTTATTCAACTAGCATAAAAATAATTAGCATGTACTATCAGATGTACAAAGTGTCGTGGTTTAAGCCCAGGCCGTAAATTAGAGCCATGCAGTCTACTTCCCCCCCCCCCCCCCCGAGGGATGGGGAGGAGAATCAAAAGAATGTAACTCCCACAGGTTGAGATAAAAACAGTCCAGTAACTAAGTTATAAGACAAATCACTGCTGCTACCAATAATAATAATAATGATAAGAGAAATAACAAGGGAAGAGAATACAATACCACCCGCCGAAAACAAGCCTGACAGAGCAGAGAGGGTGCCCTTCCAGGAAACTCCCAGTTACATCCCCGGGCATGACGTGCTGTGGTATGGAATACTTCTTTGGCTAGTTTGGGTCAGGTGTCCTGTCCCTGCTTCCTCCCGGCTTCTCCTCCTCCCTGGCAGAGCATGAGACTCACAAAGTCCTTGGTCAGAGTAAACATTCTGACCAGCAACTGAAAACATCGGCTTTATCAGTATTATTCTCAGGCCAAAAGTCAAAACACAGCACTGCACCAGCTACTAAGAAGGAGAAAAAGTGACTGCTGCTGCTGAACCCAGGACACAAAGCTACTGCATAAGCTATTTGGTTTCGACCGAAAATGATCTTCTTCTTGTAGCCTGATTAGTTGATTGGACTAAACCTAATACAGACATCATCTTCATAATTTTTGGAGTGTTTTTTTGTTTCTTTCCAGACTCTCAGAAGTGCAGTGAGATCATAATATCTGAAACAATGGGGTTTTTTGCAGCTCCAGGGTATGGCAGCAAACACTGTTGGTTGTAATGTATGTTAATTCTGACTGGCCATAAGTCTTTGTTCTTAATATATGTAGTTGAGGAATCTGTTCTCCAAAAGGCTAGAAGTATTTTTGCACCTTTATCAAACTAGCCCAAATTCTTGGTGTGGTGCATTGTGCAGTTTCAGAATAAAATAGAACTACTGAGGTCTGTGTAAGCTGGTCTCAGAGAACATTGCTTATGCTAATGAGTGAAATAGGGAATATTTCTATTCCTTTGGATCAGGAAGGACTTTAAGAAGTGGGTGAGAGCTGTTGACTGCACTGAGAGTTGCCAAGTTTTTGTGTGAGGTATTAACAAGAATGGTTTTAATATTATGTTGTACAGGTGCAACTTAACAAAGTTTGATGGCAAGGTTCACTCTATTACTGTATGGCACAGTCATTCGAGCAGTGATTTGTACCAAGGCACAAGCCAAAGTTAGCAAGTCACAAATCAAAGTTACCATACTATAATGTTATGCATAATATCAGTCACTGACCAATAATCTGCCACTGGTAACAGGTCTCTGCCTTGAGGACCAATCCGCATCCCAGCTCAGGGGGTGATCACCATTCATCCAAGCTGCTTAGCCAGTAGAGCTCAAAGGCGGATCACTTAGGCTGTTATGGAACAAAGTGGTTGGCTTGTAGTCAAATTGCATGTGATGGGAAAGGTATGCATAAGACTCTTTGTACCCACAACTTCCTTTGTTCCTTAATAAATGAGTCTTGGAAAAGATACATGCTATTCACGTGTTAACAGCATGATTGGTGTTTCAAGTTCAGACGCACCAATGCTTACTGTGCCACTCTGCTCCAAAAACTATTAAGCAGTTTGAACCATGTGTTGTAAGGAAAGGTGACAGAGAAGCTGATACAGATATATCTAGTATGTCTAGAAGTTTACTGTCCCAGAGATGTAATGTGCATTTTGAGCTGCAGCCATCTTTTCCATGAGAGAGGCATTGATCCCTGGCTGTTAAGACATAGAGTGTGACTGTGATCTCCTTAAAGTTAGAGGAACAGCAGTGACTGTCAAAAATGAAGAAAAATCTCTAGCTCCTTGTGTGGCAAATGAAGTTCCCAGTGCTGCTTTGCTTAGTGAAGAGGAGGATGTTGGTGCAGTTGCACTACTAGAAGGTGATCAGGATGTACAGACGTAGAATCAAGAGTCATAGAGTCACAGAATCATACAATGGTTTGGGTTGGAAGGGACTTTAAAGACCATCTAGTTCCATCCGCCCTGACATGGGCAGGGACACCTTCCGTTAGACCAGATTGCTCAAAGCCGTGTCCAGCCTGGCCATGAAAGCTCCCAGGGATGGGGCAGCCACAGCCTCTCTGGGTAACCTGTGCCAGATGAGTAAGGAATTGCCTTTTCAGAAGCTGAGAAATTCTTGTAGTCCTTCTGCCCTTCGCATACCTGTTTGAATTTTAAAAGAGCAAATAAAGTTATGCTTAAACAGAATCTTCTGTTACCACACAAAACTTGTACTCAGAACATAAGAAGCAGTAAGTCATAGCTGAATTCAGTTTGTCGCCAAGATGGGTAATGGATGAACATGACTGACTGCAATATTTTTCTGTGTGTACACCCACATGTATTGCATACACACATACACATTTTTATACGTATATACACCCTTATATGCCCTGAAAGAAAAAAAATTAGTTTCCATGTAGTTAATGAGGGCAATTTTATGCTGAAAAAAAGTGTTCCATTGTAACTTGTTGCCTACAAAACCAAGGATTTTTTTCTAGCACTGGATGTACCACAGATATGAGTGGTGTTCTACAAGAGATTTGTATCATAGACACAACATTTTTGCAATTAAAATATGCGGGTGTTTCTTTCTGTGTTTTTATTTGGAAGAGAATGTTAGTATGAAACTGAGATTTTGTTTAAAAATCCTAATGTAAATGTATTTTTTCCTTTTGTGGTAATGTATGGTTTAGAGCATGTAGTTTTTGGTTGGTTAGTTTTGCAATCCTTTGTTTAAAAAATATGGGCTTAGATCATAATTTTTATCAACTTTTTGCAGAGTTTTCAGGCAGAGAATAAAAGAGCTTGTAAAATAATTTGGTCAGTGTGAGCTTAATGTGTTGGCCAGTCAGTGCTGTGCCTAGAGGTGCATCAGGCTCTGCTAGAACTGATATATAAGCAAGTAGCTGAATGGTTGTGTTTTACTGGTTTGTGTAGCAGAATTACAAAATGTTATTTTTTATTAGTAACACCCTTACACAAGCTGGTAGAAACATTACAGATATTCGTAGCTACTGTGTTTTTTTTTTTCTAAACTGACTACAATATAAAACTCCATCAGTATGTGTCTTTCAAATGAAAGAAAACACATAAATTTTGTAATGCTTGGCTTAATGGACCTGATATTTAATCTATTTATGAAGAAAAGGCAGAAGTTATCTACAGTTGAGTTTATGCAAACTCTTTTATATATTGCTTATGTTTTTTTCCTAAGCTTAACGGTAGGGAATGCGGTAAATATGTTTGTATTGCCTGCATATATAATTAGTCAAATTTGGCATGATGGTCGATAAATAGAAATGTTACTTAAGCGATATGTGCTATAAGATGTAAAAGGACTTCTTTGTTTAGTATTTCTAATATTTTGTCAAGTTGTAGGCACTGATAAATGATGATTTTTCATCTTTAAACTGAAATATACTTTTAATGTAACTACCTAGTGCAAAAGACTATTTCAAATTAAGCTTTTTACCTGCATTTGAAGAAACAGATGAAATTGCATATGTGTAATGATTGGGTAAAAGTGAATTTAAACCATTCTTCAGTAGATAGACACAAATTATAATTGTCACTGTAATTATAAGGAGGAAGTCGATGATTTTCTTTTTGAATTCCTTACCTGATCATCTTTGAATGGTTATGATGTGAAGAGAACTTTATCCATCAGGCTATACATATGACTCAGTCCAAGAGTATTTGGAAGGGCTCTAAATAATGTGAATAAGAAAAATTCCTTAGAAATTATATATTAGGCCCATCAAAACCTGTCTTTTAACCATCTGTTTTTTTCTGAATGCATTGTGTGTGTTAATGGAGTGCTTACTTTTGGTGTTTGATAGTTTGTTAGCAGTAGGTAACATGGGGATTTGATAATGACCTTGATTCAAGGAACCGATAATGATACTAAAAGTTCAGATGCTGACTGACAAAGAGTGTCACCCCAGGATTTCTTTGAGGAATTCCAGAAAACGTTGGTAGAAACAGGAAATACTTCATTAAAAATTTTGGCTCTTGTGAAATTATTTCTAAATAACACAGAATTTCTGAATGATCATGGCTGATCTGCCAGATGTTGTTCCCTGGAGAAATAGATTTCTTTGTTCCCAAATAACTTTTTCTGGTATTTTATAGTTTACATTCAAACCTCTCATATTTTTTTTCTCTCCAGTTTTCCCCTGGTGTTGAGAGACTTGAGGTAACATTTTAGCACTGGAGGTTTTTGAATTATTATTTAATTAGATCTAAGTCTAATGATCAGACAATCCCAATACAGGAATAAAGAGAGGAAGAGATGACAATTTAGTGAATGTACTTAATCAGTATTTTGCTTTAAATATAGATATCAACACAAATATTTTCCCTAATAGGGATGATGGGGCTGCATATATAATCCACCTGGAAGAAAAAGTGGCAGACTTCATTAAGACTACAACAAGGGCTTATATATTTTATTGTAAAAATGAGTGCTACCAGTAAAGTACCACCAGTGTTGCAAAGCCTGTATGTATCCCTAGACTCTGGACCCACAGATACACAGCCAGATGGGCTTTCTGGAACAATGGGGAAACAATAACTCTATTGGCATGAAACTAGTGGGATACCATTCTCCATGTAGTAGCAACTCCCATAAACTTCTATTTAGATTTAATTTTTTTAAAAGTAGCCGTAAAATGGCTCAAAAGAGATTTGAACCTGAGGAGGCAAATCTCAAGAAATGTAACTGAAGCAAAGGATTTTGCATTCAACATTAAGTGTACCGTTTGTCTTTCAGGAACAGAAATAACGAGACATTTAATAGCTTTTTTAATGCATCTTTCTGTGTCAAATTTCAGGCACATACAGTACACTCCTAACTGAATTTCCATTCTCTTATGATTTTCTGGTGAAGACAAAGTCGTGAAAATTGAGTCTTTCTCTTCAAATGTTACCATTTCTTTTTAGTTATTTTAAAGATGATGTTACTTTTTTTTCACTCTCAGGAAAAATTTGGTATGTTGCTGCTCAAAAAGGAGTAGTACAATGACATCTTTAGGTCCAATGGATTCCTTGTCAGAACCAAACGCATACTTTTTGTAGTCTCTTATTAACATCTTGGGTTTATATTTTGAGTAATTTTCTTTAATATCCACACATCTCTTGTGTAAGAATTATCATAGAATCATAAAATAGTTTGAGTTGAAAGGGACTCTAAAGTTAATCGAGTTCTAACCACCTGCCATGGACAGGGACACCTCTCACTAGATCAGATTGCTCAAAGCCCTGTCCGGCCTGGCCTTGAACACTGCGAGGGATGGGGCAGCCACAGCTTCTCGGGGCAACCTGTGCCACCCTCACAGTATAAAGAACTTCTTCCTGTGAAGTTTTTGAAAATGTGATAGAAATACAGTTTGTGACACAAAACACCTCAGAAGGAACATTTTGAAAGTCAGGGGTACATGCAAATTGTATTTTGTTTTTGCACATACATGTTGTGTATGTATGTATGAACATGGCATCATTTTGTCAATGCTGTGGCCACAAAGAGTTAGAATAGTGCTCACCTTCCATGAGTAAGTGTTGAAAAAAAATGAATCAGATTTTTCCTGCAGTCTCCTAAAAAATCAACTGTAGAAAATCAACTTCAAAATCAATAATAAATTTTTAATTAGTCTGGTTCATATGTGGAGGGAAGTGCTAGCAGCTTTTTAGCCCCTGCATTCTGGATTAAGGGTTTTGCATAATATGACTGAAAGAAGGTAATGAAAGCTAAATTATATTCTGATGGTCTTACAATGTGTATTCTGCGGATAATTATTTTATTATTTTTAAATAGGCTGATCCAGTTATGTTAGCAATACATAGTGATGTGTCATCTTGGATAAACATAGGATTTTGTGGTGAAAGAGCCTATAAATAGTCTTAATTTCACTCTTTCTTCTGCACCTGCTTTGTCTCATTGGGTATGCAGACTAATGTGTGGAAGATTTAATGTTGTTTATGAACAGTACAAAATAGCTGAAGTCAGTTTCAAGTCATCTTTTTTTAAATATTTTTTTTCTGTGTGCTTTCCAATGAATTTGTTGGGGGAATGAATCAATCGTAATTGCAGACTGTTAAAACAAGGGAAGGCTTAATATCCTTGTACCTATTTGTGCTGATAAGTTTTATTGCTGAGTGGAATTTCTTATTATTATTTGTTTTGAAATGGGATTCAATATTTATGTATCATTTTGAGGAAATTAGTATCAGTGTTAATTACAGTATCACAGTATCACAGTATGCTAGAGATTGGAAGGGACCTCAAAAGATCATCTAGTCCAGTCCCCCTGCCAGAGCAGGAAATTGACAGTAACCATGTCAGGTCTTGTTATGGGTAAGAATTTAACCTTGGATACTTAAGTTTCTGCAATTGGAAAACCATCACGGTACAGTTAGAGCATAAAATTAGATTAGCAGATGTTGGTGATGGGGGAGGGCTTTATAACCTGTTTAGGCAAGTACTTTTAGGCTTAATCTGCAGCCTATCAATTCAGATATCTGTTCACAGAATCACAGAATGGTTTGTGTTAGAAGGGACCTTTACAGATCATCTAGTCCAATCCCTGAGGTTGGAGGGGGTTTCTACCATCCAGATACTCCACACCCCTGGGCTTTCACAGAAATTGTGAAAATAGGGATTTAAAATCAATTGAAATCCCAGTCTGTTAAAAGATATATTTTATAAGTAACTGCATTTTAAAATACGCTACAGGGAAACATGCATCAACAAGCACTGGAACTTTTAGAATATGTTTTTCTTGATCTGTTTCCACCTATATACTCTTCTCTGCTCAGCTTTTTAGCTCCTACTCCTCTGTTTTGTATTTTCCACATGAAGAACAGTAGTATTTTAGGTTGGTTATTATGTGCACCATCTTTCAACATGTGGTAACATGGAGTCAGAGATCTACTGTGCTATTATCTCCATTCATAGTGTTTTCATAGCTCTTTGTGACTAAAGTGACTGTCTGAAAAATGCATGATTAACTCATCTTCCACTTTATAGCATCTGCAAACAGTCAGAAAGGTGACCAAAAGGAAATTTGTATAGACTACATGGTATCACGTCTGTTCTTAGCATTTCAGCTGTGCTTGGGGTGTTGTTGTGGCACCCAACCAGCTCCCCAGAACCAAGCCTTTCAGAGTGGAGGGCCTCAACCCGTCTTCCCCTGCTGCAGGAAGCCAGGAGTTCTACCCAAGTTATCCATTCAACAGCATGGCGAAGCTTATCCCTTGTCTAAGGCATACATCAGTTGTTTACAGGGCTGATCGTGCTTCAGTTATCATCTTTGTGTTGGCTGCATTTTGAGGAGGAAGTTTTATGAGACTTGCTACTAGGAAATGAGCTCGTCACACACAGTGGCTTGGAAAGATCAACCTTGCCAAGGCCCATGTTAGAAGAAATGAATGCTACCATCCTTAAACACTGAAAAGTTGTTACAGAACGCTGATGCTGATTTAATTGGTTTGTTGTAATTTGTCTTGTCATATCTTACATTATGTGTACTCTAGGAGCTTTTTTATGTTGGTTATTGTTTGGGTTTTTTACACAGAGAATCCCACCTTGTGTCTTCAGTATTGTATTTACAGTAAGTAGTAGAACCAGTTCTGTATCTTTGAGTCTTTCTTCTGTTGTTTGTCTTGACTGTAGTATTTCTCTGCTTTTTTTTTTTCCCCTGGATTTCCGGGATCTCATCTTCCATGAGGTTTTTGTCTGGCTTAAACATCATATGTTAACTCCTGAGTTTTGAGAAAGTGTAGCTTATAAATGACTTACTTCCAAGTAACTTTAGATCTTTCATAGAGAAAAGATTAATTAAATCTTCCAGGTAAGTTTTAAATCAGCTGCTATTAATTCAAACTTCATTCCAGTTTAGCCATCATAAATTTATGATAAAGCTACTTAGTTTAAGTACTTATTCAATGCAGAAACTTACTTTTTCAATATAGTCATGGCCACTTGTTTCTTTATAAAAAATACAGCAAACTTGGCCTGTATTACTCTTCCTTATAAAGCTGTCTCACATAGAAGCAAAATATTAGCTTGTGATGCCTTTATAAGGGATTGTTTTGTATTTGTGTCCACACCTAACTTTTTCTGTTTCCTTTTTTTTTTTTTTTTTTTCTTATTTTGAAAGGTATTTCTCAAGAGTGACCGGGTTGCAAGAATGGTCCACAGTGGAGGATGTTCTGCAAATGACTTTAGAGATGTTTTTAAGAAAAACATTGAAAAGAGAGTCCGAAGTTTGCCGGAAATTGATGGATTAAGCAAAGAGACAGTGTTAAGTTCTTGGCTAGCCAAATATGATGCCATATACAGGGGAGAAGAGGACTTTTGCAAACAGCCAAATAGAATGGCCTTAAGTGCTGTGTCGGAGCTGATTCTGAGCAAGGAACAGCTTTATGAAATGTTTCAGCAGATTCTAGGGATCAAAAAATTGGAACACCAGTTGATTTATAATGCCTGCCAAGTAAGTATCAGTGTCACTTGGTTCTATTGTATCCAGAATACCTTCCCCCCTGCTCATAGGTCAAGTACTTCCTCCCTGTGTGCAGAAGCCTTCAGTTTTAAGTACATCTCCAGTGTCCAAGCAGATGAGACCCCTCAGAAAGAAATCTTTCATCATTTGTTTGCTGGAGAGCACTTGGAAAAAGGGTA
The DNA here is from genome assembly GCF_963264785.1 of Psittacula echo. Lineage (NCBI taxonomy): Eukaryota > Metazoa > Chordata > Aves > Psittaciformes > Psittacidae > Psittacula > Psittacula echo. The sequence goes on from NC_137735.1 coordinate 146,680,692, forward strand.
TGCCAGAGTATGTGGTACTTATGCTACAGGGATCTCTTGACGTCTTTTACAGTGTCACAGCTCCAGGAATTTGGGTGATCTGCAGACTGTTCTATGGTCTGTATACCTGCATACACTCATATAGATCACATATGTACATACATATATCTGTGTGTGTGTACATCTCTAAAAGAAATCTGCTGCCGTAAATAGATAGGTGAAAGGGGATTGACTTCAGGATGCTCTTGGCCATCCAGTGTCTGAGAGGTCGCTATATTTGAACTCAATGTGCTTCATTTCAAGCACCATCTACGAAGCTAACTTGCACATTTTTAATTTGCTGTTTTGTTGGATAAATGTGGTTTTCCCTGTAAGTCTTGAGTCCAAGAGAAACAGTCTATTCAGCAGCTGCATTTAGATTTGTATGTATAATCTATCACTAATCAGTACTGTAAACGGTGTGTAAAATTATTTTATCTGGCCAGTCTTGATAGTGATTCAAGTATAAATTACCAGTTACTGAGGGAGGAAAAACCTGAAAAAGCAGATATATTTGAAGGTCTTGCAACAAACCAGCGTGGATGTAGCCTTTAATCTGAGCTCACACAGCTTTCTACACTGTCTATAAAATAGTACACCAGACTACAGCTAAGCTGGTTTTGATATATATGCTGAATGTTGGCTTGTAGTTATGGGCCATCTTAACACCCGAACAAGTGAGGAATCTTTGACATTGTTGCCTTCTTCATTTATGGATTAGTGTGGCATGAAATCATGTAAATGATTGAGACATCTGTGGTATTTATAATGCTGCTGTTTCTTTTGTAATGAGAAAGTGTAGTATTTTATTCTGCATCAAATTATGATGGCTTCCTGTTTTAGCTGTGAGCTGTTTGCCAACAGAGTGGAAAGAGACTTCTGAATGAGCAGTGTTTTGAATGGAAAGAGGTAGAAAATAGTCCTTTTTTCCTGTTTGCCCCATCTTCTTCTTTTTGCATCTTAATTCACACACGTAAGTCATGAAGCTAACGTCTAGTATATACAGGTTGGTAACAAGATGAAGAAGCACTGAAATTTTGGGGGATAATCCTGCTTATTTGTTACGTTGCTTTTTTTGGTGGTTTTTTTTTTTTTTTTTTTTTTTATATGATAAAAACATAGAAGTATGGGATAATTCAGTTTGGAAAAGTCCTCAGGAGGTCATTTAGTGTAACCTTTTGCTCAAAGCAGAGTCAGCTGTGAAGACAGACCAGGTTACTGAGGGCTTTAACCAGCCAGGTCTTAAAACTTCCAGGAATGGAGATAAACTGGGGAAACTTTCGGGACAACCTGTTCCAGTTCCTGAAAACATGATGCATGGATTCCACTTGCCTCTGGTGTCAAATGATTGCTAAATCTTACATTGTATGTCACTGTGAATGTCAAAATCTGCTGTCAGTCTGCATTGTGCTAAAGTAACACATCACTGTAGAGTTTTGAAGAATTAAACAAAAAAAATGTTCCCTTAGTCTAGAAGGGGTTCTGATGATACAGCCATCTAGGCTCTTCTATCTGTATACTTGGAAGGCTTCTCTATTTTGGTTCTTAATTGTAGGAATGTTGATAGAACAAAACTGGTTGGCAAATGTAAACAGTTTTCTGACTGTTCTTGATCCATAATCTGCAGAGAGACTGAAACATTGCAGTGACTCATTTTTGCCTTATACCATAGTAGAATTTTAAGCATGAGATTTCTTTTCTATTTTATGAATTGCAAATCAAAGAGGAAATAATCTGGTAGGTGGGAATGGAGAAGAACTGACTGATCATCCTGATATGTGCAAGGATGACTCAATGAGATTAAGAGAAGACTCTTCTCTTGCTCTTCCTGGTTTTGAGCACTGAAGGTTGCAAAGTCTCCTGTGCAGGTCTCCAAAGTACACATTGTTTACCCTGGATTCATATAAGTATTAGAGGGCAGGAAGAAAGGGAGACTTACTTCTTTGGGAGCAGATATAGGAGCACCTACGTATTTCAAGCTGAGAAGAATGGCTTGAGCCTATACCCTTCTTGTTTGGGGTTCTGGTTTTCTGAAGATTTGAGTTTTCTGAGGCAAGGATGAGATTACTGTGCTGAAGAAAAATTTTAATTCTGTACTCCAACAGAGTTGCTACCAACCACATATTTCATGTCCTGTTCCTGTGGTCCAGTCAAGCACGTAGTACACCAAAGGCATGAGGAGAAGCGTGTTGCAAAGAAAAAGACAACAATCATAGCCTTCCCGTGAGGCGCACTGCAGACAGCAACCACTCTCTGATAATGTAATGCCTTTTCTCATTTGCTGAAATCCCTTATTTCTCATTGCAGTTTTAATAAATATTTTAGTTTAGGCTGTATCTTATTCCTTTCTGGTGACAGTGTATTTATAGAAGATGAGATTAAGTTAGAGTCAGATTTCAGTTAGCTGCAGCAGTTTTCATTCTGCCCTAGAAGCCTCTATCTGTCTTTGTATGAAAATGCTCACTTTCATTTCCCTTTGCCACTGCTGCTTAGAATACTAGAGGCTTGTAGATAATGATAATCAATAGTGTCTGGGAGCAGTGAGATAAGTGAAAGTCCAAACAGATGTTAAAATTGTATTTTTGATAGAAGTTTTGATGAGTTGGCTTCTAGCCTGTGCTTCTAGCAGAGAATCAGATATATAAAATTCTATATATTTTGCAGCTCTGAGAAACAGCTGCCCTTAACAGCAAATCTGTACAGTTATAATTTGTGCAGAAAACTGGCTTTTTCTTTCCCCCCTTTTTTTTTTCTTTCCAGCCCTTTGGAAATAGGAAATAGAAAAATGTCTTACAGTGTCGATGATAAGAGTAAATTATCCTGCACCTACAGGCCTGTTAAGCAGACAAGAATGCTATTTGTAATGGTAGGAGGTAGTTTGCCGTCCTTCTCCTTTTGACTTTCTCTGCATTTAGAAACTTTTTATTGGTTTTCAGCAGCTTTTGCTCCCCAGCCTGTTCTAAACGGAACATTTCCTTCAACTCTTAAACCCTTGGTGTCTTGCAGCAGCTCATCAGCCAGTTCTGCTAAGGTGTGGGTTACTGTGAGTCTGCACAGGCTGCCAGTCTCGATCCTTTGTATGACAGCAGTGAGAAACAGTGTTCATTCAGTCAGTACAAGAACTTAATAAAAAATAAAGTGAACAGTAATTGACCAGCTTTCTGATATTGTCAGACACAGTACAAGTAAGTGGAAGAATTTTATTCATTTTTCTTTGAAGAATAACTTTTTGTCAGTCTTTTTACACACATTAAATGCCTAAGCTTGCTCTTAAGTAGTGAACATTAACAGGATGTTCACATTAAGTTAAACAGACCTGTATGTCTATGAACAGAATTCTATGATCTCATTTTTGACTTTACAGTTTAAAGGAAGGCCAGCAGCTGATGCCAACCACCTCTATTTCTTTGTGATTAAAAAATCCATTTTTTAAAGTGCTAACACTTTCACCTGATTTTTATTTACGTCGTGTTGCCTTAAGCTGTGTTTTATGATACAGAAATGATTTCCACTTAGCTGGGACTTAATGAGCTCCTTGACTTGCTTTTGAGATGCCTGGCCACAGTGTGTTGTTATGGTTTCTTTGATTTATAGACATCAAATATGATATAGTCTTTTTTTTTTTTACTGATGTAGAGGATAACTTTGATGCAAAAAGTCAAACTGAAAGTCAGGCTCAAACTGGTGTCTGGTCATGCTCTATTCTTGCAACACTTCACCAGTGCTAGAATTTCTGTGCCAGGTAAATCACAGCTCCATACAGTTTTATTTTGAAAGTACCTTTATAAGGTTGATGTTTTTAGCTGATCTGAACCCCTGATGCTGGAAGGAGAGAACACCACCGAGTTTCATAATGAAAGAATTCCTGCAAGTCACATTGTCTTTTCTGACAGGTAGTAAGTAATTCTGAGAATAATGTAACAGTTTTTTAGAAGAATTACTTGCTAAGTCTTCTCTTGTTGACTTTTTGGAAATCAACCACAAACCAGCACTTCTGTAAATAGCTTTAGATGGTACTTTGCTGCAAAATACAGTTTTCTGCTAAAATGCCTTGTATTGCATCTGGTTCACATCCTTTATTATCTTTAACTTTTACAAGATGTAACTGTTTGTATAAGTGTCTAATGTGGAGAATCATGGACTATATTGTATCTTCCATAATAAATTTTTGTACTTTCAATTACGAGAATATCTCTGTCAAGAATTTCGCCTGAACCGAAGTCTTCTTATGATGCTCCATACAATTCTACCCTTGCACCCAGCACTTCAGTGAAGTCCAGTTAATTATGCAGTTTTGGAAATAAGTCAAATTAAGGGCAGTTTAATTTGCAACAACATCTTAATGACTTTTGATTGTTTGTGGTAGTTCTGATCCTTTCCTCAGTAAAGTCATTAAAATAGTACAGTTATGTCATGGATCATAGAATTTACCATACTTCTACCAGATATTTTTCTTAGAAACTTTCATGCACTGAGTTATAGGGACAAATGCAACTTTATGAAGCACAAAAATGCATATTTGTAAAGAAAGTATCAGTGTAGCATTGATACTTATTGAAGTGATTAAACAAATATTCAGATTCCCTTCGATACATAGACTGAAACTGAAACAGATTCATTAATTCTTTAAGTTGAGGCAAGTCACAGGAAAAAAAATAAATGGCTTGGGCTGTATACTATAGAACACAGCACAGTGTTATGTACTAAGTGTGTCAGAGTCTTTGGTCAAAAGCAAAGATACTGGCTCCATGAGATGTGAACAGGTCTCCAGGGCTTAAGCTAAGCCAGTGTTTTTCCTATGGTCTCCAGTGACTGTCATTTACTTATTTCATGATAAATTATACCAGATGCAACAAAGTAACCTCTAAAAATGTTGGCAAGGTCCATTGCTGTATTTTTTGAGGTAGCATCAGGTGTTAGATGAGATTCCTGACATTCTTTTACTTGGCCCAAGATACAACCAAGTAACCTCTAAAAAACGTTGGCAAGGTCCATTGCTGTGTTTTCAAGGCAGCATCAAGTGTTAGATAAGACATCCACTGATATTTAAACATCCCTCTAGGCTGAAAATGTGTTTTTACCTGCACCAAGGTACTTATGCCCCTGCTGAAAAAATAACAAGATACTTGTGCTGAACACCTGCTTTATACAGAAGGTCTTCAGGCCTTACCTGGTAAGAGGTTACTGCTGGGTAGCCAGTGCATGCCCCTAGCGTGGGGCAGGATTTATTTGCTCTCTAGATAAAAGTCAGTTTTGCAGACAATGCAAAGTAGATGGCAGGCAGGGCAGGAGTCAGGGGAGAGGCTGTTTGTGCTCTTAGTGGGTGGAAGGACAGCAGTGGTATGGGAGTTCTCATGGGAGATCTTGTGGGAGAAGAAAAGCAGTAATTCTGTGGGACTGTGGGAGTCTATAGAGTTGTAGTTAGTAATGAGGCATTGACCACGTTTTTGCAGGATAAATGTGAGTCTGGAAAGTTTCTGCACACAGTCATGATGCAGTAGCAATATGCTTCCTTACAGAACAGGTCAGTGCTTTAAAATTGTCGTGTATGTCTGTCAACTTGAAAAGTGTTTCATGCCTTTTATAACAGAAATGTTCAAGTGTTCACACTTCAGGCTCGTTAACACATCAGCTCTGCTGGTTTCTAGTACCTGAAAATTCAAGAATACATCTTCTTCCCTGCCCTACTCCTCACAAAAAAAAAAAAAAAAAAAAAAGAAAGAAAAAAAGAAAATATGCTTTCTGACTGATTTTTCCCTGTTCTTCAAGAGGAAAAAATTGCTGCCACTGCCTTTTCTTCAGTGAGAGCAGAACAATTCAAACCAAGTATTTCATTAGAGAAATAAATTGTCATTTCTCACAGGATTTTAGATGTTGTCTCTTCTTCATGAGACATCACTCTTTATTACATGCACATAGATGATTAATAGGAAATTATTCCAGCAGTTATCTTTTTTCGATTGTTGGTTTGAGGTTTTTTTCTGAGGTGTTTCATTTGTCTTTTACCTGTGTTCAAGAGGTGTGGAGAGGTCTTGCTCAAGATAAGAGTTTTGATGTTTTGGAAAACAGTGCTGCAATCTGAAATATTCCACCTAAAATTATTTCTGTAATGAGTCTGTGAGAAATCTAAGTGAGAAATCAGTGCTAAACTGAACACTATGTCAGGCCACTTTGGAATTTCAGCTTATAATGTGAGTTCTGAGGAAAAAGAAAGTTTGGAACCCCAAGTAATTCAGCTCAGTTAACACACACTGATGGTATTTAAATAGGGGAGCGAAAACTTTTAGCTCCTTCCAGCAACTGTTTTTTTCTGTAGTAGCAGAGGTTACTTTGGAAAAAAATCTCTGATTTCCCCAAAGAGTGTTGATTTGTTCTCATTTAATGATAGAATGATAGAAAAGATGTTAAAGCATCCTCAGAGAAGCAAGTTACTTTTTTTAGTATGTTCAAATATCTGATTCTGAATAATGTTTGAAAGCCTTGCAAATTACATAATGGACAAGTACTTTGAAATATTTTTGTTCGTCGTTGAAGAAATACTAAGAAAATACCAGAGAGAAAGGATGTGTTGGCAGCCATAATGCATTTTCAGTGTTTGAGGTATTGTACTGTCCTTCTTACATTCAGCTTTTGGGGGAGAAAACTTGATTGGGACATCTGAAAACTATGAAAATATTCAAGGGTTTATTTGTTCAGTACAAGTGTTAAGAAAAAACATTGAGGGATAGTTTTTCACTTTTAATCTTCTTTTAAGTCAAAATGTCCATGTGTATTTTTCTATCACAGAGCTGTCTTTGTGCTTATGTGGCTTTTCTTTTTTTGACCTTACATTAGTGTTTTGTTTTGCACCTGCGTGAAGGAGTTAGACAGTAGTAGCCTGAGAGACTAGTAACACTTATGGACTAGTGAATTTACCTGTGTTTTCCAAGTTAGCATCCTCTTAAGCCTGTTCTCCTGTGTATCACCTTTCTTGTCACAAGAGATAAGCCAGGCTTGACTAAGAATCAGCAGAGAGAAGCTGAGAATTACCCATCTCCCCTGCTCTACCTTGTGCCTCCTCTGGGGATTGAAATAATCAACACTGGGATTTTGGCTGCAGATCTTTCTTTCAAGTGGTTTTGTTTTCTGAGTCTTTGGCATTCAGTGAGTGCAGGAAAACAGCAAGAGAATGGGCACTGTATCATAGAAAAATGAGGAAGTTGGTTTTGGCTTTGTTAAAGCAGATCCTCTTAAGCTGTTTCTATTTTTTACCTGTCCCTGTGTTTCTTCCCCTAAACTATTCTTTTGGAGTCTTCATGAAGTAATTAATGCTGTTTTGACATTCTGCTGAGTTCCAGATCCAAGGAAGTTAAACTGTCTCAACACTCACAGCCAAATATATCCAGCATTTAATGTGCACTTATACTAACATCAACCAGTGCATTTGACTCATCATGTTTAATATTACCAGCTGAGGATAAAGTTCCTCTACTTTGGTATTAAGCAATAAAAATAAGTCATTTCTCCCAAAGGCTGTTGTATCTTTTTGCTGTTGTGTTTAAGGAGAGGTTCTGTGTCTTCAAGTAAATAAATGCAAACGAAATAATTTTTGCTGCCACATTTCCAGACTGATGGGCAAGTTTATTAATGTGTCTGATTACTAGCTTACATGTGCATTTGAATGAATGCTTGTGAGCAGGCTGAATAAGTTAATGACCCTTAGCATGAATTTGTCACCTGTTCTGCTTAAGACATAGTAGTATTCTATATTCCCTCTTTTTCAATTCAAAGTAAAGCAGTTTTGATTAGAACAGTCACTTCCATCCCAAGAATCAATTTGATTATTTAGGTTTGTTCATCTGCAGAGTTTTTCATCCTGAAATGTCTCAGCAGCCAGTGTGAAGCCAGCACAAGCAGTTGAAAAAGCCTCAGGAAAAGAATAAGCCTATGTTTCCATATCCCTCTCACTCACTGATACTGAATGTCTTGTTCTGAAGCTTAGTTGCTTTTCTCTCCCACTCCTGAGATTTTTAAGGGACAACCCTCTTAGTTCTCCCTTCTTGAGAGAAAGTTTCTTTGCAAGTGGCTGCCTGAACAAGGTTCATATGAGCTTCTGCTTCTCAATCTCTCCAAAGGGAAAGGTGCAGGTAAATTTAGAAGTGAGTCAGCTAATATATATGGTAGATACATATTTGAAACAGAATTGTCAAAGCACAGCCATAATAGAGGATAACCTGTCCTATGCAAGAGAAATTCTGTATGTAAAACAGCCAAGAGATTTGCAGTTCTCTTTTAATATGTTATGATTTGTGTGTTTATTTTTTATCCTCCAGGGAGGTGGTTTTGTGGCTATCCTAAAAATAAGAACTTTCAGGTCATCTTTTCAGCTGTCTCCTCAAATGAGACTGTCCTCATCTCCATGATCTAATCTCTCAGTCTATCTCTCAGTCTCTGGTCTTCCAGGCTGTCCACCCCAGACACCCTCTCATCCTGAAAGTGGATTGTTTCTCAACTGAAGAGCTGTCATGCAGTGAGGTGCTTTTTGGTCTGTCATTTATTCCCGTATTTTATATTGCAAGACTCAGAGTTAGTTGTTCATATCATCCAGATTGTTTAGTGTCAATGCTGAGGCTGGCAGGTTTCAAATGAAGTAAGGGAAGAGTCAATCCCTCCATCACCTCTGAATAAACTGTTTCCCTAATTGGTCACGCAGTGCCAATCTTTTCCAATGTGGGAATGCTGGTACTGCTCATAAATGAGGAAGCATAATATTGAGCCATGCCTGAGAGAGTCTCCAAAGATACACACAACTATTGAAGTAGCTTTGTTTTATTCCTAGGAGTACTGTAAGATAATGCTTCAGTCAGTCTGGCACAGCCTTCTCGCCATTCTGCACCTTTCCTCAGGAGGCTGGAGACAGCAGGATCTTGCCTGAAACACCTCTTTCCCCTTAGAGAAACTTACCTGACCAGTATTCCAGTTTTACCATACTGGAGCAACTATTACGTTTTACAGATGGGCAGGAGACTTTCTGCAACTGATGTTTTCCCACTTGCTTAATGTTAGTAGTTCCCTTTCATTCCCATGTTTCTGGGAGGATGGAAGCTGGAAGCTTATAGCTTCTAGCATCAGGAGAATGACTCCATGTCTTTCTGTAACTGTTCGTTCAGAAAACTGGTTCAGGACCCTGGCATAGAGTTAGTCCTGTTATGAGAAGAATGAATCTTGGACGCCTCAGATCATGAGACTGGAACCAGCAAAAAGATGAAGCAGCAAGTGTTAGAGTTTGATTACTCCACACTGTTCAGGCCAAAGGCACCCTGGCACATCTGCTGGCCAGATCTTTTCACTCGCTTCTAACCTGGGTCTGTTACGTTGCAGAGAAATTCCTGAGGCTCATCTAGCTTTCCAGCTACTGCCCCATGCTGCTTGTCTGTGTGGACACCAATGACATGACCTTGATGAAATCAAAGGTGACGTAAGATTCCGAGAGCAAAGATGGCCCAGGATGACACATCTAACCTGCATATTTGATGTAGTCAGTGAAGCTTTAGCTTTTGGTTGCAGCACCTTGTTTTGAGAACTAGTAAGAAGTGATAGAACGTATCTGACGAGAAAGCATGGACATGTTTGTGGACAGGATTGCTAAGCTAACATGGAGGGTTTTAAACCAGGTTTGTTGGAAAATAGGGATTAAATGACAGGGGTTAAATGACAGGGTTAAATGGCAATGCAGTGCACGTGGACAGTGTATGGTGGACGGCTACAAGGGAAACAATAATGTTCCCTCTCAGAAAGGAGAGTGTTCATAAATGTGGCTACACTAATGTCTGCATGATAGTGTCTACGCTATTTGGGCAACAAACAAGAAGTCCAGTTTCTGGGTCAAGATCAGAAGGGAAAGTAATGCTAGTGATGTTGTAATGGGGATTAGTTACAGCCCACCAGACTGAGAAGGTAAGGCTACCAACAATTAAAGGAAGTCTCCCAGTGGCAGACATTGATCCTCATGGTGGATTTCAGACATCTGCCACCAACTTGCTTGCAGGTTAACATGGCATTGTGCAAGCAATTGGGGAAGTTTCTAAGACTGTATTGATGACAATTGCTGAACACAAGTGCAAAAGGAACAGTTAGGATTAGTGTTCTATTTGACCTACTGCTCACAAACAGGGAAGAGTTGTGGGTGAATGTGAGCACAGGTAGCAGCTGGGCTGCAGAAATCACCAGGAGACAGTTCAGGAGGTGAAGGAAGGCTGAGAAGGTAAGCTGTGAACTTACTCCTAATTTAAAGAATTGCTATACAGAGACCCCTAAGAAACTAAAGCATGTGGAAAAGAGAGCCCAGGAGCTTGCCTATTGAAATAACTTTGACTGAGTGGTTTGGTCTGGTTTTATGTTTGTGGGTTTTTTCCCATGGTGCATTTTGAAAGGAACATCATATACAGTTTTTGAAACTCTATGACAAATTGGTGCTTCAGTTGTGAGTTGTCAGCCTGAATTTTAAATTTTCTATCTCATTAAGTCAGCCACATGTAATTATTTTAGAAAAAATACTGGCATGCCATTCAAGGTGCTTTTGCTTACTTAATGTGATGCTCATTAACATTTATTGCCATAATTGCACATATTCCCTTTGGTTTCAACACTCCAAAGAAGATCTAATCAGTGATTAATAAGGCAAGGAAACATTCTGCATTAGTTTTTTGGAAGAGTGAGGAGGCTAAACGGAAGAGGGGATTTCCTTCTGAATCAGGGATAACTTCAGGAAAATACAAACCACTGTGAACCCCTTTGGGACATAAATATGCATATAACACCAAGGTTTGCATGTTAATCTTTGGAATGTCTTGGTTATGGTAATCTCTCTGCAGGGGGTGGGAGAGGATGAGGGTGGAAGACTTTTTCTATGGAGGATCAGGACGTGAGTCATAGCTCATTTAAGGCCCATCACTTCCTGCTTAGGGTGGATGTGGGAGAGTATTCCCTAAGCAGAACCTGAAAGCTACTTGTATTGAAGCAGACAGCCAATACCTATTTCAGCAGGGTCTGGGGGAAGGTGAGAGAGAATAAGAACGCCCGTTCCTTTGATCATCTTATTAGAGATTGCCAATGCAGTTGGGACCTCCAGTATTTGTGGTAGGCGTGTAGATAACTGCTTAAGTGCTTTTAATAACTCTCTGGAGGCTTCTCTGTCTCTCCACTGATTACCTAGGGACCTTATATTTCTGTCTTAAAAGATACTTTTTTGGGGTTGTAAAATAGACTATGCATAGCTCTGAAGCTTCTTGTGCTGTCTACCTGTAGGAAGAACACCCATACAAATAACAAAACAGAGGTTCAAGTGGAGATCAAATAAAAGTTAAACTATTTTGTATGTGGATTTTCATAATCTCATGGTGGCAAAGTTGGACTGGAAGGCATTTTCATAGTTAGCAACAACTGACAAGTTTGACTTTTACAGTGTGGAAGACAGTCCTCTGATAAGCATGTAGAGTCTGTCCTGACAGCATCCTTGAACTCCAATATGTGGATGTGAAAACTAAGATATAGTTAGATAAAATATGTTTGCACTATGATATACTACATTATTCTCCTTCCTTCAGCACAACATACTTTCCTTGGGTTTTCATCCTATCCAGCAGAGGTGGTTCAACCAATAAGAAGGGCAGACCTTAATTTGTGCCATCATCACAAATGCCAAGAGAATGAGAGGCAGAAAATTCCATTGCTTGTAGTGATGCTTTTGACCTCTGCTAACATCTTTTTCCTCCTCTTTTATAATCTGCTAATGAGCCTCTCATGTGGATCCTAATGCAATTCTAATCACATCTAATTCTGGAGTTTAGTGTCAATACTTGTTGATTTTAAAACAGTGCTGTTCTTACACAGTCGGTGGGCTGACTTGTCATCGTGACGTTTCTTTCTGAATGGCAAGTTCTGCAGCAAATGTTGCATAGTGGTGATTTATGGTGCAGTCTTGATATTTTAGAATGAGGTTTTAGGGGAAAGTTTTTTTGTTTTCCTTTTGATTGGCTCCTAGAGAGTTTAAGTGTGGTTTGTATCTGGTTAACTCTGTTTAGAAGTGTTGCATCTTTATTCAACATCTTCCTGAGTGTCCTGGAGAAGGCAGTGTAAGGGAAATCTCCAAGTTTATAGGTGATATTAAACAGTCTTGGCTACTCTAATGTTGTTCTAATGCAGGGGACTCTAGAAGGACCTCACCACATGGGCAAAAGCATGACGCATAAGCTCTAATATAGCTAAATGTAAGGTAATACATCTGAAGAGAAACAAACTAGCACATGATCAGAGCATGCTGAGCTGAGCATGGGCAGTTAGAGCTCAAGAAGCACACTTTGGGTTCCCTGTGGTGAAATCATTAGTTGTGCGTGCAACAGTAGCATCATTTTCCTGGTTTGTATCGCCTTCTATGCCTGTATGTTAAGTATTGTGTGCGGCTTTGGTCTCCCCAGCTCAGGGATAAAGAGGATTAGAGGACTAGACAGTGAAGACTAGAGAGTGGTACTGAAAGTCATGGAATTGCTGCCTTTGAAGAAGAGACTGAAAGGGCTGAAGCTCTTCAGTCTGGAGGTGGGAGGTTGACAGGGAGGAGTATGGCTGTGGTTTACAAATGTATGGATGCAGTGGCCAAGGTGGATGTGTACTTTCACCAAATGCCACACCACTGGAAACTAGGACACTCAAGGGAGTTCGTAGGAGATTGAAAATGGGTGCAATCCTTCCTTATCTGGCTTTTGGAGAACTTCCAGAACATTTTCTCATGGAGAGTGATGAGGGCAGACAGCAGCAGGAGGCTAAGAAGGGTTTGGACAGGTTCCTGGAGAACAAGTCCATAAATTGATGCTAATAGTACTGAGCATGGATGTACCTTATAACATCTTTCATGCTTCCTCAGGCTCCACAACTATCACTGAAGCAATGCATTTTGGAGAACAGCCAGGCTTCATCATTTTACCTAAATAACCTCCTCTGCTGTCACTGTCACACCCACAATTATGGGCTGTAAGGACTTTCTGTTTGATCCACCAGAACAAGGTGTTTCTTATATCTGTTGCACCAAGATGATTGTATAATCCAGGGAAAAAAATAGAAAGGCATTTTCTTTAAAATTTGGGGCATCAGACAGGAAATAGACATATGTATAATTGCATCTTCTGTTGTTTGAAGAATAGCATAATTTTGAGATTGGTCAAAATGCCAGAGAAGATGTAAAACAGTAGTTTATAAAGTGAGTATTTTGCAGTAAAGTATGATTTATAATTCTTAAAGAAAAAACACAACCTCTTCTTAAGGGACTGACTTATAGAAATTAAATGGCTTCTGACAGGTGTTCTATCAGTTTCTTAGCCTCAGTTTTTAACTATTCCTATTACATATATTGTGAACGAGCTTGAATACGTATGTGCTTCCTTTCCTGTTTGTTTTAAAGTCTTATTGAGGGTTTTCCTGCGGTTTTTGGTGTTCATAGTCCCTGAAATCTAATTGTGAGTGAGAACTTTTGAGCTGGTGCTGAAACTTTTAAAATTGCACTTCGTATGTTTTCAAAGCTTGAATGTATGCAATATCAAACTCTAGGCTTTGACTGGTTTGTAAACTGCCGAAGTGTCCATCCAGTGGTTGATTAAAATCTTGGATTTATGTTGGGGTTGTTTTTTTTTAATTGTATAGTTTTCAGCTTTATTTTTCAGAACTTTGTGTTGGTTTTTTTTTTCTTTTTCCATTGCTTTAATTAATGTAATCTCGATTTTAGATTTTGATTTGGTTTTAATATTTTTAGAACAACCATTTTTTACAAATCAATATATAATCAGTATAATTAATGACTATAAGCAATGGGTATAAATGATACCTTCTGCCACCTTAATCAGTCACACATAATAAATTGATATTGAAATCACATAAGCAAGTCCAGGGCTTTATAAAAAATATTTCAGAGACTAAAACCTCTCATTATCTGAGATTGTGCATGAACTTCTTGAGTTGATGCGGTGTATACTGATTAAAGGTAGTCAGACGGCTTTTGAAAACATTGATTTGATTTGATTTTTTTTTAGCCAGCTGAAGCCACTGTAGAGTATTTGTCTGTTGTCTTGCCTTACTCTTTTTCTGCGTCATTGCTTGGTGATAGCAGTATTGGCTACAGAGAAAGTGATGCGCTAATTGTTTACTCTGTTCATCTATACCCCCTCCATCCTAATTTTGTTATTTATATTATTGTGAAACTATGGCTTCCTACAAAAAAAAAAAAAAAATAGCAGCAGTAAAAATGTGTATTAAGACAAATTAATTCCAACTGGTGTTTGAGATTTTTGCTGGCACTGCGTTGCAGGAAAACTGAGTGATCAGCTTGGCCAATTGTCTGAAAGGCAATTTTGTGCTTTACTACAGCAAAATCGATAAGAAAAGGCTGTGAGGCCTGATGATGTATTGTGAAAAATTGTTCAAACACCTTATGCAGGCGTTGGACCTATTGTAAGTTTACTTTTGTAAGTGTACTTGCTGCAGAAAAATGGAAAATAGTTTCAGTGGTTGCTAATTTTTTCTTTTGACTTATAATTACCTGCAAGCAGGTATTCTAGTATTCCCTAAGAGAAATAATTTTAAAAACAGGTGTTCCCCCCCCCTCCTTATTTTACCCATTAATAGGTTTTTCTCTGGCATCCTTCATCTTATATTTCATTTTGATTCTATGTTGCACACATTGTAAAACACACCTCTGTTTATTTGCCAAACTAACAATTTGTCACTGTTTGTGTGTTGACTGGGAAAAAGAGCAAGTTGGAAAGAGGAGATTCAGGAACTGAGTTTTTAAAGTTTGTCTTCTGTGGATGTCCCACAGAACTCTGGAAAATTCCATCACACAGGCAAAGTCAGCAATGACAGGGACTTTGCAGGGTGCAGAGAACATGAGAGAGGTTTTAAATAGCAGTTTAGTAATCTTTTTTTATAAATCTGAATTAGCCCTCTATATAATCTGTACATAAGGAAGATAGAAGATTCTAAAACTGAAGTTAAATGGCATAGCTTCCTCTGAAATAGAGGAGTGACTACAGGTCTTATGCGTCTTTCTTGCTGTAAAACAGGAGGCAGAATGTTTTTGGAGAGGTCTAGTAGAAGCCGTTTAGAAAGCTTCTCACACCTTGCCCCTTAATTAAATCTGGTTTTTCTCTCCTATAGGAATTGGAAGCAATTTACTTCTGTTGCTATTTTGTGCTTCACAAATTAAGCCCTGTTGAATTCATATCCAAAAGTGTCTGCTGTCATAGATTGGAGTTGGGCACTCTGTTTTCGGCCTGACTTGGAAGTTGTTGATCCTCCTCCTTTTACATATTTAGCTCCTAATCTTGGTTCACAAGCTTAGGAAACTTTGGGAATCTCCTCAGGCTGTTTGTGTTCAGAGCATGGTGAATCCTTAATGCTGTAGATACCTTTAATCTCCTCCCAGTCTGTCCTTTAGAGCATCTCTGCCTGTGTAATGATAAGAGCAGGAACAAATCCTGTGAGTCTTGGAGGCAGCAGGTCTGTCTGAATCAACACTCCTTTTTTTAGAGCCAGAGATAAGAGTAGCAAGGACAATGGTCTGAAAAACATGGGTATTTGCATCTGGTACACCTGCCTGCTTGCTGCTTACTTGATTGACAACTGAAATTGAGCACTGGGACTCCTTTGGCCTTTGCGTTTTCTTCCTGCCTTTCTACAGGATGCCATTAGTTACATCCAAAAATCCATTTTTTATCTTTTTTTCAACATTGCATTCTCCCAGCTCTTTAAATCCAAGCCCTTTATTCCATTTGGTGTATGTTGATAGTTTTTGCTTTGGCTGTCAGACAGTAGTCAGGATGGACCCTGCAGGTTACCTCACATGTGTATCCACAAATAACCTGTCAGCTCAGCAGGGCCCAGACTTGGTTGTGTGTGGCAGAAAGTGACTATAAAGGAAAAATGACCACTACTGTCACATAGAGTGAAAAGACTTTGGGTTTTGTGTTGCAGAAAAAAAAACAAGCCCTAAGAGATGTGCACTGTCAATTTTGTCATTAAATATTGAGAGATTTATGTTGCTATAGGCAGGAAAATTTAATTTCACTTTGGTGTAACTGTGAATTAGAAAGCTGCAGGGAAGCTAACTGAACATTAATAAAATCAGTTAGTTTGAGCACTTGTGAACGTAAAGAACAATAATTTGCATCAGGTCAGTACTCATTCGTACTTAAATTGGTCTTGTTTCTTGCATATAGGATATCTGGACTCCTTGATACGTGGAGGAAAGCAAATGAGTGCCATGGTCTTTCGTACAGTATGTCTTGGCAGTGTTAATACCTTTTTTTACCCTAAGTTGCTCTTGCACCTTTACCAGACTTATTGCCAATGTACCATTTTTCTTTTTCTCCAAAATACATAGAGGTTAAAGCCTTTTAAGTACTTTTTTTCCGTTACTATTTAAATTGGAATCACAAAGTATGCAGTCTTTTCCAACCTGTTAAAATATGGAAACATTCACTCATTCAGATGTATTTCCATTCTGTGCTGTTTAGGCACACAAATTAAGCAACTGTTTGTCAAGCAAGATATCATGATGTTGATCTGAGTAAAGTTTTAAGTCTGATAAACTTACATTCTGTCTTTAATCAGCAAATAATTTGAGAAGCCTAGACTCCATGCATATTCAAGAGCGAGAGCAGCACAACCTGGAGATGATTCTGCATGCTGAATCTGAGTTTGTCTCTGAAAGAGGCTGTTTATAGTCTGACTGCTGCAAAGTTGATTTTTCAGAGGTTTGTAACTTGGCCAGAGTTGAGCTGTTTTCACAGGTAGCGACCTGCTAAATTTCAGATCTTTACTTCAGAGCAAGATGATGCTAGAGCCGTTTGACAAGATGGTCACCATTTTTCTTATTATGGATAAAACAGTGTACTGTCTTCCCTGGCCTCTTCAGAAGCAAGGGAGTGTTTTGGTTGAAATTGTTAGAGCAGAAATTTGGAATAGAAAACTTCAGCCTATCTTTTAGAAGTCAACGCTTACAGAAGCAACTGGAAATGCCCAGCATTTCTTATTGGAGGATAATTTGAATATTGAGGACATTCCTGCTCCATCTCTACTAATAAAGAAGCTTGTAATAAAAATGATTGCCCTTTCCAGAGTGAGAAAAAATAAAGGCAGCTTCAAGCATCAATGAATGAAAATATTTTCAAATGAATAGTTTGATGTCTAATAGTGGCAAGTTTATTTTAGAAAGCTGTTTTTATATAACACGACTGGGGTGGGGGGAGGGAAGATAATGAGATACCACTTTTTTTTTATATCTAAAAAGTACCTTTTTATTCACCCAAGCGTAGTCATTCACAACTACTGATTTTACTGAAGAACCTTTTAAAATCCAAATAATTATCTTTGCAAAAAGAAAGAGCACAAGTGAGTTGTCTTATTCATACTTTTGCTCATGTGGAAATTTTCTTACTGAATTAACTAGCCCTCAAAAGTGGAGGCACTGTCTTTGCCTAGGTTTTGCAAGTTTTGGGGGCCATATATATGCCATATGGGAAACACTGGTTTGTTACGTCAGGAATTCTAATGTATTTTGTACTGAAAACAGGTCTCTGGTATCTGTAGAGTCTTCTGTAGTGAGGTCCCTTACTGCTAAAATATGACTAATCGGTTATGTGAGGTTTAAGTGACATGATGAGCATCTCTACTGTTGATGCAGTCAACTACTACTTACTACCATTGCATAAAGCTGAAATGTTTTTATTAAATGGAATTTATATGGACCCTCTTTTAAAATAATCTCTAAGGCTATACATTGGGGTTTTTTAAATGTCTTCATATTTAAGGTGAGAAACATTATGTGATGCCACCTTGTCTCTTTTCTGTAAGTAAAACAATGTTTTTAGGAGTTTCATCTCTTCAGCTTCTTTCCATACATTACAAAACATCATTATGTACATACATTACATACATTAGCAAACCCATTATAATGTATAAGTATTTCAGGAAGAAGACTGAAGTTTAAAAATAAGTAAGGAAGGAAATCAGCACATTTTTAAGTACTCAAGTACAAACAGATATTGGGAAGCAATGCAGATATAAGTTAAACACCAAGATTTCCAGGTTACACCTCCGTTAACTTAAGTGATCATTTCATATGTGTTTTCAATGGAAAAATAATGAAATGTCAGTCTTTAAGCAAAATCTTTTGCCTCTTCAAATGAGTTAATAATAGAGGCAGTCATTTAAGTTGTGCCTTGACATGGAAAAGTTTTAGGTTTATTATGCTCTCCCACACCCTCCTTTTTGCAGAAGTCAAAATTCAGTAATCCAATTTCCTTTAAGCATGTATTTTTCAAGGAGTTGCCTGTCATGGGATACATTATATAAATAATGTTGATTTTCTCGTAGCCCCAAAAGGAAAACGAAATTATTTTTCGTATTAGACTGACTTTTTTACTGATTAAACAAAAATAATGGCAAAAAATCTGTGATTACAATGCAAA
Source organism: Psittacula echo (assembly GCF_963264785.1). Lineage (NCBI taxonomy): Eukaryota > Metazoa > Chordata > Aves > Psittaciformes > Psittacidae > Psittacula > Psittacula echo. The sequence goes on from NC_137735.1 coordinate 146,699,204, forward strand.
GGAAAATAGAATTTAGAAATACTCTTGATGACCAGTTCAATAAGCAGCCTCTTCCTCTGTTAACAAATAGAAGAATACACATTTGGGAATTTGTTTGAAATACTGTAACTGTATTCTGAAAACCTAAAATACTTGCTTTTATTTAGTACATTCTTGCCATTTATGCTCACAGTGAAACTAGGAGCAGGTTTACAGACACTCTAAGTAAGAAGGCCATTCTAGTCTTGAATATGATCCATCTTCTACTCTTTAGTTTGAACTTGAGGCTCTTGGGAATGCCATCAGGTTTTGTTCTCTTGCTTTCTGGTAGTCTGGATTGGTTCCTGCAAGGATCTTGTGAGATGCCAGATTACACAGGTGAGAGATTGCATGTTGTGTCATCGCTTCTGTACTAGCAGTGGAAAACACTTCATCCTGTTGGTAAATGTGGTCAGATTTGCATTAAGCAGTGCTGTAATTGGCCTGTAAGCACTAGATAATGTGGGGTTATTTTTTTTATTTTTTTTTTTTAACTGGAATGTCTAATTTTCAAGAGTGCCTTGGTTCGGTACAACTTAGCAGGTTTAGCTGAAGAGCATTGCAAAGGAGAGGGCATTATATACTTGGCCTGGTGCACTGAATTGCATTCTTACTTTAAAACCTTAGTTTAATGTAATGAATCATTTACCAAACTAATTGTGCATTCTTTAACTGAAGACCTCGTTTAACTAGAGAACCAATTTTTGCCAATTCGTATCCATAATCAACTTAAGTTTTGTTTTGTTTTGTTTTTTTAGTGAAGACCACTTCAGGTATCCTTAAACCTTAGTCAGATACTAAATGCACTAGGTGTGCATCAGCAATTCACATCATGTCTGTGGTTAGCTTTACAGACAGAGTCCTCCACTGGGACTCTGTCATTGTCCTTGTTTGGCATTTATTCAGGTAAATGGCAAGTTGTGCCTGATCATTGCCAGATGCATTGCTCTTCTTCCTCTTAACCATCTCTGCAGGTCAGTGCATTGAATCATAGAATCATAGAATCATAGAATAGTTAGGGTTGGAAAGGACCTTAAGATCATCTAGTTCCAACCCCCCTGCCATGGGCAGGGACACCCCACACTAAACCATGCCACCCAAGGCCTCATCCAACCTGGCCTTGAACACCACCAAGGATGGAGCATTCACAACCTCCCTGGGCAACCCATTCCAGTGCCTCACCACCCTCTCAGTAAAGAATTTCTTCCTTATATCCAATCTAAACTTCCCCTGTTTAAGTTTGAACCCATTACCCCTTGTCCTGTCACTACAGTGCCTAATGATGAGTCCATCCTCCGCATCCCTATAGGCCCCCTTCAGATACTGGAAGGCTGCTATGAGGTCTCCATGCAGCCTTCTCTTCTCCAGGCTCAACAGCCCCAACTTTCTCAGCCTCTCTTCATACAGGAGGTGCTCCAGTCCCCTGATCATTCTCGTGGCCCTCCTCTGGACTTGTTCCAACAGTTCCATGTCCTTTTTATGTTGAGAACAGCAGAACTGCACACAATACTCCAAGTGAGGTCTCAGGAGAGCATAGTAGGGAGGCAGGATCACCTCCTTGGACCTGCTGGTCACGCTCCTTTTGATGCAGCCCAGGATGTGGTTGGCTTTCTGGGCTGCAAGCGCACACTGAAGCCGGCTCATGCTCATTTTTTCATCGACCAACACCCCCAAGTCCTTCTCTGCAGGGCTGCTCTGAATCTCTTCTCTGCCCAACCTGTAGCTGTACCTGGGATTGCTCCGACCCAGGTGTAGGACCTTGCACTTGGCATGGTTGAGGTGGGGCCCCACTTACCTATACTCCCCCCACCATCCTTAATAAGTAAACAGGTGAAGAATGAATTGGAGAGTCTCCTTTCTGTTGAGACCTGTCTGTTCTGAGGTGAAGAGATATGTCCTTCCCCTTTACCTCCCTGATGGAAGTCACAATGTTTAGTCATGGCTGTTCCCTTACTATGAAAATACTAAAGGCTAAAAAATTGGATATGCCTTTTTGTGGGCACTTGGCTGGTATTTGCGGAAAAGAGTTATGTGAGGGAAATAATGGCACACTTAGAAGGCACAGCCACACAGTTTTCTTATATATTCCTACACAGGAACTCATGGCACCAAAGAGAAGATTTGCAAACATTTTCTAAGCCAGTCTGTCAGTCCAGTTTTCTGCTTCATGGAGAAATGTTTTCATAAGGAAATATATACTGCCTCTGTTTAGCCTGAGTATTAAAAACTCAAGGAAATGCTGGGTACCTTTCAGAGACCCTGACTGCCATGGGTAACTGATGGCCATTACATTTCTTTTATCAAGACTCAAACCCATGTATTTGCTTAGTGTTTCACTGATTTTAAGACAAAAAGGATGCAATTAATTTATATTTTGTTTCTAGCTACAGTACTTGCTGTTAAAATATAGTGCATTTCTCACAGTAAATTTTATTTTTATTCTCTGTCCAAGTTGGATAACGGAGATGAGCAAGCAGCCCAGATAAGACGTGAACTAGATGGACGACTGCAGTTGGCAGAACAAATGGCAAGGGTAAGTGGTTGCTTTCATGTACCAAGAGCCTATCTTTATGTGAGACTGGATAGAATGATACATAGTGTGTGTTTCCAGTTTCTGATTCTAAAGATAACCAGAAGATAATTTGAAAACAGTCTGGCAGATGCTTTTCTTCCTGGACTGGTGTATCTGTGTCAGCAGGGGTAGGGAGAAAGCAAAACTTATCTTTGGAAAGTCCTATGCTATGTGAGCCTACATTTCCTTCATCAGTAAGTCCAGTAATGAAACAACAGGTATATTATTTTCACATTCGGGATGATGTTTTTCAGAAGTAAAATAAGTCATCTTTTATATGCACAAATACATTATGCAGTGCTTAGGGTATAACCATGATATCTTACTACAGTTCTGTGTGTGATAAGTGAGTCTTGTAGGTCAAGCAGTGATGACTGGGTACATGATAAATTCTTTCTTGTAAATTTTAGAAAACCAAGCCTATTTTTCTCACCTATAGCTTGCATTTTATTTCACTGGACAGGATTATACCCATCTCTATTAAATAGCACAGCTAGGACTGGTATTGTCCCCAGCCACCTCTTTCTATATTTTGAGGAAAGACTTCTTTATCATAGAGGTCAGTCTCAAGTCTCTTCAATCTCCTGTAAAGCCTGGGCTTATAATCGAAGTTGTCCAACAATCCTGTTTGTTCTGTTATCTTCTTCTTGCTTTTAGCTCTAAAAGTTACAAAATATTGGAAGCATGTGTGTTATATTGTGTATGTATACAGAAAAAGCTATATTAATACTATAGCAATTGTAGAGCAGTTAAGATTTGCTTGTTTCTGTAAAAGGAAAAAAATAGTATTTAGGTCTATGAAGTTCATAAATAACAGCTTAGAGGTGTAATCTTCCTAAAAAGCAAAGTGCTGTCCATAAAAGTTTCAAATTCATTTTAAAGCAAGTGAAAATTCTGAGCACTGTTCATACACTTCACAGCTGCAGGATTTTTGGGTTTTGTTTATTTTTTTAACAAAAAGTTTATTTATCCATGTTTTACTCAAACCATTACTTGAAAATTCTCATGGTTGCCATGGTGTCAGCTGCACAGTTTTGCACAGAATAAGAAGCTCCATGCCTTGCGTTTACATCCAAGTCACAAATCAGAGTTTTCGTACATCTCTTTTTAAACTGCTTAAAATGCAGATTTTCGGGTTTTTTTTCTGGTGAACTTTGAAAACTAGTCACAACTGTAGCAGCTGTGAGAATTATTCCGGTCATTTAAGCCTAAGCAAGCAAATGCTGCAAAATATGAACTTTATTCTCGGAGCTGAAAACCGAGGTAAAAAGCTTTCTGACAGTGGATTATGTATTCTAGTATCTTTGCTGGTAAAGAAAAAGGTTTTCAATGATTACCTGCCTCTGAGAGAATTATTAAACCATAGCCTTAAAAGGTCAGCTCAGCTTAAGAGAATTCTTTCCATATAGTATTTTGTTGTTGAGGTTCCTGGAATACATCACTTGCTGATTCTACAAGTTGTTAATTATATATGAGAAGTTTATTTTAGCAGAAAATGTAATTTAGCCTATTTAATGGAGATAAAAACCATAGAAATATGTTCACCTCTGACAGAAGAAAGTAGTGGGGAATTTGTGCATCTATTTGCCCATCTGTTTCTTCGTATGACTATAAAGTAGTTGAAATCAAAGTATGTATGACCAAATGGGGTTTTCTAGTTGTTGTAAGTGGTGCTCTGTTTTTCTAAGATACTTTTTGTTGTCATATGAAGAGACTACTCAGTGTCGTTTCTCCTTAAGAAAAACATCCTAAAAATCCATTTTAGCACTCCATAAATCCAGGCCTAAAGGCTAATGTGTACATCTGATCAGTGTCTCATATCTGTCCCCAGGATCTCTATTTCAGAATATATTCTAGTGTGTTGCTGTCTGAGTTCCCAAAATTCCAGCCCTGTGCTGGGAGATGTGTTCTTCAGATGATCTGCGCTTTTCAAATCAACTTCATTACATTCCTGTGCAGATGTACAAAAAAACAGTGAGCCAAACTCACTACTCTTGTTGTGTCTCTAAATTATTTTAAATATTAGGGCAATAGCAGTTTGCTACAAATTCACCATCTTAAAAAAAGCAAGTAAAAAGGTGGGGTAGGAGGTGGGAGGGATGAAATTTGTAGACCTCAGAGTCTTTATGGAGGATTTTTATCCTGGTTTTGTGAAGGAGAGCGTTGGCTACAAGCATCCAGCTTTTGCACAAATAAAGGCCTCCATGTATTCTGTTAGTGCTGTCTGTGGAAGATTATGGCAGTAAAAAATATACAGCAAAAGGTTTTGTGGAAAGTTTCCTTGATTTTTACATTTGGGATGGAAGAAGCATCTTAACAAGAGGAAGGATCTTTTAACAGCATAGTAACAGTCTGTCTTTGGTGTTGGCATATTATTTGTATGTTCCTCAGAGGATAAGGTACATTTTGAAAATCAATGTAAAGTGGAGTGTTCTGGCTAGAGCACCTTGAACCTTACCTTGTATTTTTAGTTTCTAACTCCTAAATAACTTTTTTCTTTTTCAACCTGTAATATGCTGGCTCTGTAAAGCTGTAATGAGCCAGATGACTGGACTTTCTGGAGGTGTTTTGAGTCACAGTCAACTTGCTTGTTCTCAGTTATTGAAACAAAATCAGCTGTAAAGGTTTTAATAGAAAACATTTAATGATGCTCCTTAAAATAGCTGTCGACAAAAATTGTCTGGTTTAGGAGCAGAGTACCTACCTTTGCAGACAGTACAGAGGGAGCTGGGTTTGTTTCTCATTTATATGTAAATCATTTACATTTTTGTTTAATCTTGAGTCACATATTCTCTCAAACTGCCCTATATTTTATGCACAGTATAGGGAGAAAGTGTACATAAAATTGGCTCTGTACATGTTCATAGAAGCATTGTATATGAAGAAAGTGATTTTTATGTTCTCTCCAACACTTACGTTTAAAATAATCCCATGTGTAATAATTCAGCATTACTTTCAAAATGAATGGCATGTTATTAAAAATAGAAATAAACAATTATTAGAATTTAATATCCTGGTTGTTGTTTAACATTTTATTTTTGAAGCATGAATATGATTGATTTATTTTTGGTAGCATGGGAAATGGGTAAAGCAACAAAATTATTAGTAGACAGTTCATTTTGCCAGTTTCTAAAATATGTGAAGGTAACATTAAAGGTATATTATCAATTCAGACACTTAAAACACATGTATTAGAAATGTCTAATGTGTAGATAATTAGGCTGGTTTTATGGCTAAAGGATTCTGGGTGGAGGGAGAAGGGAGGGAAAGGAGGAACAATAGATTCCTTTTTTACAAATGTCCGGTTTTTTTTTTCTTTTTTTATCAAAGAGGTAACTTGTCCACTGCATTTGAGGAATGTGATGGAATTCTCAATTCAAATTACATTTCTTTTTGTTAAAGTTAACTGTATTTATGGCATGTGATTAGCCTTTGCATGAAAAAATAAACACTGGAGTTAAGACTTATTAAATATTTCTCTTAGCTGAGAACAAACTGAGAGTAAATTAACATGATGTATATTGTGGGGTGATTTTTTTCCTCTCTGTTAAAATATATCTTCCAAGGAAAGAAAATTCCCAAAATTCATAACAAGAGAAATGGAGAATACGTACATTGAAGAGTTGCGGTCCTCGGTGAATTTGCTGATGGCAAATTTGGAAAGTCTTCCTGTGTCTAAAGGTGGGCCAGAATTTAAACTGCAGAAGTTAAAGCGATCACAGAATTCTGCATTCTTGGACATAGGAGATGAAAATGAGGTTCAGCTGTCGAAGTCTGATGTGGTCCTCTCCTTCACATTAGAGGTAATAACGTTTCACAGAGAACTTGTCAACAATTTAAATTAAAACAATATCTGTGTCTTGATGCTTTTTTGTTATTAATCCTTCCTTAGTAATTTTAAAATTTTATGTTAAAGAAGTGAATTATTATTTGTCTCTTTGACCATTAGCAGTTAGAATACAGCTATGATGTGATGCATTTTCCTCTTGCGGCAGTAGTTGTATTTGGGCCCACACAGCTGTGTGGGCAGTTGACTCTCCCACACAAATGTAACTTCAAATGAATTTCAGTACATTAAATACCTCAGGAAGCTTTTGAATGTAATAGTGGAACACTGTTGTTATCAGGAACTCATTCATAGAATTTTATAAACAAATTGTGTTTTTTCACTGGGAGCATCTAGAGAATAAACAAAAAGGAAAAACTGCTGGTGATCATAGTGGATTTTTATGAACACCAGAAATGTAGACTATAAGGTCTGGTGAACTTAGCTTCACCTCCACACACACCATCACTGATCTAAAAACCACAGATATTCTGCAAGGTTGGTAATCTGCACTTTACCCTGCATAAGGCAAAAACTGTACATGTAGCAGGTTTTAGCAGGGCAAATTTTCACTTTAAACGTGGTGTTAACCATGTAAATTGAGTTTCTTGCTGGACAAGATATTTAGTATATCTTACTGAATCTCAGTGGTTAGAAAAGCAAAAGTAAATGGCTGAACTGATATTCATGTAGACTGGAACATGGAATATCTGCTCTTTTTCTGTGCAAATGAACAAATAAGAAAAGCTTATTACATTTCCTTTTAGACAGACTATTTTTGGAAAATCTGAGGTTGTGTGCACAATTTCACATTTCTGGAATCACACATAAACGTATCCATATCATGTCTTTAGATGTCTTTACCCTAAATTGTAAGGTTACCAGCAAAATCCCCACTGAGGGCTGCTGCACAAACATGTGAACAAACAGGAGATCTATAATGTGTCTAAACATTAGTATAAAAATTTATAACATTTATAATGTTGTGGTAGGAATGGGGCTTGCTGGCGAAGGTAGGAGATACCCATCACTGCATCACTGCAAGTGACAGGGACTGTTACTGCAAGTTGGATGTTTCCTCAGACAGCCTGTTTGCAGAAATTTGTAACATAAAATATCAAAGTAGTAGGAGAAGACTTAATCACTTACGTTCTTTAGCTATTGGACAGTTTCAGAAATAGACAAGAAATACTTAGGAAGCTGTTTATCAGCTAATGAGCTAGTAAATCAGCTAGTGACAGTCTCCTTCCTAATGAAATGCAACTTTTATCATTGCTGGAATTCAGAATTGCTACCAAAGACAAATGTACTGTGCAATTAAATTGGAAAGTCAAGGAAAAGTATCAAGATAAAAATGAATAAACATCAAGTCTGCATTCGACATTTGGCATGTGTTTGGCATGTGGAAAGACCTTATAGGCAGTATTAGCTAGAAGGATCTCTAGTGCAGTGTCTCAGTGATCATTGAATTGCTGGACCACAAAAGATGGAAAATAAAGATGATTACATCATTTTCACTGAACTGCTATTGTTATTTATAAAGGATAATAGGCAATGTTGATAATTTATGAGCAATGTAAAGATGTAATAAATGATCAATGTCATCTCACTGTAATACTACCAAACTAGTAATTCTACAAGACATCTAACTCTTACTAATGTCTGTAAGTTTTAAAGTACAGAGGATTTACAGCTATGGGTGAAGTCTGGCTGAACATACTTGAATTGAAACAAACTAGCAAATTTGTAAATATTTTAATAGCAAAAATATTTTAGTAGCTGCTTCCTGACCTAAGACATGAATTGTCTCTAATGAGACCAAAAGTAGCCATTACTTTTGTAATATATAAAAACAGTCAATGAATATTGGGGTTTGTTACAGTTCAGTTGAGGACAACTTCTCTGATGATTAACTGGTTTTCCCAGTTTCTTCTCATAGGCCCAAATGGGGCTGGAAAGAAAGCAGATTTCCCAAAGCAAGAAGGGAAACCTGTCTCTCTTCTCAAATCTTCTCTGAATTAGAAACATCTGAAGTGTAAAAATTCCACTAATTTCACACTGTGACAAGCTGTAAGGTTTAGAAAAGGCGGAGAGCATTTGAAGTAGGGCTGCGTTTTGCTCTTCTGAGCTATAACTGAGTAGTTTAGAGGAGATAGAAAAGCTATGGGATCTGCCAAGCTGAGATTTTCCCTGGTGAGGAAATTTCTCAGAGTGCAGCTGGTGAGGGTGACTTTTTCCCTTTCTCTTCCTCCCATCCCCATATGCGTGCTGAACCTGACTGCAAGTACCGAGCTGGGAGAAGGAAAAGAGGTTGGTAGTGGGGGAAAAACATCACAGCAGCTGATAGTGGTGCCCTAACCTGTCTCATGCTCAGCACAACACCAAATTGCTTCTGAGATTCAGAGGTTGCAACCGCCAGTGTCACAGCACCACTATTAACCTTTCAAAATGTGATCAGTGTACTTGTCTTGTTTGCACTCTGACTTAGTAATCTATTAATTCTATAAGTACTTACTTAGGTGACTGCTTAAAAGATACATTTCCTCATGTATTAAGACTTAGAATTATATTTAGATGTTTGTCTCAAATTCAACTACTGGCATTTAAATTATAATTGGAGTCAGGTTTGGTCATTATCCAAGTAGAAACAAAGCAAAAATTTCAATTTCTACTATATGTTGTTGAAAGTGACATAAGAAGGCAAAATTAAGACTTTGTTTCAGAATGTTTGAGTGAGGGGTTTGAACACTGATTTATTTATTTATTGTATTTTACCTGTATGGAGCCTAGTACTGCAATAGCTGTGTTATGTAATGTTTTCTGAAGGATAAACCATTTGCCTTCTTTCCCACAGATTGTTATAATGGAGGTCCAAGGCTTAAAATCAGTCGCTCCCAATCGTGTTGTCTACTGCACCATGGAAGTAGAAGGGGGACAGAAGCTTCAGACAGACCAAGCAGAAGCTTCCAGGCCACAGTAAGCCACTCTGCTGTTGCTGCATCCAGCGTCTCTTTCCTTCTTATCATGGGAGAACCTAATGAACTATCTTTAACAGTTTTTACAATTAAAATTAATTGTAAAAGCTCTAGGTTATGTGAAGGTTTTTTTACTGGGTAGTTATCTTAAATTCCTTCTGAAAAAATAAAATACAAATAATAATTATGGTGAAATAAGTACTAAGTGTGAATACTGTCCAAATGAATACCATTGAACGTATGTGTGAGGAAAAGAGCTAGAGACTGCATCCTCTGAAAATACAAACCTCATGATAGATGTTAGCCTGAGGGGATTTTATGTATTCTAGGTTAATGCGCAGGTGGCCTTGTGGAGTGTAACTTGTACAACTGGTGGAAAATCAATGCTCAGTAATCAATCTTGACAAAGCTTACTCACCTGCTGAGCCTATTTCATTTTAAATTATAGATCCACTTCTTTCAATTAATTTTTGAGGGAGGCAGTCAGCAAACTGACTTGGAGGGGGATAACATCGTGCCTTCTGTAGTTGAAGCAGTCAGAGTGGCAAAGAGAAGTAAAATTAAGTGTGGATTTTGGTTGATTTGTCTGACCTACACACTGACTTCAGACACTTTTCTCTCTGTTAAAATGTCATTTGGAAGCTTTTGTAGATAACTTTCCAGACAGTGTGTTGGGGTTTTACTGGCACCATAGTGTGCCTCATGAAAGACAATTTAAAAATTGCAGTTGTTACAGTATCTGAGAACATCTTCAGCAAAGCTGTGTTGGTAGTTTCTATTCCATTCAGGCCACAGATACAGACTTCTCCTAGGGAAAATTATAACCACAGGGTTTAATCTGCCTCTTTTGGGGTTGGAGGAGGAGGAGATCTAATTTGGTGGTCTTTCTCCTAGTTGCAGCAAATTCCCTTAGCAAGTAAGCCAGCAGCCTACTCCAGTGATATATTCAGACAGCTTTGCAGAACTCTAAATATGCGGGACAAGATGTAAAATTCACTTGTCATAGTCCCTGGCTGTGTTCTGTCTCCAGGGCATAGGAATGCTCAGTCTTATCATTTGCATGTGGTACATGAGGAATTTCTAGAAGCAACATGGCACAAAAAGACACACAGATGCACACACTGAAGCAAGGTCATTAGTGAATATGCAACATCCCGTGCTCATCTGTGGACCCGTTGAGGTGTTCTCTGGTAGCATGAGGTCTCATGAGAGTCACAGGGCTTCCTCATGGAGGCCATGTCTCCAAGCTGTGCTTTGTCTTCAGACTCAGAGTTGCTCTCATACCATTGCCTACAATGAGTGCCTCCAACCTTTGCCTACTTCACAGTCAAGGCTCCCATTTCTTCTGAGTCTTTTCTCACTCTTGAACTTGTAAACTTCTGTTTTAAATGGTCAGCTAACCTCCGATGTCATTGGAACGGGTCTTCAAATCTCCCTGATTACCTAGAATGCACAGATTCTTGAATCTTGGGCACAGTTACTTTTCCAGAAAACAGTCTGCACGTGTTAAGGGTTTTGTTTCTTTCTAGCCATTTCCAGATATGGTGAACAAAACATAGTAGGCATGGTTCATGGTAAATTCATGGTTTACTTATTACATACTGAGAGCTGAGGGTTAAGGAAAAGGTTGTAAAACCGATCAGAAGATATATATTGTGTATAGATATATTTGGTAAAAGTTAATAACAGATAAGTTGGTTTTCCTACCTGTCAGATAAATAGAAACTTTGTGAAAAGGAAATTCCAGAATATATGGATTCAATATAAGAACAACTGGAGTCTTTCTAGAAAAAGGAAATGATGTTAGGACCTGCTCTGAGCTTGTAAACTTATTTATTTTCAGGCTCAATAGGTATAAGTTGATTGAATATGGGAGAAAGGTTACCGGCTATCCCATGTAAGTGAAGTTATGTCAGAAACTTACTTAATCAGAAAACTCATATGGATTTGTGTGGGAAAAATTATGCATCTTCAGGAAATTGATGACTGAACCATACAGTGGAAGGACAGACATGGGAGTTACTAGTGCTGTTGACCTGCTGTCCTACAAAACAGTGTTAACATGAAGGGACATGGCTGGTAGAGCTTTAAAATGTATCTTGTTCTTGTGGTCTTCTGAGTTGTGCTGCTTTCCATTTCTGGCAAGAGTAATTATGAGACACTGCATACAGTATGATAACGAGCATATAGAGACATGTAGTTTGTAAGCATATATAGAGATGTAGTTTGAGGCAATGGAGGAGGATATTAAATTAGACAAGCATGAAAATAGCAAATTATGGCCTAACAGTAAAGAAGATGGAGGAAGCTGCCTATGGAATGAGAGATTCTCTATACCACAGCTTAATTTTTCTGTTAGAGCCAAACCAGGTTTTCTCGATGGTAGCAATATTGCTTTGTTTTGATCAGTGGCAGGGGCAACTAAGAGGGCTTGGCACAGTCTAATCAGAAATTGATGGTAGTGGAAGAGAGCCCAGGAAATACTGTTATAGGCATGGAGGAGTCACAGAATCACAGAATCACAGAATATTAGGGATTGGAAGGGACCTCAAAAGATCATCTAGTCCAATCCCCCTGCCGGAGCAGGAACACCTAGATGAGGTTACACAGGAAGGCATCCAGGCGGGATTTGAATGTCTCCAGAGAAGGAGACTCCACAACCTCCCTGGGCAGCCTGTTCCAGTGTTCCGTTACCCTCACTGAGAAGAAGTTTCTTCTCAAATTTAAGTGGAACCTCTTGTGTTCCAGTTTGAGCCCACTACCCCTTGTCTTACCATTGGTTGTCACCGAGAAGAGCCTGGCTCCATCCTCGTGACACTCACCCTTTATATATTTATAAACATTAATGAGGTCACCCCTCAGTCTCCTCTTTTCCAAACTAAAGAGACCCAGCTCCCTCAGCCTTTCCTCATAAGGGAGATGCTCCACTCCCTTAATCATCTTTGTTGCCCTGCATTGAACTCTCTCCAGCAGTTCTCTGTCCTTCTTGAAGTGAGGGGCCCAGAACTGGACACAATATTCCAGGTGTGGTCTCACCAGGGCAGAGTAGAGAGGAAGGAGAACCCCTCTTGACCTACTGACCACCCCCCTTCTAATACACCTCAGGATGCCATTGGCCTTCTTGGCCACAAGGGCACAGTGCTGGCTCATGGTCATCCTCCTATCCACCAGGACCCCCGGGTCCCTTTCCCCTTCACTGCTCTCTAGTAGGTTATTCCCCAACCTGTACTGGAACCTGGGGTTGTTCCTGCTCAGATGCAGGACTCTACACTTTCCCTTGTTATATTTCATCAAGTTTCTCCCTGCCCAACTCTCCTGCCTGTCCAGGTCCCGCTGGATGGCAGCACAGCCTTCTGGCGTGTCAACCACTGCTCCCAGCTTAGTGTCATCAGCAAACTTGCTGATAGTACACTCAGTTCCCTCATCCAGGTCATTGATGAAGATATTGAATAATACTGGCCCCAGTACTGACCCTTGAGGCACTCCACTAGATACCGGCCTCCAACTCGACTCCACCCCATTGACCACAACTCTCTGGCTTCTGCCCTTCAGCCAGTTTGCAGTCCACCTCACCACCCGACCATCCAGTCCACACTTCCTCAGTTTAGCTGTGAGGATGCTGTGGGAGACTGTGTCAAACGCTTTACTGAAGTAAAGGTAGACCACATCCGCTACTCTGCCATAATCCAACCACCTTGTTATGTCTTCATAAAAGGCTATGAGGTTGGTCAAGCACGACTTCCCCTTGGTGAAGCCATGTTGACTGCCCCTAATGACCCTCTTATCCTTGATGTGCCTTGAGATGGCACCAAGGATAAGGTGTTCCATCAGTTTCCCAGGGATGGAGGTGAGGCTGACCGGTCTATAGTTACCCGGGTCCTCCTTCTTGCCCTTTTTGAAGATTGGAGTGACATTTGCTTTCCTCCAGTCCTCAGGCACCTCTCCCATTTCCCAAGACTTGGCAAAGATGATGGAGAGTGGTCCAGCAATGACTTCAGCCAGCTCCCTCAGTTCCTGGGGGTGCATCCCATCTGGACCCATGGATTTATGGATGTCCAGATTGCTCAGTTGCTCCCTAACCCAGTCCTCATCAACTAAGGCAAACTCCTCCAATTTCCTGACTTCCTCTGGGTCCTCAGGGGTATGGGGCTCCTCAGGACAGCCTCCAGCAGAGTAGACAGAGACAAAGAAGGCATTCAGCAGCTCTGCCTTCTCTGTATCTTCTGTCACCAGGGCACCCACCCCATTCATCAGTGGGCCTACATTACCTCTGGTGTTGGTTTTATCTGCCATATATTTGAAAAAGCTCTTTCTGTTGTCCTTGACCCCTCTCACCAGGTTTAATTCTAAGGAGGCCTTAGCTTTCCTAGTTGCCTCCCTACATCCTCTGACAACAGCCTTGTATTCCTCCCAAGTGGCCAGCCCCTCCTTCCATGATCTGTAAACTCTCCTCTTCCATTTGAGCTTACCCAGCAGTTCCTTGTGTAACCACACAGGTCTCCTGGCTCCCTTCCTTGACTTCCTACGTGTCGGGATGCTTTGATCTTGAGCTTGGTAGAAGCAGTCCTTGAATGCTAGCCAACTATCTTGGGTCCCTTTACCTTCAAGCAGCCTTGCCCAAGTTTCAGAAGACTTAAGTCTTAAGATTTAAGACTTGAGTCCCCAAGTTTCAGAAGACTTAAGGTGTCTCTTTTTTTCTCTCTCCTATCCCAGCATGTGTTCAGTCCTTCTCAGATTGTTCTTACTTTTATGACCAACACATCCCTTGCCCTACATAGTCATCTGCCTCCTCTTGCCCCTCTGTTTCTTCCAGCAGTCATCACTATTCCCTGATGAGCACCTGCTGGAAAGGGTCAGTCACAGGGTGAAGATTTGGATGTTCTCCTGAAAGGGGGGTTTTGGGGAGAGATAGAAACAGAAGTGATTTTCGCTCCTGTTAGTAATGGTGCTACTACTGGGAAGAGAGATGCCTTCTTTCCCCCTCTGTCCTTTGGCAGCAGTGGGCAAAGGCATGTAAGTAGAGGCCAGTGACCAGCTGGGCAAGCGCAGCCGGCCCATCTCTTTTCTAATACAGACAATACAAGCTGTGGGCTGCCCTCAGCTGCTGCCTGCTTTGCCTGCTGCTGGACCTGGCTCCTTCCTGGGATAACTTTTTGTAATGTCATTCTCATAGGAAGGAAAATAACCAGTGAGGCAGGAGGATAAAACACAAAACATTGTGAGGTGGGGGGAGGAAGAATCAACTAGTGTAGTTCAGCTCAACTCTTCAAATCACTAGCAGTAACATATTTACACTGACAAATACCAGACAAATGAGAACATAACTTCAGATTTTATATAGAACATGCAGCTAGAAAAGGGTAGCAAAGTGCTCATACTGAGCATAGAATGAGACAGTGATGGAAAGTGAGTGATTACCACCAGCCTGCTGTGGGAGACTGACGAGAGCTCCAAATCAAGTGCTTGTCACATACATTTTTGAAGTTTGTTTATCATTTTGAACTGGCAGCTACATCTGTGAAAAAGGCAGTATAAAGAATTATTTATGCCCATTTTTTTTCCATCTGCAAAACATCAGTGTATGCAGTGCAATGCTGCTACTCAGTCAGAAGTTTCAAAAGCTGTGACAGTGGCAAGAAGAAAATTAAGTACTAGGATGAATGCGTTCAGAATGGAGTGCAAGCCAATGTGTCCTTAGAGTGGAGATGAATAGAAGCATGAGTCAAGTGGAGACTTAATTCAGGATTTATCCACTATTCCAAAATGCTGAATATTTTCTCAACTATTTTTGTGAGCATTTATTTAAGTATTCCTCTGAATCCCTGAATGCTACCATAAGAATAATAAGGAAATGGGAAACAATGTCCTTTCTTAAAGGAGAAAGACCTAGTTAGAGTCCCAGAGAGGAGAGCACAGCTTTTATCTGTAAGAAATATTTTCTGGTTTCTTACTGCCTTTAACCCTTGTCTGCTTTCTAGCCCTTTGAATAATAATTTTGTAAGTTTATACTGAGGTGCTTCATTTTCTTCTTTAACAAGCAAAATAAAGCACTTTCAATATGAATGTTACTGAGTAGCAAATGGTCATTCTAAAATGCAAATGCTACAAACCAGTATATATTGACTTAGTTTAAGTCTTGGATAATTTTGCAGACAGATCAGTTATACAGCTTCACATGCAAACCCTACAAAATTTTTATTACTGCCTGTGAAGCATTTCTTCATTCCTTCCAGATGTTTTTCTGCCTTTTAGTCCTGCTGAAAATCCCTCCAACATAGCCTGTGACCTTTTCTGCCAGAAATCAGTAGGCAGAGCCTCCAGAAGGCTCCTTCAGTTGTGTGAAGCTTTGCATAACTTTGTTGCTGTGACACCACAGGGGGTTATCTTGCAAAATCCTGTGCTAATTTCATTTTTCAGATATTACTGATGTGGCTTAGCTTTTAGTCTTGTGGAGTCTTGTGTCCATGTGTTTGCTTATCATTGATTTTTATTGATGATGAATATTAAATAATGTGCTATCTTGAAAGTGTTGTCTTTTGGGTATGTGTAATCATGCCTAAAGATAAGAGATGGGAACATGCTATCTTTTATCCCTACAAGTGACATTCTGTTGTCACATGTTTAGGCAACAGAAGAAGATCATAGCTTGCATGATGAGAAAATTTTAATGGAGCCAGGATATTCTTCATGTAAACAAGACGATCATATTTTGCCACCAGTGATTGTATAACCTTATAAAAAGGGCTATTATGTATTACAAGTCTGTGAAGAATGCATAAGTATCTGACCAGAGAAGGCAGGGAACCTCACTCAAGACTGCACAAATTCAGTAAATGCTGCTCATGTTATTTTTATGCAATATTCTACCATTGTTAATTCCAGAAAGTATTTGAAGTATGAGTACTTGTGGATACATCATTAAAGACTACTTAACAAATATTCTATAGAACAGCTTAAAAAAAAAAAAAAAAAAGGAAAAAGGGGGTTAATTTTTAAAATTTAACATTTCCTTAAACAACATTGTCACTCATAAAAAAAGAATACTTTTTTTTTAATAGAGGATGTCACCTAAGATGACCTTTCTGAAGGGAGAAAGGATAGACAACATTTATAACCTGTGTCAGTCATGTTCCAAGCATCAGCTAGTTTTACTTCTTCATCGTAGTCCCTGCTACTTCCTAATTTTTAGTTTTGATTAAGTGAAACAGGGATGGTCATACCTACAACTGTCACGTAACCTATGATTGCATGACACAGATGTACAGTACAACAGGAAAAAGAAGGCACACCTACTCTTTCTTTTTTCACCTGCTACTGCTCTGATACATCTCCATAAAGGAGAGTAATTATAGTGTTAACTTTCAGTGATCATTCCTTATATTGTTTACATGTGTAAGAATCCATGTTATTTCTCTTGCACAGAAGAAAAAATAGAATTAAAAAGTTGTACCTGCCTCATATTGCTTTGAGTCTAAAGGCTAAGCATAGGAAGAAACAAGAGACAGAAACACGAAGTGTGTGTTGATCAGCTAGTAATCAAACTTGTTTATTGCTGGCAAGCCATCCAACTCTCCTTAGGGTGTGGGTTTTTTCCATTGTTTGGATGCTTATTTATTGAGTATATTTGCACATGGGATTTTTACAGAAGGATAGTGAAATTGTGGTTTCGAAGTGCCTGATCTAACTATGCTTAGCTTGTTGTTCCTATGCTTCCTATTGTATCTTCTGAGGATATAGTCTCTTTAGGATTTAGCTTCTTGAACAGAGTCTTTTACTTAATGGATTTCACCAGTTCTTTTGACTAGTACCTTTGGAATTTTTTTTACTTTCAGAGAAGTGTGGTAAAATCCATTGTTGAACTTAAAGAATAACAAAGTAGAATTGTTCAGCCTACTTTTGGCCTCCAGACCTTTTTTCTTACATTTTATGCAACATTTACAAAAGTGAGGTTGCATGTTAGAGAATCTCTGTGTATTATTAGTGAGATCATTTCAAAGGCTAAAGCCTGTGAGACATAAGTATGGTGATGGGGACAATGCTGAAAACGGTCATCTTTTCATAAGCATTTGGGAATTTTAGGGAAGTCATTGGGGTAATGATCATGAGGGGAAACAAAGTATGTCTGCTTTTATAAACTAGGTTTGAGTTGCATAATGATTATTATAATTTGCTTTAAGATTCATCTTTGTATCTTTAAAGGACAAATTCCATCATGGCTTCTATCTTGTATGACAGTAAGTCTGTCTTTTCTGGGTTGTCATGATTCAAGCAATTCACAAAATAAGGTTGAAGAAACTACTTTTCAAAAACTTGGATGCTATGAGCAAATACCATATATGTCAGTCTAGCATGCAGCTGTGAAGAGGAGAAAAGAAATTACAAGTGGGAAATTATCTGATGTTTTCCTTGTTCTGCAAAGGAAAAGATGGAGAAGAAAAAAATTCATTTATACCAGCCTGTGTTGTGGATTAATGGTGGAAAAGTTTCACAAAAGGAATATGGATTCACCTGAAAATTAACATGACAGTTTTATTCAGTTGTTCTTGATGACTAATCAATTGCTTGCTTTTTTAAAGAAAGGAAATAATACCTAATCAGCTCAAATATAAAAAGCAATATGATATTCACAAAAAAGGTACAGAATTTCTAAAATACTTAAGTTTCTATGCTATATTCTGTCATTGATTACTATTATAAATTGTCTAAGATGTTTTTCACCTCTCTTATTGCAGAGAAATATGAATTACGTACAGGCTCTTAATATTAAAAGGAACTTGAAATTCAACTGGGTAATACCCAGAGCAATCTGATTTTAACTGGCCTTGCTCTGAGCAGGGTTTGAACAAGGTCACTTTCAGCAGTTCCTTCCAGCCTCAATGTTACGGTGATTCCATGATTAATTCTCAAAATATTCTCCATAAGTCTGTCTATCTATGATAAAAGGGAATATTCACTTGTCAGATCAAGAAGTTTGGTATGGAAGAATTTGGGATGATAGAAGGAAGGAGATAACTAAAGTTAGTTGTAATCTCTATTTGTCTAGTTAGTAATAAATACAATCCTTCTGCCACCAGGGCATATCTTTTTTTATTTTATCCACCTTAATTTCTTTGATTGTTCTGTCTAAATCCTAGTTGTTCTCCTTGCTGCTTTGTGCTCAGCATGATAATAATTGGCTGAAAGCAACTAGGATTTCTGCCCTGGTGTGATGTTTGCACATCTGAAGACTGTGGCTTTGGTGCACTGCCTTCTGCTGCCTTGCTTAGACCACAGGAAGAAAACCAGTGGGATGAGGGCTTTACAATTAACAGGCTCTCCATTCGGAGTTGGGTTATTAACCCTTTTCATCTAATGTCACTGCTGGAAGGAATAGCTGTTTCGGGGTGACTTTTAGCATGTATAATGACATTACATGTCTCTTGCAATACTGATACCATTTTTATATCATAGTGCATTTTTGAAACCTTGGGGCTTGAAGATGTGTGTCCCACTGTTATCCCTTTCACTGTAACAGGGCTTAAAGAAAGACTTTACACACTGCTTAATGTACATCATATATCTGTTTCCATTCTGATTCCTACCTGATCCACAGGAAATGTGACTAATAATTTGCAGACAGTAATAACCATTCTTTAGCATTGCACTAAAGCATCTATAGATCTGTGATCCAGCTTCAAACTGAAGGACATTTGGCTATGAATAGTGCAGTGTTGAGCCAAAGCCAGTTAAATCCTGTGTAGAAGAAAAATGTTTTGGATCACACTAAGGTTCATACCAGTATAGTTATCTGGCCTCTGGCTGGGTCAAGTGAAGGCAAAGGTAGCCTGTAAAGTATCATATAGAGGGATGGTGGTCTGTCTGAAAAATTATGGGGTTGGGAAAGATTACCTCCAATCTCCTCCTGGAATTCTCTGGTAGAGTGGATTCTCTTGTTATTCAA
The DNA here is from genome assembly GCF_963264785.1 of Psittacula echo. Classification (NCBI taxonomy): domain Eukaryota; kingdom Metazoa; phylum Chordata; class Aves; order Psittaciformes; family Psittacidae; genus Psittacula; species Psittacula echo. Next base: position 146,718,535 of record NC_137735.1, read on the forward strand.
AGTGCTCTGCACCTGAATAGTGTTATTGAAAGTGCTCTCCACCTTATCTTTGGAAAATTTTATTATTTTGTATGGGCAATACTGATATGAAAACAATTCCTTTGGATTTCTTTTGAAATGGGACATTCTGATCAAATCAAAATTTACATTTTCAAAATATACCATCCTTGTATCTTGATTTGAAGATACCTTTCAAAAATTTGCTTATATTTGTTATTAGCAATATAATACAGGTACGTTTAAAATAACTGCTAAACATTTGACTTGATACAGTGTTTGAATTGTATGGTTTCATTTAGTTTTGGTTTGTTGTTTTGGTAAAGAGAACGGTTGAAGAAAAGGGTTTAAAAGAAATAATTTTTTGCCATTGAGTCCTCTTCAGACGTGTACATGTCAGATGCTCATGACTGTCAGAAAACTGGTTTTCACCCCACCATGAACAAATTCTGCTGTCACTGTGTTAGTATTGAGAGTCCGAGGTGTCAAGAGGTCCAGTACTTTTGGAATACAGAATAGTCCACTGAACAGATGAAGAAAAAAAATTATAGATCTTGAAATTTCTTAATAACTGTGTAGCATATAAGGTATGAGTCTCAAGGTTAATGGACCTACTTGAAAGCAATACCAGCAGATTGAGAGTAGGAGGGCAGCAGAAAGAAAGTCAGAATAATGTGGACAGCTGATAAGAACAGTAGGAACCAGAGGAGTAAAAGGGGTTTCAGAGTGAAAGAGAAAGCAGTGTGATGCCAGATGGAATACTGAAATTTTCTGATTTGATTCCTAGGTCTTCCCTGATAAACGATGCATGCTCAGATAGGTCAATTTTGCGTTTTCCCGCATCTTTAGACTGAGGGGACATCTATCTGCTTCATTGAAGTACTGTCAGTTTATCAATATTTGTACAACATTTTGAAGGCTTAAAGTGTTGCACAAATACTAAACATGAAATAAATAGGATTTGCAACTTTTATCATGTTGGGATGGATTCATAATTATCTTTATCAAGGCAATATTGTAATAAATATGGATATAGAAATTTCAAAAGCGTAGATATTCATGTCTGGCCTTGGTATCCATCACCAGCCCCTAGCTGGATTTGAAACTCAGTGGGAAACAGGAGTTAACGCCTCTCACTAATTCTTCACACAATATGTAGCAATGGTTCTCAAGACTTAGCAGTGTGTCAGCCTTGTTATGCACCACTTAAAATCTTCACCCTGACTTGTCTTGGTTGCCTGTATTGAAAGTCAGATGGGAAAGCAAGGCTAAGTAATAATTTATTCATACCGATTCATGTTTGTGATGACAATACTTGTCATAATAGCTTTCTGTAGTGTTAGAATGCACTTTCCTCATTTTCAGTGTAGAAAGCCTAAATGAGTGTTTTCACTTAGTTGCTTATTATGCATTGAACCCATCTTTTGGTTTTCCTTTCAGGTTTACATTAGACACATTTTTAAAGAAAAACTATTCATAATTTTGCTTTTTTTAAACAAGTCATTTTTTTCAGATTCTAAAAATGTTTTATGTTTAAAAAGAAATGCATTATTGTGCCTAACTCATTATTAGCTCTGTGATAAATGGGTAGAATTTTGAGCTCTAATTCCTTTATTTCAAACAGTTATTTTTACCAAAAGCCAACCCTGAAAAAACACCATGTGATCAGATTATTCTTTTCTTCCTTTCATATTAGTCTAGTCTAAAGGGGCTTTACAATACAGCATATTCATCAAAACGCTGTATCCTTGCTTTTGCCAAAGTAAGGATCCATTTGGAACTTTCAGTTCTTCAGAGTAGAGTTCCAAGAAAGGGTTGCCAATGTTTTGTAACAACCACCCCAAAAGCCTTTAACTTTTCTGGTGAATCCACGATGGGAAGGAAATATATCACTTTTTCTTCGTGACTAGACTAGACAGTGACTTGACAATGCAGTCAGAAATTGAATGCCAAGTTACTTATATATGCAGGTACAAGTGCTGAACACCCAACTTTTCTATAAGGGAAGTGCTCAAGAGATAGCTTGCTAGTCTGCATTTCAAAATGCTAGCGTGCTGAGTCAAAAGTTCCTATAGAGTTGGAAATTAATGAAAAATGGTAAAAGAGAAAAAAAGGGTGAGGGAGGAACAGTATTGTGGACCCTGCTTATGTGGAATGAAAGGTGATGCAGACAATTACATGGCCTTCCAACCTTATACCAAAATTTCCCTTTCTTTCTGTACTTCTTACTACTGTCATCCATCTCTGTAGAACAAATTATCTTTTTCATATATATATTTTGTACTTTTAGGAAGATTTAGATGTGTTAAAACCATTACTATTTTAATGCTCCTTCAGTAGCTGACAGCCTGAAAGTTTTTATGCAAAGTGTCAGTGTTTTTGTAGTAGGGATTAAAAAGCAACGAATCTGCAGTTTTAGCAAGATTTCTGCATAAAACAGGAGGATCACAATAACACAGGGAAGAACAGTTAAGACACATGAAAAATTAGTTTTGAACTTTCTTTATATATTACTTTTCAGCTGTAGTTTAATGTGCTTGCTCTGATGGAGGAAATAATGGTCCTTGCATTTCCATCAAAATAATGAGCAATTTTCAAATAAATATATGTAATTTTTTTTTCAACCTAAACCCCATTATAAGCTGTCCTGGTTTAGCAGTAGCAGTCATTTTTTCTACTGGTGCAGTGCTGTGTTTTGACTTTCGACCTGGGAATAATACTGATAAAGCCGATGTTTTCAGTTGCTGGTCAGAATGTTTACCCTGACCAAGGACTTTGTGAGTCTCATGCTCCGCCAGGGAGGAGGAGAAGCCAGGAGGAAGCAGGGACAGGACACCTGACCCAAACTAGCCAAAGAGGTATTCCATACCACAGCACGTCATGCCCAGGAGGTAGAACTGGGAGTTCCCGGAAGGGCTGGATCATGGCGGGGTGGGGGTGAGGTACTGGTTGGTGAGCGGTTGTATTCTCTTCCTTGTTATTTCCTTTATCATTATTATTATTGGTGGTAGCAGTAGTGATTTGTGTTATACCTTAGTTATTAAACTGTTCTTATCTCAACCCATGGGAGCTGCATTCTTTTGATTCTCCTCCCCGTCCCTCCAGAAGCAGAGGGAAGAAAGGGGGGGGGGGTGGGAAGTGGACTTCGTGGTTCTGAGTTACGGCCTGGGCTTAAACCACGACAGTTCTTTTTGGCGCCCAACGTGGGGCAGGAAGGGTTGAGATAACAACAGATCTGACTGAGGCACAATGCTGATTTATGGGCTCTCAAAGTTGTTCTTTTTGATACCACAGTTTCTGTATGTTGTAGCTTGCTTGGAGCCGGTATTTGCTGTGTTAGTGTTTATCAAGTGTGGGCCTTGGGCTAAGGTTCTTGTTTCATTGTACTTTATGGTAATGGCTTGTAATACGGGAGGGCTCCGGCAGCAGGGCGGGATGGACGTGGCCGTGGACTTGTACCTGGCCGTCTCACTAATCTTCACTGTCCTGGCCCTCGTCCTCGCGTCCGTTTTTGTGAGGCTGCGGGGAGCTGAGGGGGAGCGGCCCCGGGAGTCGGCGGCGGCCGAAGCGGCCCGGGAGAGCGGCCCCGGGGACCAAGCGGCGGAGGGAGCGGGGCCGGAGGCCGGGAAGGAGGCGGCTGCCGAGGAGGGGAAGGAGGCGGCTGACGAGCAGCGGGAGGAGGCGGCGGAGGAGCCGAGCCCCACAGCCGAGCCCAGCCCCGCGGCGGCGGCCGAGAGCATTCCCTGGCAGCAGCCCGCCGAGCCCCATGAGCCTGAGCCCCAGGAGGATGCAGGAGACCCCGCAGCATTTCCCAGCAAGGCAGAGGAGGAAGATCTGGACTCGGAAAAAGAGAAGCTGGTGGTGAGAGAGCCTTCAAGCACAGCAGCTGCACCAGCCCCAGTGACAAGTACAGCAGCATCATTTGAGAGTTTTGAAGGTTTTGAATGGCCTTTGGGTACCCTTGGGACCTGCCTGCTGATTGTGATGGGGATCACCATGTTGGCACACACACAGAGTGTGTTCTACCCACGACCATTTTGTCTGATCCCGAGAGTTAAGCAGAGTCAGGTTGGGGTCTTGTCTGGGTTTAGACAATACAGGGGGATCGAGAGGTTTTCCCCAAGGCTGGACAGTCATGAGTGTCACGGTGTGTGGGACAGTATGGGCGAGTATCTAATCCACTGGGCCCCTCCAGTGCTTTGGAAGCGTCGGAGATGGAAGGCAGCTGTGTGGAGTCCCCGACAAGTTGCAGAAACTGCTGCAGGGGAGGGTGAATTATTTTGAGCCTGATGAGCCCATCCATCAGGGCAGAGATGCAACATAGAGATGGACTCATGATCGAGGGGTGGACTTTGCAATGGGCCTCTCCTGCTCTGAAAGACTGTTACAAGAGATGGAGCCCACCATCATGGACCGAATGGACTCAGCAGCTTTATAGGGATTGGTCTGTGCACTAAGATAACAGTGCACTGAGATGAGAGTGAGGGTATATTGAAAGTGTGGGATCTGAGCATGACGTGAATGGTATGGAATAAGGGGTGGATACTGTCCTGGTTTAGCAGTAGCAGTCATTTTTTCTACTGGTGCAGTGCTGTGTTTTGACTTTCGACCTGGGAATAATACTGATAAAGCCGATGTTTTCAGTTGTGGGTCAGAATGTTTACTCTGACCGAGGACTTTGTGAGTCTCATGCTCCGCCAGGGAGGAGGAGAAGCCAGGAGGAAGCAGGGACAGGACACCTGACCCAAACTAGCAAAAGAGGTATTCCATACCACAGCACGTCATGCCCAGGAGGTAGAACTGAGAGTTCCCTGAAGGGCTGGATCATGGCGGGGTGGGGGTGAGGTACTGGTTGGTGAGCGGTTGTATTCTCTTGCTTGTTATTTCCTTTATCATTATTACTATTAGTGGTAGCAGTAGTGATTTGTGTTATACCTTAGTTATTAAACTGTTCTTATCTCAACCCATGGGAGCTGCATTCTTTTGATTCTCCTCCCCGTCCCTCCAGAAGCAGAGGGAAGAAAGGGGGGGGGGGGGGTGGGAAGTGGACTTCGTGGTTCTGTTTTACGGCCTGGGCTTAAACCACGACATAAGCATTATGGAAAGGTACAAACAAACGCTTTCCCTTGTGGTTTCAAACATGAATTCCAGAATTCCAGTGATGTAATGGATAAAATATGAATGTATACATGTATATGTCTGAAAGTAAAGATAATGGTTTTAATATTGCACATAAGTAATAATCATTGCCCTATTAAATCTTTGATGCTGCATAACAAACTTCTGTTGCTTGTGCAGTTACATTTTGACATCCTTTTTCAATAGCTTTCATTAAAGGGAGAAGATGGAATGTTCATATTTTGTAAGTTGTGCAGAAGTCAGAAAATAAGCATGCCTTTGGATTGTATGAGACAGCTGTTAGCATTAAGGCCATGATTTCATCCTGGTATCAGTCATTGCCAGATAGATGGGTATTTCTGTGCTTGTAAGAGAAAAAGAGATGCTCACGAAGTTTGTCCAGTTATTAACGGAGAAGAACTAGCAACTATTAGTACCAACTAATATTCTCTTTGGGAATCTCAGTAAAAAAGCTAAAATCAGATAAGTATGGATTTAACTCTATTTTTGTTAGACTGAATGGAGACTTCTCATTAAATTAAAGATTTATTGTCAGATAGCTGTGGGGTAACTTCCTCTGCTGGTACGGCTGGCTTGCTTGCTTGCTATCTTACTTTTTTTTCCTCTCTCCATCTGTATATATTCAGTTGCAGTTAGTAATATGCAATAGCTCATAAATTCCACATTTGCACGATACTTCACTAACAGCAGAATGTTTCAGACCTGGATTTAAGGTGTTCTAAACTAGATTAAAGTATCACTGTAGTCAGATGTATCAGCAACGAGCTGTATCATCTGTCTTTTTTGTTTCCTGGCCTTCCATCTCATGACTTGCACTGTGAGTATGATTTCTAACCTGAGGATTATAGATGCTTATTTCTCTACAGTTAAAGTATGTTTCTAAGCAAAGTAGAAATAACAAAGTTGATACAGATTCTTGACATAGTTGAGACATGGAGATGTTACAGAGACCTCAACATTGCGTTTTCAGTCCAGCTCCACAATGTGCAAATATGAAGTGCTGGTAAATCTTAGTCCTGCAGAGCAGTCGGATGCCTAACAAACTTGGTTTTGGTGCATCTTCCTGCTCACTTCAGCTCTGTAGCTCATCTCTATGTGGATAGGCAATAAGAAAACTCTTGTAGAAGACCCCTTAAGGTGATTTAATGAGGTATTAAGAAGCCAGTTGAGGTAGATTTAAATCAAGAGTTAAACCCAGAAAGGTGCAAAAGGAAGCATGAAAGAGACCCATGGATTCCGGTATTGATTTCAAAAAGGAGAATATTTCTGAATGGCTGAGGACAATCAGTTCCTGATGGTGCAAAGTTCTGTGGACTTGCTATTTTGTCAGAAAGAAAATGTTCCAATAAATAGGGATGAAATAAAATTTCTAGATGTTTGCTTAGAATAATAAATTCTAAAACATTCACTCCCATTGAAGTCTGGGGATTTAAGACCTTATAAAGAAAAGTTTTGACTAACAGAGAGCATGATTAGAGTGGAAAACCTCAGAGACAATTTGCTGCAATTTCAAGCATATGAAATGTGTTCCAAAATGAAGTAGAAAAATGAATTTCCTTAGAGAGGGTTCTGTGACACAGTGATAAATCTTTAACTGAAATAAACATCCACGTCTTTGCTGGTAGTGGATACTTTTGCAGTGAAGGGAAATTAACTTTGGCAAGGGAGTCTGTCACTAATTACAATATCAGCACACGTACCTCTGACAGCAGTGTAAATATGGTGGAAAGACTGGGGCTTATGGTTGAAGATGATCAAACGCCAAATCATTGCAGTTTCTATAGTAATGAGTAGATTAAAGCAGAAAAAATATGTGACAAAGGAAAATGATGTAGCAAAATGAGAGCCTGAAGAGGCAGGATTTGGGTTCTTTTAGGCTTGAAGTTGGTAGGTTTAGAGGTCTCTAATATGCTACATGGGCTGTGGTTAATGGTGCAGTGAGTGACACTGCAGCATGCAGCACTGAAATAATTGTTACTTTTGACTAATTCTCTACCAAGATCTAAAATAAACAAACAGATTATAATGGGACTTTTTAATTCAATGTGAACATTACAAGAGATCCACACTTCTTTTAGCAAAAATTTTGCACTTCCCATCTAGACACATTGGTCATGTTCACATTAACAAAAAACATTAGACAGGTATTCATATACCAGCAGCTTCTTCAAATCTGTGGAAATTACTCCTTTCCTGGTTTTCATTGCTTACATACATTTGGTAGTTAAAACATATGCCATTGCAAATATAAAACATTAATTTTCTCTATTATGTTAAGAATTATTAAAGAGACACTTTTTGTAAATAGCCATTGAAGTAATTAGCTGAATTAATTTGCCTGTTCTTCCTTCTGGCTCCTACTTACACCGTTCCGTATCTCCGTAGCAGAGTCAGCTTGAAATAAATTTCCTGCAACATACTTTGACTCAAATGAGATCAAAATGCACATATAACTTCCTTCTCTTTTCACAGAAAATCAAGTTGCAACCTACAGGTTCACATGCTCCCTTGTATGCAAATTGAAAGGCACCTGTAGGATTTATTATCTTGTAGAAAATATTTAACTGTTATTGCTGTAAAAATACAAAGAAAAGTAACTTTTCTTTATGCTGTACTCAAATTCTGGTGTCTAAATTTTTAGTTCTTACTTAAAAACAGTCAAAAGGTCAGTCAGTTGAACAAATAAAAGTTACTCAATCTTATGAATAATACAAACAAACTTTTGTCTGCTGGTCAACTTTTAATAAGCTTGTCAGAAAGATACTTCTGAGAAGTGCTGTATTTTCTCCAGGATAGTGTCAGGGTGCAACCCCAACCTTAAAAGAAAAATATAGATTTGTCTGACCTATATCTTAACAGCTTAGCTTTTAAATTTAAAGGAAATGTTCCACTATAGCTACTCCAATAAGATTAAGCAGATTTGAGAACAGGAAATACTAGCATTTCAATAGGTATTAAAAAATACATTTGACAGAAGACAAATGTGTTATGGAAGAAAAATTTTAAATTTTTGAGAAACCAAGTGGATATAATTATATTGGCATATAAAATCTATAAATTTAAATAAGAAATTACAGTAATGGCAGTCAAGATTTGTGTCATAATAATTACTGGTTTGGTATTGATTACATGAATTATTAGGTAACCTAACCTATTTTTCACAATTAAACTAAACAGCCCATTGAACAGACATATAGTTGTAGAATAAATCACAAGAAGTATAGAGAAAGTTGACAGAATTTTACAGTGGAAATAACAATTCAGTAAATTCCTATTTATTGGCTAGGTAAGCTATATTTATAATTTTGCATTATATATAGGATTGATTACTTGCAGAGTTTGGTCACAGATGATGTGGGACAGTAGCTTCTCCAAAGCTGTTGTTTGCAATTACATTATAAGCAATTTTAAAATGATCTGTACACTGAAAGTCTGGTATCTCTTTTTATCCTCTGAGATAGAGAAGCTGAAATGTGATATGTCTTTCAATGAAATTTGGTTAAGGCAAAGTATTATTCATAAATAGAAAGAATGAAGAGTTAATTTGTTGAGTGGAGTCTGATGAGATTTTATAAAAGAAATAGCTAGGGGGGAATTCAAAGCTGTCAGATTTTGAGCACCAGCACGATTTTATTTCAGAACAGCAAAGTGTATTTCAAAATAGGCTGGTTTGTGTATACCTGCATGCTTTACTCAGTCTACCCCCTGTTTTGGATAACCCTTAATAAATACTGAGTGTCTGGTACCTTGTTATATTCATGGCACAATCTTTATAGCTCAGAATTTTGTTTTTAACAAGACAAAAGTTTATTAATAGGTGCTGAGAGTGGAAAATACACACAGTAAGGCCATTTTACACTTAATTTTGTACTGTGAAAACAGACAAATGCAATGGAAAATTTTTAATAACAACAGTGTCCATATGGGGGAGTCTACAGCTAGGAATTTGATGTTACACATTTTAGTTACACTTAATCTGACTTCCTCTTCAGTTAATGCCTGATGTATTAGTAGCATATGTAATAACTTGCTTTCAAATGTCCAACATATAGATAAACTCAATTTCTGTCTGGATTATTGGGTTTTTCATACCATTATGATTCTTGGAAGAAGCAAACTAAAATAAACGTGACATTGCTTCTATTTGGCTGCTTTCTCCTAACTTCTGATTTCCGATGGTGTGAAGCAATACCTGTGCCACAAAGCTCCCGCAGAAACAGGGTTTATGTTCTAGTAATCCACAAGGCATAAAGAGGTGAGCTACGAGCCTTGTGTAATTTGCTGTGATATTGGCAGCTGAGAGAAATACCAGATTGCCGCAAGTAAGCATCTTGTGAAAGAATACAATCCTAGATTTGCTTTTTCTAACTGAACGTGATTCCTCATGTGTTCTTTCCTGAGAAATTGTGATAAAAGTCTAGGCAGTAAGATCTGTGACCCATCTGCTCTAGCAGATAACTTGCTTCCAAAGGCATGGTCATGAGAGGTTATGAGAGTCAGCGGAAGTCCTGATCAGCCAGGAAGGTGAAGATAAATGCATGGAATGTTTGCACCATGAACATTAAGCTTTAGGAATTGGTTCAGACTTGCTTTTCAGCCAAGGATTTTCATTTAGTGCTGCAGATGGAATAAGGGGTACAAGAAAGATGTCATTCAAGGCTAGTGATCATATCTGTGTTAAAGATGATTTCTAGTACTACAGGAGTGCCAACAAAAGGTGATGACTGCATGTTAGTCCCATCCGCATCAGTCTCTCATTGTGCATCTCAATAAGAGAAGCAGCAAATTCTGCCAGGCTCCCTGGGCAAGGCTCAAGTGTGTCCCATCCCTCCCTCCCTGCTCTGTCCTGCAGAAATGGAGCCTGTGTTTGTGTCTCCAGGGAAAGTTGGACCACTTTCTGGGGAGGTCCTGGAACCAGATGCTGGGGTGCCCAAACCCCAGCACATGCTGTGGCATGTACCTACTGCTCAGCTTGCTGGCGCCAGTGAACAGGCTGGATCTCTGATTTCTTTTTTTCTGTCTGTGAGTTAATGCTAGCACTAGATCTTTGTAGAGAGGGGTTTGTTTTGTTATTTTAATAGGAGATGCCCTTGATTATTTGAGTTATCCTGTCCATTGCAGTGTGCACTGTTCAAGGCCTCTGGATGCTCAGAGATGAATATATCTTAGTGCCTGAGAGAGAGCAGCTAACAAAGTGCTTAGATTGTGTTTGCAATTGTGAGGCAGCATTCTTCCTGAGTAGTTGGATCTGAGGGGAAAGACTAAAGATACGAATATCTCATCTTTTATGAAGATGCTTTCTCCTTGGAAATCTCATTTCTGTATTGTGATAAAACCTACCCCTGGGACTGCCACTGGGAAGAGTAGCAGGGCTGGGTATTGTCTTGTCCTGCAACTGCAGAAGCTATCATCAGATTACAAAACAGATTTTCTCCCACTTGAGAAGGTAATTTCATTTCAGAGTGCCTGTTTCAGTTACCACTTTGGCTAAGGCTAGGGCTATATCCATTACAGAGAGAGAGTGAGCATCAGTCTAATCCAGGAAAAGCAAAGAAGAGAGAATGTAACATAACATTCAGTTAATTTTCAGTGAACCTCACTTCTGTAGTGTGGCATGTGTTCAGCCACCTGGCTTATACAGAACCACTGCTTTCCTAAACCTCTGGTTTCAGTTACCTATGACTTTCTCTTGAAGTCTCTACATGTTAGAGAAGGACTTTCTTCTACCTATTAAATCCCTTTTGCTGGAGGATTGCTACCATATATGTTCATTTGCCAACAATGCAGACACTGTGTAAATCATTCTTGAATGTAGAATAAAAATAACTGCTTTTATAAATGGGGCCCTGAGATTTTTAGCTTGTGTAATACATACTTTTACAGAGCATACTGTTCAGGCCACCTCTTTTCCCTATTTCTTTAGTTTCTGCTAATCTTAATGTCTCTACTGGAAATAAAAGGAGAGAAACTGGAGCTGCACTTACTTTTATTTTGTGTTTTGGTTGTGCCTAGTAGCATAATCAGAATTAGTGTCATCAAAGCAATGAGTACCATGCACTTCTTTATGGAAATGGAATAGCTTGTTGGAGGAAGCTGTAATCTAATTTGCTGAGAAAGCAGATGTCTTAACTGAGATAAGAGATGCTCTTTCAATGGAAAACCCAAGTTTGTTTGCTGTATTTAGGTTCTCTAGAAGCATGAAGCCTTGTGGCAGTAATTGTCTTGAAGAGTTGTAGTCACTCTCATAAATAACATCTATTTTCTCCATTTTTTGTGTTCGTGTTTACATTTTTCCTACATGCTTATACTAAGTTGTAACAGCTCATAAAACATAAAATTTTCTCTGATCAGGTCTCTTAATTTCTGTGTAGTTTGATAACCTAAATGTATCTTTTTTTAAGAATTGAGAGATGATTCTTTGCTGAATTAATTTGACTTGTGTGCACAAGATAGTGAACATAGAATCATATAAAATCATAGAATAGTTAGGGTTGGAAAGGAGCTTAAGATCATCAAGTCCTAACCCCCTGCCTTGGGCAGGGATGCCTCACCCTCGACCATGTTACCTAAGGCTCTGTCCAGCCTGGCCTTGAACACTGCCAGGGATGTTTAATAGAACAAAGATCTCTCTTTGGGTTTTGTGATTAACTAATCTATGATTTTTATGACAAAAGTCATACAGAAAAAAACCTGGTTTGGCTTCTTATAGAGAAAAGCCAATTCTCCCATGTAGATATTTCATCTTGGATGATCAAATCTGCTGTCTCTATCCTAACCTCTCCCCCCAAAAGTTTGGAAATTAAGTTCTAGGAGTGCATTAATAAATACTCTGTACAAAAGATTACAGTCTTACCACTCTCAGGCCTGTCCTCAGCCCCAGTTAAATTCTGTTCTTTTATTTGTTGCAGGTGGGGAACTCAAGGGGATTTCACCACTACTCACCCTCGGCCTGTTGTTAAAGTAAAGCTCTTTACAGAAAGCACAGGAGTGCTGGCACTTGAAGATAAAGAGCTGGGAAGAGTGAGTATTATGTGTAGACATGAGAAATATGTGAGAAATGATGCATAGAAATGTGGGTATTGCTAAAACATGCCATAAACTGGTATAAGGCATTCAGTATAGCACCTGTTCTGCTGCAGTTGTACCAAACAGTGCTTTTTTTTCTAAGGGTTTCTAGGGCTGGAGGTTAAAAAGACTTTAAATGTAAATTAATTTGAAGGATGGAAACATTTCAGATGTCTATTATTGAATATAGCTTTTTCCTTAACTGTATCCTGTGGCCCCAGATGGTTTGTTTTTCCCTGCTGCCTCACCCTTCCCACTCCTGGCTGCCTCATGATACATCTGTTTTGACAGCCGGTCAAACCAGTTTAAAGAAGGAAATAACTTTCCTGTCTTGGTTGGGAGTGGCAAGGGGAGAGAGAGAAAATAAAAATAGCTAATAGAGAGGGGTTAGGGCTGAGCTCACTGCGCTGTTGCTGGAATCTGACCCAGCTTTCCTAGAGATAAAGCAAGATACATAAAAGGTGAGGGAGGGAAGACCTATCTTCTGTTTCTGTTGCAGATTCTTACTCTCCTGCAGCAAAGACTCTGCATGCTTTTATCAGGTGCTCTGAGATTTGGCAGTTTGTACCAGAATTAGGCAATTAAATCATCACTTATTCCTGTTTATTTACTGCCCTTGTAACAAAGGACAAAAGCCATCACCTTTTTTCACCTTGCATTAAAGCTTGTGCTGAGATTGGGCATAGCAAACAGAAGTACCTGAGAGATGCATGGATATTGGGTTTACGTTTTATAATAGGTATTTACCAAAAATGCCTAGCCCTCTCCTTGCCCAAAAAATGCCTTTTGTAAAAAGTAAGTCAATAAAAGATAAACCTCCCACAATGACCTTATGTACAATGCATGGTCTTTAGCACTGTAAAACAATGAAAAAGGGCATATTGTCAGCCTGTTTGCACCTCCCAGGTCCAGCAGTACCCGGGGTTGCTGACAGACACCTTCCAGCTGCTGGTTGAGAGTGATAGTTGCTAGCTTCAGGGGAGATTGGAAGAATATTTGACAGAATTTTTACAAAGTAATTTCAAGGTACTGTATATACTCATGGTATACACTTTGCCTTTCAAAGGCTTGTTTTGTTGTTGATGGCTTTGTTTTCAGGTTTGAGGGATTTAAATTCAGGTAACCTTTGAAAAGATGCAGAATGTCACTGGGTGAGTTTAATAAAGTTTGGCAGCTTCGTGCCTGATCAGTATGCTGCAGTGATTCGCAGGAATGCTTCTAATTCAGTAAGGTTCAGTATGCTCTGGAAAGGCCTGAAAATACTTCTGCTGATACTTTTTTCTCTACCTAAAAATTCAACTCAAACCTGCCCCTTCTGAGGTAGTTTGATGTGGACGTTAATTCCCATCTGTCAAGTACATTCTTCAATGCTTGTGTCTTGACCTGATACTGCTTTTCTACATTATTGAAGTTTGCAGTTTCCATACCCTGGCGTTATTGTGAAGGTTTTGTTCTGTTTAAACTATAATTAGAAATAGATGGAGTCATCAAGCTACATGATTTCAATTTTGAACTTTCATCACATACCAAAGGGTTTAGTCTGCCACTAAAGGATCAGCTTTTTATGAACACAGATCTAAGGTGTGAAATGTAGAGCCAGCACAGGTTTCCCAAGAGCTGTAGAGGAAAAGGCATTTCCTTTGACCCCATCAGTCCACGGCAGTCTCTCACAGTTCTGAACTTAAGATGTAGTCCCTGATCTCAGTATGACGCCACTGCAGCTCCTCAGTTTCAGGAGGAGGTGCTGCTGATTTCCAGAAGTAAGTAGCTCATAATAGAGCAGAAAGGATGCAGGTTTGTGCTTTCAGTAAAGAAGACGGACCATGCTTGCAGCTTTATATACTCCCTGTTGGGAAGCAGAGTCTGGGGGCTGCTTGACCTCTGCCGCAGAAGTTACCAGATAAGCACCAAGCAAGAGGAGGGATGTTGTCTGTACTTAACATGTTCTTCCTTCAAGGCATTTAAGATGTGCTTAACTAACAGGAAGAGTACTTACTACATCACCTGTCTGATATTGTTCCTTTCCTCTAAAAAGGCAGAAATAAATCCAGTTGTCAATGCTGAGAGAACGTTTTTCTTACTGGGGGATATTCTTCTGGCTCCCTGCTGTTTTAAGTGTTTTCAAAAAAAAAAAAAAAAACAAATCAAAAACCAAAATCTTAACCTTTATTTTCTGTTCTACATAAACTGAAAGAAGAAACGGAGACGTGTGCTGCACAAGAGGGGAAAGGATGTTATTTTGATTTGGGTTCTGGAGAGCATGAGCTTCCTGAGTTGCAGTCTGTGTCTGTGGTTGTGCAGACCTCCATATACAGTCAACACTGAATTTAACTTCTAGAAAGTGAGGCAGGCTGCATCTTTCAAGCTGTGTTTCTTCTAATGAGGAAATGTTAAGGGCTTACTTTATTCAGAATCTTTGAAACATGTGGTACAGTTTCTATGTGACTGACACTGATCTGGCCGTTTCAGTAATTTTTGTATGTGCATACAGAAGGCAGAATTGATGTTTGCATTTGTACATGCAACAACTAAGGAAGCATGAAGAAGCCTCCAGAATTTGGTGTAAATACTTCTGAAAAATCAGCCTGGTGATTTCTGAAACTCGGGGATCTGACACCACTTCTCCTTGTTCAGTACTTTGTGTATGAAGATGTTCAAACCTAGTAATTCAAAGTGACAGCCCTTGTGGTTGCTTAGCACACATGTGAACACAATGTGAGAACGGCGGGTGGTGGTTGATTGCTGATATTTTCTGAATATAAGATTTTTTCAGCCTTGTCGCTCTGACTATTCAGTTAGAAGGGAACTATTGTCTCACAACCTGCTTGTCACAGTCAGCTGCAGCCAGGAATAATTAGCTTTGCAGTTATGGGTGTTTTTCTTTAGTGCTGTTACTCTGAGTTTGATTTAAAGACATGATAAAATAGCTGCACTGGCTACATACCTGTACTCACATGATTGCCTAGTTTCTGAATGCTGACTGCACCGGGCACGTTGTTTATCTTCTGTGCTGCGTTCAAAGAGTCTCTGAGGAGAGACAATTTCATACTGTGAATATCTTAAGTTAAAGCCTGTCATCCTGGGGAACGTGCTTCTCTATCATATATCGAAATGACTGAGGTTTTGGAGGTTGGAGTTTTTCTGTCTTTTAAGTTTGGAAAATGATAAGAGATGACTTCCACTTCCCCCTTTTCTCTTGCTCCTGGAGCAATCTGCCTGTCAGCATCCTGCTATGTCTGGCTGAGTGTATTTCCACACTAACAGGGGGTTTCTCAGTAGCTTCTTTGAGAATGCCTCTTGTCAAATTCTTGAGGCATTTGTCATTCAGGCATGCTCTTTCTTAGATTTGGGGGAAAGGGTCTTTGTGAAGGAATTTTTGTCAATTGCTAAGATCTATTAAGGTAAGTGTTCAGTGGCAGCATCAGCAGAGGTTCCTTGATGGCAGAAAGTGCAGAGTCTTCCCAGTTCTTTGTCAACAACAGTCTATCTCTTTCACCATGTGCCTGTTCAGTTTTTGTTTCTTTTTAACCACCTGTTACCCAAAGCCTTCTCTCAGTGTTTCAGCTGTAGTACAATCAATCATAGCTGAAAAGCAAGAGATCACTCAATAGGTGAGGTCATAAAGTCATAGAAAAACAGGCTGGAAGGGATGATGGAGCTTGTGTAAAATACACATAAACTCTCCTGGAGATCAGTCTCTTATTAATCCTTTCCTTAGCTGCTCCCTAGGTGACAGGTGAGAACTTTTCTAAGGGAGTTACTTTCAGGAGAGGCCATCCTTCCACTTCTGCCTCCAATCTTGTCCCTTCGTTGAGCTGCTTTTGCTTCATCTTCCCGGCAGTAGTTCATTGTGACTTAAACTCAGAGAACGTTAAGTGTGGTGCTCTGCTTGGCAGGCTGCTGCTGGGACGTTCAAGGGAACTTTACTTCTTGCCACACTAACAGCAGCTTCTGGCTTTCTGATATTAACCTGTCTTTGGGCAAGGGGCTGACATAACTCAGAAGAGCTCCAGACTTTCAAGTTAGGGGAGAAGGTGACCTGAGAGGAGTCGGTAGGCATTTCTATAGAAAAACTGGTAAATACACCCTAAGTAAGGCTGGGGCCAGAGTTACACAAACAACAGAACATTAAAAGGTCTCTCCACTATTACTGGTCATCTGTTTCCTATCCCAAACCAGTTTCAATACTAGTTGGTCTGTAATGCTATTTCCAAATCAGTAAAACAGGGTGTATTTAACTAGGAAGTTTCCTTATGATCTTTGCTGAGACAATGACCAGAAGCATAAATTTGCATGTGCCAAATAATAATGGGGCTTATTTCATAACATAGAATTTGCCTGTCCTCTCTGCTTGCACTGGAATCTTTTCAAAACACTAGATTTTAAAACATGAAAGAAAAAGCTTTCCATAGAATCAATTAGTCCTGTTATTTGAAAAGAGCTTCAACAAGTGCAGTTGAGGGAGCATATGATCTTATCTGTCAGGCACTTGCTGGTTTTCATAGTTTTAAATAATCATTAGTTGAGCTAGAAGTGTCTCTGGCAGAGCATGGGAGTTGGAGAATTTGGTTTCTTCAGTTCAGCGTGAGGTTTCTTGCATGACCATGAGTGTATTGTTTATTCTGAACAAAGCTTGCAATGCTGCTTATGATTGAGGCCATAAGACTCGGTGACATAAGACTCAGTGACATAAGACTCAGTCCTCAATTGCTTGTAACTTTGTCAGACCTTAAGTGTTGAGGATCAAATTTTTTATCCTAGGTATGGAATAAGATAAAAATAAATTGTGGGTTTGGTCAATGGCAAAAAGCACTCATTTGAAGCACCGTTTGTAGCACAATCAGGCATAGCAACTTCTTTTGTCTCAGTCTTCTGTCTTTCTCATTGGGGACCATATAGTTTAAAGAAAGGACAGGAAGCTGGGTGCCAAAAGCAGCAGCAGGTCCCTGGTGTGAGAGGGAGCAGGACAGGATGAGGGACACCAGGACAGCCCCAGGTATCAGGCATCTCCCTGAGGATGGGGAAAAGTTGAGGGTTTGGTCTGCTTTTTGAAGATGGCCAGCACTGTGTTATGAAGAAGAGACTGCTGATGGGCTGCGACTTTTTTTAAGGTTGTGTGGTGTGAGCTGTACTGAAGTCAAGATAAGGGTTTTCTGTAGTAGCACGTTGTGACATCTGCCTCTCGGCCAGGGCAGTAAGGAGCAGCTGCAAACCTTCTTCACTTTTCATCTTTTTTGCTTGTGACAGGGAGCCAGAACTCAGCATTGTCTGTTCAGATTTACCATGATTACCAAGTTTGGTGCCCAAGGTCTGAGATCTCAAAATGTGTCTAAGACCAACCCAACTTGTAAAATCTGTCTCATTTCAAATACTTGGCTCAAAAGAGTGGGTAACTCCCATGCTTGGGTTCAGCTCTTGAATATCATATTTTTGGTGGAAGTAGGTGATGGGAAGGAGAGGGATCCGAGAACATGAGTTGGCTGAAACTGAGCTCAGCCCAGATGGGGAGGGTAGAGGGAAAAGTGATTATCTTGGCTCCTGCTTTTTCTCTGCTGTGCTTACAGCTTGCAAGTCTGCTTGCCTCTTAGCTTCCTTGGTCCCTTTTGAAAGCTGCATTTTCTTTTGACAGCAGCAGAACAGCAGACAGGGGTGGTTACCTTGAGAGCTTTATCTAAATATGGGAATACTAATAGAAGATATTTCTGTATTTCTGCACAGCACATTTGATTCTTACCCTTCTGCTTGGTTATCAACTCTGAGAAAGCAAGATTGTCCCAAGTTTTGTTTCTTCAATCTGTCAGAGTATTTTGGACAACTCAACTTTTTCATACCTTTAAAGGAAGGTATGATGCCAAAGATAGATAATAATTACTTGGCTGGATTGATTGTTTAGCTCAGGTGTACTTCCAATAACTTCTATTGTGATCCAGCTGGGGCCTCAAATACACAACTAAATCACAAGAAATGATGGTTAGTTAAGTCATCAAATGATTATAGCTTTATATCTTTCAACGTGTCATATTTTAAGGCCAGGAGAGAAATGTTTTCAGTCATTCACAATTAAGAAACAGTGTTGTGAGAACAGCACCTTGCAAAAAGCCATAAATGTGTTGCTCTATATTATTTAAGATTTCTGTGTTTATTTTGGATATGAATGAGAAGGGCTATAAAATTAACTTGGTATTTTTTCCATTACAGTGTGGTCTGAGGAAGTGCAATACTAGATATAATTGGACCACATGGCTGAGCATTTTTAATGATCATGAGATGGTTGAATTTACTGAATTATCTCAACACACATTGTTCTGATGCTATGAATTTGCCTTAAATCAGTTGAATCAATGCAAAGCACAGCAGCTGTGTTAGGTATATGGCATTCCGGTCATTAATAACTCATTATACTTTTTAATGCAGATTACCTCTTAGTTTACTTTTTGTAAGCACAGTCCTAGACTAACAACTCATAGTTCTCTGCTGCTGCTGCTGCTGGATAATCTTCTATAATGATATTCACATATAGAAGAGCATAAGATAAATTATAAAATAAAATATAAAATAAAATTTAACTCATGAATGTATGATTTAGTAGGAATTTTATGAAACTTTTAGAAATTTAGGCACAGTGAAAGAATATCTTGTAAGTGAATTTTATATCCCACAGAGAAGACACGAGTTGATACCATTTTATTTTTTAAAGTAGGCTATAGAACAACACCTAGAAGATTAAAATCCCATAAGCAGTGCTGAAAGGAAATCCAAGACAGATTCTTAGAAAGCTTCTTCATGGACAATGGCAATGGCATTGCATTGCAGTGTGTCGTAGTGGAGAATGCTTTTAACACAAATTTCAGTAACTTTTTACTTTTCCTATCAAGAAACATTTGCCAATATTTTGGGTTCAGTGATTTCATGGGAGCTTGCAGCTCGTGCCCCCGATGGTATGGTACACAATGGTTAGCACTGTCCTCTAGGGCAATATTAGTGTGAAGATTATTGTGAAGATAATTAATGCCTGTCAAATGCTTTGTGTGCATGTGCATAGTGTGTTTGTGTGTAATGATAAAAAGTCTGATGACAAAGTTCTTTTAGCTCTCGTTGTTTAAAGCTGGAAGGCATGACAAAGTGTAATGCAAGTACAACACAGTGCGTACTTAAATAATTTCTGCCAGATACTTACTCATTGTGAGAGCTTTGAAGGCGAAGCTCTGAAATACTTCTTTAAATATTCAGAAAAGAAATTGTCAGTACTGAAGTTATGAATTAATTGTACACTTGTCTGCTTGTATTTGCATCATCAGCATTCTAAAAACTCAAGAAGTTGACAGGAGAAAGATGTCACTTGAGATGTATGAACTGTAATCAGCTGTTGCAGGACAACAAGAACTGCAGTCTGTAGAAAAGGAAAAATTCATAACGTCACCTACAGTCCTATGAGAATGCCAAGGGGTTAAATGCAACCAGTGAATAATAATCCTGTTATATAATCTTACATTTAAAAAGATAAACTAAAGCCATTTGCTGTTCAGTGCATCAGAACACAAAGTTTGCCATACTCATAATGCTTGTAAATGTTTTTTAAGAGATGGCTTTTATTCATTATGACAATCAGCTTGTTTATTGGAAAGAAGGAATAAGCTTTGTTCTAAATAGTGTTTGCTCTTTGTGAAAAGAAAAAAAGTAGCCTCCTGATTTATTGAAACCAGAATATACTGATTCTTCTACTATCTCTTTAAAAGGTAGTGAAAGTATTCAATAGATCTGACAGATTATTTCTCCCACTGGTGTTATAAAGGTTGCGTACTTGATTCAGTGAAATGCATCATATTTTTCTGCTTCAATTGAGCTCCTGATATTAAAGGGATGTAGGAGCATGTTTCTGCAAAATACCGAGGTGAGAAGTTGAAAGCATTCAACTTACGTCATCTTTCAGATCGGAATGACACTATCTATTTTGCATTAATAAGATCTGTTAGATTTATGCTTGCTTGGAGATACTTCCTTAAATGCTTGATTTAACTTCTATAAGAACATAGAGGATAATATATTGTGTATTATATATGTGACACAAGGCACAAATACTATGTATAAGAAACTAACTTGACGGTTAACGCGATGATTAATTTTAGTTTTCAAGAAATGAATGTGAAGAATGGTGCTTTTTAGAGTGTTTTCATTTTGAAATCCTGCTTCATGTTCATGGTAAGTCAGAACTCTAAATTGATTCAAGAAGTCTAAATTGACTCAAAAATACTGCTTGTAATAAAAAAGAAAGAGACGTTATGTTTCAGCAGCATTTAACTGCCAAACATGGCTGTGGCTAAGATTTTCATGAAGTAGTACTATTTAATTGTATTGGCTATAAATGAAAAAACTTTCTGGCTGGAGCAATCCCAGGCGCGGCTACAGGTTGGGCAGAGAAGAGATTCAGAGCAGCCCTGCAGAGAAGGACTTGGGGGTGTTGGTCGATGAAAAAATGAGCATAAGCCGGCTTCAGTGTGCGCTCGCAGCCCAGAAAGCCAACCACATCCTGGGCTGCATCAAGAGGAGCGTGACCAGCAGGTCGAAGGAGGTGATCCTGCCTCCCTACTCTGCTCTCGTGAGACCTCACTTGGAGTATTGTGTGCAGTTCTGGTGTCCTCACATAAAAAGGACATGGAACTGTTGGAACAAGTCCAGAGGAGGGCCACGAGGATGATCAGGGGACTGGAGCACCTCCTGTATGAAGAGAGGCTGAGAAAGTTGGAGCTGTTCAGCCTGGAGAAGAGAAGGCTGCGTGGAGACCTCATAGCAGCCTTCCAGTATCTGAAGGGGGCTTATAAGGATGCTGGGGAAGGACTCATCATTAGGCACTGTAGTGATAGGACAAGGGGTAACAGGTTCAAACTTAAACAGGGAAAGTTTAGACTGGATATAAGGAAGAAGTTCTTTACTGTGAGGGTGGTGAGGCACTGGAATGGGTTGCCCAGGGAGGTTGTGAATGCTCCATCCCTGGCGATGTTCAAGGCCAGGCTGGACAGAGCCTTTGGTGACATGGTTTAGTGTGAGGTATCCCTGCCCATGGCAGGGGGGTTGGAACTAGATGATCTTAAGGTCCTTTCCAACCCTAACTATTCTATGATTCTATGGTAAATATAAAAATATTTAACAGCCTGTGACTAATACTAATCTAAAATTAATTGTTAGCTAATAGTTTCAAAAATTAAATATTTAAAATTTGATGTATTTTTCTTTTTTTATATGTCTGCCAACGTAGATTAAACAAAAGATTTATACCATATCACATGTTAACTGGATATAGTACCTTACATTTATTATACTCCATTTGCAGCAAAGATGCTTTGGAATTAATCTCCAGTTTCGGAAAATGGAGTTGGTAAGACAGAGCATATTTTGGTTTTCTTCTATTAAGCAATGTCATGACTGAAGGGGTGAGCTACTGCATAATGCTAAGCAAATTGTTTCAATAGGATGCTTCCAGCAGAGCACTGAGGAATGTAAAAGTTCAGGTTCATATTTAATTATACATGACCATTTTCAAGTGTCAACTGTTCCTTTTTGTTTAAAACTGTTAATTCAGAATGAACTAACAGAGGAGAAAATTGTATTAACTCAAATTATGAAAATTCCCATTTGTAAGAAAATGAGTTTGTTTTGGAAATTTGTCTGTTACAATAAGATTGAGTCAACAGGCTTCTTGGATTTATGAAACAGTTTTTAGTCGACTTTCAGATTGTAGGAGATGCAACAGGAGTCTTCACTGCTTAGAAATTTCCATTAAAGGCTGACAGATTTATTTTGTATCAACTCACTGAAGTTTTATTTTATGACTTGCAGGTAGTGTTGTATCCAACATCGAACAGCCCAAAGTCACCTGATCTGCATAAAATGGTAGTCCCAAAAAATAGCCAGGACAGTGACTTGAAAATTAAACTGGCAGTGAGAATGGATAAACCACCTCACATGAAGCACTGTGGGTAAGTGTCCATTTCCTGCCTATTTTATTATTTTGCCTCACTCTGCCTGTGTTCAGCCACATTTGTAAAGTTTGTAAAACATTATAAATGTGCACAACAGTTCCTGTAGCCTGGCATTGTATAAAATCCTCATTTTATACATAAAGTTTGGAATAGTTGGGAATAATCGTCAGATGTTCAGTGATGTGTAAAGACAAATGATGAGCTAACTCTGAAATGCAGAACTTCGAGTACAGTGTCATTTAGAACCTGGTTTTGAATGTAAAAATTTATAGCACTTTGGAAAATAAAGCTGATATAGGAAAAATGTATTTTTCCATTAAAATAGGATTAATTATGTACCTGAATATGATGGTATTTGCAACATAGCCTTCTCTTTTCTTTCTCTGTCTGCTGTAATATTTTTCTTGTAAGGAATTAAGGTACAAATACCAGTTTAAGGATGTTTTTCTGTCAAACACCGAAACTATATGGAACAGATTATTCATCAAGACAGCTTCCCTAGGCAATTACCATGACTTTTCCTCATCCCAACTGCAAAACCAGGTAGTGTTGCCAACAGTAGCAAGGCTGTATCTGTTATAGAGCAATCACCAGGGTTGTTTTCCATCCTTCTGACTTCTTCTGAAGTAAGTAGAAGATAATTTCAAAAAAGAGGACTATTCAACATGTTAATATAGTATTAATGTAGTGACCCTACTATTTAGATTTCTTTTTAATCTCCTTCTGTTAATATTCTGCTCATTATGAACAGACATTAATTGCTAAAATCTCCTATATTCAATACTTTTTAATAATAATTAAAAACTCCTTACATTTTGGCAAAGCTGTAATTGGTTGGGATGAAATTTCCCAGGTATCAACCTTAGCCCTCATTTTGGTTTTGGGAAACTTAAACACAAATAGTCAGGACTGTAACGATGAGATTTGGTGGCTGGAGACCTGTGGCTGGTGACCAGGAGCTGTGAGGAAAAAGAGGGAAACCAGTCATGGAGGCAGTGGGAACTGGAGCTACTGTGTTTGGAGACTGGGAATGAGATGAGAAAACTTACGAGTAGGGATGCAAATAAATGCATAAGAAAAATGGTGTAATATGTCAGGAGAGAGCAGGAAGACCAGGTTGACATGAGTAAGTTGAAGTGGAGAGGTCCTAGGGAGAAAAGTGCTTGCCTGTACTAAAGCATGATATCCTCTTTTTAATTCCTACCTCCACCAGTTCGTTTCCATTCACCAAACACCTCTGAAATGGTTTGGTAATTGTGGCACATCTTTGTTTAGATCCAGAGCACTAACATAGGTTCAGTCTCCTGATGCTGGAAGACATTCAGCCTGTTGAAGTCATGAATGCTGCAGAAATGGCACGGTGCTGCCTGTGTTCTTCAGTGGTTTGTCAAAAGGTAGTCATGGGGACAGCATGAACTGATGCATCGACAGATGCATCTAACTTGAACATGGCCTGGTTTGGTTGCATACTGCACACCACAGCTACATCAGGGATGTTGTGCTCCCATACACAACAGGTGACAACAGGGAGAAGTCCCCATGTTTAATCAGGTCATTGATAATGTTCGGGTTATACTGTCTGCAACCCCACTCAGGGTGTAACATGCAACTTACTTTGACGTGGATCCAGCAAAAAGGACAAGGCTCCAGTGCTTCCAGTCATCCTGCTTCTGGATTTCTCAGAGGCTTTCTAGGCTGGGAGCTGTTCTTCCAGGGTCTTCAAAGGATCTTCCTAACCCCCCAGCTTACTTTTGCATACTGGTTTGTGTCACTAGTCTTCTTAGAGAGCATTAAATGATTGCCCAATCAAATACTACTTTTGCTAACTTAATTTAATCATTATCACTTTCCTCTGCTGCTGCTGGTTACTTCCTCACATCGATTTTGAATCTTGATCTCTTGGCATAGTTGTTTACTTCTTCATTTTACTTCAGGGTCACTGCTGTCACTATTCTCCAGGCAGATACTGTTGTTCTTTCCACCAGAAATGCTCAGGATCAGTCTTCATTTCCCTTTCTTCATAGCCATTAGCCTTAATGATGATTACCTACTTGTCTAGAAAAGTTAGGGCATCAGGGAAGAGCTTTATAGACTCCTCCACCATAAATATATGTGACATGAAATAAAAGGTTAACAATTCTTCCAATAACCATTGAAAAGGTTGATGAAATACTTTATAATGATACTGAAGTTACGGTGAGAAGAAGGTAAAGTGTGTTTGTTTGATAGGGAAAAAAAACCACCTGCTAAACAAATCATTAATGTGTACAGTCAGGAACCATTAATGTTATGGAAACATCATCCAAGCACTCTCTGCAGCCTTCTCTTGACTTCCTGGGTGAGTGTAAGTATTAAGTGGTCATTTGCTATTTTTTCAAGAGGGATTCCCATATGCTTCAATGCACAGATTAAAGCTGTTCTGGTTCTGAACTGATACTGTGGTATCACAGAAATCCTCATTTGTGAAGAGGCTGGAAACACACAGTGGATGATAGACAATATTATGGTAAGGCAAAGGAATATTGTGCAGTTAAAGGTAGTTAAGGGATGCCTGGAAGAATTGGCTTTTATCCCCATTTGTGCTACACAGAAGGACCTGCCTGTAAGAGATTGAAACATTTCCACCTATAGTGACTGGTGGTATGTCATTTTTTTCACATGCCCAGTTTTATAAACTGGAGCCTGATTTCATAGAGGTGCCCAACACTACAGTTACTAGTTGAAATCAGTGGAAACTAGGCTGCAAATATACATTGTACTATTAGAGTCCAAATATCCTAAAAAAGTAGATCTTCATCTTAATAGCCAGAGCCTAAAATTTTTAGTACTTCAGTTCTCCTGTTATCAAGGGAGAATAATACCACCTCCCAGCATCGTACACATTTGAAGGTAAATTTGAGAAGCAACTGGTAGGAAAGGCTCTTACATACCTCATGAGCTGGGGAAAGCGAGGCATGGTCACTTCTTTAACACCTGTCCAAAGGCTTATGTTCTGCTGGGCAGTGTTACTGCAGTGCCAGGCTCTGCAGCTTAATGGTGCACCTGTACAAGGTAGAAAAGCAAATAACTCATTACTCTCTATAAAGCAGTGTTTGCATAACATGCAGTGAAGCATGTATGAAGGAGAAAATAAAGTGTTGAAGAGCTGGAAGGCAGCTGCTGCTGTCCTGAATAGTGAAAAGTGCTGGGAGGTTATTTTATTTTATTTATTTTATTTTATTTTATTTTATTTTATTTTATTTATTATTTTATTTTATTTTATTTTATTTTATTTTTTAATGTATGTGGTCAGTTACTTGAGCAGTGGGTTATAGAGTACATAAAAAGGGGGGAGATAAAAGGTTGAAAGACTGATCATCCTTATTGCTAGAATTTTGTCATGTTAGCAAGTTGAATTTTACAGCCTTAATGACAGTCTTATAATGTAGTTAGTGTGATTATCCCAGTTAAGTTCTAATTCTTCAATTTATTTCTCGTACTTCTCATGCTTTACCTTTGCCCTGTCTTTGGACTAGACAATTTACGTTTTCTGTAACGTTGGCCTGAGTTAACACCTAACATAGAAGATCCATATTTGTCTCACAGGAAAAGAAGGCACTCTGTTGGCATTAGATACTGCCTTTCAGCTGAGAATCTCAAAATTTATTCAAAATTAAATTAGAATTTTACCCCACTGCCAATTGCAGTAAGAAGAGAGGTTATTAGATTAATGCTGTATCATAATTAAAATAAAATAATAATGGTAATAAGAGACCACTTTTTTGAGATAGAGATAGCTGTGTTCAAATATTTCAGATTCTTCAGGGTCAACAAAACCCACAGTCCCAAGCTAATGATGGGTTTACGTTTTACTCCTTCAGAAAAGTTTCTGCTATTTAAGACTGACTTTACTTATTGACATAGCAGATGTGCTGAAAGCCTTCAAAACCTGTCTCACATTTATGCCTCAAAAAATTTGGTTTTATACTTTCTTGTACTTGAACTGAGATTTTTAATTCACGAATAGTATTCTGGACTGCAGCACCTTCAGATCGCATTCTCTCTTTGAGCTTCCATAGTCATAACAAATAATTATATTTCAAATAAAATTATAAATATGGGATTTTTTTTCATTATAAGATGTAACCTTAAATTAAAGAAATAAAAATCCTTATGACTCAACACTACTATGAATCTCAATGGCAGTTCATTTGTACCTCTGAGAAAAAGAGATAGCTTTGGTAACCAAATTACTTTTACACTACTGTTTGTGTTGACACATTCATACAGCTAATCTGGTGTTACTTCACTAATGTGATTCTTAAAAAAACACTTGATCATAGAAACACTCAATGATTTTCCTATGCATTCTGCTATATGCTTAAAAAACAAGGAATGCTGATATACATCTGTCGTGGTTTAAACTCAGTCAGCCACACAGTCTCTCTCTCACTCCCCCCTGCCTTCCTCTCCCCAGCTCCTGAAGGGGTGGGGAGGAGAATTGAAAGAGTGCAACTCCCACAGCTTGAGATAAAAACAGTCTAGTAACTAAAGTATAACGCAAAACCACTGCTGCTACCACCAATAATAATAATGATAAGGGAAATAATGAGGGAAGAGAATACAACCGCTCACCACCCGCCGATCGATACCCAGCCCGACCGAGCAGTGATCTAACCCTTCCTCGTAACTGCCCCCAGTTTATATACTGGGCATGATGTGCTGTGGTATGGCATACCTCTTTGGTTAGTTTGGGTCAGGTGTCCTGTCTCTGCTTCCTACCAGCTTCCCCTCCTCCCTGGCAGAGCATGAGACCAAGAAAGTTCTTGGTCAGAGTAAACATTACTGAGCAGCAACTAAAAACATCAGTGTTATCAGCGCTGTTCCCAGGCCGAAACTCAAAACCACAGCACTGCACCGGCTACTAAGAAGGAGAAAAATGACTGCTACTGCTGAACCCAGGACAACATCTTAGAATAAATATAATCCTGTTATTTATTTTAGATTTTTTTTTTATCTTGCATGAAAGGCTCTCAGAGTATGAAACAACCATCCTTTTCTATTTAAACTTGTCAGTAGATTACAAAGGGAATCATGCACCGCTAGAAATCTTGTGTAATGACGAGGTAAAATCGCTCATCATAAATCACTCTTCAGTTGGGATTTGTAGAACAGTTACGATTATTGACAATTTGTGATACTCTGGATTCCTTTCTCATAATTTGTAACATATTTCTCATCTTCTTATAGGATGTGGCAATCTTTTCCTTGTCTAAAATGCAGAGCTCATTCAATATATATATTTTTTAATCTTCTTTATTAAGGTAGTAAAGCAAACATCCATAAAAAAGGACAGTTTTAATATTTCTATTAATTTCTTCTGTTGCAATCTTGAATCTAAAACAAATCATCAGAGGAAATAAGCAGAATTTGACCTAAAAACTTCCCATACAAAAATATTAAAAACCTGTTTATTTCTGTCAAGTTAGAATAGCAGCATTAGAGAGGTACTTTTTGCTTCAGGAAGGCTCACTTAGCTATACTTAACTCATAATTAAATTAGGGTTGAAAAAACAAGCTAGACAGGTTAATCATAGAATCATAGAATCATAGAATAGTTAGGGTTGGAAAGGACCTTGAGATCATCTAGTTCCAACCCCCCTGCCATGGGCAGGGACACCCCACACTAAACCATGCCACCCAAGGCCTCATCCAACCTGGCCTTGAACACCACCAAGGATGGAGCATTCACAACCTCCCTGGGCAACCCATTCCAGTGCCTCACCACCCTCTCAGTAAAGAATTTCTTCCTTATATCCAACATAAACTTCCCCTGTTTAAGTTTGAACCTGTTGCCCCTTGTCCTGTCACTACAGTCCCTGATGAAGAGTCCATCCCCAGCATCCTTGTAGGCCCCCTTCAGATACTGGAAGGCTGCTATGAGGTCTCCACGCAGCCTTCTCTTCTCCAGGCTGAACAGCCCCAACTTTCTCAGCCTGTCTTCCTATGGGAGGTGCTCCAGTCCCCTGATCATCCTCGTTGCCCTCCTCTGGACTTGTTCCAACAGTTCCATGTCCTTTTTATGTTGAGGACACCAGAACTGCACACAATACTCCAAGTGAGGTCCCACGAGAGCACAGTTAGAGGGGCAGGATCACCTCCTTGGACCTGCTGGTCACGCTCCTTTTGATGCAGCCCAGGATGTGGTTGGCTTTCTGGGCTGCAAGCACACACTGAAGCCGGCTCATGCTCATTTTCTCATCGACCAACACCCCCAAGTCCTTCTCTGCAGGGCGGCTCTGAATCTCTTCTCTGCCCAACCTGTAGCCGTGCCTGGGATTGCTCCGACCCAGGTGTAGGACCTTGCACTTGGCATGGTTAAACTTCATCAGGTTGGCATCAGCCCACCTCACAAGCGTGTTGAGGTCCCTCTGAATGGCATTCCTTCCCTCCAGTGTATCAACCGAACCACACAGCTTGGTGTCACCGGCAAACTTGCTGAGGGCGCACTCAATCCCACTGTCCATGTCACCGATAAAGATGTTGAACAAGACCGGTCCCAACACCGATGCCTGAAGGACACCACTCGTTACCGGTCTCCAGCCGGACATTGAGCCATTGACCATAACTCTTTGCATGCGGCCATCCAGCCAGTTCTTTATCCACCGAGTGGTCCACCCATCCAATTGATGTCTCTCCAATATAGAGACAAGGATGTCATGTGGGACAGTGTCAAACGCTTTGCACAAGTCCAGGTAGATGACGTCAACTGCTCTGCCCCTGTCCATCACTTTCGTAGCCCCATCATAGAAGGCCACCAAATTGGTCAGGCAGGATTTCCCCTTAGTGAAGCCATGCTGGCTGTCACCAACCACCTCCTTGTTTTTCATGTGCCTTAGCATTTCTTCCAGGAGAATCTGCTCCAAGATTTTGCCAGGCACAGAGGTGAGACTGACTGGTCTGTAATACCCCGGGTCATCCATTTTCCCTTCTTGAAAATGGGGGTTATATTTCCCTTTTTCCAGTCATCGGGAACTTCACCTGACTGCCATGATTTTTCAAATACGATGGACAGTGGCTTAGCAACTTCATTTGCCAGCTCCTTCAGGACCCGCGGATGGATGTCGTCAGGTCCCATTGACTTGTGTACGTTCAGGTTCTTAAGATGGTCTCGAACCAGATCCTCTCCTACAGTGCACCTAGGGTCTTCATTCTCACAGTCCCTGTGTTCGCCTTCCAAGAGTTGGGTGGTGCAGTCAGAGACTTTGCCAGTGAAGACCGAGGCAAAGAAGTCATTAAGAACCTCAGCCTTCTCCAAATCCTGGGTAGCCAGTTCTCCCGAGATCTTACGAAGGGGGCCTACGTTGTCCCTAGTCTGTCTTTTACTCGCTACATACCTATAGAATCTCTTCCTATTATCCTTAACATCCCTAGCCAAGTTCAATTCTAACTGGGCCTTAGCCTTCCTCACCTGGTCCCTAGCTTCCCGGACAGCATCCCTGTATTCTTCCCAGGCCACCTGTCCCTGCTTCCACCTTCTATAAGCCTCTTTTTTCCTTTGAATTTTCCTGAACAGCTCCTTATCCATCCAAGGAGGTCTCCTGGCCCTTCTGCTGCACTTCCTTCTAGTTGGGATGCAACATTCCTGAGCTTGGAGCAGGTGATCCTTGAATAACAACCAAGAGTCTTGGACCCCCCTGCCCTCTAGGGCTGTGTCCCATGGAACCTTACTAAGCAGGTTCCTGAAGAGGCCAAAGTGTGCTCTCTTGAAGTCCAGGGCAGCGAGCTTGCTGCATGGTCTTCTCACTGTCCTGAGGATCTTGAATTCGACCATCTCGTCGTCGCTGCAACCAAGGCTGCCCTGGAGCATCACATTTCTAGCCAGGCCTTCCCTGTTGGTGAGCACGAGGTCAAGCATGGCACCTCTCCTTGTTGGCTCCTCTATTACTTGCAGAATGAAGTTGTCTTCCACGCAATCGAGGAACCTCCTGGATTGCTTGTGCCAGGCCGTACCTTCACTCCAACAGATGTCAGGGTGGTTGAAGTCTCCCATGAGAACAAGGGCCTGTGAGCGTGAGGCTGTTTCTATCTGCCTATAGAGCACTTCATCCACAGATTCCTCTTGATCAGGTGGTCTGTAACAGATCCCCACAATAATGTCCCCCATCGCTGCTCTCCCTTTTTAATCTTGACCCACAAACTCTCTGTTGACTGCTCACCCGTCCCCAGACAGAGTTCCATACTCTCCAGCCTATCCCTAACATAAATAGCAACTCCCCCTCCCCGCCTGCCAGGCCTGTCTTTTCTATAGAGCCTGTAACCTTCCATTCCAACACTCCAGTCATAGGAGCCATCCCACCATGTTTCTGTGATGCCTACTATATCATACTCCCGTAGTCATGCACACATCTCTAATTCCTCTTGTTTGTTTCCCATGCTACGGGCATTTGTATAGAGGCATCTGAGCCGAGCTCCAAATGAAGCCGGCTCATTGGCTGGAGTGGCTGGAATATCTCTGCATCGCTCCGAGCATTTATTGTAGGTGCTGGCAACTGACTGGGTGTGTTGGGATGGAACGATGCTCCCCTCCCCCAACACATCTAGTTTAAAGAAACCTTGTCCAGCCTGGCAAGCCTCCTACCAAAACCTCTCTTCCTCTTCTTTGTCAGATCAGCTCCACCAGCCCCTAGTAGACCTGGCCTACTAACTTGGGTCCCGTATTCAAAACACCCAAAATCCACTCAGGATATTGGGGTTACTGTAAATACTTTTCCTAATGCATGGTTTGTTTCTAATGTGCCTTTGGACTTCTGCATTTAAAGCATACATTATTTTTTAAAGTAGATTTTGTGTCAGTTAAGTTGTCTGTTAGCATAGCCTAGTGGTTATTAAAGGGTATTATTCTGTTGCTTCCAATCTAGAAAGAAAAAAAAAGGAATACTAAGATTTTTTCAAATAGCTTGCTTTGCTTTAAAATGGCCATTCAAAAAACAAAACCCAGTAATGTACAATGAAATTCTTACAAATTGAACAGCCTGAACAGTACAATATTACAAAGTGGAATTATTTGAATTTGACTTTCAAAGTAAAACATTGCAGCCTAGCTCTTGTCCAGACCTTTTTCAAAGATTTGAAAGGCAGAATTCATTCTTGTAAGTTCTGACCTGCTCTCCGCTATGGCATGTTGCAGATAGTGGTGTTATATCTTTAATTCCTTAAGCTTTCTCTTGTGCAGTGGGGATTAACTGAAATGTTCTTTTGAAAGCATTTATAAATAGTAAATATAGCTGCTGGTTCCTGTATGTGACTGAAGTATCACATTTTTCCTCCTGCTGCTGTAGTTTTAGAGCTAAAGGAAATCTGTGAGACAAATGTCCTGTTTAGCAGTCTTCTAAGATGCAGAAAATAAGTAGTTTTCTCCTCTTATTTTTCTGACACTTGTTACCCATTAATAAAAGAGTTTGTTGGAAAGGAAAGCAAGTATAATTACCTCTCTTTTACAGATGAGTGAAATGGAGGCCAGAAATGAGCACCCAAGGTCACAGGCAATTCAGTGACTGAGCTGAGGCTAACACTGGGGTCTGCTGACTTCTCAGTGGGTAGGGCTGTAGTGTGTGTGACTATTACCTGAATAAACTGTTGTCATAGCTACTAGTGAGCACATAAGTCAGCTAAGAGCAGACACAGGGACAATGAAGTCAGCCAGAACGAGGGTGGTTTCAGCTGCTATATGCTGCTTGTTCAGGGTCACCTAGCAGAGAAGGGCAGGAGGAGAAATAGAATTAGCTTTATAACTTGAAGGTGTGTAAGCTGATCTGAAGATGAAATCTGCTCCTAGTATCATTATTTCAGAGAAATGTGCAAGGTGATCACATTGCAATGACTCTATTTCAATTCTGGGTTACTTTAACAGCTAAAGATGTTAGGGATAGAGCCACGCTTCTCTTAGGAAGTACTGCACGCTCCCTGTCACAAATAGGCCTTTGTGTTGCATATAATGAATTGAAATCTGGCTTCAGACCTTTGTCTGAGCTGAAACACATAGATATGTCAGAGTAATTCCAAATCATTTGTTTTAATAACACTGAAAAGATGAAATAGAAACATAATTTGGCTAACCTAAAATGTTTAGTTTGTCTTAGATTAAGTATACAGTTGCTTCAAAAGTGAAGTGTTAGAAACCTGAATATATCCAAAATCTTAGAAAATCCTTAGTAATTCTTGTTATGATATAGTAGTATTAGCGTAGGCATCTTCAATTTCTATTAGTTTCCATGAGATAGAAACAGTAACTTTCTATATTGCTTTTCAGCAGTTACTGAAAATAGTTTTCTCATTAGTGAAGATAGTAACATTTTTCTCTTACGAAAAGGGAGAGAGAGCTGAGAGATTCCAAATAACCAAATGTTAAAATAAGTTGATACTTATTTGTCGTGGTTTAAGCCCAGGCCGTAAATCAGAACCACGAAGTCCACTTCCCCCCCCACCTTTCTTCCCTCCGCTTCTGGAGGGACGGGGAGGAGAATCAAAAGAATGCAACTCCCACGGGTTGAGATAAGAACAGTTTAATAACTAAGGTATAACACAAATCACTACTGCTACCACCACCACCAACAATGATAAGAGAAATAACAAGGGAAGAGAATACGATACCGCTCGCCGGAAAAGAGAGCCCGACCGAAAAGAGGACGTGCCCTTCCGGGTGGCTCCCAGTTACATCCCCCAGCATGACGTGCTGTGGTATGGAATACCTCTTTGGCTAGCCTGGGTCAGGTGTCCTGTCCCCGCTTCCTCCCGGCTTCTCCTCCTCCCTGGCAGAGCATGGGACTCACAAAGTCCTTGGTCAGTCTAAACATCAGTGTTATCAGCTTTGTTCCCAGGCCAAAAGTCAAAAACACAGTGCTGCAGCAGCTACTAAGAAGAAGAAAAAATGACTGCTGCTGCTGAACCCAGGACATTATTTAACGATAGCATTTCTTTATCTACATACATAAACTCTTCTGTATCTCTGTATAACAGTTGATTTGTCTTTCCAAGTGTGTGCAACATAGCTAGATGTAACCATAAAGTCAGTATATTAGCACCATCTAGCTTTCTGTTTGTGGCTATTGCACTTTTTTTTTCCAGCTTAAAAAAGGGTAGGGGAGTGCTGACTTCAGCTGCTGCTTCAAAGAGCAGGGTTCTCACTCTGCTTTGGTAGAGGGCTTATGTTTCAGTTTGTGAACTTTAAGACTGGGAAGCATAAGGAAAGTCAGAAGGAAGAAAATGTTGAGTTTGTTTGAATTTTGCACACTTCACAGAGTTTAGAATCCTTTTCTGATTATTTAGTCATATGGCCTCACTATAGCAGCCAAAAAAATTTAGGTATTTAGGCTGTATCAGAGTTGTCTGAGTTTTCTCAAAGCCACTGGGTAGGGAGGAATACCTTGACAGGTTGGTTTATCAGTGCTAAGGCATTTCCTATGGAAAAAAAATTAAAGGTACACTGGAGTACATAAGGTAAACTTTTCACTGTATGTACTGCATTCAGAAGTATGGGTTATCTACTAAGTTAAAATAAATGCCTGATCACCAGACAACTCCAGTGAGCTTCAGTAATGTCATGTCATCTCATGTCTCATGTCAGTCATGTCATCTTTTTTCTTCTGCCTAATTCCCAGTTACTTAAATCTGAATTCAGATCAGAGATAAACTATACATAACTGCCCAAGTGATTTTTAAAAGCTAGGTCTCATTTTAAATGAAACTTGGGCTAATTTGAAGGCTAATAAAACAATTTTGCTACAGGTAACCATGTCCTTAGGAGAAATAACTTCACTTCTACTGATATTTCTTGGGTTTCTTACAAGTTATAGGTATTGACCTTTATGGATAAAATATACTCTTATGAGATGAATGACATTAGGTGTTTCATATTAAATAAATGTCACTTCAATTAATTCCTGTGTGAACTTGGGTGTTGGCACTGGTGGTAGTTTAGGATTTGTGATGTCCTCTGACACAATAGCTTGTTCTATTTGGCAGCAGACACACTTGATCTGTGCTTTTAACATCTGTAATTTGATTCAAAGCATTTTCTTATCCTATCAGCGGAACAGTAGAGTTGTAAGAAATATGGGTGGAGTATATCAGTGATCTTTATCATTTCTATTACAATACATTTGGGAGGTAGATCTTTCTGCAGATACCTGACAGAGATTACCTACTGCCATTTGCAACATCAAGCCTTCCAGTATTTTGAGATGACATGTAATCCATTTGCAGATGTGAGATTATTAAATTACCTTTGTGCCTTTGATGAAATTGATTGATGTGCCACTCATTCCTCATATGTGGGTAGAGTGCCTGCCATGAAGGAAAGCCTCAGTCTTCACCTGAGTCTTGATTCGCTAACCCTGTAACCAGAAATGCTCTTCCTGAGGCTCTCAGGTTACCTTGTGAAATATTGTTGTAACATGCTGAAACTCTGTGGGACACAGCAGTCTGGTGCAAGAGCATGCCATCACATGAATTGAGTGTGCATTCAAGTTAGCTGGGCCTGAGTAAAATTAGTCGCTGCCTCTAGCTATGATTTTACAGTGTGCACAGCTTTTCTTGCCTCTCCTATTGCTGGTAAATGGGGCAATGTTTGCTGAGGGTATCTGGCCTCAAAATTAGCACCCAAGTTGTCTGAAGAACCTCATTCTCATCTCCCATGTAGATGAGCCCTTTTCCAAAGAGTTCCTTGTAATCTAGTGGGGATATCAATAATATGGAAGATGAACAAAAGCAGTTGTATCTAAGGTTATTCGCTAGTAAGGAAACCCTATTTATGAAGCAAAAGTGAGTTAGAGGTTTCTTTTTGATATAACTATTTCATGACGAGGTTATGAGACTTGGCAGCAGAGAGGGAAAGAAGGAGATTATAATTGGCTAGCTCTCCACCCCGACCAAAAACTGACTGTGTGATGCCAGCAACTGCATTGTAGATCTGTTGGGGTCAACAACATGGTCACCACGCTTTTGAATTAGAGTTGGCTCATGCTCACACTGAAGGCATGATCAACATGACCTCATATTTACTTGCCATATACAGAGGACCTTTGTGACACTGAGTGAAAGATACCATTGTAGTCTCTGACAGGAAGGCATAAAGAAGTATCAGAGTTTCAGTTAAGTTTCATTGTCTTTGAAGACAGAAGAGGTGTGAACTGCAAAGCTTCATTTTCCAATCCATATTTAACCTGGACCTAGCATGACAATCCAGAATCTTAAGACTGATCAAGACAACTGAGTCAGCAGTAATTAATTCAGCACTGCATTAATACAGTGCTGAAGCAGACTGTATTAATGCAGTGTTTTACTCAGCACCACTTATGAAAGATGTGTTGTGTAGATGATAGAATAGGCTTTGGTTGAATTTCAAGCACAGTTGACTGTTGAAGAAAGAGGGTGTGTCAGTAAAAAATGTAAGCATCAACAGAAGTGAACAGTGCAGCCTACTGCTTATTCAGAATGTCTGCTTTTCTCTTCACATCGAGGTATGCCAGAATGTCACCTAACAGCCAGCACCACATATTTATTTGTGTAGTACATGTTTTCTCTAGTCAGTGTATGGTCCTGCAGAAGGATCAGAAACTCCTATGGAAAGTATCCTGGCTGCAAACTTCAGAAAACTTTATGAAATGAGGTAGTCGTTGCTGAATACCTTGAACTGGAAAGGACTTGCATTGCTAATCTGTAAATTAACTACTCTTCCTGCTGCATGAAGTTAACATGATTGTTTTGAAATCATAAGAGCTTTTTACTAAAATTTAGGAAGAGGAGATTATCTTTCCTTTCAACAGTAGTTCTCAGACAGTCACTGACTTCAGAGATCCCAAGACCCTGAGGACAAGTGTGTGATTATTCCTTTCTGCAAGACGAGACTCATAAATTCTACCACAAAGTAAACCCAAGTATTTCAAGAACTTCCAATACATGGAATGAGAATATTGAGAAATAATCACAAAATTTGAAAACTAAACCAGTGCCTTTACAGTTCAGCAGAAATATTGGTTGAATTTGGGCCCATAATTAATAAAAAGTACTGATTTTAGGTCCAGTAGCAGTGGTGTGTATTTTTATTTACTCAGAGAGTCGACAGTAGCTTGTAGCTATAATTATCTTACATTTTTTGCTAAATTCTGACAAAAGTATGATAATTTCCATAATCGTAAGGCAACATGCAGTGATATATACAATGGTAAAATTTTCCTATGTACATTTACAAAAAGCATGATAGAATGGCTTCATTTTTAATTCACTTTTAGTGATCTATGGATGCCTTACTACTATTATTTCAAAGTGTCTCAGTAGTATTTTCTGTTATACTAGTTTAAAATGTGCTAACCGCCAGTATTTCATTGTGCTAAATGAATGATTGCATTTTGTCATGAAGAAAAGTGCTCATGCTTTAACTGTCTTCATTTAAATGATTTTAATATTATACACTTTGGCAAAATCAATTGACTGTAATCAGTTATTTTTTAAAAATGAAAATTGAACTTCATGAAAAATGATACAGTAAAATTACATTAATGATTGATTGGATAATGATGATGGGTTAATGTAAAATTGCTATGGAAGAAGCAAAAGTGTTTATCCTGCAGCTAGATCCTTAGAGAACAGATTATAGCTATGAATCTGATTTTCAGTGCTTTCCACAGTAATTGCTTCTGAGGAGGCATGGGTAATCTTGTAGACCTTAATGATATGCCACTGCCACTTTAATTGCTAAGAGAAGCCAAGAGAATCCTAATTGCCAAGAGAAGCATTTTAATTAAGGTGTCATTCTTCATTCATTCCATAGTAATTAATCTGAAATATTTGTAAAAGCTGAGATATAAATTTAATCCAAACTCACTTAGCTTAATCACAACAGACTTTATGTGGAAAAGATCTATGGATTAAGTGAGGTTAATGGTCAGAAAACTTAAAAAAAAATTTTTTTCTTAAAAATAAATGTGTGTTGTTTTTACTCATAACCTTTTAAAACATTGTCCTGGGTTCAGCAGTAGCAGTCATTTTTCTCTTTCTTAATAGCTACTTCAGTGCTGTGTTTTTGACTTTCAGCCTGGGAACAGGGCTGATAACACCGATGTTTTTAGTTGTTGCTAAGTCATGTTTACTCTGGCTGGGGACTTTCTTGGTCTCATGCTCTGCTAGGGAGGAGCCATAGTGACCCATTAGAACAGATAGGTAGGCTTCTGTCTGTACTATCAAATTTCTGTCTGCGATTCACAACTTTAAATCTCATCTCATCTAAATTTCTGGTCTTTGTGTGCATGTGTAAGGGATGAAAAGAAGTGGAAAAAAAAAAGCCTTTGCAGTGGCAGCAATTTTCTGTTTATCATGTTAGAGAAGATGTCACTATCAGAACATACAGGTGGTGATGATGCATCTTGCAGCATCACGAGGACTTGTCATCATAGTTTGTTTGACTGGCTCCTAATTCATGGCTCCTTCACTTGAGTATATTTGAATGCAGCATCAGTGTGTGAGAGAGACTGAGTGACTGTGTACCTTCTAGTAACAGCCAGTTGTTGCAACAGTGAGATGAGATTAATCCCTATACCCAGATGGCAGATTGCAAGTGATGATCCTACCATGGAGAATTAGAGGATGAAAGGTGCGAAGAGCAGTAACCTGGACTTGTATAACTAAGGCATGTATGAAGGATTTTTAGCCACTGATGGCTACAAAAATTATGCTACACACTGTAAAGAGATGGAAATCTTGAAGACCTGAACTGTGCTTGGCATGTGCCTTGTGCTTGACTACAAAAGGAGCCAAGTGTGAAGTGTGCCTGAACAGATCTATATCTGTTCAGATCTATATCTTGATCTATAGATCTATATCTTGCTGAGGACCTGATAATTGCCTTGTATGCATTTCTGGGGATTTAGTTCAGTCTCTGCCTGGTCTTGTCCTAATCTGACTATCCTTTAGTGGCTGGAGTATGTGAGATGCACTAGCTGAGCACCACATCTGATTTCATTTCTTGCAAGAGGAGTGTAGTTCATATGCTCTGAATGAACTCTGCAGTGTGAACCATGTTGGAGAGACTCTTCAAAAGAAAACACACTCCTTATGCAGACTGATGCCAATGTAGATGCACCCTTTTTTTTTTTTTTCTTCATTTAGGTACTTCATTTAAATACCTAAAAGTAGTTGGGCAGAACTGGGCAACAGCTTATACTGCTGCCCATGTCATGAGCTCAAGCAAGGGTTCAATCCTGAAAATACATGAAATGCATGCTCCTGTAAAACGTAGGCATTTGCGCTTGTAAATTTTTGCTTTTTTGATTTTTTTTTTTTTATATATAAAGAATAAAATCTAAAAAAAGTCTTGTCTGTTACTGGAAATGCTCAGATCATAACTTCAGAAAGCTATTTTAATATGTAAAAAGGAACCTTTCTGTATTTTCATAAAGATAACAAAGCTGGTAATAACTAGGTGGCCAGATGATGGACTAATATTTAACTGAAAACAGACCCTAAATTCATGAAATTGTAGCTGAGGAAGTGAGAAAATCTAAAGTTCAGGTGATTTTTAACTAGCTTTTGCTCTAAGCCACAAGTAATAACTTGTTTTAAGATCAATTTACATGTAAGTGTTTTTTATATA
The DNA here is from genome assembly GCF_963264785.1 of Psittacula echo. Classification (NCBI taxonomy): domain Eukaryota; kingdom Metazoa; phylum Chordata; class Aves; order Psittaciformes; family Psittacidae; genus Psittacula; species Psittacula echo. Next base: position 146,757,340 of record NC_137735.1, read on the forward strand.
CAAGATAAGAATAGATGGGTTGACCATTCAGTGCTATCTGGATTGAAGGCAGTATTAAAAAATAAATGTTGTTATGTTGTAGCAAAATATGTGTCTTATTAGGTCCTCACATGGAAGATCATGATCTGAGCAGTTTAGTCACTACATGTGACAAGTGAAATATAGGCAGATCATTTTTTTCCCTATGCATCATTTGTCTTACCAGAATGTCAGCATAGAGTAGGCTGCTTATTTTTACTACAGTAAATGATGAACAGTTAAAATAACTGATCGCATCACAGGTGTTATAAAATTTGCAGTAATAACTTGATAGTAAAGGGAACTTCCCAGAAACCTTACACTCTAATTGGGGAGACTCTGCTCTGACTGGAATGTTCAGGTTGGATTCTTAGCTTAAATTTCTTTATTACTGTTCTTACACAGTTCCCATAGCTTTGGGAAAGTATCATGCAGAATAACATATGACTTTTACTCTTAGTTTTGCTTAGAACTTGAGAAAAAAATTACTACTATGTAAATACACCCAAGGTATTGCTGCCAGTATCTTTAAAATGAAATCATACACAAGTATCCCTGCTTTATAATCTGTTCCATAATTATATACATGATTGAATTAATTGGTTTAGGTTTTGCTTATGTTGCTTTATTCTATTACAAATCAGCACAGCACACAAATGCAGGTGAAAGACACAGCTAATTTATTAGCCTGTCTCGACAGGTGATCTGGCTTGTTTCTTGGTACCATACACTAGTCTGTGACATAAAATTTAAGAAAGTTATTGCCACCTGACATACGTTGACATTGCATGTGGTCTGGCATGGCCTGGCATTATGTCTATACAAAGAGAACCAGTACTATTAGCTGCAAGGATGGGGGTATGCCACCTGCCTGTTATGTCCTTCTGTCACTTGCACTGTCCATCTGTTACTTGAAAAAAGATAGAATTCACCTGACTTTTTGTCTTTTGGAATATAAACCCTCAAAAAATCAGAGGCAATTAAAATGGCAAAATTAATTTTAAAACTAATAGTATTTAATAAATCTAATCCTCTCTATGTGCCAGAATGCTAGCTCAGTTAACTACTGTAGGGTCAACTGTGCTCTGCTGTGACTGAGGGTGGATTTCAATTCATAATACGCTATTTTGTATGGGCAAAAATATCTTTAACACAATACTGGATGTAAAGGCAGAGGTAACTTTTTATAAATTCAATGGGTTTTTTCCTCCACTGTAATATGATTTCAATGGTTACAGTATTGCATTGAATTTTGACATAGTAACAGAGTTCCTGTGGCAACTACTACTGTTTTCTCAAAAAGTGTATTCAACACAGCCAGATCCCTTTAAATAGTCCACATCCTGTTAAATGTCAACACGATTGTGTTGGCAGTTCAATGTACCACGTTGTCGGGGTCCTCGAGTACATGGCACATCCCCAACTAAGCAACATGACGGCATCACCTTGATAGGCTGGTGATTTCTGAAGTATCATCAGTGTAGTGGTGCTTTCATGCAGAGTTCTGCACAATCAGCTCACTCTTTCTGTGTAAATAAAAACTAATGAAGAGCCCACTCTGCACTACAAATAATTTTTATCATGCTTACTGTCAAAAGCCTGTTTTAATTTAATCCTAAATTATATGTGTCAGATCAGTAGTGTAGTATTGCTCTGCCTTTTCATAATGTGCGAGATTACTTTTTTCACTTTATGCATAAATTTAGAAGAGAGCACGTAAGTGAAAAATGCATGTATGTTAAAATCTGTGTATGGGTTGTCTTTTTAGAAATAGACATAAAAGGCCTTTATGATTATCTTTTGTGCTACTTGTATGGAGTAAACTGGAGACAGGCTGGCAGGGAAGTGTCCTGGAAAGTGTAGGTTTGAGTTCCCTCACTAAGTCTCTATTGGGGTCAGACCAGCTTCCCTTGCTTTACCACATGGAGACCTCCCCTGATAATGTTAGAAGATTGCTAACCTTAAACTGCTATCTGCTTTTCTTCAAAGTTTATTCCAAAACCGAAAAGCTGTGATGTTCTGGTAAGGGAAGTAAACGCTATCCTAAATACAAAACTAGCAACCCTCACTCAGTAAAACAGTGACATAGAAGTTACTATTTTTATCATGTGTTCCTGCATTTGCGATTTTAACTGCTGATTTGAATTTTTAAATAATTTTAAGTTCACAGCTTTAAGTGGAATGCACTACGCCATTGACTAAGCAGAAAAGAGTAAGAAACTTGGCTCAGTTTGTAGTAATGCTGGCATGGAGAAGTCTGCCTGAGGATGTGTTCCTCCCACAGCTGAACACCTGACAGGCTGTCTCTCTTCTAAAACTGAATGGCTGTGGCTCTGTAGCCTTTTTCATCTGGTTGTTAAGTCTTAGCTTTGAAGGGCAACCTGAAGTCTAAAGCTAGGGTCTGAATACTTAAACTACAGAATGATTCCTTTTAAAAGGTGAAAGGCAGCTGCTGGGAACCGATACCACATGGCGTGGGTATATGATGTCATTTTTAAGGATCTTTCCATCAAGCCATGTAGAAACACATTCTGAGTAATGAATTCATTCAAATGAAATTGGAGTTGTTATGGAAGCAATACAGCTGAGGATGAAATTAAATATAACAAATATTGCCAGTAGCTGAGAACATGTGCTAGGCTTAGATCTCTAAAAGTGTTAGAGTTGCTTTTCTGTCATTCGCTGCTTATGAGAAAAAAAAAGCATGAGAGGAACCAACAATTCATGTAAATGCAGCTTTATTTTGTACATTAAGAAACAATGGATCCATTTTCATGCAGAATATATCTCTGATCCTTAGATTAGAGAAGTATGATGAAGATTAAGTTAATAAAGTAATCAAATGTCATGTAAAATGTTATTGCCATTATAGAATGTGAGTGTTCAATTTACTCACAAATGCTAAATTCATTTTTAATTTGGCTGTATGTATTCTATTTAATGGAAGGCTTGGCTTTTTTCCTTGCACACTCAATAGAGTTTAATTGAACACCTGATTCCTGCCACCAACACATTAACATTTGGATGCGATCTATCTTTTATGCATATAGATACACTGATTAAAACTCAACAGAAAAGCAGATAATAGGAAAACAAAAAGACAGCATTATGGAACACTTACAGCCATAATTTTTTATTATATATTGAGAAGCATTTAATTATCTTATTAATTTCATTTAATTAGCCCCACTATTTAGGTCAATTGTTTTTTATTGATATGGCATGTTAGCAACTTCACTAATTGGCACAAAATAGCATGTGACTATACTAAATGTCTTGTTTTGTCCAAAAGTATCTCTTACGGTTTTTCACTTTCCTGGGGCTTTTTATTTATTTGATTTTTTTGAATAATATGTAAAATATTCTGGCAAGAAATGGCTTGATTTAAAATTTGGCATTTCACTCAGATATAAAAATGAAAAAAAAAAGATTATGAAGAAAAAGTATTTACTTTTCTAACATTATGTTTTATAATCGGAAAGTATCACTCTACTTTTTGTATTCTTTAGGAATGTTTGTCTTTCTTTGTAAAGAAAAGTGTATTTTTAAGCGTTCTTTATCATTAAGACTTTAAACATAATTTGTTAGCATTTACAAATTTAGTCTAGAAGAAAAACAGCAGCATTGTGTCACTCCAGCTGTTGTATTTTAGTGGGTTTGGTATCTGTTCTGTACTCACCTCTTTTAAACCAATGATTTAACAAATCCGAAAGCTCTGGGTATAGATGAGCTCAAATTATATAAATATTTTAATGCATAATATTAATTTCCAGTTAAATAGTAACAAAGCTTATTAGAACACTAGAACACTTATTAGAGACTTTACAGAAATGTAATTGATGAAAAAAGTGTATTTTCTGCATAATTTCTTTCAATATTTGATAATACCTGTCTTTCATTTTTGATCGTTGAAGACATAATGTACTTTTGATGGAATAATTCCTCAAGTTATGTTTGGTATCTCTGTACCAGGAAAACAGGGTTATAATTTCACCCATAGGCACCTTTTCAGTTTACCAAATACTGATACTTTTGCAAATTATTTCCATGTTTTTTGAGTTGTTCCATAATCTTTATAATATATGTGTTCAACTGTGTTGGTACTTCAACAAATGAAGTAACTTGTCATTATGCAATGGATGATCTCCCCATAATTTGAGAATAAATGTATTATTAATATGTATGACTGTGCTCCCGTATATACAGGATTTGTGGAATAATAAGACATTCAACTTATTTAAAATATTGTTTTTAAAACTATTTAAGATATAAGTTTCACAGTCCTTGCCCTTAAGTTTAATATAAGCACATTTTGTGGTTACACAGTGGAATTTTTTTTTCTCTTCAAGTCAGTCACAAGCAGGGATCAATTTGAACCAGATTGTCTAGGTCTGGGCCATTGCATTACACATATCCTGACAGCCACAGGAGGGCAGCATGGTTAAATTAAGGGAGAAGATGGGGATGTGGTTATAATGCAGCTAAATTAATCTCACTTTTGATTGTTTATATTGTTTTTTTGAAAGCTTGGATAATTGACACGAGTGCATATTTTCCTAGCTAATATAGATAAAGCAATTGCATGTTAATTTTAGAAGTTTCCAAGTGTAGCTTTGTAGTAGCTATAAATATGAAGTTTTTCTCTGTATATATACAGTCTATTTTAGAAGATTTTAAAATAGTGAATTTGGGAGTTATTAAAGCCTGGTTGGAAATTTATTTCTGAAAATTCTAATAAAATCTGGTTTCGTATTTTGGAATTCAAATATTTGGAGAGTGGAGGAAGCCATTCCCGTAGGTTTATGTGGCACTGGGACTACTCTGCTCTCTAAGTCTTGACTGAGTTATAGCAAAAAATGTGTCCTTTTATTTAGCTGTGTATAAATATATACACATATACAGACATGTAAAGTTCTGTTTGGGGAAAGAGACTGAAAAATCTCCATCTCAGATTTGAATAATAATGAGTGATAAAAAGATTAAGTATAATTTTTGTTCCATCAAAATTGATCATCAAAACAGTCATAGAGGGTATTTTACCCTTTCTGTTATATACAAATAAATGCTATTTAAAAAAAAATATTTCTAAAACTTCAAGTGAGGAGAAATTACTCAAACCTCCCCTCACATACAATTCATCAGTGTTAAAATTTATATTTTCTCTTATATTTTATGGATTTTTTTAAAATTATTTTTATGTAACAGTAGTTTTACAGCTGAGTATCACTTAAGTATTGCTATTTTGAGGAGGCAGTTGTTTGTCAGAGCAGGAAAGGGCTGTCCCCAGTAGATGGCTCTGATGCTCCCTCACAAGTGGCAAATCCTGTATTCCTGAAGTTTCCAAATGTGGATCAGCTCCAGTGTAATAACTCCAGTGCAGGGATAGTGCATTTGAATGGTTTTATTATCTACATATTTGTTACAGTAAATAACTTCTATAAAGACCAAATTCATGCTGCTGTTATAGGTTTATATCTTTCTTGCATATAACTTTTTTGTTTTTGTCTAACCACTCCCCAAAACAAAACCATTTTCAAGATATTAACATCAGGCAATTTTTTTCCTACTTATGTTAATTCAGTCCTGAATTCCTTGAAGGGATAACTCCCAAAAAAGAAACTCCTAAAGCCACTAATACCATGAGTAGAGGAGTAACTTTTGGGGATGTATATTTCCATGCTTCCATCCAGTTGCTGCTTCCCTGTGCAACCTTTTGGGAGCAAGGTACATGCCTGAATGTGCTTTTGGATGGCTACTTCTATGTTCTTTAATCAAGAAAATTTCTTCAAAAGAGCCAAAGTGACATAGAGTCAGAAGCTTTTTTGTTTCTTTGACATCTTTAAAATTTTACATGTATTCTGTATAGGAAAGTTTTTTAAAATGAATAGTTGAAGAGAGCTGATTGGCTGGGGGAAAAGCTTTCTTGCTTGTTCTTACTCTGGCATTGTCATCAAAATGCAGCCAGAAGTATTACCTTTTTGACTCTAACTTTTGATGAAAAGATCACCTGTACTTGTCATTCTGCGCTGGTAGGTTTTCCAAGGAAGAATGTCTCTATCAGAATGTTAGATTAGCCTTACTGTCTTGGACCAAATGTTCACCTAACCGCCTATCATGTGTCAGCAGATGACTGGGAAACTTTCTGAGAGACGTCTCAGTATTCTTTCAGACTTCACTTGTCTGCAGAGTGAGTACTTTCTGAGCCACGTACGGTTCTTTGTGGATGCTAACATTTAATGCAATTGAATTTCTCTTTCACAAACCTGTCGGTGAATGCCCAAAATGCACAATGAAATGTAACTAATTTGAGTTCATAGAAACAAGCCGTAACAGTTGCATTGCTGTGTGAGAATTGAAACTAATGTCTGGCACTGTTCCTACATTCCTTAGAGGTGCTAGAGATGCAAGGGAGACTGTTTGCACCACTGATACTGGCAGCATCACCTGTTTTTCTGTTGTTGTATGTTAGATGGAAAGAGAAGTGGTTAGAAAGAGAAGAAAGAGTTAGAAAGGAAGAAAGAGTTAGATGGAAAGAGAAAGAGAATTGGTTCCAGTGTTTACATGAAGTCTGGTAGATTAAATGGGAGTTTTTCAATATATGATAGTATGAAGTGTCAAAATTTTAATCCAGAAGAAAATCAAATATTTCCAAATGAAAGGCTCTTTTACTTCTGCAACATGAGGAGTTACTACTATTTCAAAGATACTGTATGAATTCCAAGAGGGTAGCTGCATTTTCCTCACTGTTGCTTAAACAGTACTCTATCATGCTTCGTTCTGGACTGCACTGTAGTAGCAGAACAAAAAAGCTTCTTTTTTTACCAAGTGTGCCAAGTATTTTGAGCTCTTTACAGTCAATGTAGCCTCTGTCCATTATCAGCTAAGTTCAGTCATTGCATCCTCATAGCAGTACTGGAAAGAGCAAACTAATATATATTACTCTGAATTGTGCTTTAGAATGAGCACTTTTGTTAGGCTGCAAACAATAAACATGTTCTGTGAATGTCCCATTACCTGCTTTTCATGATGCCTTCATACAGAAATCCTCCTTCATTTCATCTATTTTCAGGCAACTAATTGCAGCACCTAAGTTTGGAGTCTTGGCACTGTAGGGATCTGGAATAGCCAGTGGAGACAGAAAAGCATTTCCATACAATAATTTGTAAAGCTCTTGAGATGAAATATGCCCCGAGTAGTTTGTGCTGGATCCATACAAAATGCAAGGGAAACACAGTCACTGGAAGTGGCATAGTGGAGTTGCAAAGACAACATTTAATTTGCTGTTTACATTTAGAACATTTTGGGTTAGATTTTTTTAATTCATAAATGATTTGCATGTTTTGACACGTGGGGTGAAAAGGCTGAACAGCTTTATAGGCTTCTGAAATGCATTTTCTAGTGTCTGGAAGATAAGAACTGGTGTGAGGCTTTCCTGAATGTTTCTTCTGCTGCACTAGGACCTCAGGTTCTGAGCAGTTCTTGCTTTTCTCTGCTTTGGTTTCTCTCCTACAGAAGCTAATGTAATAATTCTAACCTCCCTCACTGGACGTGTTGTGAAAAATAATTACCTGAAATTTATAAAGCACTACTCAAGTGTCAAGCAATGTTCCTATTACATGATAGGTAAGGTAGGACTTGTTAAACTGATTTGGTTAGAAACTTCACTGATGATTTAAAATAGTGGTTTTAATTGAATTATTTTAGTTATTTTAAAAAAACTCTAGCTATAAAAAATTTTAAAAATTGTTCTAAAACATGATAGCATTTTGAATAAACATCTTCTGTGTGCACCAATGGAAGGAAAGTGCTAGATAATTCGTTATCATGATTTCTGTGCTTCATTTCAGATCACAAATAGGGATACCAGCTGTGACATATTTCCTCATGTTTTAGTAGATCATATGTATCTATTTATACTAATCCATAAGGACTTCAAAATACTTAGTAGTGATGATGACAACTGTTATGAAAATACATAGAATTAACAATCTTAGGATAGAAATGTAAGCATCTTGTTCCACTTGTATGTTTTATTACTAAAAAAAATAACAAAATTAACTCTACTGGCATCTGTATTCTTTATGAAATAAAAGTTATATCAATTCCAAAGTAGCTTTCTAGACAGTGAAAAGAAATATATAACCAGCCAGAGATAACCAAAGCCAAGCATCATTCCTGAAAGTGTTCACTGCTCTTACTAGCCTCTACCACTCTTCCCGAAAGTGGGCCATTTTAAACACTGGGACTCCAGAACTGGAGTTAGTTCAGTTGGCAGCTGAATTCATTGATTTGTTTTATACCAGTGTGACACTGAGCAGGGTATTTTGACTGATTCCATCAGTGGCGGTTTACGACCTAGAAAAAAAGTAGATTTTTCATATTAACAGGTCCCCTTAAATTTAGGCTTTCTAGATCACTCATAGTATCACTGCCTGGCTGAAAAAAGGATCACCAGTTTTTTCTATCTTAGTTTCAGTGTCATGTGCTTCCAGTTATATGGAGAGATGTCTAGGCTGGGTGCCAGGATGCATCTGAGTGCTCAGAATGCTTCTGAGTTGATTTAAGGTCTGGGAGTGTAAAGATCGGTTTCCACAGCCAAACCAGGTCCTCAAGGGAAAGCACTGCAGTTGAAACTTTTTCTACTGCATCAACATTAGCTTTTAAATTCAGATTTTCACTTTTAAAACTAATCTTTTAGTTTTTCCTGCTTACTGTGCTTTGTTTCACATCATGGAACAGTTTGTATCCACAGATTGTTATCCTTTTAGATGGAATTAAACCAAGAGATAAACTACAGAGGTTCACCCATATGTGCTGTAACCACTGATAGCCATTTTGTCCATGGGTTCAGATTAGAGCTAGTCCAAAGTAAGGTGGCTCAAAAAGCACAGAGAGATGTTTGCTCTTCAGCACCAGCTGTTTCACACTTGTGCTGCATTACCTGTTTACATTACAATTAGATTACATAAAAATTAGAGCACTTTCTGCATTTATGTTGCATCTGAACGATTACATTCTTTTGTTGCTTGGAATTCTGTCAAGGCTAAAGGATGTTTTTTCTGTCTTGACAAACACTGCCACTTTACATACAAAATAGGTTTCATGACATGACATAAATTGGATTAATAATTCTCAAGTTGCCATTGCTGTTACTTCACAGGTTCCATAAGTACTGGCATGAATATTCACAAATGTTGAAGCGCTCTGGAGTGCAGTAAGATATCACTTTTAAAGAATCTAGGGATACTTGATCTTCCATCATACCAATAACCATTTATATTGTAAGTGAAAAGTTATTTGGGGGGAGGAGGGGGAAAACCCACACATTTTCCTATTCATATGATGAATATCTTGCTCATTGGAATAAATGTTTTCTGCGGCTGTGGTGTTTATATTATTTGACATTCTTCAACATTTCTTTATTCTTAGCAGGCATAATTACAGTAGAACTTTAGGCTGATTTTTTTTTCATTCCATCTGTAGAACATTTATTTAGTTCTCTTTCTTAACAGTACATAAAGTACTAAAATGAATCCCAGAATGTTTACAGCTAGGTTTCTTATGACCTAGGTCATGTTGTTGTCTTGAATCAGTTTTCTTTCTCATCTTCAACTGAAGACAAAAAAATGGCTTAATCTTTCGGGGTTAAATAAAAGAAGGAATGTGGTGCAAGGAAGATTCCTTTTATGCGAGGGAGCAGGGATGACTGAAAGTGCCTGTGGGCATTTGGTCCCCATTGGCGCTCTCAGCAATGCAATGATGCCCACAGATAGCCTGTATTGTTGTCAGTTAAATGGGATCATGAGTGTCTGAAAGGTGTTTGAGAATGAACTGAAAATCATTTTCACAAGTGGATGATTACTTCTGCCACATGTTAACCGAACTCTATCAGAGTGGCCCAGATTTTTGAGACTGCATTAATTGCTCTTTCAACCTTGACTGAGGTTTCTCTTTAAGAAAGGCCTTTGCTGGACTAAACTGCTACACGTATTGATTTTTCTTTCTATATTTTTTCATTGTTTGTGATAAATGAAGCCTTTTACAAGTAGAGAATTTATCATTCAAGATGTAGATAGATTGCTTCATTCCTTAGAATAAAAAGGGTGGTCTAAAAATGATCTCTGAAGAAGTAGTAAGTCCTTTCTCCAGCAGTGAATAGCTCCAGTATTCCACACTCAATTATGTTTTTCAGCTATTCATTAGTGCCGATTTTTTCATAAAAAGTAGAACCCTACACTCTTGCAGAACAGACTTGGAGGAAATAAGCTATCATTTCCTTTCCTATGTATGTCACCACATAATGGAAACTGGACTATAATATTTAGCAATATGGTTTTGCATTTTTGTAACACAAGGAAATGAACTTTGAAAAATATTCAACCTTTATATATATAAAACATAGTGATGCTCAGACTTCTTAAAGAAAATGGTTGATCATTTTGTTTGTTCCATTTCTGGAGGACAAGATTATACTGACTGAGATATAATTATATATAAAACATATCTTATTTAGGTGTCTCTGTGTTTTATAGAGGAAATTGCTTATAGTCTTATTTATTTTCCAGGAAAATATAGTTTAAAGTTTAAATGTTTATTTTTCCCATATTGTGAGGTATAATCAGGTAACTCTGTCACTTCATACAAATCCAATTCTTACTTTTTAATTTGGGAGTGAGAGAAGAGAGAGAAGTATTAAATAATGCTAGAAGAAAGAAAATTGTAGAACTGTGTTTGAGAGCTAAATTCTCAGGAAAGTGATTGCATGGTTTGTACATTTGATTTCATTTTCATATTACTACAAAACTGTTAGAATATATTTACATTGGGGTAGCACTTAGTGATTCAACATGTATGATCAATGTCCTGTTTTCTATGTGCTGTATAAAAGCAGGTGTATTAGTCTTAAGTCACTGTAAATTATGTGAGCAATATAAAAAGCCTGAAGAAGTCAGCCAAGCCTATACATACTAATTGTAAATATACTTTCTAATGTGCACATGTACCGATATGGATGTTATGTGTACATATTACATTAATATATTTTTACAGAATAAAAGTCTGCATTTATATCTATTTCTATGTACATCAGAAAACCAATATTTCCGGACTTCTTGTTGGTGTACTTATTAAACACTCTGAAAACACAATTTTAAAGAGAAATCAAAATAAATTAATTTAGTAAAAAGCAATTATTATTTCCATGCTCAGACAGAGGGAAACTATTTCAGTATCTTGCTTCTCAGTGTGTAGCTCAACTGTAACAATTCAAGAATTATTTTAGATTATCCCAACTCTGGAACCAAAATTATAGTGAAAGAAAATTGTATCAAATGATGTTGTAAATTGTTAGAAATATGGAATTTTCAACTTCTGAATATCAGTTTCTTCTTTCTATTGCACAGAATATTTTACCTAAGAAGGGTAGGGTGTTTGAAAGAATGGCTGTTGTGTTTCTTGTTGCTGCTGAGAGTGTTCATAGTAGTCTGAACAATTAATGCTATGCATGTTGTGCCCTTTTGTTTGGATGGAGACTGTGAGTGGGGCTTGTAGGTGAATAGAGACTCGCATATGTGTATTTACCCAAGACTCATGAACAACGATGCAATTCCCTGTCTTAAAAGTAAAAACATTCTTCAACTTAGCTCTAGGACTTAGTTCACTTCTAAATCTGTTAACCTATTAACTTTTGCTCCAGTTGTGAAACCCAAGTGTCATTTAATTCCAGAAACTGGCTTTTGTAGACTTTTTCTGTTACAGTCATGCACTGCAGTTTCTACAAATCCTAGATATTACTGTGCAAAATTAGTAAGTTTCTTACGTCCTTTACTTTCCGGTTTTTCAATGGAAAATAAATGGAACAGTTCAAAGAGGATTCTAGGTACCTAGGATGTTTGTCTTGTTCTGGGTATAAATGTTAGACTAGAGTAAGAATTAATCTCATGTTTCAGGAGCATACATACTTCAAATGATCATGGGGTATATCCCTCGTAAATGGCTGAAACTTTCTACATTAGAAAAGAACTGTCACTTCTAGAGGTGGCACTGGAGGAGGGACTAATAATTTAATATTATAACTGTGGATTTATAGTGAATTGTAAAACCAAGTAACATAGGCTTTGCACTTCGGTAGTTAATCCCAGCTTTGTATCATGAATGCTGTTTCCTTTGTTAAGTAATCTTAGATAAGACTAACAGATTTTAAAGTTAGGTAGTTAATGTTCCATTCCTTTGTTCCCCAAGGAAGCTCTTCTTTAACACTTCATTTGGAAGTGATTTATAGGAGGAATAAAAAGTGTATTTTGCTATTGAATTTCTTTTTTGTATGTTTTCTTATTTTATAATTTTGGATTTACTTGTGATAGTTCTGCCTAAACCTCCAGAACCTGTACTGCAGGATTATATGTGGTATACTTTATATAAAAAGTAATTTAAAAAGCAACCAATCTTTTCTCTGATAGCAAATTTTTTAAGATCTCTTCTTTTAAAAGCACCTTTCTATACCAGGCTTAGTTAAAAATACTGCAATTACTCTTTAGGAAGAAGAATCCTCTGATAGTTTATGGCTGCTTTACAGTCATTTAAGATGTGCCAAGAGAGTGGGAACATGGTCAGAATATCTTTGTACTGTAGCATTTGAGGACCGTGTATTCTCAGTTGGTCTTCACAGTCCATGTTGTAGTTGCCCTCCAACATGCATCACAGAAACCTACAGGATATTCTGAGGGATATGGTGGCAGAATGTCCATGAAGAACAGGACAGGCTTAAGACTGAGAGAGCTTAAAGGCCAACCCTGGACCCTTTTACTTTTGACCCCTCTCAATCTTCAGGTCTGAGTGAAATTCATCAGTACATTCCGCCTCCACCCTATGGCAGTATTAAAGAGATTAACAGGGCAATAGCGATGTGCCATGCTTTGGAAAAAGTAAATGCTCTGATTTAGAGGAACACGCCTGGCTCTTTTGAAACATATTTGAAAAGCAAAACAGTTCATGTTTTGTGGGGGAATGCGCACTTATCACTCTGTGAGGTAAATGCTTCCTTATTTTCAAAGCATTATAAACTTTCAAATGAATGCTAGTTGGCCCCTTTTTGGCACCCTTTTTGACACAGCCCTTACTCGTCTCCTTACTTTTTATTGAATTTATAATACAGAATTAAGAAGTTAAAAAGAGTGTGTCAGGATCTGGACTATTCAAAGAAAACTAAATGAACTGGTAATCATGTACACAATGCCAAGTGTCCTCTCTCTCATACAAATAAAAAGCATATTAACCAGGCAAGGCAGAGTTTCAGCACAGGTGTAGCAGGAGTTGAAGAAGGGCAAGATATCAGTGTCATAGTAGTGACGGAGCCACTCTGTAATCTGACAAGCTATCACAGTTAATAAGCATTACACTGAACATTCATGTTATGCAAAAAATTATATTTTGTGACACCTAAAGTGGAAAAGAATGTGCTTGAGTGTATGCCCAGGACAGTTGAAATAAAGCTGTTGCCTGTATCTTACATGCCTGTTTCATGTAAGTTCATTGCTCTTTTCTTTTTGGCTGAGCTAAAACCCAGGGGACAACAAAGCCCCAGAAGTGATCATAAAGTAGAGGACAGCAGACCCTCTCCTCTTACAACAGAGACACCATCCGCCTACCCATCATCCAACCAACCACCTCTAATACTAGTTATAACTTTTCCATAGTATATGTGCCAGCATCCTCTGGAGAGCGCACTTGGTCTGAAAAATTTGGATCTTTTTTTTTTGCCTTTGAAGCATCTAGTTGTACTAGGTGCCCTTGAGAGAAGTTGTCCAGCAAGAAGGGACATCTCATAGGTAATATTTTGCTTTTCTCTCAGGTTCTAGAGAAAAACTAGCAAAACTATGGAAACCAGATGAAAAAAAAAAGTGTTGAGGAATATTTCTGTGTAGTCAAAGTATTCTGCTTTAAAGTGTTTTTCCTGTTTTCAAATGTGATTGGTGAAATATGTGATAAGTACATTAGTCTTCTAAAACGTGAAGTCTTTTGTTTCTGCTTTTTGTCATCTTTTGCGTGAAAGTGAAAATATCTTTGCAGAGAGTAAATAAAAGGAAAAAATCACTTCTTAGGTATGACAACACTGAAGAAGCAGCTCAGTAGGTAGAGCAAATGAATACACTCCTTTCTATTGGGTCCTCCACATATCATGCTTCTTATTAATGCAAAAAACATCCCTTTATTATTTCCTTTGCAGATATTTGTATGCTCTGGGACAGAAGGTTTGGAAGCGGTGGAAAAAACGCTACTTTGTTCTTGTTCAGGTTAGTAGTCTACCATGAAATTTCATTAAAAGATAGTCTTGGACTATAAATTTTCTTACATATGCTTGCTGAAGCCGTTAGTAAATCAGTATCTTCAGGCAACGTATGCAGCACTTCTCCAAGCTTCTTGCAGCATAGAGACATCCAGGGTATTTTTTTATTATTATTATTATTATTATTATTATTATTATTATTATTATTATTTACATATGTAGCAAACAGAAATGTCATTGAATTTTACATATGTATATAAATGAGTCCCTATGATGAGTAATGTTTCAACTGAAACTAGAAATTTCTGTATGCTTTGACCTTGAAACATTGCACTGACATCTTTCTAGCAGGATTCAATTTAAAATTTATATTTCACAAAATGGATTGTATTTACTGTTTCATTCATTCTATCTCAAAAAAGATTTCCTGCCTTTAAAATCAAAGCAACAATAGTTACTATTAAGAAATTTTTCATAAGTATTTTTTTGAATAATGCTATTTTTTGTTCTTCCTTGCAATATTAAATTGGGTAAAATTATATAGTTGTTACAAAAGAACTAATGTAGCAATTGTTCTTGGCCACAAAATTGTGCTGGGCTTATATTTCATAACTTTTTATACGAACTTAGAACTGTAAGTATTTTCACATGCTGGTTAATGACATTAATAGAATAGGAATAGAAAAGTAGGTTTTGAGTGGTCAAAACTGAGAAACATTTTTCTGAGTCTTTGGAAAAATTATTAATTCTATATGTGCTTGTCTTCAGATTGCAGTTACAAATTTGATTTTCTGAGTCCGTTTAGAGAACACTATTCTTCTGTGTCATTTTTTTTTTTTTGTTGGCAGAAAACTGTTAAAAGTGTGAGTCTCCATAAGTGTCATACAAAGGCTGAAGCCTGTTGAGGCTTTTTTAAAAACAAAGGCTTCTAAAACTCCTTTACAGAAAGCCTGATTCCTTTACCACTCTGTCAGTCACACTCACCTGGTCTCCTTGTACTCCTAAATGATGAAAATTATAAGGATGTGAAAAAAAACCTGAACAAGGTCCTTAAAAAAGTTAAGTTAAAAGCTGAGGGTATTTGCATATTATTCTTGCTAAGCATGATGTCAATACAGTGTTCTCAATGCCTTCAGTGGGAATTTGCTCGCATATTGATAATCAGTGAGTATGGTTAGAGGATTGAACAGGATCTTCTGGAAAGTCTACTGAATTAATTTCAGTTCTGATTTTGCCAAGGTCCTCTGTGAAAAGATGAGGATTTTTTGTGACTTTATTAAGATCTGTAAAGTTTGGGAAGATCTCTATGTAAAATAGCTGTTAAGGCATGGGTGTGAAGGGAAAATAAAGTTACAGGGGAAAAAAAAAAAAGTGAGGCTAGATACTGCCTTGTCCTTCATGCTGTTCTTTAGCACTCCTACTTTACATCCCCCTTTCACTAAAACAAAGACCTTGATCTCTTCCTGTAAGCCATAGGTTTCATCTGAGTTTTAAAATGCACACCTAACAGACACAGTCTTTCTGTGCATGTGATATGGAGCCATCTGGGAAACCAGTTTATTCCAGCCAAGTTAATTTTAACTATCTTCTGCTTTCTATACTAAAATTGAAATGCTGGAGGATAATATTACAGGAATTCTCTAACTAGGATTTAGACATCTAATCTAATGGGATTTAGACATCTATTTCATTTTAAAGCAGCTATCAATTCAATACAGCTGTATGAAAAATACCATTTTAAATCAATATTTACTGTCCAGACAGATCAAACTCATTTATATAGTCCAGCTGTGATACATACACTGACAATAAGTGTGAAATAACCATTTAGTAATGAATATTAGCCTGTAGTATTGATACATTATTGACATATTGACCAGTCTTCCTCTATAGATTAGCTTTTAGCTTAAGTTAGTAAAATATTAAGGCCATGAAATTCCGTTCTAAGACAGAGGCTATCAATATGATTTATGTATGTTTTGGAAATTTAACTCAGGTGTGAAATTAGATGAATAATGTTGATTTTTCAGGAGTGTGACGTAAGTAGTGTGCACCTTCATTATTGCTACACATATTAGAAGTTTTTTGTGGTTTCTGAAAGAAGCTTGATGTTATAGGAAGGTTACAGACTCGGGAAATTTTAACCTCTTTATTGTATTCCCTTTTCTTCCTTTTACAATCTATTAACTTCTCTGAAAGGTTTTTCATTCCAAATAGGAAAAAGACAGGGACATAACATGTAAGGTAAAAAGCCTCAGCTGGACATGCTGTGTTCTACTTCATATCTTCCTCCAGTAATCAGAATGCAGATCCACTTCTGTCATTTTAATTCAATCTATTCTAATGTTTGAAAAGTCTGTCATTTGTTTCATGGATAATTTTTTCTAAACACGCCAATCACACTAATTTTTGCTGTTGAACTCCTGAAGAGAGCTGCCCAGTGGTGCCCTGTAGCAGGGACCACAGAGTCAGCCTCCAGGTTTGCAGCAACAGTTCCTCCCAGCAGGTTGGGCAGGGGTTTTCTGCCCCATGGGGACATCCTCTAGTGACACTGCTTGTAAGTCATGTCCACATTTCTGTGCCTGTCTGCCTGTCATGCATGCGTAGGTTGTTGGTTTTCTACTTTGTCACAAAATAGAACAGCTGGTAGTCAGATGTTTGGACCTCTGGAAATTCAGGTAAATGCAGTTGTAGGAAGAGGTTTACCTTTTCTTCTATCAAGAATTACTGTTTGAGAAGGGGATTAGATTCTGTTTTTGTCTTAGAATATGGTGTACATAGTCCTGACTTTTCCATCATTCCATGAAGTATTGATGCTAATTTGCTGAATTCCCAGGAAAAACTAGCTACAGCTCCACAACTATTAACAATACACTTAAATGCGGTCATAGATCTATATTAAAAAAGTGTAATTTCAGATTGTGCTGGTCGTTCCCCCTATAATAATTGATACCGTCCACCTATAACCATAAGGAAAAGGGTTAAATGGTTAAGATTTCAAGTGTAAACAAACAAGGCAAGTTCTATATTTCTTTATTTTGTTGAGACTTTTTTCCCCAACAAAGTTTTCTGGAGTTTTTCTATTTGTGTCTTTGGTGGAGAGATTTTAAACTGTCTCATTTTCAACCAAAAGATGAAGTGTAAGCCTGATTGTGACATGAGTGTCTTTTAGTGAATTGTTCCTTTAAAATAAGAGAATACATTTAAAACACGTTTGAAAAATTAGACTCAATAGTATTATAGATCTGATCTCTGTCTTGTAATAGAGATGAGGTTAAAAATGAGCCCAGATCTTCCACAAGCTTATCTTTAAAAACATACAGTTGCTGAAGAAATATGAATGAAAAAAATGGGTATCTTAAGCATCCATAATTAGTGTCTGCAAGCTTCCTTTTTTATGGCTCAGTTTGTCTACATGGTGTGCTATATGGAGTTGTTGACATGAAAATGCAAATGCTGTGGGTGATTGCCAGGTTATTTCATTCCACAAAATACAGTAATTTAAAAAATGTTTTTACTGTAGTGCCAGGTATCAAAAATTAAATCTGTAGGTTCAGTTTACAAGAGAGGGAGCTCTCATGAAATACAGTGCTAATTGCAGAGGATTTAGAGGTGTGTGACTAACCAAGAGCACCCTCCACGCTTCTTCATGAAGGCAAATATGTCTCTTGGGATATAAACAGGGAAATACCAAGCAGGCTTCTGGGCCTAGAGCAGAGGACATGACACAGGGGCTGAGCCCTGTGCCAGAGCTCTAAAGGGGACCACCAGCACCAACTGTCCCTGCCCAGCTCCTCCAGGGCCTCCTCACCCTTCCCACAGCCCAAGACCCCATTTCAGCCACCCTCTGAGCCCCAGTGATGCCATGGCAGGGCTGGTGTCCAGCTTCCCACATCCCTTCCCTTCCCAGCCATGGGCCCCATCAAGCTGGGCCTGCCAGCAGTTCCACATCCCAGCCTGGCCTTGGCCTGTGCCCATGGGGGTGCCCAGTGCCTTGGGCTAGGGCTGCCCTGGTGCCCCTGGCTGCCCTGCTCCTGGCTAGACCCTGGCTGTGAGGGGTAACTTAAAATGTTTAAACCAAAATACAGTGATTTTCTAAACACATACTATAAATTAAATTAAAACTGAGTTCAGTCTACAAACAGTGAGGTGAAATTCTGTTTTGTGTGTCGTGCTGGAGGACAGGCTGGCTAGTTCTAATCGTCCCTTCTAGCCTGACAACTTAAATTTCTGAAAGTGATGGGCAGAGTTGTTTTCTGTGTTTATTTTCATTTCTGTCAAAATTTCACTTCAAAAAGGATCATTCCTGAAGTTGTAGACAAGGCAATAAATGTAGGCAAGAGTTAGCTGAGGAGTCAGCAACTGAGGTAAAGACAGTCCTGTTGTCTATCAAGACAAGCAAGACAAGCTCCTTGCCTATCCTTAGATACTTAACACAGTTTTACGGATCTGAGAAATGATGTTATAGTTCTAAACAAGTTAGTTGGCCAGGTATCCTACAGTCCTAGGAGATGAGATTTTCAAAGGCCAAGTTTCAGGTATTCACAGATCCACAAGCTCTTTATTCTGGTCACCTTTTACACTGTTTCCAGCTCTTCATGTAAGACTGGGAACATCTGGTTTGTTTCAGGGATTGCTTTTCCTGTTACATTCCTTTCTTTATCTTTCCAGTCACTTTTTCCTTAGCTCTCCTTATTGCTTCCTACTCTGTCCAGGGAGTCTTAAACCACATGGTGACAGATTCTCTTCTTATTGCTTTATTATTTTTTAATAACTGTACTTGATGAGAAGTAGCTGGTGGTGTTCATGCCAGCTGCAAGCTGCTTGGCCTACACAGTACTGTATCCAGTGAGTCAAGCAACCTGGAGGTGGGTGTGAACACAAGTGCAAAAGGTGCAGAAATCAGACTGCAAAATCAAAGTAAAGATTCTAGTACTTACTAGGATTATGTCTTTGTCTTTAACTAGGATTGGCCAGACTAATTGTTCGTCTTTCCAGCTGCATGGTAATTGTGGTACTCCTGCAAAAAGTACTTTTATACATAGAAGTCCCTTTTTTCCCAGCCTTTGGAATACAGGACTTTATTCTCACACAGTAGACTGAGCAGTTTAGTCAGTAGCACAGTACCAAGTATTTTCCCTACGAGAACCTAATTTATTTCCTTTCGATTTTTTATAAAGCAACAGCCCAAAATACTTTCTGTTTCAGAAGACTGCAGATAAATGTGTTTATGGCTTTTTTCCCCTTCCTTGTGACAGGAAGGGGAAAGAATACAAACTTTTACGCCATAAATATTTCTGGAGAAAAACCCCATGGGTTTTATTTCTTCAGCTCTGAAAGCTAATTTAAACAATGGTGCGTGTCTTACACAGTTCTGAAATGGAATTCAACTATTAAGTTCTTTCTTATTCAGGTTAGCCAATATACATTTGCAATGTGCAGTTACAGAGAAAAGAAATCCGAGCCTCAGGAACTGATGCAACTCGAAGGATACACTGTGGATTATACAGCTCCTCACACAGGTACTTTTCATGATTTTGAAGTACGATATTTGTGTAAAGCAGCTGATTCAGTTTGCTCATTTTGATCTAGCAGCAAAAAATATCTAAAAACCAACAAGGTTCTTTGGCAATTATTCCACTAGGATTTTCTTTTAGAAAGAAGCTTGTTGTAAGAAGGATGAACAATAAATGTACACTAAGCTTGCTTGAAACATTGTAAGATCACATATGACACAAGGAGAAAATATTAATTCTAGCCAGTCTTTCCCTTTTCTCACTATTTTTCATGATGGGGCCATGTGGCAGTGTACTGTGAGGTATATTAATAAATGATTCAGAAAAGGTTATTGATGACACTGCTTGCTAAAGACAAACAGCTCAGAGTTATCAAAAATAAATTTGACAATGTCAGAAAAATTTGCATAATTTAGTATTAAAATGGCAGAGAGAAATCACAGTTATAAATGTAGAGAAAAATGATTCTGCTCTACCTACACAGTGGAGGGAAATGAATTTAAGAGACTAACCAAGATATTGAAGATTGATCTTTGGAAATGTTAGCTCAATGTTTAGAATAATTGAGAAGGCAAGCCATGCTCAGAATGTGTTTTAAAAGCCAAAGCAATGTCATACAAAAGACCCCAGTGCAGCCATGATGACTGTTGTGTGCTCTTCTGGTTATGCACTCTCAGAGCAAAACACTGGAATGAGAAAAAGGGATCCAGGAAGAAGCAATACTAATAAAAGGTATGGAGCTGCCTCTGTTCAAGGAGAGATAGAGTTGACAGGGAGTTCCAGCTAAGAAAATGGTGCCAAGAAGGAGGATATGTTATAGAAATGCAAAATAGCATATGACATGGAGAAGACAAATAAGAAATAAATTGTGATCGAATTGGAAATGGAATTATAGAAATATATTCTCCTGTATTTATTATACTGATGTGTTATTTCCAGGTATTATCATTTGATCCTTATAGCTCTAGATTTTATCATACTTCTGTGTCATAAATGCCTATAAAATATTTTAAACCATACACACACAAACACAGAGGAAAATCGATAATGTAATAAACATTAATGGTGATATAGAAATAACTTGTATTTATTATTACCTTTCTATTTCCTGCTCCAGGTCTTCAGGGTGGTCGAATGTTTTTCAATGCTGTTAAAGAAGGTGATACTGTGATATTTGCCAGTGATGATGAGCAGGATCGAATACTCTGGGTTCAAGCCATGTACAGAGCCACAGGTCAATCATATAAGCCTATTCCTGCAAGTCAAGCTCAGAAGACGAATCCTAAAGGAGGAAATGTCAACACAGAAATATCCCCGCTTTGTAAGTTGGCTGTCTTTTTCTTTTGCAGCTTTGGTTTTGGTTTTAGTTGGTAAAATATGTAGCAGCTCCCTCAATGAAGTTTAATTAAGCATAACTCATTCACCATTCACTAGGGAAATGTGCCTAGCAGTTTGTTGTTAGCCAGAAGCTCTTTAGCTGAGATTATTATTACCAGTGAGGGAAATCCTGACTTGCAGGTCATTATTTTTATTATAATCTATGAAAATACAGCAATTAGCTTCATATTCATTACAGTTGACCCACATATTACCATGGTGACGGTGCTTGGTTTGCATTACAGTGGTTGGCTACTGAAAAATATAGTGTTGAATAGAAAAGTATCAATCTATTTTCAGAATTTTATCGATTTAGGCTACCTTTACAATACAGTATGTATATTAGTTATGTAAATTTCTACACAGACAGTACATTGTGAGCGGAATGATGCTAGATGGTGCTTGATTTTTACACCCCTCAGTATAATATAAACTAGACATAAAATAATTTGCAAGAACAAAAAAAAAGGTTTAAGGTTTTCTCAACTTTATTTGAGGAAAATACTGTTTCAGAGGAAATCAAGGTAGATAGTATATTTAACCATATCTTGAAAATTTCATAGGATCTCTTTGAAAGTATTCTGTCATGTAGATATCCTTACATAGGAAGCATATATGATTTGTTATTGTTCTGGAGGCTGAATGCGATCCAATAATTCTTCTTCATTATTATGTATCTGTATATGTAGAGTGATAGAAGGGAGATAACATGGCTTAGAATCTCCTTGGTTTAATGTCTGACGTCTGTAATGGGTTGACATAACACCATTCTCCTCCATTGGTCCTACTGTCTTTCAGTCTCATGGCCTTCCATTCATCCTCTAATCTTTTACCAGTTTGCCATTAGAAGACAGTAAAATGTGTTTTGTTAAACTCAGTACTGGTTGTCTAAAATCGTGACTGGAATATCAAGAACATTGAAAAAAACATAGTTTAATCTCAGAAAAGCATTGACATCTGTTGAATTTTTAATCTGAAACTATTTGGAAGGATGAAGTAACCATTCATCATGGGGATGTTGAGGTAAAGTATTTTGTAGGATGTAACACTACAAAAGCAGAGATGGGGTAATGGCCAAGAAGTGCTTCTGCTCACCTCCTCCCAGTTACCTGGGTCTGAACTGAGTACTGGGTGTTCACTGTGTTCCCCTTTCAATTCTGTTACTTTGTGTGCATCAATCAGAAAGTACCAAGACATGAATGTAGTCAGTAGTAGCCAAGGAATTGCTGCTTTTCTTGAACACAGGGTTTACATGGAAGTGAAAGTAACCAGAAAACATTGACCACAGTGCAGGGAAGGCTATAGAAAGCAAAAGGTACAAAGTACAATTGCAAGTTTGGATGTACTGAAATTATGTTTTCCGAGATAAAATTATTGGTAGTGGTAAAGAATTAAAAAATCACAATTGACACATTTTCATATTATCTTAGACAGTTATGGTGACTACAGTTTTTAGGTGGAGAGTGTAGGAAAAACAAGCTTTATTTTAGAGACAGATCAAGGGAAGCTCAAAAGCCTCAAAATACCATGTATTTTTCTGTCATATTTATGTATCAACTTGCACAAACTGATAGGACTAAACTGTATATAATTCAAAAATTTATGGCTAAATTATTACTTACCTTTGGTTTTAATGCACTTCAATGTTCGTATTTTGTAATTAAATTCATAGAATTCTTTGTGCCAGAGGAACTTGTGAAATTTAATGCAAGATTTAGTCTGAAAAGAATCAGTGTTTGACCGATTTCCGTAATACCTTCAGTTCTACCTGAAGAAGGTATGAGGAAGATTTTATTATTCTATCTTTTGTATTTGAAGTAGAAATGGGCATAGAATCATACAAATATAAAATCAGCTAGGTTGGAAAAGACCTTTAAGATCATCAAGTCCAACGATTACCTGAGGACTGCCAAGAACACCACTAAATCATATCACTGAGGGCTTCATTTAATCAATCCATTTTTAAGAAACTGCAAGAACTAGGGTTTATGGATATAACCTTAAATAACTTTATAAGACTTCTGCTTCATTTACATCTACTATGCTGATTTTCTTGGGGGTATGATTTTACTCCTAAGAAGAATCTATACCTGCTTTGTAAGATTTAAATGTGTTCAGTTTCCTAAGAAGTCAATTTTGTTTCCCCCTAGAAAAATGTTTGCATTAAGTTAAGAGTATTTTATTTTTATTCAAGGTATAAAAGCAAGTACTTGAGAGCTAATGTATAAAGTGAAATCCATTTCTTTTTTTTTTTTTTTCTTCTTTATTATATGCATTTTTAGTATTAGGAAGTACAGTCATGACTAGAGAATTTGTCAGCTACTTTTCTTATGTATCTTATTATTCAATTCATACATTATGTAAGCATTTGCAGCCAATACAAGATCACATTGTTTCAGTTTTTAAAGGATACCATATGACACCCCCTCCACATACAGAAAGCAGAAAACCAACTAGGGCTTTGCAAAACAAATGTTATTTAATAATAGTCAAGCCTTGGAAGATGTTGCCATCTTTATAATCCTCTAGGAGGATCAGCAATGCGACTCTTTCATCCTGATGAACTATACAAAAAGAACTTTAAATAACTTGAAAAAATGTAAATATCTTTAAATTGCTGGATGTAGAAAAGAATCAAGGAAACATGTTTCAACATTTTATATATTCTGTTTAGAAAATATCTTCTGTAATCCTGAAATTCTCTTGATATTAAAAGCAAGTATAAGTTATCATTAAAGAAATTAAAACATCAGACTATGATTAATATGCCGCATACCTAGCTGTATTAAGGTTAATTCTTTGCTAGCAATAAATGCTAACACTTCCACTTTCCATTGCCCTGTGGAAAAAATTCTACCTTCCAAACTTAATGTTTCATTATTAACTGAAAATGAAAACTTGTCAAATGCAAGCATTTCATTAAATATTTGACATCTCTAATCAAGTGATATGTGTAAATGACAATAAATGATACTCTGTTTTCACAACCTCTTCTGTTTCCTATATTCTGAAGTCCAAAACTCACTAAGAGTTTTTTTAAGCTGTGGTCAAATCATTCCTGTTATCCATTAATTCCTTTTGTACAGAAGAAAGTCATAGAAAGGAAGGAGTAAGAGTTCCTTTTTGTATATCAAAGGTTGTATTTTTTGCATTTATTGGTGCCTTGTTCCACATAAGATAATTCCTTGTATAAAAGAATGCTTAAAATTACAGGAACAAAATCCAGCTACCTTAGAGCTGGATCAAAACAAACACATCAAGAACTCCTGAAAAGAAACTAGACATGATTATAGTAGGACAGCTAGGGTCTGACTGATCTTTACAGCAATTATGACAAATGGAGAAAATGGGACAGTTGCTCTTGCATGTGCTCAGCTGCAGCACTCCAAAGGCCAACCTACAGATCTCTTAACTGATCTGAATGTGCAGTATCTTCTTGTTGATGCTGTATAGCAGTTTAGGATCATTCATGTAGATCATTTAGTAGAAACTTGCTATTCTGTACTATCCATGAGGCGCATTTAAGTATGGCAGTGAAATCAAACTACTATCGTACCTGTCCAACTTCTAAAATATATAACAGAATATATACTAGAATACTAGCCAATTCCTTCATTTCTAAGTAAATCAACTTAGTACTGCACTTTTGTAGTATTGGGCGGCTCCAAAACAAAAGTGAAGAGAGTCTTGTGTCAGCAATGATCAAGAAAAAGAGACTGCTCTTCAGTTCCACTATTCTGAATAAGCATGCTATAATGCAAAGGACCAAGTATTTAAGGATGCGTGATAATAGAAAAGCCAGAAGTTTCCCAAGAATGTAAATGTACCAGTTAAAAATGGATTCATCTGAGGCACATAAGGGTACAGGAGGCGGTCCCTTTCTTAATAAGGAATATATTAGGAGATCTATCCATACAGTTAGAAAGGCTGCTGAAGAGACAAACACTGTTAATAATTTGTTCATAACAAAAGAATAACAGCAGCACATGAGGGGATTGTCGTGTCTTAATGAAGGAACACAAAGCCAAATGTCATTCTGATCCTACATCACCGCGAGTTCACAGATGATCTCTTTGTGAAAATATTTGCAAAGAAAGGAGAGAGACAGATACTGGAAAACTGAGTTAGGGGAGGAATCATTTGATCTGAGATGTGTAGTTTTCGTCATCTCCCTTTTGGAATGATGTCAGTATCAGAATAGCTCACAAAAGGAAAATAATTTGAGATTTTGCAAAGACCAGTTGTCCTGGGTTCAGCAGTAGCAGTCATTTTTCTCCTTCTTAGTAGGAATTATAACCGTTACAACTTATAACAATTGTCTTAAAAATGCTGTTTAGAGACCATGTACGAAGTATCAAATCCTATTTATTAAGTAGCTAAGGGAGTCAAATACTTAGACCGTACATTGGAATCACAAGACATCAATCCAACAACAGCAAAGTTGAAGACATTTCCAAATGAAACATCCATCTGTGTAAAGGAGCATCACAGAGGAAGCTTGTGTGGACATTTAAATCATCCAAGTGGATCAGACAATGTTGTATAATCAAGAAGTACAAGCAATTTGCCAAATGAAGAAATGCTTTGGGGTTAGTCATGAAAACATAGCATTAGCATTTTCAGTGTATTTGATGATATGGGAATAAATTATGAATTTCATATTTCTTTTAAATGATGTTTGAATCACTCAGGCTTTGAACTGACTACATCAGAGACTGTGAGTAAACCAGAATGGGATTAAGGTCTGGTGTCATAATACATACACACAAGAAATACCACTTCTTATAGGCAGTGGTATTGCATCAATGCCTTATCGTGGCTCAGTTTTGGAATAAGTGGTAGTGTTCTTGTAAAGCAGTTCTTTCATGATAGCCCTGGAGATGCTTGTATCTGTATTTTCAGTTAATCAAATCTTTTAGAAACAAAAAGAAGCTGATGATGTTTTGACATATTTTTTATGATATTTGACAGTTTTCTCAGCAGGTTGGGCAGCTTTATAACTGTCATACCCTTTGCCACATGGAAGAGTGGAATAGCACCACCCTTCCTGCATGTTCTCCCCTATGCCACACAGAATCATGCAAAACCTAAATAGTATCCTCTTAAATCTGTCCTTTGGCAAAGTACTGGCAGTCTGTCAGTGTGCTATCCCTGGCCTGATGGTTTGACTATATAGGCCAGCCGCTTCCTCTATTCTGCCACTTTCTCTCCACCTTCACCTCTTACTTATTGTCTGATATTTAAACGGTAAAGTCCTGGGGGCATAGATTGTCCCTTTGGCCTGTGCTTCTAAGCATGTAGCACTTCGGAGTCCTGGTCAATGATCAGGAGTCTAAGTGTTCCCAATGTAAGCTGTCACTATCCGTATGGAATGACACTTGAAGGAATGGAATGCATGTCTTGCCACTGTCTTTTGCAAAGGGCAGGTGCACCTTCATCTTTATCCAACCAGTTCCAGCCCCTTCTGTATCAGGAGTCATAGTTCTTACCCTATTACTTCTTGTCTTTAAATCTTTTTAATCCCTACAATACTAGATTTCTAGTCTCTACCTACTCTTCTTTCCTACCTGCCTAAGTTAGTTTGAATTGCTTCCATGATGCTTAAACTCCAGCGGGGATGTCACTGAGAGCCACAAAAGGGAGGAGGTCACCACTTTGCAAGGGCAGTTCCTGTAGTTCACTTTAGCAGAGAATAAATGCTACAGAAAACATGCATTTGCTTCTGGCCTGGGACAGGGCAGAGATGATGCCTAGTGATATGATTATCATCAGGAATTACATGAGCTTGTGCCATGAACATGGATCTCTCAGTAGTCTTAATTCACTCAACTCTACTGAGTCACTGAGGATTTGATGATGTTTATAGCCTTTGCAGCTGAACTAAAATTGGAAGTTTCTTGCAAAGGAATATTCAGGATGCTATTCTGCCAAAATAAATAGATGCAAAAGGCATATTCAGGATGCTATTCTGCCAAAGTATCTTTGCCTAAAAGAACACCCAAACAAATTGCTAAAAGTCCTGCAATACCTTTTGTAAGTTTTAACTATGGTTTTAAAATGCATATATTTGTCCTACACTGGCCAACAGTTTCTGAAAGATTAAATAAATCAAGTTTGAGTTAGAGGCAACTTGAAAACAAGAGAACAAATTCCATTAAGGGAAGAAAATTAGTTGTGAAAAAGCAGAAGTACTACTGTTTCAGGGTTCTCCCCAAATATCTTCCCAATATTACCAAAGATTGCAAAACTGTAGAGAATAAAATGAAATTGTATTTATTCTTAACTCTATGTCACAATATGTCACTCTTTATGTCTTTTGCATTTACATGTAGCTTGAACAGGACATCTAAAACTCATTTATATAGGAATTTGAAAAATAAAATCACTAGCAATTTTTTAAAGAGGTGTAAAATAATTTTTAAATCACAGTCATATAAAATCTATGAATTTCTGTTGATCTTTGATCTAGTTATTTTTAAAAAATCAGTTTTGTTTCAAAAAGATTTACCAGTTGTCTTGCATGTATATTATAACATTAAAATAGATGCAACATATTACCCTAGATCTATTTTTCTATTATTTCTTGCTTGCCTACAGCTGGCAAAGCTAAGTTTTTAATTGTTTTTCTGTTGCTAAAATATATTTGATAATAGATCTTCTGTTACTATTTGACAATGTTCTTTGTATTGTTTGACTCTCTTAAAAAGATGGTCATCAGTCATGGATCTTTCTGTAGAATAAAATCTAGCAACCATTTATGTTTTTAAATAGATATTTTTGTTTATTTTGCCCAAATTATGTAATAGCAGATTCTGCTTTCACAAGCTGAATTGTGTTCAGTAGGTCACCTTACACATTCTGATCATCTAGATGACATTATTAAAATGCTGAATCTGTCTCATTTGCATCCAGTCTCCTGATTTCAAGATACTTGCCAGTACTTACACAGATTTTTTTTTCAAAAAGGGGAATCTTTTATAATTTTGTGGTTAACCAGAGAAAAAATCAAGCCAGTTAATTTAAGAAAGATTCAACTGTGTATAATTTGTACATGAGACCAGTGACAGAAAGAAATATTAGTCCTTTATCTTTTCTGAACCTTTCTGATTGTAAATAATGGCTAGACAAATCAGATATTCGTATAAGAAGGAAAACTTACAAGAAATGTAGAACCCAGCCTCACATTAATCATATGAGGCTTGGAAAACTTTTGTCTGTGTGTGGATCATTTTGGAGACTGTAGATAACTTCACATTGTAGTTTAGTACTTTCAGTAATGTAGTTGTGTTCGTATCAGTTGTCTATCTTTGAATTCATGTGTTTAAATACATTTAAACTGCACTAATTAAGACAGCATTTCATGTACCTATGTCGAAAATACGAGCTAAGTTTGTCATTAATGATAGGATAGTCCAATGCTTATGGAAATATTGTTCATCTGTGTAATCACATATGCTCCTGATCCTTAAACCATTAAAAATATATGCTGTTGTTTCACTGGGATGATGGTCTCATACCTTACACCATCGATGTGTTGTCATATTGTTTATTTGCTACATCCACCTTGGTGAAATCTGTCACATGGATGTGACTCTTGCTTTGACAATGCAAAGCCAAGTGATATGAATTAGTTTCTGCATCTTTCCAGGATGTGATGCTGCAGATCCTTCAGCTTGAATTAAATAATTCTCCCATCTACAAATACAGCTGAAAGTTGGACTTGACATGGATCAATATGATCTGGGGCTAAATTTCTAAATGTGACTGATTATGTTAGCATCATGCCCACAGATCAATATTGAGTTTTATTATGATCCTGACTCTATAATTGGGTTTAATCAATAAACTTTTGTCTCCTTTTCTTTAGAAATTTTAGGTTTGTACTATGCAGGTTTTCAAAATTGCATTTAGGATACACTTGGATCCATACTTTTCTGGTAATGAATATAAAAAGACATAGGTTTGAATTTAAAGGAACAAAGAGCTAAGACCCTATTGAAAGGGGAAGTCAATTTTTAAGTTGATAGGACTGTTCACCCCAGTACAGTCTATAGAATCCAAGACAGCTAATGTGCTAATACATAACTAGTCCTTTTGGGCACTGTAAGGCTTTTTCTGTCCATACTTGCTAGATAATTCACATTGAGGACTTTGACAAAACATAGCATTAATGAAAGCAATCGCTAGAGATTCTCTTTTGATAAACCCGCGGGGTTTAAAGGCGTTGAAAGATGCAATCTGTGAAGAACAATAAATTTGGGCCTTTGATTGAAGTGCCATTTGGGATGGTATGTTTTCTTGATGTATTTACACAAAAATGCTGCTCCCTTTTTCACTACTCTTTGCTGGAAGGTTGAAGGAGCTTTTTGCCATTACTACATTAAGGTTTGTCTCATTAAAAGCTGAGTACAAAAAGAAGGCTGGAAATGACCTAGCTCAAGCCAGTGTGTTCATTTCTGCTCCAGTTTGCCATTTGAGAAGTAGGCTTCAAGCCATGGTGAATATTTCTATGCGTGGCACTTTGATCTGCAGTAAAGATGCTCTTTCTTATCTGAAGAAATGAATGCATAAACCTTTTCTGGTTTGGTTTGGTGTTTTGTTGGGTTTTTTGGGTTGTTTTTTTGTTTTTTGTGTTTTTTTGCAGTAGAGGGAGGGATATCTATTTGCTTATTTTGCTGAAATTAGAAAGCCATAAAAAACCAGGAAGTTACAGAACACTTTTTTTTTTTTTTTTTTTTTTTTTTTTTTGTACTCATAACATTGTTTTGTAAATTGTAACATTTGAAGATCATGGTGTAAGAATTATTTTAATATACTATGTTGTATTTTCCCGTAACTTTTCTAAATATGGTTTAATCTGTCAGTGGGTAGCAATCATTTTTTTCAGTGTTATGTTCCATAGATTGGTATGATAGAAAAACAGCTCAGTAATATTATTTTCAGATTAAAAACTAAGATTCTTTAATAAGTCACCTGCATCTACTTATGTGACTTACATTCTTTGAGATACTTTCAAGAAAGTTTGTATATTAAGACATATGCCATATGTACACTTGTGCTTGTACATCTGCACACACACTCAAATGTGTTGTTCTGCACATTTTTCTTTTGTATGAACAGATGCAGACCGTGGCCAGAAGCATGGCATGGATGAGTTTATTTCTGCTAATCCCTGCAAATTTGACCATGCTTCCCTCTTTAGACTGCTTCAGAGGCAGACCTTGGATCACAGATTGAATGACTCCTATTCTTGTTTGGTGAGTACTGTCTGAAAGACGGGTATAAAGAAGTGAGACATAGTTGTTATAAAGTAGTCCTTTCTTACTAGTTCACTCGATAGCTGCAGTCATAGTTGGAATAAAGGGTCCAATCGATTGGTTTCAAATTTGAAAATTATACACTTGCAAGCTGCTGCTGTGCCACTCAATAGAAAACAAAGAGACCCAAACTGTCTGATTGTATCAGCTGAAATTTATCATGTCCTATGTGGAGGTTTGAATAAAAACAGGAGGTTTCGATAATGGTAAGAGCTCCTGTCGTAGGATTTACTGACACCTGTACAGGCATTTTAAGGTACAAATGTAGTTGCCCCATGTCAGGCATTTTCACCTGTCTTGTCATTCTTCATTCCAGTGTGGTATGAAGAAGGAAAAGTGCCAAAAGAAAGGAAGCAGAACCACAGTCAGTATAGATGTATGGGCATATATGTATTATCTGAATTGCAAGGAATAAATGGGAGTAAAATTACTAAAGCAAAAAAAGAAAAATTATCAAAATAACTGGCTTTCACATTCAAAGACAGCTATAAAAGCTAAGATACTGGCATAACATGCTTCTTTATTTGTAGCTGCAGTTCAGTTTCCCTTTTCTACAAAACATTTTGTAGTCTGTGCTTTGTAGTCTGGAAGTTGAGGGTGGGCTGCTTCAAGTTTTGTTTTCAGTAGGGAAAACCAGCAGCAATCTTGTGGAACTGTGTGAGATTATACACACTTGTTAATCAGGTTTGTGTGGGTCAGACCTCATAACTTCCTGGGGCTTTATTTTTCACCTGATATCGTGTCTGAAATAGTGGTCTCTCACTAAGGACCTAAAATACGTCATAGCACATATTTTTTTCCACTTTGCTATCCAACAGCAACAAAAAAAAAAGGGTAACTTTTTTTTACTAGTATTTTCCATTGATCTGACTAGTCATGTAATACAAAGGTAATGATGGGAGGTTTAGATTTGTTTGCAAGGATAAAAAAGGTGGGGAAAAATGATTATTTGATGACAGTTGCTTCCTTTTTAAAATACTACCAGATAAGTATGTATAGAAAAGTTAAAGGACTCATTTTCTGTCTCTGGCTTGCACACTGAATCAAAGAAGAGGCCCGAAGGTACATCTGTACAAAGTAATTGGCACTCAAAGAGAAAATGGTTAGCTTTCTAACAGTGCATTGGGGTCAAAATCTTTTTTTATAATAATAATATAGTAAGACACTTAATATAACCTTGAAATCAGGAACTTTTAGAAGAGGTTAGGTGAAATACACAGTGCTATAGCAACCATAAAGCAGGCACATTTCTTATTGTTCTTTTTAAAATTCAGCTTTTAATAAGTAGAATGGGCGATCATTTTTTTGTTAAATTGCATATTTAACTAGATTTTTTAAATTAAAAAATTGGAAATGTCAAGGTGGCAATAGAATACCTGAACAAATAACTGTGATTTTTTTTCCTAAACAGCTCATTTCCTATAATTTTTAGAAACAATTCATCCCTTATTTAAATAAATATAGGGTAACCACACATAGAACTTGTAAAAAGAAAACCAGAAATGTCTAAGAATTAATACTAAAAACCACAGTTCTGTATTAAAACACTATATGACCTAAACTTCTTTAATGTTACATTCTGCTCAGTATTGTGGAGCTTCTTTTTTTGTTGGGTTGGTTCGGGGGTTTTTTTTGTTTGTTTTTTGCAAGTATACAATGAAAAATATGCAGTTATCTAATACTCTGTGGCATATAATTATTGTGTGTTTGTGAAACTTACGCATGGTATGGTGTTGAACAAGGGCAAGGAAGGCTCATATTTGTATGAAAATAGCTACACTAAAATAGATCCCTAACAGTGACTGAAGCTAAAGTAATGAGTTCTTTAAAAATTTGTATTCTTGTCACAATTTTCTTCTATGAGAATGTACAGAAATTTTAATAATTCTTTCCTTTTGTACTGCTAGATATTGACATGCAGCATTTTGTCATGTTTTCCATAAAAATGTACAGAGACATAAGTGACAATGATGATTTATTAGAAGAATATAAATCAAAATAACCACTGTTTATTTTATCTAGGGCTAGGATACATGTTGTTGCAGGAATTCAGTTAAAATACTTTCTTCTTTCAATAGAACATTTTGTAGCAAACACTGTGTAAACTGCATGAGCCATTACAGCATGACCAGATATTAGTTTAAAACACTGAGGACTGTTCTGGGTGCTGTAATAAAGCCAAGTTTTCTCTAGAAACAGCTAAAGCTCTTTAAAGGCAGTAGAAGCACTGACTTAAAAGAAATTAATCAGGATTAAATAAACAGATTTTTGAAGTAACTTTAAGGTGGTTTTGTTTGCAAGTAAGAGTTGAGGGAGAATGTAGAATTTAAATTTCTCATGCAAGTCTGTTGGTAAAGTTAAAACATAGATTTTTGAAAACTGGTGTGGATATATTTTTAAGGATTGCTTAATAGTATTTTTTCTCATATTTTGTATAAATGTTAAACATCTGAGCTCGTAGAAATATTCACAAGTAGTAGGGAAATATTGGTCTTCAGCTGCTAAACTGATGTTATAAATTCATGACTTGCAAAATCATTTTGCTTATCCAGGTTATTTGTATATTTTAGTTCAAGTGTTCCTCAATCTCTCTTAACCATTTTGCAGGGATGATGAGAGGGGAGTCTCACCACAGTTAAGAAAAAAGCTTAGTTAGAGCAGCTATGCAGTAGCTGTGGTTTCCCAAGGCTTGTTTTTCTCACTGCTGCTGTTTGAATGCTGATTGTGCTGGGTTTTTTTCATACTGGGAGGAGAGGTAATCAACGCTCTTCTGTTTTACATTTCTACATCAAAAATCAATTACTGTTTTTTTGCGCCGTGGATTCACTCAAGAACTATTTTGGTAGTGGAAAGGAGTATGTACTGTGTTCATGTCTGTGACATTATGCTATTCTGGTCTCATCAGACTTTGCCCAAGCAAGCCCTCAGTATACCCCTGAATATATAATTATTATTCATGATCAAATCATACTCATGTTACTTTGATGGTTTTTAGCAAACTAGTTAACTTTCTGTCTCTTTACTAGTAGAAGTTCTTTAAAGTGTATGCATGTTACATAAGAAACAGGGTAAATGGTCAAATTGTGGTTCTCTCACATTAAATTGGGAAAACTGACCACCCAGGAACTGTTTTAATGTCCATGATAATGTTCCTCAGCATTACCCAAATGTTATCTTGTAGCTTACAATTAATCACTTTAAAAATTTAATTATTTTATAGTGTTAGTTTATTTTGTATCAGGTTTTGAATCTGTAGCAGACTTTGGATGTATTGGTGTGGTTTTATAAACTTGTTTTCCATAATAGTGCCAACTCAGCACTGCAAAGCTTCCTGACATTTATTCCTTTCAGCAAGAGGGCTATTATTGGATCTAGCTTCCAGTGCCATCAGCATTAGTCAGATATAAATCATTCTAGAATAAAAAGTTTAAGTAATGCATATAAAAATATATGTTTCTGTTCTTTGCTTGATTTAAAAGCTGTAAGTGGGAAAATCTCAAAATGTTGAGGGGCTTTTTGCCTTTCTTTTTCAGGGTTGGTTTAGCCCAGGTCAAGTCTTCGTGTTAGATGAATACTGTGCTCGCTACGGAGTGAGAGGCTGTCACCGCCATCTTTGCTATCTCAGTGAATTGATTGAACATTCAGAAAATGGTTCTGTCATTGATCCAACTTTGCTCCACTACAGTTTTGCATTTTGTGCTTCTCATGTTCATGGTAACAGGTAATTTAATGGGATATTTTTAAATTCATAGCTTTAGGAGCAAGCAAAAGTATTTATAGACTCTTTCATTCACCAGGTAGGGAAGTTCACACAACAGAAATCAGTCCATGAAAGTTTCTTCAGGGGTATTGGAGGTTTTATAGAGATAACTATTAAAAAATAAAGAAAAAAAATCTCCTTTCAGTTTGTACTGCCTTAACGCAGTGCATTTTCTTGGGCGTTGTACAGACAGGCTGATTAAGGCTAAAGGATATCATCCTGTTAAAATTGCTCATTACCTTCTGACCGACGCCCAGCCCATCCCAAAACAAGTCCCCCTCAGTTTACATACTGGGCATGACGTGCTGTGATACGGAATACCGCTTTGGTTAGTTTGTCTCAGCTGTCCTGGCTGTGCTCCCTCCCTGCTTCTTGTTCCCCTCCTCAGTGGCAGGGCATAAGACTGAAAAGTCCTTGATCAGGATAAGCTCTGCTCAGCAACAACTAAAATATTAGTACTTTATCTAGTCAGGTGTTTACCCAGTTTGAACCTGTCTTATTTCAGTGTAGTTATATCTGTTGTCTCTTGTCATCCCCTCAGTAGCAGCTGGGGACTGTCATTCAGACCGCTAGACACCACTTAATCTCCAGGCTGAACAAGCGCAGCTCCCTCAGCTTCTTCTCAAATGAGTGCTCTGGCCTCTGACTGTCATGGCGGCCATTCACTGGACTTGCTTCAGTTTAGGGCAGGCAATCTATAAAATTAAGGACCACATGCACTTATATCCTGCTGTACACACTTAACCTGTAGAAGAAATATATTTTAAAAAATTAAAAGTAACAGGAGAAAATGCAATAGATCTCCTCATCTCAAGTGGTCCAATCCTGCCACTAGAGGAAAATCTACTCATAGTCCCAAAAAGTAATTACTATGATGTTGTCAGTAAATCCCCAAAACTGAATCCTGGTAGGAATCAGGGGAGAGAGAGGTTTTCTTCCCAATATGTATGCCTAGCTTGCTTTGCAACCAGTCACAGAGGCCGTTTTACTTGTCCTTAAGCTAGTCAAGAAGGGACAATCCTTAAAAAGGATACAGTTTACTTCACAGGCTCTGACAAAGCCTCATCTGTGAGAACCCCAGCTGGGTATTTGTGACCTGAGTGATTTGCAGGAGATTAACATTATGTAATTTTTTTATAATAATATCCAAAATTAAAATGTTTTTGAATGTCCCTGAAATACTTTCAAGAATCTTAACATTCATACTGGTAAGTTAGGAGATTTTCTGGCATCTACATGGTAACCTGTTCTCCATAAAAGCATGCTGCTTTTGTCAATTTCTGAAGAACCTGACACATTCATATCTTCTATTAAGTCTAAGTCTTTGTTGTTTGTAGCCTTTTTATTACTGGCTTCAACCTAACAAGACAAATATACAGTGATAATTGCTCAAACTTATTTCAAGAATTCAAAAGAAAGGTAGATACATTTCTTTTTATTTCATAATTTAAGTGAAGGACAACAGTGCGTGCAGTGCATGAAAATATCTCAGGGAGCACATCATTTACACAGTCGTAAGCACTCTGTATTCTGTCTATTTCTTCTGTACAGATATTCTCTGAATAGCATTATGAGTGTTTTTGGAATAAAAGAAGTGTTGAACAGAGAGTGTCTGACTAGAACTGATATATTGTAAAAAGGAAAAAAAAGAAAACAGGAAGAAAGAAGAAAAGTAAGTCAAGGACAGAAGCAGACACACTCACTGAGGATGACAGACACACATAACGCACATAATATATCCACTCATTCATCTGCTGCAGCACTAAGAAATAGTAAAGAGGAAAAAGGAATTTCACAGACAATGCATGACAGGCCAAAGTTCTAGGCTGATCCCTAGCATTATACATCTTAGTTTTATAAGTCATGCTGAGAGTTAGAAAGACCACAGAACAAAGAGCTTTGTACTCTGGGCATGAAGTATTTAATTTATATTTCACCTTTGCTTCACAGAGGGATCTTAGACCTTACACTAGCCTGAGAAAGATCATCAAAAATGATCTTGAAGTCAGGTGATGGAGAAACATGTGGAAACACAGCTGTATCCATAGTTCAAATTTTCAGTTTCTTTTAGCATGAATTTTAGGGTAGCAGGCAATCTAGTGACACCCGTCAAATGATCAAATAAAGGTGTCACTCACCTTCATTTCTGGAAGTCTGGTGAGCAGAAACCCAGGCACAAATCAGAGCAAATCTAAAAAATATACCAGGGCCATACCAGGACATATGCTGAGCACACCAATGAGTACATCTGATTTGCTAAACAAAACTGGTGAGGAAGCAGTCTCATAAATGGACCCCAAATGTCCCTTAGTTATGGGCACTCTTTTAAGATACCAGGCATGGTTGTGGGACTGTGTGTATTGAATACTGCTCCCATTAAACACTATGAATAAAAACTGAATCAGTTTTGGCTCTTTCTAGGCTTCTTATGTCTCCAGAACTCTTCCGGCAGATTTTTAACCTTCAGGTATCCCCTATGCTCTTTTACTGCACCCTTTTACTGCATCCTACCTTGCAGATAGGAACTCTGTTTAATGCTGCAGGCTGTAATACTATTGCAGGCTGTAACACAATAGCCATGGTTTTATTTCAAAATATCTGGAATAAACACATAGAAGTAAATTGTTCTCCTAAAGCTTCAGGGATATTATGCAACACAGAGGAGACCTGAACTGAACAGCAGACCTTGCTACCTGGTCTCAGGATCAGAGAACATTTCCCTTTCCTGAAATGAAGATACAGGTAACAAGTTCTGACAAAGTTATCAAGCATACTGGTACTTAGTGTGTGTCTTGCGCTATTGTTGTTGGCTTGGGAACAGTAATGTTTATGCAGGGGTGAACACAATGTGCGGAGTCCTAGACTGAGGAATTCAAGCTTCAATCATTGGTTTCCTTTCCTGCTGGGAAGAGCATTACAACTGGTCTAACAAACTGCTCATGTTTAAAAGGTATTTCTGCTTTTGTAGATGACATTCTCAAGATATTCTCTTCCCAAATAGCTAAAAAAGCAAAGTATTTTAATAAAAGAATAGCCTTGCTGTTTAAACAAAAACACATCCTTATTTTTGAATCAACGGATTACTTTTTCTACAGTAAATAAAATCAGCTTTCGTTGGCTGTGCTTCTGGTGCTACATAACTTTACAATACCATCTCTTCTGAAATATTCCACAATATGGTCCCCATCAAAATCATTATTTCACAATTGAACTTTCTGCACTGTAATTATGCCTACACTTGTATATCTCTGGTGAAAGTGAAATGGGCAGAACAAGGAACTGTAGGATATTCCTGAACGCTGACATTTCAGTCTAAACAGTCCAGGTGGCAGCTATTGTTTTCTTCCCCATCACATTCACTTTTGTCTGCTTTTCATGCTGTGACTTCTATTCAGTCACTCTTGTCTGAAATGGATGCTGGTGGGTATCACATGAAGTGCAAAGTGACTTCTTTCCACCTGCTGAGTACATCCTGAACTGAAAAAAAATCAGAATTCAAGCATATTCCCTAGTTATACCTTTTTCTACTAAGAAAGCAAGCTGATTTATTAGAAGTTCATATATCATAGAATCATAGAATCATAGAATAGTTAGGGTTGGAAAGGACCTTAAGATCATCTAGTTCCAACCCCTCTGCCATGGGTAGGGACACCTCACACTAAACCATGCCACCCAAGGCTCTGTCCAGCCTGGCCTAGAACACCGCCAGGGATGGAAAATTCACAGCTTCCTTGGGCAACCCATTCCAGTGCCTCACCACCCTCACAGTAAAGAATTTCTTCCTTAGATCCAATCTAAACTTCCCCTGTTTAAGTTTGAACCCGTTACCCCTTGTCCTGTCACTACAGTGCCTAATGATGAGTCCATCCCCAGCATCCTTGTAGGCCCCCTTCAGATACTGGAAGACTGCTATGAGGTCTCCATGCAGCCTTCTCTTCTCCAGGCTGAACAACCCCAACTTACTCAGCCTGTCTCCATACAGGAGGTGCTCCAGTCCCCTGATCTTCCTCGTGGCCCTCCTCTGGACTTGTTCCAACAGTTCCATGTCCTTTTTATGTTGAGGACACCAGAACTGCACACAATGCTCCAAGTGAGGTCTCACGAGAGCAGAGTAGAGGGGCAGGATCACCTCCTTCGACCTGCTGGTCATGCTCCTCTTGATGCAGCCCAGGATAGAGTTGGCTTTCTGGGCTGCGAGCGCACACTGCCGGCTCATGTTCATTATCTCATCAACCAACATCCCCAAGTCCTTCTCTGTAGGGCTGCTCTGAATCTCTTCTCTGCCCAACCTGTAGCTGTGCCTGGGATTGCTCCGACCCAGGTGTAGGACCTTGCACTTGGCATGGTTAAACTTCATCAGGTTGGCATCAGCCCACCTCACAGGTGTGTCAAGGTCCCTCTGCATGGCATCCCTTCCCTCCGGCGTGTCAACCGAACCACACAGCTTGGTGTCACCGGCAAACTTGCTGAGGGCGCACTCAATCCCCCTGTCCATGTCACTGACAAAGATGTTGAACAAGATCGGTCCCAACACTGATCCCTGAGGGACACCACTCGTTACCGGTCTCCAGCCGGACATCGAGCAATTGACCACAACTCTTTGCATGCTGCCATCCAGCCAGTTCTTTATCCACCAAGTGGTCCAAATATCAAATTGATGTCTCTCCAATTTAGAGACAAGGATGTCGTGTGGGACAGTGTCGAACGCTTTGCACAAGTCCAGGTAGATGATGTCAACTGCTCTGCCCCTGTCCATGAGTTTCGTAGCCCTATCATAGAAGGCCACCAAATTGGTCAGGCAGGATTTCCCCTTAGTGAAGCCATGCTGGCTCTCACCAACCACCTGGTTGTTTTTCATGTGCCTTAGCATTTCTTCCAGGAGAATCTGCTCCAAGAGTTTGCCATGCACAGAGGTGAGACTGACTGGTCTGTAATTCCCCGGATCATCCATTTTCCCCTTCTTGAAAATGGGGGTTATATTTCCCTTTTTCCAGTCGTTGGGAACTTCACCTGACTGCCATGATTTTTCAAATATGATGGCCAATGGCTTAGCAACTTCATTTGCCAATGCCTTCAGGACCCGCGGATGGATTTCATCAGGTCCAATTGACTTGTGTACGTTCAGGTTCCTAAGATGGTCTTGAGCCAGATCCTCTCCTACAGTGTGCCCAAGGTCTTCCTTCTCACAGTCCCTGCATCTGCCTTCCAAGACTTGGGTGGTGTGGTCAGAGCATTTGCCAGTGAAGACCGAGGCAAGGAAGTCACTAAGAACCTCAGCCTTCTCCAAATCCAGCGTAGCCAGTTCTCCTGATGGCTTCTGGAGAGCGCCACCTTGTCCCTAGTCTGTCTTTTATTCACTACATACGTATAGAATCCCTTCCTGTTATCTTTCACATCTCTAGCCAAGTTCAATTCTAACTGGGCCTTAGCTTTCCTAACCTGGTCCCTAGCTTCCCGGACAACATCCCAGTATTCTTCCCAGGCCACCTGTCCTTGCTTCCACCTTTTGTAAGACTCTTTTTTCCCCTTAAGTTTCCTCAGCTGCTATTTATCCATCCACTTCCTTCTAGTTGGGATGCAACACTCCTGAGCTCATAGTAGGTGATCCTTGAATAACAACCAACAGTCTTGGGCCCCCCTGCCCTCTAGGGCTGTATGCCATGGAACCTTACTAAGCAGGTTCCTGAAGAGGCCAAAGTCTGCTCTCTTGAAGTCCAGGGCAGTGAGCTTGCTCTTCTCACTGTCCTGAGGATCTCGAATTTGACCATCTCATGATCACTGCAACCAGTGCTGCCCTGGAGCATTACATTTGCAACCAGCCCTTCCCTGTTGGTGAGCACGAGGTCCAGCATGGCACCTCTCCTTGTCAGCTGCGCTATTACTTGCAGGAGTAAGTTGTCTTCTACACAATCGAGGAACCTCCTGGATTGTTTGTGCCGGGCCATACCATCCCTCCAACAGATATCAGAGCAGTTGAAGTCCCCCATGAGAACAAGGGCCTGTGAGCGTGAGGCAGTTTCTATCTGTCTATAGAGTGCTTCATCCACAGAGTCCTCCTGATCAGGCAGTCTGTAACAGATCCCCACAGTAATGTCCCCCATCACTCTTCTCCCTTTAACCCTGACCCGCAAACTCTCTCTTGACTGCTCACCTGTCCCCAGACAGACTTCCATACTCTCAAGCCTATCCCTAACATAAATAGCAACTCCCCGTCTCCCTGTCTGCTGGGCCTGTCTTTTCTAAAGAGCCTGTAACCTTCCATTCCAACACTCCAGTCATAGGAGCCATCCCACCATGTTTCTGTGATGCCTATTATATCATACTCCCGTAGTCGTGCACACATCTCTAATTCCTCTTGTTTGTTTCCCATGCTACGGGTGTTTGTATAGAGGCATCTGAGCTGAGCTCCATATGCAGAAATGAAGGTGCAAGTACAGAAATCAGTTTGTAGCCAAAGACAGTTTCTTTCTGTCTTCATTTTGAAATCTTCAGCGCATGTGTGTTTGCACAGAACAGTAGTCATATCGAGTCAAGGTTCTTCTAAGCCAGTAAATCATCTCCTCCAGCATTGACCTGTTTGGAGTAAGAGAAGGGCAAGCATATGCAATATTTCCTTTTAGTGGGCTTTCAGTCTTCAACTCTGCAGCTCAGAATATGGCTGTTCGTTAACCTGGAGTGAGCGTCTGTTTCAGGTACTTATCCATTGCACCCCTGAACCTGTGTAAGCCTTTTGCACCCTCGACCCCTTTGGCAGCAAGTTCTTGCTTGAAGAACTCTTGCTTTGAACTTGACTCCTACACATCTCATTTCATTCTCTGTTGCTATTGGGAGAGATGAAGGAGAGACAGAAAAAAAAAAAAAGAAAAGATACAAAAATCCTTGTCTGTTGCTCTTCACTATTTAAGGTGCAAGAAGTATGAGTGAACCATGTGTTGATTACACTGAGTGGATGTTTTCTGCTAATTCTTTACCCTTTTCTGTTAATTCCTAATGTTAATTTGCTTCTTTGAATGGTACTGAACAGGGACATTTGCATTGAATTATCCATTATAACACCATGATCTCTGTCCTGAATAGCAACTGATTTTTCCTTACCTTTATTTAAATACCTTGATCATTGTTTGCTGTTTTGTTGTTACTTAACTTCTTCGTAAGATCCTTTTATAATTCCACACTATGCCATATAAATATCATTACAATTGCACTTACTATCACTTCATTTCTTACCTGTTTGCTAGATCATTTGCAAATACCATAAAATAACACAGGTCTCAGCACAGATCCTTGTAGAAGTCTGCTGATAACCTCACTGCAGGTACTCACCAT
Organism: Psittacula echo; assembly: GCF_963264785.1. Classification (NCBI taxonomy): domain Eukaryota; kingdom Metazoa; phylum Chordata; class Aves; order Psittaciformes; family Psittacidae; genus Psittacula; species Psittacula echo. The sequence continues at coordinate 146,798,938 of NC_137735.1, forward strand.
TAATTCCTACTCTCTTCATTGTAATTGTGAGACTTTCACTCTTAGTCAATGGCTGCTTAATTGCCTTAAAAGCTTAAGTTAGACATTCTGACAAAAGATTTTTGAAAATCTATGTACATCATATCAGTCAGGTCATATTCATCCACCTAGGTTTGATTCTTTTAGAGAACTTCAAGACGATCAGAAGATAAGATTTCTATGATGTATAATCTTATGCCTTACAGATGTCATCACAATAATATTTACCCAAGTTTCTTTAATTTTATCCATAAATATCGTAGAATATCCTTATATTATAGTTCCTTCTAATTTTCTGGGATGTATGTAAAGCTTACTGGCCTATACTTCCCCCTACCTCCCCTGCAGACCTTCTGGGTTTTAAATTGATCTCACATTTTTCACCATCCATTCCTCAAGAGGAAGGCAGTTGTTGGTGAGAACTTTCGTGCAACCACAGGTAATTCAGTTCTGGCCCTGGCAACGTACTGCTGTCCATTTATCTAATTTGTTCTTTAAGCTTTTTCTTAGTTGCTTTAATTTTAGACAGATTCTGTGCTGAAAATAAGGTGGTGGGTTTGTTTTTTTTTTTCCTGTGAACAAAGAAGGGTTCCAGCATTGAAGGCTTCTTAATTTCCTTCATAATAAACACCAGTGCAAAGAATTCATTTCACATCTTTGCAATAGCCTTGCCCTCTCTGAGAGCTCCTTTTAGATCCTTGCCATCATTTGGCACTGTAGGCTCTCTGATAGGCTTCTTGCTTCTGTTATGCTTGGAAGAAATATCTTAAAGTGGAGTAAATGAACACATAAGAGAAATGAAACTATGGAAACTTCAGAGTGTGCTGCACATTCAGATATTTCTTTTCATTTTTCAGTGTTTTCTGATAAGAACCATTTATTGTGATTTTACACTTAGTGTCAAGTGATAAAAGAATCAGAAATCATCCCTTTCAAATCTGAGACAAGGAACTTTGTAAGAATGAGGAAAATAATATTACATTCCTCTGACTCTTCTAATAATAATTTGTGGAGCTTCTGAACAGATGTTTCCTTCTCTTCTGACTAAATCAGCTCTAGGGTTAAAGTAAGATTGACTCTATCTTGCTGGCTTCTCCTTCATTTTATATCCTTCATAACCAGTATCTAATAAAATTTAATCTAAAATTCCAGAGCTCAAGTCAGTAGTTTCACCATTTGTCTTGCACATGGCCGCCACCTGACATGACAGGCTTTGTCCACTTGATCTCTTCCCAGAAGTGTTATGGTTTTTATATGTATAATTTTGTATATAAAAATATTTGAATAGCATGTAGACTTCTTAGATAGCTTTTCCAAGAAACCATTGCTAGCAGGATTTCGTGGAACCTTCCAGTTTTAAGCAGTTTAAAATGCTTCCTCTTTCTGCTGTGCTGCTTATTCAATTTCAACCCCACATGTTATGTGTTGTAATGATAGCAGGTGCAAGGTCTTCTTTCACTGTTTTCTGTTAGCAATTGGGCCTTCTGCTTGAATCTTAAGTCTGTTCCAAGGCTGTTCAACAGCTGGAGGAAGGAGACTGAGATCCCTTACAGTGTGGATCTTTAGGGAAGTGTGTTACATTAGAAGTTACTTTCCATCAGTCTACCAGCATCTTATATAAATTCTCTCTCATGTTTGATGCAGCATCTAGAGACTTAACAAGAGTCTTTTGTAGTTTGTCCCATTTTTCTGTCAGTCCCCTATAATGGGAACGGTGAGAGTGGATTTCTCGTAATTGAAAGCATGGTTTTATTCAGAAGCCATTTGTTATCAGTCACCATTTCCCCAGAACAATGGAATGAGAAAATACACCTTTTATGATTGATATGCTATGTGAGTTTGTGCTTCTAGATGAGAAGAAGTGTTCTCTTAAAACTGGAAAAGTTAGTTGATCCTTGGACATTTATGTCACTTTTCTTCAAGTGAATGTAATAATCCCCTTTTCTGAGGCTCATTGCATAATGCTGAGAATAGAACTTTTTCACCACGTCTCTCAGTTTTATATACTGCCCTGTGCCAAGCATCTTGCATCATCCAGTTCATTTTTCATTTTTGGAAGCTGATCATATATTACTGTTGTACATGGCCACAAGAAAGTCATCAGTAGAGTTTTCCTGAGTTCAAAGCTAGAAACAAAATTCTTCACCCTTTTGCTGGTACCAAGTGAAACCATGTTGACCTCACGTTTGGTTTAATGAAGGATACTGTCCTGTGTTGGAAAGTGCTAATAACTATTATAATGTTATAATAAAGTGTGTCCTCCCTCCAATACAGCAGAGGCACATTTCTCAATACATCAAAACAAATCTGCTTCTGAAAAGCCTCAGAGAAAATGTCAGCAGTAAATTAATCATAATTCACACATTATCAAGAAATATTAGGACAAAGTTCTGCATATTTAAGGTTTTACTTGCCATCTTAGGTAATGAAGGAATAGCTAATGCTATTACATACTCTTACCTTCCCTAAATATTATACATTGTTTTGTTATTAATTTCAACTGATTAATGCCTAGAAATGCTCTTATACTTTGGGTAAAATTATATTGTATTAGTATATGCTTAGCTTTTCAGTAGAAGGACGTTAATGAATCCCACCTAAAATATAACTGCATAAAAGATCATTAAAATTAACCTGATTTATCATCTTAATCTGTTTCAGTGGCCTTCAGAATTGGTCTTTTTCATTCACTTGTGAGAGTATGACCTGTAAGCAGATGTAGGATCACCCTGAGAAATGCGTACAGCAGAAGGCTCTATTGTGCCATTTATTATTTTTAGTCAGAGCATTTGAAGAATAGTTAATATAAACAACAAAATGCTCGGTGTTGAAGTGCCTGCTGGTTAAAGCTACGTTCAAATGCCATGTGACAATTTGACAATTTGCTCTCTTCATTTTCTGTTAATAAAAAGAGGTCTGCTGTGCCTGCTCCTAAGCTGATAATGTGAATCATCGTTTTTCTTAGATTTGTCTAAAATAAACCATGGACTGCAGAAGCCTTAATTAACACATTGTGTTTTAAAGGAAAATTTGGATATTAAATTCCTTGGATATTAAAGTACTGTAGATAATAGAATCTCTACATGAAAATTCTAAATAATTTTCCCTTAAGTTTACTAAGAAACAAGAAGTCAAACTTTTATCTTACTAATTTGAAAATTGTCACTATCCTTTCATTTATTGTGCATCCTGCTGAATTTAAAAACAAGTGCTCTTAGAAAGCACTGAAGTCTTCTAAAACAATTTGTTTCTAGGAGCCAAGATGACGTTTAAGTTTTGGTTTTGTTTTTCCTACACCCTTGAAATGTAGTTTATTATATAAATGTCTTGAAGTAAGAAAGACCTTAGCTGAAGTATTTTTCTTGAATTTTGATATTTTTCATCAGAATTTCTCATCTTTCTCTTGCAGATTCTTGTGGTCAGCCTTACTGTTCTCACCTATGTGTGTATGTGTGTACATGTTAAAACGTCAATCTGTGCATTTCTGTCCTCATACTCATCTTTTTTTTCCAAGAAAACCAAAGTGATGGTCTATGTTTTTGATGAGGAAAGCTCATTGAAAAGATTTCAAACATTTTTAAAATATGCAAATATGCAAAAAGTACCAGTGTTGCAGAGGAAAAAACAGAAGTCAGTCACCTTCAGTTAGTATTTACAAGGCTGTCTCAACAAAGCAGTCTTGCTTAAAGTAACCATTCACCCTCAGAGAGGTCACTACAAGAAGTTGTTTCCAAAGTTGAGGGCTGGAAACAATCTACAGTCAGCCCAGTGCCCATCAGATCTAATTCCCATTGGAACTGGATTGCATTTTTATCTCACAAGCCATAGGTATTCACAATAATCTTAATCCTACAATGCAACATGTGACCTCTGCAAATTATTACACATTTTAAGACAGGTTTTTTCTTAGAGGGTACTCCAAGCCTTAAAGGATTATATTAAGTGAGGAAAAACATTCCATTCCCAGAGAAAACCCTAAATTCAACACTTAGTCTATCAGCTTCCCTAGAGTAACTGCCATCAGGACAGCAATCTTGCAAGTTTCTTTAAAAATTCTGTTCAGCCTCTATTTTTCAATGTCATTACTTGAGTGTCTTATGGTCGAACACTTGAATTTACTAGCTGTAGTTCACAAGGTATTTATTTCCAATCTCTTTTCATATTTAAGTATGAGTGAATTAAACAGTCTGACATTACATCTGTGCCAGTTAGACTGTGACCTAAGCAGACAAGACAGGCCAATCCAAATCCAATTGCAGAGTTCTCAAAAAATAGAAAACTAATATAAGTGAGAGAAAGAAGGCTACTCAGGTTTTGAGTGTTCACTGTTTCACCTAGTTCTCCAATTCCAAAAGCAGTTGTGAAAAATAAGGAAGGAAAGAATGTGGAGGAAAGGAAAACTTACTCTCCCTTTACCTTCTTGAGAACATAATATTAAAATGAAAATTCTTCTTAGACAGTCCATCACTTTTCTTGTCTGAATTCTTGAAAGACAGGTCCAAGTCTGGTTTTGAATTTAAAAAAAAATAATCAAGTCCAAACCACTATCCAAAATATTTGGGATGGTAGGAAAGGCACATTTGTTGTCAGGTTTAGTTGCAAAATAGTTCTTGCATTTTATGGCATTCAGTTTATGGATGGACCCAAGCCTTTCTTGACAGACATGATAATTTGTAAATAAAAATAACCAGCTCAAAACAGTGCTGTTTTATTTTAATCTGTCCTCGAAGCAATTAAAGAAAGATACCTAGAAGACAAAATGAGTGAGAATTCTGAAACTATCTATTTTTTCTATCTCAGCCCATCTCAGAGCCAGATTCTTTTTTCTGTGTGTTCTTTTTTCTCAGGAGTAGATAGATACTCCCAAGAGTGTGTCTCAGAACTGTGTCGCAAAAATGTGGTTTTATATTCTGCTTGTTGCAATAAGGCTAACAGGAAGAAAGAAAAATATGTTTCAGAGTTTGTGCTGTTTTCTAAAAGCATGTTTTCAAGAGAAGAGTTTTTCAGTGTATTAGATGGTACATTTTTCTAACACCTTTTTGTGTGCTTCTTTTTCTTCTGGATCATTTGCTTCTGTGCAAACATCCACTGTAAATGTATTTAACAGTTCTGAAAATTTTAGATGTTGTCAGTAAGGTTCTTTATGAAAACAAACTCCATGAAGTGACAGATTCCCGGTACATGGTGATCCTAGCCTTAGTGCAGGTTGACAGATATGACATCCTACTGGCTCACCTTTTTCACTTACTGTTATCTGGACCCCTAGGTCTTTTCTGTCATATATATGACATGCCTCAGTGAGGTTTAATATGACAGAACTGTTTGCTTTATCACTCCAGAGCACAATCTTTCCTGACAATGAAATCAGACAGTGCAATTTACTTAAATTTGTGTGCGTTCCATGTGTCAGAAGGCTGAGGTAAAGTATCCTGGCATCCATCAAAAGAGAGAAGATAAGTTATTTGCTCTTTCACATCAAATTTATACCAAAGTATATTGATGTGCCTGGTTACTCATATCTCTACCATGCCTGATTTTTATTGTTGTCTTTACAATAATTTAAGGAGTTCAAGCATTCTTTCCACCTTGATTTGACAGATCACAACTATAAGTGATTTAAAGGGTGAGAGAAATGTTTATGTCATGACCAGGTAGCAACTTATCCCTTCTAGATTTAAGTATAGTACAGAAAGTTAAGGTAACATTTTAGCAAAAAGATGTTCATAGAATCGTAGGTTGAGTCTGAGAACATTCACAGAATGTTGTCTTTTTTCATGTCATTTTACTACACTTTTCTCAGTTCTAGAAACATTGAGATACAGTTTTAGAGGCTTTGGAGGAAATACAGGGCGGATCTGCACTTTGGTTGTAAACTAAGTGGGAAGCAGTAGCTGGTTTGTTACCCTGGAGCTGGAAGAGAGTAACACGAAGATTTCAGATGCTTCTTTTTAAAATATGCGCTATGTGGGGAAGTTGTGACTGCAAAAATATCATTTGCAAAATGTGTATTGAAATTTCTTTAATTTAGTCATCATTTTAATATAAATACATTAACCCCTTTAGACTGTGTGATTTACATACAAGGTTTATTAGTTGTTAGGACTAAACTTGATGTTTAAAAATATGCCAGTGCTTCTTTTTTTAAAGACTATTTTTTGCATCCTTTTATTGCATACATGCTGCCATTTGTCAATATGGGGTAGGGGATCAAAAACACGTGTTCAGTCTAAGTGGGGGATTCCTAAATGTTGTCTGCTCTTGCTTTTCTCACTGTGATTTGCCTCCCACCTTTATTTTAAAATCACTTTCTGCTATATTGTACCTCTGGGAAAATATCTAGAAGATTCAAGGAGCTGAAATTCAATGAGATCTGAGTAGGCCACACTATTTCGCCAATAGTACTAATTTTCTTGAGAAAGGATATTATATATCTTTGGGGATGTTTTGGGAGAAATATATGCTACCTTATGCTTGTATGGGGATGAGGTAGAAATGGCTTGAATTTAAAGGTTCAGCTGAAAAGCTAAATTGTCTAGTTGCAGTCTGTTCTTTAACTATATTGCTGTTTATCTTTCAAGGCAATGGGAAATGGGAAAGCTAGCACAAATGTTAACTGAAAGCTTTAAAAATAAAGATCAGTGTTCAGAGAAGAATCAGCATAAAGAGATATCAATAATTGTTAAATATTTAATATTACAGGCCAGATGGAATTGGAACAGTATCTGTTGAAGAGAAAGAAAGGTTTGAGGAAATTAAGGACAGACTTTCCTCCCTTTTGGAAAACCAAATAAGCCATTTCAGGTGAGTGTATAATTTATTCAATGAATATTAATTTTTTTCTGGAAGAATTTTCTCATTGTGTTCAATTTTGGTCTTTAATAAGTGGATTCAAACTAAAATAATCTATCTGAAAATAAATTTTGAATATATTAAATATGAAATAATTTATTTACACAAGTGATTGTGCTTAAAATTTATTTGTGTGTCATGTTGGATTTTTCTGTGGTAGAAAAGATTGTTCAAGAATATAGGCCTGGGTTTGTTGATGCTTTTTAACTTTATGCTTTCTATATCTCTAAGAAAATTGTCTACATGAAAATAACAGCAATTTCTGGATTTGTACTGATTAGAAAAATCGTACGAGTAGAGAACAATTTTGATTAATGGCTACTAAAATTTTTCTGGATGTCTAATGTCATTTTCTTGGGTTTATGATATACTTAACAGCTAAGGTCCATTGTCCTTAGCAAAGAGTTTGTCATATGTAAGGACTGTCAATGCGACTAGAAGTTGTTTAGGGAGGGAGTACGAGAAACAGGGTAAAATATCACTTGGGTTGCTATTTCCTTCTGTTTTCTAGCAATTGATGGTTTATGAAGCTTAGCATGAAAACAGCATGTAGACTATCTAATCTGTTACTTTACTCACTAAGCCAACCTATCTGCCATTATTTTGTCAATCTAATAATAATTTTTTAGAATGTATTCGTAGATTTTTTTTCTCTCTGTATCACTTCATGACAACCAATTCCATAGTTTAAATAGCACTGTGTGAAACAGCTTCCTTTTTTTTGGCAAGGTTGCCTGTAATTTTGTTGGATGCTCCTCTGGTTTGATGAGGAGAATGTCTAGTATACACTGGTATCTGTTATGTTGATAACTTGGTCATTGGGGATTTTTTGAGCAGAGAGTACATAGCAGCCTTCACTTGGGACTTCATATTTGTGTTAATCTAAAGAAAGCTAGAATTCTTCTTAGAGGGTATTTGTTTTGGGGAAAAAAAATTATACTCCCTTCCTTTATTTCCCTTAAATATTCTTCCCTGACACATCAGCTGTTTCCTGCCTTCCATTGAATTAAATAACTCTTTCCAGGGAAGGGATACAGAGCAGCATAGGACACAGTGCCTGCTTCCCAGGTCTTGAAAAGGCAGGAGGAGCATACTGACAAAGAACATCATCTACAAGGGGAAAGAAAACAAGTTTAAAAAAAAAAAGAGAATTAGAGCTGGGAGAAGACCTCTGGCCTGTGATTGGCATGGCTATATCCTGTCAAGTTTATGATAGAAACATAGAAACATAATAGCTGTAATTTCCAATAAATGTAATTACTTTTGCCCATACACAATGATGAGGTCAGTGAAAGTAGCTGTGACCTCAAAAATATTGAAGCTGCAGAAGCCTTCTGAATACGTACAGAGAGAATAGGGAAATGGAGGAACAAGAAGAGAGGCATCTTCAAAATAATTCTGTTCACCTTCAGGCCTTCACATGCATAAGACTAGTTACAAAATGTACGATAATGTCTAAACAGTTATTTGAGTTGGAACAAATAAAGGTGAAACCCATTATGTCTGCTTACCTGCATGCTAGATAGCGTATGTTGATGAATTTACAGTATATTAGTGACCATAGGATCTTACTGCCTCAGTCTTGGTGAGTTTTGAGGAAATTCAGACATTAGGAACTCCTGCTTGAGGATAATTCAATGTGTCGTTCAAAGGTGAATGCACCATTCTTCAGAGGACTCTAAGGTTTACTTTAATATCCTATTTAATCAAGACAGACAAACAGTGATCTGTCAGGTGAAGAGCAATCATTATATCTTTCTCTGAACAAATGTTAGAACTAAAAAAATTAGCTAGAATGTCTGAATTTAGATGAGGATACTGGCATAGTACTCGTAGAAGGAAGAATCAATAGTGCCCTGGAATCTGAATTTATAAAGCATATACAATCACTAGACAGGGCATCCTAATAAAGAATTGGCATTAGACTTTTAAAGAAAACCTTGACACAAATAATGTAAAAAGATCGCCTGTATCATTAATTAGCAAATAACCTTGGCTGTGAGATTGCTTTCTTAAGAAAATGCGTTGCTAAAAACACTCCATATATCAAGCCATCAAAATTGTTGTGATAACTGTGAAATGCTGAATATTTTGGAAAACACATTCAGCAGTAAAGATTGTTGCAATGCATGCACTGAGATTCTCTGCTTTGACCATGCTGTCCCTGATGAATGCCATGTATTCCTTGTCATCGAGCAGTCCCATCATCTCCCAGGTTGGCTTCCTGCTTCCACTGTTCTTTATGCTGTCAGTTTGAGTATCCATGCTGTTTATGTGGGCCCTAGAATATTTTAGAGACTTTCATGTCCTCCTCGTTCAGATAGGTTTTACAGGTTTTAAATATCAAATTCTCTACAATAACTTTTTCATCTTCCTCATGGAATCACAGAGAGGGGGTTTTGCTTGGTTTTCTAACTTTTTTTGTTTTTCAATTGTGGCATGTGTTTGACTTGGGACTTTGAATTTTCTCTCAGGCTCCTTGTAGGTTTCTTGCTTTTTGAAATGCTCCTTTAAGGTTTAGACTTTTATTTTTCAAGTTCTTTGGTTTTTCATAGTTCCCATTCTTAAAATTGAATATACAGAATGAGTATAATATATATGATGCAATATACTGAATCAGTACAATACATGTACTGATTTTTTTTTTGCCTGTTCTCTTTTGTTGCATTATTAAATTTTATTCTTTTATGATCACTACTACAGAGCACCTCTCCTTCTCTGCACCTCTCAAGCTGTGTCTTGTCACAGTTGAGACCAAATCCAGAAGAGTGTCTTTTCGTGTGGATCCTAGATTAGTTGTTCAAGGAAGTGACTCAAAACTGTGCCACAAAATATTGTATCTCATCCTAATGAGACATGTACATGTGTACAGTTAAAATATCTTTCTATTACTATTTGTCAACAATTTGCAGCTTCTCTAATCTCACTTAACGTTTTCTAATCATTCTCATTGTCCTAATTAGGGGGTCAGTGGTACAGACTTTCAAGGATCACCAGGACTTGCCTAGAGTATTTCCCACTTAAGATACCTTGTCATCTTACCTGCACACTGAGACTTCAAGTCTCTGCCTGCCTCTCAGGCATCAAACATGGAAGAACCACATTTCATGTGCTAAGGCACATGAAAAACAACAAGGTGTTTGGTGACAGCCAGCATGGCTTCACTAAGGGCAAATCCTGCCTGACCAATGTGGTGGCCTTCTATGATGGGGCTACAGAACTGATGGACAGGGGAAGAGCAGTTGATATCATCTACCTGGACTTGTGCAAAGCATTCGACACTGTCCCACATGACATCCTTGTCTCTAAATTGGAGAGACATCAATTTGATGGGTGGATCACTCAGTGGCTAAAGAACAAGCTGAGAAAGTTGGGGTTGTTCAGCCTGGAGAAGAGAAGGCTGTGTGGAGACTTCATACCTTCCAGTATCTAGAGGGGGTATAGGGATGCTGGTCTTCATTAGGGACTGTAGTGACAGTGTTAGCGTCAGGACAAACACATAACCATCGGAATGGTTATATGAGGTGCTTTATTAAGGCGCCGAGAACCAGGGGTATGCACCCAAATCTGGTTCTAACCCCGTCACATCGCGTTCGCAATTTATACGTTAGAAGTTTCGCAATAGGTATCAGGGATTGCTTCATCAGTCCTTTACGACATCAGCCTCTTCTGCGCTTGCGCAGCCCCCTCTGCTGGTCGTCTGGTGGTCGTCCTGATGAAGTAAGGGGTCTTCCTCACTCTGTCCTTTTTTCACCTTTCTGTTGTTTGGACAAATCCCAACCATTATGTGGATACAGCATTCTCTTATCTTCACTTAGTTGCCCTTGGTATGTGGTTCTGGCTTACTTAATTTTTGGTTCTGCTAAGTTGGAGTTTCACAGTACATTCTTTTCTACATTCCCTTTACTATACAAGGTTATATTTGTTTCTATTCCTAAAGTCACCATTGTAGCGTTTAGTTATAAAGTAGCTAAGATACAAACCAACACAATTGCAGCATTCAGTGTATGAAGCTTCTCTATTGATTTATGATTTCTAAACACAATCACCTACTGGAACAGTATCTAAAATACAGAACAGCAAAGTTACAAAATTTTAACATATGTACAAAGGCTTTCTATTGATTTGCAAACTTTTCAAATATAATCACTGCTAGAATGGTTACAGAAAATTTCACCCTCCTCTAACAATAGGACAAGGGGTAACGGGTTAAAACTTAAATAGGGGGAGTTTAGATTGGTATGAGGAAAAAATTCTTTACTGTGAGGGTGGTGAGGCACTGGAATGGGTTGCCCAGGGAGGTTGTGAATGCTCCATCCCTGGCGGTGTTCAAGGCCAGGTTGGACAGAGGCTTGGGTGACATGGTTTAGTGTGGGGTGTCCCTGCCCATGGCAGGGGGGTTGGAACTAGATGATCTTAAGGTCCTTTCCAACCCTGACTATTCTATGATTCTATGATATTTCAGAGAAAGCTGCTGTAAGGGTCTCGGACTTTAATCTCTTGCCTGGCTGTGTGAATTTTATTTCTGGATTGTTCCATCTATGCTTCCCTGTGGTGCTGGTACTAATGCAGACCATGAGTACTGCTCCTTCTCTGTTCTCCCCTAGGTAGCTTACATAAACATCTCCTCATGTCCACTACCTTTGTACCAACTACTAAATTAATGCTTGGTCCTCTTTGATGTCGCAGCCTCAATTGTCCATATGTCTCATAATTTAATTTATTGTCACCATATGTGACTCCCTATCCTTAAAGATCCCCTCAGCTGTGGGATCATCCTTGCCACAGCCAAACAGTGGGAAATCAACTGGCATGAGGGTTTTATCCAAGAGACTGAATTTCTTCTTGCCAGCAACATGCTGCTCCCCTGCCGCCTCAGCAGCAAAGAGACTGCAGTACTGGGGGCAGGACTGCTCAGAGCGTTCCTTTAAGGCCTCTACTGTGAGCATTCCCTTTTCTTTAAGCTGCTTATCTCACTATAAGCACTCTTTTCTGTCAGAAGCTTCTTGCACCAATTGCACATGTAAGCTTGCTGCCCAAGTTGTACTCATACATATTGTCTCTGCAGTAACCTGAGTAACCCCTATTCTACTGTGGGACTTAAGTCTACATCAGGAACTTAAAGCTGGTTGGGTTTTGGAAGCTTGTTATGTTATTTACGTAGCGTAACATACCTGGAAGGAAGTCTTTGATTTGAATTAGTAAGTGTAATCAAGAAATAAGTGACATTTATTCAAAAGCTATCATTAGATGATGATGGGAATAAGCAGTGGGAAGCTCAAGTCAAGGACTGTAGAAATATACTGCAAAGGAAGGAGGAGATGAAACACCTAAAGGTGTGTTCTGATTTAAGATGACTTAACACCTAAGGGTCATTAAATCGGTTTTGCTAATTTGTTAACCTGTTCTCAAAAATTGTTAGCACTATTGTAAGAAAGAAACAAAATGAGACAAAGCAAATACTGGAATTTTTGCTGTGGGAAATCCTTTTTTGATCTCATTTTCAGGGCTTTATTTTGGCTGACCAAAATGTATCTAAACTTCACTGATCTGAATCCTTTTATCATTAGAAAAGATTTTACTATTGGAAAACATTAGAATATGAGGCTACCATTCTCAGTGAGTAATAATAAAAAGATAATAATCTCAGCAAAGTAAAAAATCTTTTTTCCAATTGGGGATTTCCCAGCAAGATTTTATAGATGGGCTTAAGAGAGGTTACAGTTGCCTGAGCATTGTAGTCTCATTGAGCTGATATATTGGATCAGTCAGTATACAAAAATGAAAAACAAAGCTATGAATGGGATCACTTTTTAATTTAGAGAATTCCAGAAGTATCAAGACAAAAAAGGGTATGGTTTAAGTTGCAGCTGATAAAATCTAAGATATCATTAAATGCTTTTCCATGCTATTTATAATAGAAAAAATGTCATGGAATATTTGCAAGCATTTTTATTCACATATTATCTCTAGAAACTTAAATATCTGACATTTTATGTTAATCCAATATTGAAACAAGATATAATATACATAGTGCTATTTCAGATCTCCGGTAGCTGTCATGGCTACATGAGAAATAGTACCTCTTTCCAGGAAGATGACAATTAAGCTTCTCAGAAACCATTAAATGTGCTTTATAATTGAGAAAGTGGAAGTGATGCTTTTTTGCCTTTTGTATTTTTTCTGTATTTAGACCTGAGCTGCTGGTGGGCTGATACTGCTGTACTGTAGTACTGTGATCCATGGTAGACTGCTGGAGAGGCCTTGTGCTTTCATTAGTACTTCATGTATGGGAGTCTTCTACTAACTTAATTTAATTCAAGTTGTGTGCAGTTATGTATCAAAGTAAATTCTTAATGGAGGTGTTATAATTCTGATCATTTTCTCTTCCTTTTTTCTTTTTTTCTTTTTTAGATACTGTTTCCCTTTTGGACGCCCCGAAGGAGCTTTAAAAGCCACACTTTCATTACTTGAAAGGGTAAGTTTGATAACATATTTTAAACTCTGCTTGAGTACTAAGCCTGCATTTTAATTTTGCCTTCACACTGCTGAAAGAATGCTCATGGCTTCTCAGGTATTTTACTGTTGGTATTAGCTGTTCAGTGGAGCTTTTTTCTTTATTGTCTTCAACAGAGACAAATAGCTGTTTTCTGTAGGATTTGTTTGACTTTCACTTCAAGCCACTGTGGTGACTCTGTTTCTTTAAAATTTAACAGTTACCCAGCATTACCTCTGAAGTAATGCAAGAGTACTCTGCAGCCCCCTTTTCCTGATTTCTATGGCTTCCAGCTTCTGATGTTGTCTATACATACATATAACATTAAAAAGCTTCTATACAATCCAGATAATCTTCTATAAATACATAATCTGAGTCAATTTACGAAGAAAAAGCTAAATGCAGTAAAACTGACATGAGCAGCTATAAATGTAAATTTTACTCAGCAAATCCATTTGTGTTGACAAGCAAGACAACCTCATAATGTTAAAAAGCATCTCAGTCATCTCTAGGGAAAGAGAACTTTAAATCCCATCAGAGATTCCAGAGGAATTGTGTCAGCAGGAGCCTGATGAAGGTATGAATTCAAAAATAGCTTAGATCCCAGTCTGTGTAGCTTTGCCAAAATCTGTGAGGTCTGGTCCTGCAGAGTGTCAGTTGTTCTGCACTGCAGAACGCTCCATGGATAGAGATTCTGTCTCAGAAAACCTGTGCCATGAACAAAACCACATAGAGAGATGGGGTATATATGTTTTCTTTCCCTTACAATCTCAGTGATTGTAGTGCTGTCTAGATTACTTTGTGTTTCCTTTGTGTTATATGAAACAGCCATTTCCTCTCACAGTTCCTGCTGTTAAAAATGGCAATGGTACTCTGTCTGATGCTGAAGGAACACCACTGTCTGTTCTTGACTGAGAATAAATATGCATTTCTATATTTGTGGATGCAGAATGGGATAGAAATACCTTATTTTACCTTCTTTGAAATTTTGGGGGATGAGGGGAAAACCCAAAACAAACCAGATCCAAAATAAAAAGTTTTGAATACTACATTTTGACTTGTTGATAACCCAGAGGTTATTAACATTATTATTATATAATAATAAAATAACAGGTTATTCATTAAAATAAGGAAGTAAACAAAGGTAGAGATGTCATTTTGTATGTACAAGTAATGGAAGAGTCTGCTTTGCAACAGTATCCTCCTAATAGCTTCTCTGTTAGGGAACCTGTTTCTTTTCTACTGTACCCTTCTCCAGACCATATCTCTTGCTCCTTCCCTTTCACAGTAGTTCTTAGATATGTTCTGTAAGGGTGTAGCGTGTCTGGGGATACATTGGAGAAGCATTTTTAAAAGGTTGTGAGTTACCTGAAACTATTATTTACATATGAAATGTGGTAAAAATATATTGAGTCACTTGCAACAGGTGATCCACTTTATCAAAATCCTATATTTTAAAAACAGACAGGTTTTGAAAACTGACAGGTTTTGAAAAGGTTTGTATGATCTGTTCTTCTGCTTGTCCATAATCAAATTGTCCACCAGAATTTCGATGTTTTCCCTGACTACTATAGAGGACTCTTTCACAGCAGGGATATGTTGAATTTGAATAACTCTGATTGTAGAAAAGTCAGTGTTAGCTCTGATGGTGTGGTTCACAGTTTCTCCTTTACATTATGCAGTGGTGGAAGCTTTTCCACAGGTGACAACCAAGCAAATTTCCACATCCATGTCTTTTGCAGACACCATGATCCAGACCATCCGCGGAATGCTCTTGTTTGTTATACTGGTCTTGGCATTACACAAATGAAGACTGACTAGCATGCTGCAAGATGCCGGGGGCTATTGTTTATGAATACCATACAGGCAGTCAAGCCAGGGTTGAACAGAAACCTTGAAAGACAGATATCTAGTTCCTTTTTGATTTCTGCCTTTATCATCAGTTCTGTAGTAACTTTAGGATACTTTTATCCTTTTCCCTGGGGTTTTGGGTAATAAATGTAATCAAGAGGTACAATTGTCTCTGAAACAGGTTTTAATGAAAGATATTGCCACTCCCATACCAGCAGAAGAGGTGAAGAAAGTGGTCAGAAAATGTCTGGAGAAGGCCGCCTTGATCAATTACACTCGACTTACAGAATATGCCAAAATAGAAGGTTAGTACAGCAATCAACTGCCAAAGCGGCTGTAAAAGCCAACAATGCCTATTAACTGAACATTCTGTGAGCAGCCTTTTCCCTTTCCAGAGCAGAACCATTCCACAGCAAGGGGAAATGTCTCATTAAAATCTCAGCTGGTGAACTATGGAGCTTTTTTCCTATTCATTGCTTTAATACACCTCCTGGGACTGTTTGAATAGAAGACTAGGACTTCCTAATTTAAGTTGCCCTTTGTTCTTACTTTTGAGTTCTCCATAAATCTAGAAGGTTGTTTATGAGTTATTTTTTATTTCTCTAATTATTCCTAGTAATTAAACTACTGACAGGAAATTCTTACCTTAACAGCAGTAACAGTAAGTAACAGTACCTCAAAACTTGAAAACTCTGGGTAAAGTTGCTTTTCTGATGCACTTATAAGGCAGACAGATAGATAACTGTTATTTATTTTTGCTGTTGTTTTGTCAGGTGTATAATAATAATCTGATGACTAAAATCTTAATTACATTCTGATTTTCCAAAGTGATCAATGGGACAAAATACTAGATTTGATGGTAATCAGAAGTTTCTCTGGAATTACGTGTGTTCTAGAAAGTGTATCATAAAATAAAGATTTTTCTTAAAAAAAGTTGCTAGAGTACATAATGTCACTTTACTATTTGTAAACCTATGTAGAACAAAAAGGAAGTCATGAGATATACGTGTACAGATATATTCAGGAGAAGAAGACAGTGTGACCGCATCTTTATAACTGCATTATTTATTGGAGGTAGTTTCAGTTAACAGGAAAATATATGAAAGATGAATTCTGCTTTTAAAAAATACAATTTTATGCATATTATGTTTTTTTAACAGCATGTATTTCTAGCAATGCACTAGAAGAACCAGAGCTATCATAGCAGAAAAATGAAGAAGCCTCATGTTTAGCAGTATTATACAGCCAACTTTTTTTCTTTTTTCCATTTCTTCTCAAACTCTCTGAAAAACATGAGTTAACCAATCTCACAAGTGATTAACGAAAAACCCATCTCATCACTATAGCAACCAGTATTATATCATGGGAGTAACAACATGAAACCATCTTAGTAACCAGTTTATCATAATTAATTATGATATCATGTTGTGTTAAAGACAGAAGGATGAATATTAAATCTATTCTGGAAAATGAAAAAGCAAAAATAACTGTTTTCCTTAGCTGTTATCTTTATTCATAAAGGGGATTTTTTAAATGTTCTGTATTTCAGACTTTTAGCAAACCTGTTAAAATAATGGGCATAAAAATAGAAAGATTTTTAAAAGATTACAAAAGCATACAAAGGGTATCTAAATTCACTGAGACTAAATTGAACTGGAAAAGTTTTTTACAGTGATGTAAATACATCTTTGTACTAGATTTTTTTTACTGTTTTCTAAACAAGTGTGACAGTTCCACTGCAAGCAGCAAAATTGGCATTCTAAAATATGCACACTGTTAACACTGCAATAAGCTGGAACAGCACATAAAACTGCTGTCCCTCCCATGGCATATTTTGACTTGCAAATTTCTTTTTGGATTTATTGTCTTTTGATTTAAACATAACTAGATTTATGCAAGTAGTTTATGCTCATAAAACCCAAAGCACAACAGATAATTCCATACATAATTGTACTATTTCTCAACAATAGGTTAAGTACTGTTTTCAAATTGAAGGCTCCAGCATTATAACATCAAAACATTAAAAACATTGGTCTTCAGTAGCAATAAGACCTGTATTGGTCTCTTTCTATACTCTGGTCATTAAAAATATGCTACACTTTTATCAATATAAATGTAATAGTTTTCAGAAATAGGTTCCGTTCTGCTGTGTTAGGTTTATGGGAGCATTATTGTATCTGTGCACTGAAATTACATTCTTCTCTTGAAAGCAATTCATGTTAGCGTTTGCATTAATTGCTTGCTCCTCAAATTGCATACAAAAACATATAGTCATCTTCATAACATTACTGATATCCTCAAATGTAACTGTTATACATTTGGGAATTTTGTCCTTTAAGTATTTCTTCAGTGAACAACAGAAGAAATCATTTTATATTAGTCAGTCAAAATGCAACTATCACATGATAATATCAGCTATAGACCAGTAGTAACTACCTAAGAAGTGGACATGCAAAGAAGGCTCTAACAAAAATAATATTCTTATATTCTTAACTTTTTTATATTCTTTTACTGTTATTTATATTTCTAAATTCTCAGGCACAATATGCAAACTCAGCCAGTGAGCTTGAAATACAGACTACATAGGACTAGTAAATATAAATATACTACCTGAAAACACACCTTTTCTCCTTTAGCTGACAAAACACATCACTTGTGTGACCTGACTGTCAGGACGTTTACTGCTATACTCAAGATTTTAAAAACATTTTAACACCTTATTTGGTATCTGTTCTTCTCTAATAAAATTTAAATAGTTATATTTCTGTAATGGTGTTTTTCTTCTCTTCTTTTTTTTTTCTTTTTTTTTTTGTATTCAGCAACAGCAGAAAAGGACACAGGTGATTACTATTTGTGTGCATGTCTGCATGTATTACAGATGTAGTGTGTTGTGTCTGTTATTTTGTTATTTTTGTTGATTTCAGAAATACCCAGCTATTGACCAGAACGTGTATGAATGTTAAAATTATTTTGATGTAGTCCGTGCATTCTTCATTTACACTGATATTTAACTATGATGTGCATAATTATTAGCAATTTAGCTAATTTTATATTTTGGAATATAATGCAATTGTGATTTCTGTGATATAGGTATAACTGAGTAATGAAGGTTGACTCGAATTCAAAATCAGTTTGTGAATTTGGAGAAATGTAACTTCATAGTCATCAGAAAAAAAGACACCTGTTTCTTAATGGGACTGCTGAAATTATTGATGAAGGTCTTGGTAGGAGAACTAATTTTATAAAGCTGGTTTTAGAGTTCTCTGATATGGCTTTGTTTAGTGATAGGTTTATTTTCCTAGTAACAGCTGAAGGTTGGGAGGATGGTAGTTTTTCGTGTTCTTTATTTCATGAAACAGTTTTGGTGTATATTCTGCAGTAGTGCAGAGATGGGGTTTGAGCGTTTATATCCCAATATTTAAGAGAGTGATCATAAAAAGAACATAGCTGAAGTAGTATTTGTGGCTGAGTAGTACTGGCTGCATAGAAGTATGAAGGACTGTGTATATATATGTATATATATACACTATGAAATAGATGCATACACTACTTTGTATTACCTTCTTTAAAGACTTACCTACAGACCAAGTGGAAGCCTGATCTTGATGCTCTGTGGGGCTTCCACAAATAATATCAACCAGAGTTGCAGGAAGGAGCATTGAGTTGGTAATATTCTCAGGATGAAATAATTTTCCATCTGGAAAGACAAACTGGTGTGATGACTATAAAGGTTGTATGGAAGTAGTTCAAAGTGGGGTGCCTTGCCAGTGAGGGGCTTGAAGGGATTGTCTATTTTTTGAGGAACAGCTTCTTTAGCCGGTAAACAAGAAAAAAGTACTAGCTAATTATAAAAACTACTTTTTTAAAACTGTTAATAACTGAAGATTAAAAAAAATTCCATTGGTTCCCAAAGCTTCTACTGGTTTTCGTTTGAAAGCTCTAAATGCCCTGGAAAGAGAAGAGCTCAAGTTGGAATTGTTAAAAAAGAGAGCAGACGATGCACTGATTGTATGGGTATTCGTGCCACAACCTGTTAGGATGAGTTGTTAGGAGCTCTCATTGATGAGGTCATCTGCCAGCCCACTCTGATCAACAAGGAAAAGTTCGTTAAGCAAGTGCTTCAGAGCACTTGGAGGCTCCTTCAACAATTTCTCTGTGAAAAGACCTATCTCCCTGCTAGGTAAGATAACTAAAGCTAGATAGTACAAATATTCCCTTTACTATTCTTACACCTGTAGGTATTGAAGAAAATATCTTTTCAAATTAGAAGTTTAGAAAAATGTTGAAATTAATTTGTGAAATAAAAAAAACTAATTTCAGAGTTTGTGTCCTTTTGACCCTTGCACTCTAAAGCCTCAGCTGGACACTTTTATATCATGTGTATCACCTCAACTACAAATATTCCTTCTGCCACATACTTGTGATTTTTATTTTTTCTCAGGCTTATTATGTCAGAAATACAGACCACTGAACACATGACACACAGTTACAAGCACAGGGGAAAAAAAATAAAGAAAAAATTAGTGTACCTGATTTCAGTCATTTTGCATTAGGTTTATGAGTGCTTTGAAAGAAACTATTGCCGTGTTCTTAAGATAGAATAGCAAAGCTGTCCCTTAAGTGTCTGGCAAATACTTATACTATGGAATGGATGAGAAGAAAGCCTATCACATACAGTGAGTAAACGGAAATTAACTGTGTGAGTTAGGTGAAACTAGAGGTTTATAGGCTTATTAGAGGTATATAGAGGTATGAGGCTTATAAGAGGTACATATGCTTAAAGGTATATAGTGTTTGTAATTTAACTGCTTAATCAAATTACGCTTCTGACTGAAAATGCAACTGAAAATTAATCAGAAACTCAGAAAAATTAATTTTATTGAAAGGAGTAAATAGACTGTGTTCCCTCAGAATTTTGTGTCTCATTGAACCCATTTTTCTGATGCAAAAGATGAAGCAGCTGAAAGGAATCCATATAAAATTATGTTTTAGCCTGTCTAGCAGGACCAAATCCTGCTCCTGTTTGTGTCATTAACTAAATTCCTACAGATTTCATCATAAACTTGATGTACAATAGGCTTGTCCCTAATACTGTATATTGCATTGTTGTGGAAAATAGGGAAATGCTATTTCTTGATAATTATTATTTACCCTTTAACTTCTGCATTAGATACTGTATAGAGAATCCTGAATTGCAGGAGTGTCCTTGTTAGGTAGTAGAGGTGAGCATGCAAATTCTTTTTGTTGTGAGAATCCTTTTTCAGCAGTGTGGTTGCCTGGTTCCCAGGACTATTCCCCGAGTGCTCTCATTTTCACAGGCTCAATTGAACAAGACTGAATGCTTTCCTAAAGACAGTGGTTACTTTCCTAATGGCAGACACGGTGATGTAAGCAGCACTTGCATCAACAGAATTTGTTTGCAGTTGAGATGACATTTTATTTAGCACTCTCATGTCATTGTACTGTTATGAATATAGAACAGCTTTTTTCAATAAAAATTACAATTGCAATGACAATTACATAGGATTCAGCATGTCATTGCTTACGACATGTACGGCTGAAATTCTCATGGAGTAGCTAATCTATTCAATCAGTATAATTGCCATTATGAAGAGAATGGCAACAAACCTAGTATTATAATTTTGAACTGTGTCTAAGAACTCTCATATAATGCCCTTGTAGTTTGCAGCAAGGCTTTATATTTGTCAAGGAGATGATCACAGAATCAATACGTGATAAAGTATAAACAATTTTCATCACAACACATGCTGCCTTTGAGACTTCTCTGCCTGAAACTACTTTTAAGATCATTTTGTGTATGGCATATTTTCCTGTCTTATTCAGTATTTAACTTAACTCTTCCTATTGATAATGTTGAACATAACAGGACTTGCTAGATTCTGAGGCCATTGACAAACAGCATTCTTCAGATGCATTTTGTATAGCCTCCAGTGAACA
This sequence comes from Psittacula echo, assembly GCF_963264785.1. NCBI lineage: Eukaryota > Metazoa > Chordata > Aves > Psittaciformes > Psittacidae > Psittacula > Psittacula echo. Next base: position 146,820,110 of record NC_137735.1, read on the forward strand.
GCTTATAGAAATTTACATGCCTCCCTCACCTGTTTTCTCTCTTTCATAAACAATGGCCTTCCTTATACAGAATTCATATTTTTACTTATATTTTATATATATCCATTAATACACACAGAGAATAAAAAAAATATGTTATTCCTTCTCAGAAATTAATGGTTTACCCCATTTAAATTTGTTTGAAATCTGAATGGCTGAGGAGTAATGTACTCTGTTTGTGCTGTTGTCATTTCCTAAAGTAAGTGGTAGCAGCTTACATGTAAATACATTTTTCAGCACAAGGGCATTACCTTGCTCTGGAGAAATAAAGGGACTGGGTTAGATATTGAAGTGGTAAATGGCTGTGAAGCAAACAGGGCTGCATCTGTTATTGTTCCTAGATATTATTTCTGAGGCAATAGATTGTAAAAATTCAAATTATTAGGCAGTTTGTCTTTTAACTCATTCTTTTTAAAAGTCTGTAGTAATGGAATATACTGGGTTCCTTCTGTCAAACAGTTTTAATAAAAGGAATGAGAATAAATTCGATTAAAATCAGAGCAAATAGTTACTGTGTAGCATGCAACTGCTCGAAGACAAATCACAGTTGTCATCCCAATATTTCTTTCTATCAGACAGACTGCCAAAGGCTGAATAACTGTTAACTCCATACAATAGAAGGTCAGAAGCAACTCAACAGTTTGCGTTTTTTTAAAGGACATCGATCGTTAGCATACTCATTACATACAAGTTTCTAAAGGAAAGGTAGTATGTAAATGCCCTCAAGGCTCAGAAGGATCTATCAGACTTAAAAAGAAGAACACTACAAACATTATTGAAATTGAGAAGACAAGTGGAGAGAGTTATTGTACCTGGAGAGGATGTGATTAAAGCTCTCCATGCATGTTCATTTCAGTGAACAAACAAAAACGAATGAGTTGCGCGGTAGCGTAACACCTTCTTGGTCTCTGTTTGTTACACAGCTAAACAGCAGGATATGGGCAAATATCCCTAGTGTCAATTTTGAAGCAGAGGTCTGAAAAAAAAGCCAGCCTGGATTGTTGGGTTCACATCGTGATACTCCTTCATGAACATACATTCTGTCTTAACAGCTGGGCTGTCAGCCTTTGTCACTACCCCTTTTCCAACCCCTGCTTTGTCCATGTGAAAGCCATTTCAAGTCCTGATTGCTCTACAGGTGTAGGAATCACCTTACAGTCAAATTAGTTTCTAGTTTTTAACGATAGCCTAGTTCTATAACCCTTATTAAGGTTTAATTCCCTCCCTCACAGCATTTCATCATCAGCCCATGATGCATTTTTAGACAATTGTTTTATGCTCATGCAACTTAGGCTTTCATAAACTTGTCTCAGAGTTTTAGCTTCCTATTCTTCATTTTTATCATCTTATCATCTCTATTAAAATCTGAATTCCGCCTTCTTGAGCATCACTGACAAGAACTGTGCAGTCATCCCCACGAGATGACTTGCCCAGTACTAGCAGTACTAGTATACCAGGACTGCTTGATCTAATATGTCATACAATCATAGACTCATAGAATAGATAAGATTGGAAAGGACCTTAAGATCATCTAGTTCCAACTCCTCTGCCATGGGCAGGGACACCTCACACTAAGCCATGACACCCAAGGCTTTGTCCAACCTGGCCTTGAACACCGCTAGGGATGGAGCATTCACAACTTCCCTGGGCAACCCACTTCAGTGTCTCACCATCCTCACAGTAAAGAACTTCCTCCATTCCTCCTTATATCCAATCTAAACTTCCCCTGTTTAAGTTTTAACCTGTTACCCCTTGTCCTATCACTACAGTTCCTAATGATGAGTCCATCCCCAGCATCCCTATAGGCCCCCTTCAGATACTGGAAGGCTGCTATAAGGTCTCCACGCAGCCTTCTCTTCTCCAGGCTGAACAACCCTAACCTTCTCAGCCTATCTTCCTACGAGAGCTGCTCCAGTCCCCTGATCATCCTTATGGCCCTCCTCTGGACTTGTTCCAACAGTTCCATGTCCTTTTTATGTTGAGGACACCAGAACTGCACACAATGCTCCAAGTGAGGTCTCACGAGAGCAGAGGAGAGAGGCAGGATCACCTCCTTCGACCTGCTGGTCACGCTCCTTTTGATGCAGCCCAGGATACAGGTGGCTATCTGGGCTGTGAGCGCACACTGAAGCCGGCTCATATTCAGTTTTTCATCGACCAACACCCCCAAGTCCTTCTCTGCAGGGCTGCTCTGAATCTCTTCTCTGCCCAACCTGTAGCTGTGCCTAGGATTGCTCCGACCCAGGTGTAGGGCCTTGCACTTGGCATGGTTAAACTTCATCAGGTTGGCATCAGCCCACCTCACAAGCGTGTCAAGATCCCTCTGCATGGCATTCCTTCCCTCCGGCGTATCAACCAAACCACACAGCTTGGTGTCATTGGCAAACTTGCTGAGGGCGCACTCAATCCCCCTGTCCATGTCACCAACAAAGATGTTGAACAAGACCGGTCCCAACACCGATGCCTGAAGGACACCAACTCGTTACCGGTCTCCAGCCGGACCTTGAGCCATTGACCACAACTCTTTGCTTGCAGCCATCCAGCCAGTTCTTTATCCACCAAGTGGTCCACCCATCAAATTGATGTCTCTCCAATTTAGAGACAAGGATGTCATGTGGGACAGTGTCGAATGCTTTGCACAATCCAGGTAGACGTCAACTGCTCTGCCCCTGTCCATCAGTTCTGTAGCCCCATCATAGAAGGCCACCAAATTGGTCAGGCAGGATTTCCCCTTAGTGAAGCCATGCTGGCTGTCACCAACCACCTGGTTGTTTTTCATGTGCCTTAGCATGCCTGCCAGGAGAATCTGCTCCAAGATTTTGCCAGGCACAGAGGTGAGACTGACTGGTCTGCAATTCCCCGGGTCATCCATTTTCCCCTTCTTGAAAATGGGGGTTATATTTCCCTTTTTCCAGTCATCGGGAACTTCACCTGACTGCCATGATTTTTCAAATATGATGGCCAGTGGCTTAGCAACTTCATTTGCCAGCTCCTTCAGGACCCGCGGATGGATGTCATCAGGTCCCATTGACTTGTGTACGTTCAGGTTCTTAAGATGGTCTCGAACCAGATCCTCTCCTACAGTGCACCCAAGGTCTTCATTCTCACAGTCCCTGCATCTGCCTTCCAAGACTTGGGTGGTGTGGTCGGAGTATTTGCCAGTGAAGACTGAGTCCAGTTCTCCTGATGGCTTCCAGAGAGAGCCACCTTGTCCCTAGTCTGTCTTTTACTCACTACATACCTATAGAATCCCTTCCTGTTATCTTTCACATCTCTAGCCATGTTTAATTCTAACTGGGCCTTAGTTTTCCTAACCTGGTTCCTAGCTTCCCGGACAACATCCCGGTATTCTTCCCAGGCCGCCTGTCCCTGCTTCCACCTTCTATAAGCCTCTTTTTTCCATTGAATTTTCCTGAACAGCTCCTTATCCATCCAAGGAGGTCTCCTGGCCCTCCTGCTGCACTTCCTTCTAGTTGGGATGCAACACTCCTGAGCTCATAGTAGGTGATCCTTGAATAACAACCAACAGTCTTAGGCCCCCCTGCCCTCTAGGGCTGTATGCCATGGAACCTTACTAAGCAGGTTCCTGAAGAGGCCAAAGTCTGCTCTTTTGAAGTCTGGGCCGTGAGCTTGCCACACACTCTTTTCACTGTCCTGAGGATCTCGAATTTGACCATCTCATGATCACTGCAACCAGTGCTGCCCTGGAGCATTACATTTGCAACCAGCCCTTCCTTGTTGGTGAGCATGAGGTCCAGCATGGCACCTTTCCCTGTCGGCTCCTCTATTACTTGCAGAAGGAAGTCGTCTTCCTCACAATCGAGGAACCTCCTGTATTGCTTGTGCTGGGTTGTACCATTGCTCCAACAGATGTCAGGGTGGTTGAAGTCCTCCATGAGGACAAGGGCCTGCGAGCATGAGGCTGTTCTATCTGTCTATAGAGTGCTTCATTCACAGAGTCCTCCTGATCAGGCGGTCTGTAACAGATCCCCACAGTAATGTCTCCCATCACTCTTCTCCCTTTAATCCTGACCCACAAACTCTGTTGACTGCTCATCTGTCTCCAGATAGAGTTCCATACTCTCCAGCCTATCCCTAACTTAAATAGGAACTCCCCTTCTCCCTGTCTGCTGGGCCTGTCTTTTCTAAAGAGCCTGTAACCTTCCATTCCAACACTCCAGTCATGGGAGCCATCCCACCACGTTTCTGTGGTGCCTATTATATCATATTCCCATAGATGTGCACACATCTCTAATTCCTCTTGTTTGTTTCCCATGCTATGGGTATTTGTATAGAGGCATCTGAGCCGAGGTCCAAATGAAGCCGGCTCATTGGCTGGAGTGGCTGGAATATCTCAACATTGCTCCGAGCATTTATTATAGGTGCTGGCAACTGACTGGGAGTGTTGGGATGGAATGATGCCACCCTCCCCCAACATATCTAGTTTAAAGCTTTCTTGACCAGTCTGGCAAGCCTCCTACCAAAACCCCTCTTCCCCTTTGTCAGATCAGCTCCACTAGCTTCCAGTAGACCTGGCCTCTCATATCGAGTCCGAAGTTCTAGATACCCAAACCGCTGACTATGGCACCGCCCTTCTAACCATTTATTAACCTGACCAATCCTCCTAGCTTTTTTAAGGTCCTCCTCTTTATCTGGGAGAATTGATGAAAAGACAATCTGAGCTCCAGAGCCCCTAACCACCTCTCCCAGGGCTCTGTAGTTCTTAATGTTCTCCGGGCTACTGCTATCTACATCACCAGCACCAACATGGATCACTAGAAGTGGGTAGTAGTCAGTGGGACTTACTAGAGTAGGCAGCCTCTCTGCAACATCCCTGATCCCTGCCCCTGGTAGGCAACAGATCTCAATGGATCTGAACCTCCCTTGAGAGTGCGTCAGGCCGACAGATGGGTGCCTGTGTGCCTTTCAAAGTAGAGTCCCCTACCACTATGACCCACCTCTTTTTCCTGGCAGCACCAGTAGTGATCTTCTTTACCAGTGCATCAGCTGGTTTTTCATGGTACAAGTGTGTTTCCTCATTAGCCCCCTGCAAAACTGCAAAGCGGTTCTGGGTGGGGACTACAGATTTAGGAGGAAGCCTCTTGCTTTTAATTGTCTTCTTCCTCCTTTTTTTGTTGGTTTTTTTTTCTTACAATTTCCCAGCTTCCTGGGTTAATGGCCTCTTTCTTTCCTCCGTGAGCTGCAGTGGACGCTTGAGGCCCCTGCACAGTTTGGGCCTGGAGCAAGCAGTGCTGCTTCCTCTCAGCTTCCCTGACATCTTTTAGCCTATTGACAGTGTCCCACAGCTCAGCCACCTGCTGCAGGAGGACCTCCACCAGGGCGCATATTGAGGAACACTTGTCTTTTGATGTCTATATTATGCTTGTGGCACGCAGCCATTCTGTGAAAAGCTAATTCAACTCAGTCTTCAGAGTTTCGATCATTTCCAACTGACAAGTTCCCAGTTTATAGCAAATGTTCATTGCTGTTTGTGTGTCAAAATGTGTTGCTCTCCTTTTTAAAGTATTAAATTGTGTTTCTCTTTCCCATTCTTTGGAATTATCCAATACCTGTTACTGCATTTTGACCCTGCTGTCTATTGCTAGTGTTTTACACCATTGTTATCAGTGCACTCCTAATATTTATTCTGAAGTCAATGGTGAAAATATTAAGAAAGCTCAGCCCTAAGATGGATCTTCAAGGAATTCATCAAGAAGCCTTTTTTGCTCGTTCTCAGTGTTACCTATTGTCTTTCTCCTGAGGCAGCTTCTTTATCCAACACGTTTCTTTTTTAATCCTCATTTTCTTCTGCTTAACTCGTAGTTTTCCCAGGAGGCACAGTATCCAATACTTTATTAAAGTCAGAATAAATGAGATCTGATTAATTTCTTTTATAAGAAAATATCCTATAAGGAAAAGCTACTGCACAAGTCTAGTGCCAATCTGTGTTACATTTTACTCTGTTTTCTGTTCATCTTAGGTCCTCAATTACTTGTTTCTTCAAAATTTGTTTTAGTTAATAACTGTCAACATCACTTTTCCCTCCTCCTTTCCTGCTGGCATTAGATTTGTTGTTGTCATCTTTCAGTAACTCCCTAAAATTTGGAGTCTCAAAATTATTAGATTTTTAAAAAACATTACTCAGTCTGCACTTTAAGGTTGCAGTTTTCTGTCAGTTTAGTATGTCAGGTGTGTTCATTTGTGGAGCCCTCCAGTTTACCATATTTGTTACCTCTGAGTTTTATTCCACAGAACAGGAACAGCTGAGAACATTAGCTGTTTCCCTTTTGAAGAGAAATTAGACATCAGGGACAGGAAGAAAAATTCCAACTGCTTGTATCTGTGTTTCCAAAACGAAAATAGAAAGAATCATAAACTAAATGCCTCTGATCTGACCAGCAATTAAAAATTGATATTTCTTTTCACCTCTGCCTTTCTTCTGTTGCTTTTCAGATTTTTGTTTGTTTTCATTTTTTTCATGGATTTTTTTCCTTGAGCGGATTTTCACCAAATTAAAAAAAAAAAAAAAATTAGGCAAAGCAAAATAAGAGCCAAAACCTACCTGTGATTGTCCCATGAAAGTAATATCATTGAATACTGTGACAAATGTTAAAAAACTGAAGACATTGAAGTGTGACCCACTTTATAAAATGATACAGACTAGAATCTCTCTACATAGGTGATAATAGTAATTAATTTTTAATTTTTTTATTTCTTTTTTTTTGTCCCCAGAATTTAAAATCCTGTTGAATTCATAGAAAGCAATTATGGAAAGACTAGTTTCAATTCCATAATTAAAGCTAAATGCTTTTTAATTACAAGAATATAGGATGTCCTCGCAGATGTCCACTCCTTACTTTTTCATGCAGAATTAGTTCTGTGAGAATTTGCAAGAAAATCCACCACAGTCAAATTGACATTATCTGTGGGTGGATTTTCCGAGTTTTGGATTAACTCTGCACAGTCAGTTCAGGTCTAGTAACACATATTAGCTCTAGTTTATTGATGTTTGTACTGCTTTTGATACAAGTCTAGAAGCAATCTTGCTGGTTTCACATGTCAAAAAAAAATCTGGATTAATGGGCTTTACTGGGGAAGAGTAGGCTTCATACAGGCCAAATTATGATGTATCTGTATTATGAAATTATATTATGGCCTTCTTCACTGCAAGGCTTCCCTGTCATCCCCTTTGCATCAGTATGAGTTCACTCTCAGGTGCCTCTTTAGAGTGAATCAGTCAGATTTCTTGGCAAGAGAGCTGGTATAGAATAAAGGGTAGCTCAGATAGGCTCCATGCACTATAATCGGACTTGGAAAGAAGTAAGATTGATTTAGCTCTCTCTGTTCAATATCCAAACAGGCAATATTCTTCCAGAAACTCCAAAACTTGTTCAGGCCATGCACCGGAAGGAGTTTGACAGCCAACAGACGTTGTGTTATCTGCCCTCCTGTGGGTCTAATTCTGGCACATGCATAGAAATAAATTAGTTGATGCTCAGACGCCTCCATTAGTAGGCATCATGGACTTTCTCCAGGCTTTAATGCTGGTAGCATTAATGTTAAGTAGTGTAACAGCTGAGTGCTGCCAGCAACCAGAGCAACAGTGCCAACAAAAATTAAAACAAATGCCACTTGTGTTACATAGAGGATCCAAATGTAAATTGGATGTTCTGTTGCAGTTTGGCATAAAATGAGGCTGTCCAAATCCAAAACTATACAGAAGTCTCCAGTCCCATATCACTGTCTGGATATGAAGGTACCTATATGACCACCAGGGTTGTGAACTTGGGATCTCTTGGCATGCATGCCTTTTTCCAGTACCTCTGCCGCTGGTTTGCGTGAGAATCTCTGGCCTGGAGCCAGGTTGGCTCTCCTGAATGTCTTGATCTGGATATGCTTGTTTGAAGAAAAGGAGGAAAGATGAAATACTGGACAGGAAAAAACAGTAATGGATATATGCTGTGTCATCAGAGGAAAGACTGGCAGACCAGAGACAGGTACTGCCTAGTTGCACTGTACTCATATACCCAAGAAGGAGAATCATCTCTTGAATTAGCAGACTCCTGTGTTCGGCAGATGCCTATGAGAAATTAAACACAAGTGTTTAACAGCTTACACACTGGGGAGAAAAAGAAAGAGGTGAATTGTACATTTGTCTTCAAGGATAAACTCTTTTCTGGAAAGCAAGCTGAAGTAGGTTTTAGACATCCTGATGGGCTCAAGAAAGGAGGAATGGGGAGTTCTCTGGCCTGTGTGACACAGGGTCAGACTTGGATAATCTGACAGTGCCCTATGGCCCTAGGTGCCATCAGTCCATGAAGCAGTCACCTTTTCATTTCAGTTGCTTTTTAGTCAGTTAGCTGAGCTCATTTAACAATATTTTCTTGGTACCTGTGTGACTCACTGATAATGCATACTTGAGAAAGCATCCATTATTTGCAAAGCCTGGCTTGCTTTTTCACTTGGGCAGAATGTGAAGCTGAAAACAGATGATTGATGGCTTTTTCTGTTTATTTTCTAAAAGATGTCAAGCAGCATATTTACTGACTCGACTCCGGCTGCAACTTGTTAGTTTGAGCAGTGTAAACACATCTTAACAACCCTTAGTAATTGTGGGGAGAAAAACATCATGAATATAATGAAAACTGACAGCACTGATTTCCATTCCTGTAATTTTTTTATGCTTATAAAGACAAGCACAGTATTTTGCTCAGATGGAGGGGGTTTTTTGGAGGTTTTAAAACTTCTAGGTAATAGTTTGTTGGTACTCATATTTCAAATATACTACTTTTTTGGTAAAAAAACCAAGTAAATCATATTTAGTTCATTATCTTTCAAATTACTTTGTAGCCCTTTATTTATACACCCAGGTAAAGATAGATTTTTGAAAGTGAAAGGTTCTTAGTTACAGAAAAAAAAAGATTAGATTAGCTGATGTGGTAGCTTACAGATGGAAAAGGAAGCTTTAGGTGAATCCTAAGCAAAAGTTAGGGAAGCATATACCATACAGATGAAATTGCATGTATTGATTTAATCTGTAAGTAAATGACAACAAAATTAGAGAGATTTGTCCAAGGATGCAGAATGAGCGCAATATTCTGCCATGTCTTACCAATAAGTCTTATAAGAAAATAATGATATTAAAAATACTATTGAAAGCTCTAGGAAGCATCAAGAGTAATTTGCATGTTTTTAGCAATAATAAATAGTTTTGGAGTAAACTAGTAAATAGTAAATAGAATCATAGAATCATAGATTAGTTAGGGTTGGAAAGGACCTTATTTCATGCAAACTTGAAACTGGAATTCATGAGCATAATCTGTCCCTCATTTTTAGTCATTCCTTCCATGAAATGTCATTCAGATACTTGCAAAACTCACCTCAAAGGGAAATTTACAGTTTTGGTCTCTTTTTCCTCCTAAACATACTAATCCTGTTATAAAAAAAAATAATAAAAGATCTGAACAGTAGTCCCACAATGACTGAAATCCTTGCAATTTCTGTCTTAAATAATTTATCATGACTGATTTATTTTTATGCCAGCATCATCTCTGATCATACGGATGTATTCTTCTTCCTACTAGGTTCTCACTGTGGGAAAACTGTATTCCCACATTGTCTGTGTGGGAGCACTTCTCATCTCCTCTTTCATCTTTCATTTTCTTAGGCTTATTAACAAAGAAACAAACACACCAAAACAACCCAAACTCCGTTCAATGCTATTTCTAATTGAAATTCAGAATTCTTATCCTTTCAATGCCATTTCTGATCAAAATTTATCACTTCAACAAAGATTACTAGAACTCCACTTCCTCAGTGCCTTGCTTAGTGGAATTAATACTTCCCTGAAACCATATTTTTCTTCATCATGATCTCATCGCAGTGGTGGTTTGGGATAATCTCACAGTTAGCTAGTAAATCTATGGTCTTTCTCCTGCTCTCCCTACTGATAATGGCATCTGTTCAACAGCCATTTTTAGGCTATTTTGATCTTATTCCAGGTGTGAAATAAGTGAACTCACTCCAGTACAAAAATGCAACATCAGATTCATTATAATTATTAGAATTTCTTTCTTACTAATTTGGAGGAGCCCTTCTAGGAGATAATTTTTGAATCATTTACAGCTTATTTGGTTTCATTAGGAATGAAAGCAATTATGAATGCAATTATTTTGTTTACTTGGTTAGTGGTAAGGTCTATGAAGATCAGGCTGAATTTGTAATAAAATGAGTTGTTTATGCTGAAATCAGATGTGCCAGTCATACTCTGTATTAATATCACTAGTTTCTTAAGACTCATTAACATCAGTGATATGGATAGTGATATATCAGCTGTATGAATAATACTCGCTGTGTTTTCAGGAAGGAGAGGACGCACCACTAGAGGAAACAGCATTTTCAGTCGCAGATAAGCATAGAGACCACTGTTTAAGTCCAAATCCAATAGTAGTCATTACACTATAAATTAAATAATATGGGCTGGACTAATTCTTTCTAATCGCAGTTGACATAATACGTTGATATAGTTGTGGTTATATTCATGTAATTTTTCTACAGTATCAAATTTGCAAATTCAGTACATTATTAATAACTGTGATCTTGACATTGTGAATGTAGTTTTGTGTCATGGTGCATGTTTTGTGCTTGGTCCATGTTCATGCAATAGCTCTTTCTTGAGTTAGATTGTTGTTTTGGAAATCATACTGTTTCACATGTCTCCTTATGTGGTCTTAATAAGATTTGAAAAAAAAAAAAAATTAGTTGCTTCAGTAACTAATTTGCCTATTTTGTTTTTTGCATGAAAACAATGTGGGTTTGTAGACACGTTTAAGCAGATGTTTGCTGGAGGTTCTAATCCACTGTTTCTTCAAAAATTGCATTGAAGCTATGTATTTCATCAAGGTACTATGCATCTGTTAGTGCTGAAGAACTGGACAAGGTCACCTGCCTTTAAGATGTCTGAAAAGTTGTTTTGATTTGCCAGAAATGTTAAATGTTGAAAATTACTTATTGCATGCAGTTTGATATTCTTGCTGACACGAAGGGAGGTCATGTACATTTTTTTTAATTAGCCTGCTAATGTTCTATGTCATGATGAATGCCTAAAGTGAGAAAGAAATGTCAGCAGAATTTTCTGCTGTATTCATGTGATTTGCTATTCAAGTGACCCATGAACATGCACAGAAAATGGGAAAATAGTATTCCTGAGACCCTCACTCACCTTGTTTTACCAGCTTTATAAGTCCTCTGCAAACCCGGCTAACGTGACCATACTTTACGCGTGCTGATATTGTGCAATATCATTTCCATCCCATGGTTTACACTCAGGGACAAGAGCATAGTTAAGTAAACAAGCTCATATAGCTGATACTGAAGGTATTCCTAATGATATAAATTATGTGTGGACAAATTACTTCTACTGATTAAACTATGGTTGTTAAAAAATTCAATTGGTCTTTTCCCTTATCTCCCATGACTTTTCCTGGGATATAATCCTGTGATTTCTTTTTTAATGGAATACTAGACTGAGTTTAATTGTCCTGTAAGAATTTCAGGCAATTGTTTTACCTTTGTTGTTTGCTTCTTTTTGAAGTCTACTCTGTAGAATCAGTGATCCTCACATAGTTTATAACTTCTGCATTTGTCCTTGTTTTCTTCTATGTGGAGCTTTTAGTCAGTTTGTGTCAATTTCTGTTATAAAAATTTCTTATATTGCTACTCTTCACTATGGTACTGAAAACAATGCAGATTCACTCCTATTGGTGAACAGGCGATAGAAAAATAGTTATTTGAATAATTAGTTATTAGAAAATATTCTTTGAATTATTACTGTGGTTTGTACTAAATATGCCTAGAATACAGTGTCTTATTTAGATAAAACTTTTGGAATTTTTGGCTGCTGCAAAATGCATTAATCTTGTCGATGACAATAATGAGCCATCTAGTGAGAACAGCATTGTACTGACGATACAATAATGAAAAGGTCTCTACTGTCTGCTGTCTTTGTATATCTGACCTTGAAGAGAATTACAACTTGCTTGTTGCAGAAGTTGAGCGTCTAATACACTGATGCACCTGTTAGTTCTCATATATTAATGTTCATAATGATCAGTGATTCTTTTCTGAATTAAATATTTTTTCTTTCTAGTGATCTGAACATTCAGCTGCATTTATAAATGAATGTCCTTAACACATGAAATTTCTTATACTTCGGAAAATCATAACTGCACCATTTCCATTCCTTTCTGACATTGCTTTCTCTTACTGTTGAGTCTTATTTATAACTAAAGCAATTTTGGTTTGCATTTTACATTTATATAGAGACCATGAACCAAGCAACACCTGCTAGAAAACTGGAAGAGGTTCTTCACCTTGCAGAACTCTGTATCGAAGTATTGCAGCAAAATGAAGAACATCATTCAGAGGTGAGGTCTTAACTGTATTTGATGTAGAGAATGGCTTGTCCTAAGGTTTTTTTCTCCCCTGATGTGAAGCAATTCTGTCAAGAAACATTTTAGCTTTACTTTCTGACATATGTTTAAGGCAGTTCGCATTTACAGAGGAATAAGAGACTTGAAGCTTATGAAAAGTGAAGTGAAATAAAACTCTACTTGAATTCGCTTGAATGAACAGTGGGTTTAGAAATGAAAATTAAAGAGAATAAAATAGAGAAAGCATCTTTGTGCTGGAGGTGGTGAAATGGTGTGGAAAACGTTCATAGCCTCATACAGTTGTGCCTTCCAACTTTTCACCTCTCATTCAAAATAGAAAATATAACTGAATGCTAGTTTTCATCAGCTGTATATGTCTTGATTTTAACGATGGGTATAATAATTGCATTCACATTGCTCTTCTGTTGATTGGAAAAGTACTGCTTTTAAACTTGAGCTTTTTAAATGGCATTATATGGTAGATAGCATAAGATAGAACAATTTCATGTTTCTTACTCTCAAGTCTTGCTTCATGATAAAGAAAACATAATATTTAGAATATTTAGAATTATAGCACTTTTTTTATATCAAGGAATTACAAAAATAAACTTGACCAGGTACACACAATTACATATATTATCAACATTTAATTAATAAATATAGTTTTCTAAGGTTCAGGAAATTGTTTTTAAAATATTCTTTAAAAACTTGATAAATATTTTTGGGGAAAATATGTAAAGGGATAAACATGATTTAGTATATATAGCTATAAATATGATCATTCAAAACATCTGGTTTTATATCACACTATGGAATCTAGTTTTTAGCTTACATCTGTCATGTGTGAACTTGTTATAGATGTTTTATCTCATACTGAAAAAACAGCTGTTTCGATGATTTGAAATTAATTCCCTTGAGGTTCTGTTCTACACTACTATTGCCACTGTGTTACTGTATAATGATTACTTAATAAAATGTATATATTGTTGTCTTTGTCTTTTGAGGACCTGCATTACTTTAAGAATATTAGACTTCTGTGGAAAAGAACACAAAAAAAACCCGGTCAAATGATCCATGTATGATTAAACATCTCTGTTCAAAGATTACTTTCTGTACTATGTATTTGCAGTCAGAAATGTGGTATTTTTCAGAAGAGTAAATATATTGCACATGCCTTCAGAAAAATCTATTCAGCAGAAGTTTTCAATCTGATCTAAGACAGCTTGAGAAGAATAATTTTAAAATTATTCTCCCCTTCATTCATGTAATAAATGTTCATTTTATTGAAATGTATAGAGCATTGAGATTTTCAATATTCAAGTATATCTGAAAACAAGATAGTAAAATTGTGCATTCCCTACTCAAAACTGAAGATCAAGTATGGTGATTTCATATCCTAATGTTAAGTAAACATTCACTGTTTAATGGTGCAGTTGATGAAAAGGATCAGTAACCTCTAAAATAGTATATCACTTTTTTTTAACGCTAGATTTTTTTTTTTTTAAACTCATAACACTTCCAAATATCTGGGATTCCCAAAGGGAAGAGAGGTATGTGATTCCTGATCAACTAAGCATTATTTTTCATCATTTATAGCATGTAGCTGTGCATTGATTGTGTAGCATAAATTGTTCTGATGATTTCTCTTGTTGTATTGCCACATTTGTGTGTCTTTCTGTAATCTAAGAACTTCATTCTTCTTTCAATCCAGTCAGTTTTTTTTTTCTTAGAATTTATGTCACCAATTGCTAATTGCCTTTGGCCTGTTTTCATGTTACCCATAATGACTGAACAACTATCTTAGCTGTAGTATTGGGGTTTTTTTATTTTTATTTTGTTCCTTGCTGCCTGAGCAATGATGGTTATCTTAAGAAGAGGGTCAGAATAATTTCTGTCTGGTTTCAAGTGTCATTTACAAAGGGGGAGAAGATAGAAAGAAGAAGTGCTGGTTTTCTGGTTTTGCTTTGTTTTGAGTTTTTGGCAATATTTTCTGAAGAGTTTTGCTTGCCTAAAAGGGACACCTGCCTATGCCTGTATACATTTCTTCTTTATTTCTTTGCATTTAATTATTTTCTTGGGTAAGGAGTCTGTTCATTTAATGAGCTTCCATTAAAACAATTTACTAATGAGAAACTTCTTGTGGTTTAAGGAAAAAGACTCCATTTCAAACTCTTGCCAAAATTTTTGAAGCCTCATATTTTCTTTTTACTATGGTGGCAATCAGCATCCTCCAGTCCTGACACTGAAACGTACAAAGTACTTTTCAGTAATAGCAGAGGATGCTCAACATTTATTTAAAACATCTTGCCAGTTCATCTTTTCTCTGTTTGGCCCATGTCAAAAAGAATTACAGGCATCAGAAAGTCCAGGATGCAAAAACATATTTGTAGATCACTTTTCAGAAGTTGTCTTTAATTTGATGCGTTTCAAGCGTAAGTACATAATTCTACATTATCTAGAACCTTAGTTGCAGAAATGCAAATGAGGATTTCTGTGACTCTGAAGGTGTGGGAACTCAGTACTTGTATAGATCAAGCTACTTGTGTCCGATGCTGGTAACTCAGAACTATTCAGAACAAGATATTCAATATGAGAGCCATAAGTTTGAAAACAAAGATACTTTGTTATCTAGTATATGTAGATATTTCCCGCTGTCGCTTATTTTTGTGAACTCTCAGCAGTATGTGATATTCATCCTATTTCATACGTTCACCTTCATCTTTAACTCCAGAATCACACTGCTCCCTCCAATACAATACTCAGCTTCAATATTGACCTTTCAAAGCCAAGATGTAAGTGACAGTAAAAAGGTACAAGTTACATGTGAAGCAGTCTTTAATGTGGAGCTGGCTTTGCTTGCTGACACTATTTTTAACAAATTTCTTCTTTTAAGCTAGGATTACCTAAGAATCTAAATTTTTATCAAAGGAAAATGTGTATTCCAAAATGTTGTTATGTTACTGAAAATTAATATAGACATTAATGAATTTCCAAAGATGCATTTATAGCATTTGTGGAAGGAAAACTGGATGCCTTCCTCAGGAGAGCCAACATCTTTCAGGAAAAAACAGGAATTAAAAAGTGCTCTGTATCTATTAAAAAAAACCCTTAGACTTCAAGGAATAAAACGTTACACTAAGACCATCCCTTCTGACTAAAAATGAGTGCAAAAGGTATTCACAAGAATTTAGTTGAAAAATAAATTAATGTGGTTACTTATATTCTTAGAACTGAATGAAATCAAAAGCAGCACATACAGTAATTTTTCAAGGATAAGGCCTTCTTTTTCTTTGCTGTCTGGCAAAATACTTTCAGAGATTTATGCTCCTTTTTAAATTTTTTTGTGGTACATTTTGATTCTTATTATATCATCTTTCCCAGCATACTCTATTTGATTTTTTACAATTTTGATGCATTTTTTTCATAAAATAGATTCACATTTTTCACTTGGCCAGTTCATTCTCCCCAAATGAGATAGGATGTGACATGATGTATCCAAATGTATTTTGCCATAGATACAACACATCTCTTTGCTTTCCAACTCATGTTTAGTAATTCTATTTTGACATATTTGCAGGCATTCGCTTGGTGGCCAGAATTATTGGCTGAGCATGCAGAGAAGTTTTTGTCTCTGTATTCTGTTGATATGGATTCGGCGCTTGAGGCACAGCCGCAGGACTCCTGGGACAGCTTCCCACTTTTCCAGCTGTTGAATAATGCCCTCAGAAATGACAGTAAGATCCTAGGCTTTTTACGTATTGTCTGAATAAGATTTTTCAATGTGCCCACACCTTAGAATAAGGTTTCTGAGTAATATAATACTCAAAATAAAAGTGACAGTGCCTGTGTTTATGATATATATACTGGTGCTCCATTTCTTGGAAGTTTATCTTTGCACCATTTCAGTCCTTGTTCTGGTAATCCCTTAAACATTGAGTATTCACGAATTACTCAGTTTTAAATCAAGATGTACAAGCAGAGCAATATGTATTTAATGTTTTATATTTAATCTATACTGCTTAAATAAAATTGTAGTTAATATTTCATTCTAAGCCTTCAGATAAAGTACTTTCAGACTAATTATGTCTATAAAAGTACCGTAAGCTTAGCATGAATGCAAATAAGATGCACACAACAAATCAGTGTATTTATGTTCACTTGGTGTATTGTATCATTATTTGATTTGGACACCAAAATTTGAAATAGCCACATTATCTTGCTTTTACTTGTCTTTGAAGAGAGAATTTATTTTTTTTTACAGTTAAGGGATGTTCTAGGCATGTGTTGTGTGGAAGTGATTTTTATAACGGAATTGAGGACATAACCAGTGAAACCAAAGAAAATTAGTTAGGTGTTAATTTAAAAACATTGAATTGCACCTAACATTTTAAGGCATCATAAAGAAAAAATATATTTGTGCTTTTTTTTTTATATGTTTACTCGTATCTTAAAAACAAAATGAGAAAATTACCTACTTTTTTTAAATTCTGCTGGAGATCCAAATGCTGGTTTTATTGAATGATTAAAGTTATTCCAAAATTTTATATTTTTTTAATTATAAATACAAGAAATTATTTTTTACTCTTCCAGGAAAATTTATTTAATTTCTGTGGAAGTTCAATAGCTATGAAGAATTTTAGCTCCATGTATGGAAGCTACTTGACTGAAAGAATTGAAAATAGTATTCAAGAGCTTCTCTGCAAGGTTATACATATTGCAACCTGTATTATTTATCACCGTATTATTGTTAACCTTAGCTACCAAGCATTTATCGAAATTTATAGGTCATCTCAGTATAACACCTGTTGGCCACAGCACCACATCATGAAATGGAGCAACTAGCAAATGTACAATTCACTGCAACATCATGGATGACAAAATTCATGGAAGGAAAGGAGCAAATGGACAGGGCCACTGAACTAAAACTGAATCTTAAACTGGATTGTTGAATGTCACTGTTACTACACCAAATTTGATGGGGTCTAGGACAGAGTGAAAGAACATTAAAATCCACTTTAGAGATCTCTTTACATTGGTTATGTTTCCATACCCCGACATTTAGCAATACATAAAATGACATATTCCTGATGTTCTGTCTTCACATATTATCCTAGTGAAAGAAAATGTATGCTAATAGCATTTCCCTTAGTTTGTTTTTAAGATATTAATGAATGTTTCATCTGGATACTTTGATGGACAAACTACAACTATAGAAACGTATTAAAATTGCCATGCTGGTAGTAATTCAAGATCAGTTTAGAAGGCTGCTCAGAAGGGTGTAGGAATTGTTCAGTCTTGGTGCAGATCTCTTAAGAGTTAGGCTCCTGCAACACACATTCTGCATTACTTTAAATGAATGTCTGATCATCAAAAATTCAGATGAAAAATTTCAAACCTATATTGAGGTGTCTTTCCTACCATGTTACATTTTCAGTCTAGGAATCACACACATCTCTAATTGTGATGTTATGTGCACTTATAACAATCACTTGGTTTTTGAAAGCTGTGGAGGTATTTTACAGTAGTTTTACAAGCAGGATTTGTGACACCAGTTTTAACTACATTATTGTGTCATTTGTGTTCCTTTGCACTTTGGTTCCAACCTGAGAGAAGCTGTAGAAACAAATGAGGGATGTCTTCACATGCAAAGGACATGCAGGCTGTATCAGTAGGCTACTGATTTTTCTTTCCTTAGAAGATTAAATAGATAATTGTGCTAAATTATTGAAACGACTTTCATGTCAAAGCAGTTATTAGAAAGATTGTAAAACCTTAACTGAAGGATATGAAATGATTGCTGTATGAAATGTCACACCTGTATGCCAATTTAAGTAATTCCTTAATGACAAAAGATATAGTAAATGACAGCGTCTGGCAAGTGAAAGCAATCTAGAAAATTATACACTTTTTTTTTTCCCAGAACCATTGGAAAGCAACCATTGAAATTAGACACCTTTTAATCGGTGGATATGTTAGCAAGTGGCAAGTGACCACTCTACCAAGAACTGATTCCCAAGTGGAACATATCTCAGTGTTTATTCTTTAATTAACAGCCTTTTCACCTTGTAAGTGCACTAAAGTCATTAGAAAGAGTTCCCCATGCTTATATAATCAATTTTACAGTCTTCCAAAATGAAATAAATCATTCTAGCTTTACTCTAAGTGAAAACCTTTTCTCAAAAACTATCACCTTCATAAAGATAGATTTAGAAAAAAAATCTAAAAAGAGAAAAACTGGAATGTGGTCTCATGAGGATAAAAAGGCTAGTGTTAATAATTAACAAGGAGAGTGAAGTGGAGTAAATTAGACATAATAGAGCCCACAGTGACTGGCAAAGTCACCTCTCATTATCAAAAACCTCATTAGGAAATGAAGAGGTGGAAATCCCACTGGGTTGTTCTCTCTCTCAGGTTATATCAGAGATTACTTTTCAGATTTCTTCCAAATGAAGAACTGTGAGGTCACCATATTGCATATTAGGTTAATCTTCAGTGAAATTTGGAGGACTGACACCTGCATGTTATTCTATCTCAAGAGCTTTAAATGAGCTCTAAGTCTTCAATGCAGGAGTCAGTTTTCACATAAACCTGACATAAAAGAACTCTTAACAATAAAGAAACAATCTAGCATTTACAGCATTAAAGAAAACTTATATGTAAGACTATTTTTATAACCATATCACTAAAATACAATATTAGAAAGACCATGAGGTAATGAAATTGCATAGTCTTTACTATTCAAATAATATCAGTGTGTTATTTTACATAATATACAAAACATTGTACAGGATTCAAGCAGACTACTTTAAAGCTAATTTTCATTTAACAATGAGAAGTGCATTTTCCAATACACTGTATAAATTTTCATGAAGTAAAAGGAGGGAGGAAGGGGGAATCCTGACTGAAACTTCACATTTCTATTTTGAAGGACTCTATTTTGAATCACTTTCAGCTTCTCCGTTTTTTTCTGACCTTACTTCACAACAATTCACAGTTCATCAATGACTTCATCAGTGATTGCTTTCCTGTTAAGTCTGACTGAAGAACTACTTAGAAAAATGGGTGGAAGGGTGTGATTTTCCTATCCTAAAAATTATTTCAGCTTTTCTGACAAGAATGAACAAATAACAAAAAGTGATTTAATAAATTATATTTTCTGTGGAGTTCAGTAATAGATTGTAGATAAATTTAGTGTGATTTTTCAAAATGTAAAGGTTTGAAAAAATACTGTACCTGCTTCTTTAATAAACATTTTTATGGTGTCCAAAGTTTCTATTGTTCATACACAATTATCCCTATATAAAACTTTGCAGATTGTATAGTGTTAACAGTACCCAGTATCTCTCTATACTAGTGATTTTTTTTTTTTCTAGAATTGGATATTCGTAGATGGTAGAACATGGCTGTCCCAGGATTGTGTCTTATTTTCTGTAATGACCATGCTACTTTTTTGTCCTCAGAGCCCGTAAATTATGTTACGAAGGGGCCTGCTCTAGAGGGCAATTTTCTTTCTCTAGTTGTTTAATTATTCGGATTAATCAGGTTTTCAGTGACTCAAGACAGACATGTATTAATTCTTCTTCATTTAAGACAGTGTCAGAGAGATCTTATGGAGGCAAATGCTTACTTACATGAAGTGTCTATATATTTGGCTTATTTCAGAGGTTTTTCAATTGTCTATTCAATATTCTGCACCTTTCCTTGCCAAGTTTTCTTTTCAAGTATCACTTCCTGACACTATGTACTGTGCTGTTGCCCAGCATTATTGCATTACTGCGTTGGCATGAATCAGTCAAAACTAGGAGTATTTTAAGTTAACTCATAATACTGTTTTCCATCAGGTATTACTCAGTGAAATGTCTGTGTACCTGCTGTAATTCAGCCATGGTACACCTGTAGACAGTCTGATAAAACTGATTTAGAAAAAGCAGCAAGTTGAGTATTAGACTTTTGAAAGCCATTGCCATATATCATGGCTATTGATTTCAAACAGGAATTCTCTGATAGGTTTTTTCCACTACTGGTGTTGCTAGTAGCAGAGTGGCAAATACCACCAAAATCAGCATCACTTTCCTGCTTTGTTACAGCCTGTGACCACTTTCATACACAAATTTATGACATCACAGCCCCTATCTTAAACTACAGTGTAGAGATTGAAAGCAATTTGGATTTAAGGTAATCAGGGCAAACATTATACCCACACCGATACCTTTCATTATAGAATCATAGAATCATAGAATAGTTAGGGTTGCAAAGGACCTCAAGATCATCTAGTTCCAATCCTCCTGCCATGGGCAGGGACACCTCACACTAAGCCATGCCACCCAAGGCTCTGTCCGACCTGGCCTTGAACACCGCCAGGGGTGGAGTATTCACAACTTCCCTGGGCAACCCATTCCAGTGCCTCACCACCCTCACAGTAAAGAATTTCTTCCTTAGATCCAATCTAAACTTCCCCTGTTTAAGTTTGAACCCGTTACCTCTTGTCCTGTCACTACAGTCCCTGATAAATAGTCCATCCCCAGCATCCTTGTAGGCCTCCTTCAGATACTGGAAGGCTGCTATGAGGTCTCCACGCAGCCTTCTCTTCTCCAGGCTGAACAGCCCCAACTTTCTCAGCCTATCTCCATACGGGAGGTGCTCCAGTCCCCTGATCATCCTCGTGGCCCTCCTCTGGACTTGTTCCAACAGTTCCATGTCCTTTTTATGTTGAGGACACCAGAACTGCACACAATACTCCAAGTGAGGTCTCACGAGAGCAGAGTAGAGGGGCAGGATCACCTCCTTCGACCTGCTGGTCACGCTCCTCTTGATGCAGCCCAGGATAGAGTTGGCTTTCTGGGCTGCGAGCACACACTGCCAGCTCATGTTCATTTTCTCATTGACCAACACCCCCAAGTCTGCAGGGCTGCTCTGAATCTCTTCTCTGCCCAACCTGTAGCTGTGCCTGGGATTGCTCCGACCCAGGTGTAGGACCTTGCACTTGGCATGGTTAAACTTCATAAGGTTGGCATCAGCCCACCTCACAAGCGTGTCAAGGTCCCTCTGGATGGCATTCCTTCCCTCCAGCGTATCAACCGAACCACACAGCTTGGTGTCACCGGCAAACTTGCTGAGGGCGCACTCAATCCCACTGTCCATGTGACCGACAAAGTGACAAAGTAAACCTTACACCTCTCTCTAATTGCAGTGGGAATCTCTTCATAGATCAGGGGCTTACAGTTTTTGCTTCAGCTATTAGGACCTGCTTTAAAATCATAACCTATCTTCTTATAAGAGCTACATGTTTTGGTTACTGATACTGACAGCTAACTCAAGCTGCATTACTGCTTACCAGAATAGCCAATGACCTTTTGACTGGATGAGAGTTTTAGGCACAAGGAAATCATGTCACTCACTTTGTCTTGTAAAGATAAAATAAATTTTCTGCATGCTTCCACATAAATAAAAAATCTCTAAAATTCTCTTTTAATGTATGTCTTGCATGTAAAAATGCACATTTTGTATATAAACTACTTCCAATTTTCACCACAATTTAAGTAGCTGAATAATAAATGCTCTTTGGAGGCCAAATGTAATATAAACAGGAAATGAATGGAAATATAAAGTTTCTTTTTACAGGTTATTGGATTATTTTCAACTGCTGTGAATAGAATATGGAGCCCCAAGGAAATTTCTTTTTTTTAAATTTACTGTTTTTATTTCAGATTTAAGAATATGCCAGAAAATCCAAGTGGTGCCTTCCCAAGAATCATATGGAGGGCAGAATAATTATAGACTGTCTGCCAAAGGGCTAATTTTGTCAGTGGGAAAGAGGCTCATGTTAACCTGGCATTTTTCCTTTCTTTTGATTCTGTAGAAGTTCTTGAGGACAGCATAACACACTGACTCCAGGATAACTCCTAAGCTGTGCCTCTCTAAGTAAAAGCAAAACAAACCCACAGCTTCTGCTGTACACAAGCACAGTAGATTCTTTTTTTACTATTAGAGGAGAAACCTCATTCCAGTGCTGTATTAATAGACTGTACTTTCATCTCTGATTTTTTTTCTTCTCATGTTTTAATATATTTCAGCTACCTAATATGTAAAAAATTAATAACTTTAATCTTCAACTTCAGTATTTCAAGAAAGTTTCATCTGGGAATCTGTTTCTGTAATCTGTTTTCGATTAATATTGTCTATGCATAAGCCTGCCCTGGCATAGGCTTTCATTTTGTTGTTGTTTGTGTGAATATGAGATGGCTCATATGAAGAAGGTGTGGGGTGTCTATATCTACAAGACAACGGAGAATTAAGCTACATATCTTTGAAGACAAGTGGCAGTTGAGGGATTTGAAGTGTGGCATTTCCTCAAGGATCTCATTTCCCATCTGCTTTGATGCACAGGTGGTACCTTTCGGCAAGATCAATTCTAATCATAAAGTGCCATGAGTCTGCTGGTGATACTCAGCTATATCACTTACCCCTGTGCTTTGAGTTCTTTCCCTGCCCTGCAGTAATCCTTGACAGAGATCTCCAGATGGGTAAATCAGAGCTGCCATGTCCTCCGCCCTGGGAAAACAGAATGCTCACTGAGTTGTTGATCTGAGACAGCACTCCCGTGTGCCCATGTACAGAGGGATCTCAGTGGAGGTGCAGTCATATTAAGTCTTGGCATCGTATTGAAAAGTTTCACTTCCCTGCAAAGACTGATGTCAGGATGTTTGAAAAATTATTAACTTTTTAACAGCTTTTATTTCATGTGATTTCTTTAAATTTCATTCTGACTTCAGAGTAACAAGAGTCGCTCTCCTGCCCATGAGGCTTTATTACTGTAATTAGAATCATAGAATCATATAATAGTTAGGGTTGCAAAGGACCTTAAGATCATCTAGTTCCAACTGCCCTGCCATGGGCAGGGACACCTCACACTAAACCATGCAAACCAAGGCTTCGTCCAACCTGGCTTTGAACACCTCCAGGGATGGAGCATTCACAACTTCCCTGGGCAACCCATTCCAGTGCCTCACCACCCTAACAGTGAAGAATTTCTTCTTTATATCCAGTCTAAACTTCTCCTGTTTAAGTTTTAATCTGTTACCCCTTGTCCTGTCACTACAGTCCCTAATGAATAGTCCATCCCCAGCATCCCTGTGGCCCCCCCAGAACAGGGCTTGTAGCAGAGCATTTCTGCAGTGTGGTCAGAAACCAGTAGACTACAAGATCATCCCTTCCAGTAACTGTGATTGCCTAATTAATGACAGTCCTGCACTGACTTGCTATAAAGAAGCAATATTGACTTAATTGACGCAGTTGTATTCTTGGTTTTAAGCTCAAAGTTGCCTTGAAAAATCAGCCTAATGTGTAGCTTTAGACCAGCCTTTTGTTTCTCAAAGGCAATGTTCATCAGGTGTTTACTGTGAAACCTTTTTGTTACTATCCAAATCCTTCTAAGTTGTTGTTATTGCTGGTCACAGGAGCTGCAGGTTTAAGATATATAAATATAGAAAAATGAAACTGGTTTTAGTGCCTGGTATAGAAATAATTATGCCAGAGCTAGCTAGTTAACAAGTAGTTCTAGGAGCAGTGTAAATAATGGAGCATGTTTGTAATGGACTCATAGGTGCTCTCAAGGGTAGATTCTCAAGTGTTTAATAAGAGATGAGCCTATGCTGCTGCTTTTTTCTCAGTGGAAACCCTAATAATCTCTGCCTGCTGCCTAGCTGCCTGTTTTCATGATCTTCATATGTCTGGTATCTCCACCCCTGTGTGTAATATGGTTGAAATCAATGAAAAGTTTAAAAATTCTTATCAAGAGAGAGGCAGGTAAAAAAAAAAAAAACAAAGTGAGCTGATCACATTAGTGTTGCCTCCTTAGGTAAAAGTGATTGATACATAATTTCTCATTACTCTGCAAGGATGTTTTCAATAAAATAGTTTTTGCTTTCACATCATTATATTCAAGAAAAAAAAAAAAAAATAGTGTCCAGACACTCAGCAACTTCCTTGCAATACAAGTAACAGTAGGGAACTGAAACTTCATGACGTGTTTTTCCAACAGTCTCCTTCTCTACCAGGTTCAGTTTGTGGTGGACATCATTCAAGAATGGAAGGCAAAGGAGTTTCTGGAAGTTACTGAAATTATGTTTATATGTTATACATGGAGTTGTACCAGTAGTGGAAGAGGGATTGTAATTTTGTGAGCTGGTTTCCATAGTTTTGAGCCGCATGATCCAAGATTTTCTTCTTAGGAAGGAAAGGAAGCCTCCTCAAAATGCAGTTGTGGTTCCCATCCAGATCAAATTAGAAGCCTGGATGCAGGAATATATGGGAGGAGAAACCCATAAGAGGATTAAACCCAAATATGTGTGGGAGAAAAGGAGAGCTACCAAAATCATGACAATTTCTCTCTTCAGCTCAGCTTGCCTGTATGATTTCCATGTACACATGGGAATATTCTAATAGGTCCTAATAATAGTGCTGGGTTAATGGGTGAACATAGACACATTCAAAACATGAAACTGATATATTCCCTTGGTGGGACAGGACATAAGTGTGCTAAGATTTAGGATTTTTTAGGAGAACATTTCAGGGTGTGCAAGGACAAGCAGTGGTGGTGGCAAACTAATTTTCAGGTTTTAAGCATCTTCAGTTTGCATTGTATATATAGTTTTTCATGCAGTAAATCCCATCTGTGAAGCAGGTCATTTTCTACTGCTTATAGCTAATTTACTTTTCTTGACTAACGTGCTTCATATTTGTATTACACTCACCAATCAGCTCCATTTTTTAGAAAACCAAGAGAACACCTCTGTGTGTGTTTCATTTTGTCAGCTTTCCTAAGCGCTTTAGGCAACTAGTTTTCAGGACTTGCTTTAAATAGTTGTAAAATTAAAATTGCTGTAAATTGGAAATAATCACACTGAAGAATTAGCAAACTTCCAGAAGAGAAGTGCAGAGTTAGCTCCTTTAAACTTTTGCAAGACAGTTGAGAGGGCAGAGGAGAGGCAAACTTGGCTGAGGATGTTTCACATGAGCACAGATTGCCTGGTAGGTACTTTTGTTCATGGGGGCCTTGATGAGGTTTGAGCACATGTCAGGATGGAAAAAGCCACAGTTCTGGTGATGAGCTCTGGCCTTCAAGATTTTTGTGCGTGGACGTGAATAAGAACATTAAGACATGTCTTCTTGGTAGCTACAGGCAGTAATTCAGGACTTTGCCAGCTCCCAAGAGCACAGAGCAGATGGGTAAACTGTTCTTACTCCCCCAAACACTCATATGTCACATATTGCCTTTTTCCATTAAACAATCTGGAGGAAATGCTGTATACATCTATATTTTTGCACGTAGCCAAGTGCAGCTGCAGTGTTTTACTGTAACCTTTGTTCTTCTTAGCATAAGGAGAATAAAAATAATTGAATGGCATTCAAATGCTGTTTGGTTTGTTTGGGGTTTTTTATTCTGTCTTGGTGTCTAAGTATTGAGCAAAATTACTAAGGCTTATATTCAGCAAAGATGCAAAAGTGTTCCAGTTCAGCAAAGAACTTCTGTATGTGCCTAGTTTTCATTACAGTAACAGTTTAAAATGTACTGCAGTGTCTTTATGAAGCACTTCATTTGTCTTTTTTGAACTGTATTTCCTACACAAGTGGGATCTTGTTCTTATAATGCTTTTGTGTATTAAAATATTTTAAGAAATACTTTTTTCCTATAGTAAAATAAAGTAGGGAAAGGCCTGACATTTTTTATTTGTGCTTTGTTTTAAAAGCATTTTTGTGCAATGGAAAGTTCCACAAGCACTTGCAAGAAATTTTTGTTCCCATGGTCATCCGCTACATTGATCTCATGGAATCATCAATTGCCCAGTCCATTCACAGAGGTCTTGAACAAGAATCATGGCAACCCGTCAAGTAAGTGCTTTCTACAAGATCTGAACAAAGCACCTGCCTACAGCTTTCTGTCTAATCAGGTGTTCTCCCCCGTTGTCCTCTAAATATTCTATTTTTTATTGTATTCCTACATTGTTTATTTCTTCACAGGAGCATCACCAACAGTCTTCCTAATGTAGCTCTTCCAAAAGTTCCAAGTTTGCCTGTTAATCTTCCACAAATACCTAGCTTTACTACACCAACCTGGATGACTTCTTTGTATGACTCCACGTGTGTATTCTTCAATAACCTTCTGACTGTATGTCAGCTCTGCATGGCCTTGCTAGTGTTCTGTGCAGCTGTATTTGGATTGCATGGTGTTTATGATCTCTTAGTTGGAAATTACTGCTTCTTGGAAGTAAGCCAAGCATGGACTGTTAGTGAGTTGCACTTTCTAGTACATTAAAATGTAGCAGTCTTAAACCTGATAGCTTACAAAATCAACTTGGCAAAGGTCTGTCATAGTATGAATGGTGTTTAATGGCCTAAACAACCTAATGACTCTCTTGAATTAATAAGCAGTGGGGAACCTTTTGGATAATTGATTTTAGATTATGGTTTTATAAAGTGAGGCAGCCCATATTTTCACATGGGTTTCGTTAACTTACTGTATATTGGTTCTGAAAATCACTGACAGCAAATACTGTCATTAAATATCCATGTTACAGGAAAATAGTAAAAGGTTAATAAGTACCCAGAATAGAAGTGCATCCATTTCTTTGTCTGTCTGGAAACTATGTGTTTCTTTCTGATTCCCCCCCCCCCCAACATTTCAGTGCTCTTTTCTTAAAAAAAGATATAATAAATAGAACAGATATGCCCTGTTCTGTGGGAATATTCCCATAGTTACGGGCAGGATTTTTGTGTGACAACACATTCATATGCATTAGAGAAAGGCTCAAGAAGAAACTTATTTTAGCTAAAGTTGCATTAGGAGAGGATGGATATGAAAAAACACATGTTCAAGATGCAAAGCTTGATATGATTTCAAGTATTGTCTTCTCAAGTTTTGTGATGGAGTGAAAGACTCCTAGCAAGGACTCAGATCCATTACTGCAAGAGTTCATAGAATCATGAAATATAAGGTTGGAAGGGACCTCGGATCATCTGGTCCAATCTTTTTTGGCAAAAACGGTCTACGTAAGATGGCCCAGTACCCTGTTCAGCTGAATCTTCAATGTGTCCAATATTAGGGAATCCACCACTCACCTGGGAAGATGATTCCAATGGCTGATTGTTCTCATTGTGAAAAATTTTCTTCTTGGACTCTCCCCAGGAGTAACTTGCACCCATTACCCTTCATCTTTCCCATGTGACTCCTTGTAGAAAGGGAGTTGATAATTTGTGCTCTCCCAGACTTATGGCACTTATCTGTTGAGCATTATGATTGTTGTTGTGCTGGTAATTCCCCTAAAATTTGACAAAATTCTACAAAATTCCTCTTAATCCTTGGCTTTGGTACTTTGGCTACTTTCTGTTCAGTATAATAATGCCAGGTTTGCCTGATGAAGAATCTACAGGCAAAAAAAAAAAAAGAGAAAAAGCAGTCTGTGAGCCAATTGAGTTACAATTAAATGTTTATCAATAATGCCAAGACTGTGCCTATTTTGTCTGCGATAAAAAGAGATTACATATTCTCCAAACTTTACTAATGTTCATGTTCATGCTCTTACATTCATGTTTAAATCTATTCATATAACTATGAATATATTTTCACCTCTTTCTCTTCAGCAAAAGTCTAAGGTAGGCATGTAGCAGCTCTGTTAAATATAGAATCATAGAATAGTTAGGGTTGCAAAGGACCTCAAGATCATCTAGTTCCAATCCTCCTGCCATGGACAGGGACACCTCACACTAAGCCATGCCACCCAAGGCTCTGTCCGACCTGGCCTTGAGCACCACCAGGGGTGGAGCATTCACAACTTCCCTGGGCAACCCATTCCAGTGCCTCACCACCCTCACAGTAAAGAATTTCTTCCTTAGATCCAATCTAAACTTCCCCTGTTTAAGTTTGAACCCGTTACCCCTTGTCCTATCACTACAGTCCCTAATGAATAGTCCATCCCCAGCATCCCTATAGGCCCCCTTCAGATACTGGAAGGCTGCTATGAGGTCTCCACGCAGCCTTCTCTTCTCCAGGCTGAACAGCCCCAACTTTCTCAGTCTCTCTTCATACGGGAGGTGCTCCAGTCCCCTGATCATCCTCGTGGCCCTCCTCTGGACTTGTTCCAACAGTTCCATGTCCTTTTTATGTTGAGGACACCAGAACTGCACACAGTGCTCCAAGTGAGGTCTCACGAGAGCAGAGTAGAGGGGCAGGATCACCTCCTTCGACCTGCTGGTCACGCTCCTCTTGATGCAGCCCAGGATACAGTTGGCTTTCTGGGCTGCGAGCGCACACTGAAGCCGGCTCATGTTCATTTTCTCATCGACCAACACCCCCAAGTCCGTCTCTGCAGGGCTGCTCTGAATCTCTTCTCTGCCCAACCTGTAGCTGTGCCTGGGATTGCTCCGACCCAGGTGTAGGACCTTGCACTTGGCATGGTTAAACTTCATCAGGTTGGCATCAGCCCACCTCACAAGCGTGTTGAGGTCCCTCTGGATGGCATTCCTTCCCTCTGGCGTATCAACCAAACCACACAGCTTGGTGTCATCGGCAAACTTGCTGAGGGCGCACTCAATCCCACTGTCCATGTGACCGACAAAGATGTTGAACAAGACTGGTCCCAACACCGATGCCTGAAGGACACCACTCGTTATTGGTCTCCAGCCGGACATCAAGCCATTGACCACAACTCTTTGCTTGCAGCCATCCAGCCAGTTCTTTATCCACCAAGTGGTCCACCTATCAAATTGATGTCTCTCCAATTTAGAGACAAGGATGTCATGTGGGACAGTGTCAAACACTTTGCACAAGTCCAGGTAGATGACGTCAACTGCTCTGCCCCCGTAGCCCCATCATAGAAGGCCACCAAATTGGTCAGGCAGGATTTCCCCTTAGTGAAGCCATGCTGGCTGTCACCAAGCACCTTGCTGTTTTTCATGTGCCTTAGCATTTCTTCCAGGAGAATCTGCTCCAAGATTTTGCCATGCACAGAGGTGAGACTGACTGGTCTGTAGTTCCCTGGGTCATCCATTTTCCCCTTCTTGAAAATGGTGTTATATTACCCTTTTTCTGGTCATTGGGAACTTCACCTGACTGCCATGATTTTTCAAATGAAACATGAAATAAGATACATGCTTACAGGAGAATAGTCCTGTTTTGTCTTCCAACCAGAACAGGCAACATAAAGGGAAATGTCTTAGCTCTATTCTTCCTGCTATAGCTCAACTATCATAAGTGTCAAGAGGGACCGGCTAGAGCAGTGACAGTGATTGTGATATGAAAGGGGCTGGTTTGAATGTATCTGAGCTCTCATTCTGGACCATTTTTTGTGTTCATGCATGCTGAGTGTGTCAGGAGGCCATGTTTCAGCACTGTCTTGTGGGGGTTTCATCTGTAGTACCATGTACGTTCCTGTGACAGTGTTTTATCCAATAAAGTGGTAGGAGGCCATGGTGTGCGTTTTAAGGGTGCATATTTAAAAGCGTAGCCATAGTACTGATGGAATAGTGCAATTTAGTTGACCTGCTTTCTTTAGAATAAGGAGATTTGAGCACAGCTAGTTTCTATTTAGCATTCTGGAAGACACATGTGAACTGCGGGCCAAATTTATTTTCTTCCAAAAATATTAACATGCAGGAAGAAGGCTCAGGAAACATGTTTGGATTGTTTGATGCTCAGGTTGCCTCAGCCTTGAACTAAGTAGAGGAACTATGACATAAGTCTGTCCCTGTTATCTTTGAGGGACCGTACATAGCTATTAGTTGCCAAAGTTCTCCTCTATCCTTGCCCTTCATCTAGTGGTGGAAAATAGAGACGTGGGACTAAGAGCCGTTGACTGTAATTACTGGAAATACTCTTCAGTTGAACAAATTCTCAGTTGTCTTTCTGAGACCTGAATACACAACTTGAGGCAGCATAAAGGAAGTAGAACTGGAGCTCACAAGTTGGGGGCTCACAAAGAACATAGAGCTGGTGCCCTGTTTTGTAAACCCTCCTCACAAAACACTAATGGGTTGTAGCTCAGTAATAACCTGAAAAAAAATATATAGTTGCTGTAATTTATAAAATCACCATCATTGCCCATAGTAAATTACATAAGAATGAACGCCATCTGGTTTTGAATCTTGTGGCTGATTGAGAATGTCCTTAGATATTTAATATTACTCCTGTATTTTCATATCCCAAGCTACCCTATGGAGTTTCACATCTAGGCAAGAACTGATATATTCAGTATGTTCTCTGGAATTGTATTTGTGCTGATCTCGCAGCCAGAGTGCTTTATTAGTGGATTGTTTGACTAATTGCTACTGCTTAGGTAACTGGCAAGCCTAGGGGGGAGCTGTCTCACTCAGCTGTCGGTGGATAAGTGAATTGCTTAGGAGGCTGTATGCATCTCCTAGGTTTAATATTCTGCAGGGTCTTGGAGAAACATTATGTCTTGGACTTTATTTTTGCTATATTCAGTATGAAGCAAGGCATTAGGCCATAAAATAATTCAGGTTAAAATAAACCTCTAGTCCATTCTCCCAGTCAGAGTGTGACCAAATACAAAGTTAAATTGCCATTAAAATAATTAGGGTGGGCATAATATTTTCCTCTTTTAATCATTGGAAACATTCTCTAACTGCCACGACCTGATTAAAAAGAGAGGACAACTAGACAGTACCTTTTGCGTAAGGAGCTAGTGCTGAAGACATAAGTTTTGACCAGCAGAACAGTGGAGTTTGCGCTTTATTTTTAAAATATAGATAAGTGTATAGAATACAGTTTTTAAAGAAAGAGTGCCAGTTCCATTTCCTGGTAGAGCTATATTAATCCATTTATTAAACGTAAGTAGTTTCACCGTACATGTCCAAATAAAAACTTTTCAGTAGCCAATAATGTCTCGTGTCCTTTCACCAAAAAAAAATGGTTCTGGAATTATGAATGTAGATTCAATTGCTGGTGGTTTTATTTGAATGCAGGAATTCCTTCTGCTGCCAGAAGGAGGTAAAAACTGAGCTTAGCTCTTCTTCATGTTACACTTTATGTAGTATAAACCTGGAAGTGACATTTCCAGCTCCTAGTAGGGAAAGCAAATTGGCAGACTGTGCAAATCTTTAGACTGTATAACCACTTAAGAGTATCAAGGCATGTACTGATAAAAAAATCCTAAAAATCAAATAAAACAAGTATCTGGTACAAATAGCAATAATAAGGTGATTGAAAGCACAGATTTATGCAGCATTTAACAAACAAATTAGATATTTGTGTCTGGATGTGTGAAATAGGATCAATTAGTTTTTGTTGTAGCACTTTATTTTCCTTCCCCATCTTATTAGTATAATATGCCAGTCAAATTCATTTGTCATTTGACAATGCTGAATAAAAAAATGAAGAATGGGAGCTCAGAATAATGTGAAAAGCGAATGAATGAATGAGTGTTTCTCACAGAATGAATTAGTGTTTCATGAACCTGTGTCTATTATTACATTTATTATAGCTGTGATACCTTATTTGGTAGTCTAATGAAACCAAATTAAGTGGCTACCAGGGAGTGGACATGCATAAGAGTACACTGATGTTACTGACAGCACATTAGTCCTCCTGAATCCTAAAGAATTTCATTTGGAATTCCATTAGGCAAAAAAGGAAAAAATATGGAAGAATAAAACAATGGTTAAATTGTATGATCTGATGATGAAAAAATAGTAGTTCTGTTTCTTGAGAACATATGGTTTTCTGTGTTCTTATTAACTGCAATATATATATATACTGAGATTGTCCCCATTTCTGTCCCTGTATATTGCTTTCTTTTACACCAGTTCTCTCAAAAATTGACTTAGTCACTTTTGAATCAAATAACGTGCATAATATAGCATCTGCAACATCACTCACTGCCAGTGTACACAGCAGATGTTATGAAATAGTCAGTATTTGCTTATCATATAAGAAACAGTCTAACAGCATTAGAAAATTTCTGAGAAGTTTTGGTGGTTTGTTGTTTTTATTTCTTAATTAAACTTGGTGGTGTATAAAAGTGGTCCCTGTTCAGGTCCAGCCTTAACAGGTAATGTCCCTGTGCAAGCTGTAAACTTAGCAGTCCCATGGGACTTTTTCCTGTTGCTGGTGTTTTCTTTCAGGAGCACAGTAAAATGTAAAATTAACAATTATATCTAAAAGAAGAGTGGAAAATATGCATGGTATCAAAAACGCCTGTCTAAAACTGAGATTTCCTGCTATGCATGGTGAAGATACCAAACTTGCACCATTTAAAACCAAAGCCAAATTCAGGGTCAGTCACTCAAATCCAGCCTTTTCCTTAGGCAAGCACCCCAGCTCCCAGCTCATCACCCACTGCCCAGCCCTTGCTGGCTGTCCCTTCACCTAGCTTGGCAGCTGCTTTCAGCATTCACACAGCATTGCAGAAGACAGCGGTGGCTGAGGTCAGCATTAAGGCAGCAGGGCAAGGGGACAGTTGGGTGGGTTTGGAAGCTTGTGGGGTGCCATGAGACCAAAGCAGTACTGCTGCTGCATCTGTTCTGCCTCTTCAGAGCCCTGAACATGAGCTGTGTGCTTTGCTTCACTTCACCACTCGCTGGCTCAGCTAACCTGGCGTGAACCAGTGGTGGGGCTGCTGTCTGAGGGGTGCATTAGGTGGTCAGATATTAGCTGCCTTTTGTATTTTTTCTTTGTTTGTTTCTTTGTTTTTAATCAGATCCTGCTCTGTCCTGAGCACACTCAGCACTCACTGACTTCCATAAAAGCTGGGGTCACTTAACACTTTGATAATTATGTTCGTTTGTCATGAGGGAGAAGAAAAAGAATGTCAGTAGTGACATGTTTCAACTAGTCTGATCTGAACTGGGACCACCAGGCTGAGTTTTGGTTGCTTGTGTCACTAACATCCTGGAATGCTATGCTGTGCAGCACAACCAGGAATTGCAATGCAACGCATCATGAAAACGTGATGACAGTGGAAGTGTAACTGTGGCTACTGCTAAAATTAGCCTTCAATTGTTCTATCTTATCACAAGCAAATATTTTTAAATTTAGCAATTGATTCAGGACGAAAGAAGAACTTTACATGGACAATCTGAGATGACAGAGGCATATTAATCCCACGTTTTGTTTGTGCACAGATTTCTTTAAATAGTTTCTGTTCTCCTTTTTCTACTAGCATCTTCATTTCTTTGGTAGTCTTATCTACCAGAGTTATGAAGGCAAGAAAATGTATGTGCAAAATCTTCACTGTTTTGAGAAGGTACTTGCTAATTAATAATTCCTCTACCCTTTATTTTTCCTGTCTTGATACAAAATTTGAGCTACTTCATTTTCTATGTTCCTCAACATCCCATTTACCTCTCTAGTCTGTCATGTTTCTCAGCTAACAGATGAGAAAACTTCACTTTTTCATCCTAGTGGGAATTAATTTATATTTTCCATGACCATTTTCACAATCAAATAAGAGTAACTGTGCTATGAGATACAGTGAAGTGAAGGAGGAAGATGGTGTGGTAGGAAATCTTAGTGTCTTAGATAATTCTATGCCAACTGGGATAGACACCTATATATTTATCTTCTGTTTCTTGGGGACTTTCTTTTGTTTTGCTTCTTATAGCAATGGCTCAGCTACATCAGAAGACCTTTTCTGGAAACTGGATGCTCTACAGATGTTTGTTTTTGATCTTCACTGGCCAGAACCAGAATTTGCCAGCCATTTAGAGCAGAGACTTAAACTCATGGCCACTGACATGATAGAAGCCTGCGTTAAAAGGTACAGTTGAAATGATAAATTAAAAATTTGGAGACATTTGAAAATTAACATAGGAATAACCATACTGGCTCACAGAGGTACACCTATACCAGAATCCTGACATGGGAATCAGGGCAACCGTAAAGAGATCATGACTTGTATGTATTTTCCAGCATCTGGCAAACAGCAATTTGGCAACATCTGGGAAATACCAAGGAGACTTTCTGCACATGTTGTGAATAGACTGTTGAAAGTCAATAAACCGAATGTCTTTTCTATTCCATATTTGTGGCAAACACTAACAAATCTCGTAAATCAGCTAGAAGAAATACTTTTTCATTTTCTACATTTCCTTTCTCCATTACTGTCTTATTATTTATATTCATTTAATAATACTACTTAATTTGTCACTATTTTAGAGTAGCATCTCTGTTAAATATAGAATCATAGAATAGTTAGGGCTGGAAAGGACCTTAAGATCATCTAGTTCCAACCCCCCTGCCATGGGCAGGGACACCTCACACTAAGCTATGCCACCCAAGGCCTCATCCAACCTGGCCTTGAACACCGCCAGGGGTGGAGCATTCACAGCTTCCCTGGGCAACCCATTCCAGTGCCTCACCACCCTCACAGTAAAGAATTTCTTCCTTAGATCCAATCTAAACTTCCCCTGTTTAAGTTTGAACCCGTTACCTCTTGTCCTGTCACTACAGTCCCTAATGAAGAGTCCATCCCCAGCATCCCTATAGGCCCCCTTCAGATACTGGAAGGCTGCTATGAGGTCTCCACGCAGCCTTCTCTTCTCCAGGCTGAACAGCCCCAACTTTCTCAGTCTCTCTTCATACGGGAGGTGCTCCAGTCCCCTGATCATCCTCGTGGCCCTCCTCTGGACTTGTTCCAACAGTTCCATGTCCTTTTTATGTTGAGGACACCAGAACTGCACACAGTGCTCCAAGTGAGGTCTCACGAGAGCAGAGTAGAGGGGCAGGATCACCTCCTTCGACCTGCTGGTCATGCTCCTTTTGATGCAGCCCAGGATACAGTTGGCTTTCCGGGCTGCGAGTGCACACTGAAGACGGCTCATGTTCATTTTCTCATCGACCAACACCCCTAAGTCCTTCTCTGTAGGGCTGCTCTGAATCTCTTCTCTGCCCAACCTGTAGCTGTGCCTGGGATTGCTCCGACCCAGGTGTAGGACCTTGCACTTGACATGGTTAAACTTTATAAGGTTGGCATCAGCCCACCTCACAAGCGTGTCAAGGTCCCTCTGGATGGCATTCCTTCCCTCCAGCGTATCAACTGAACCACACAGCTTGGTGTCATTATATTACAAACTAAAGAGTATGCAGCATTTGTGCATCTATACAATAAACAAAAGAAGGCTATTTGTAAGTCATCCATCTGACAATAAGTTTTACATTGCTAAGCTTATGAAATTATAGAAAACAATAGTAGTGTTGGTTTTCTTCTTTATTGTATAATTATGGATATGTAATTTCAGGTTAAGCATAGGTGATCTAAACAGATCTCTGCCATATCTTAGCTTTCAGTACATATCTTTAAGTTTGGAATAAGCATCTTCATGTCTAGAAAACTTACAGGGAAGCCGTGATCCCACATACAGAGGATGCTTAATCTGTACACATAAAAATATTGAATTCTTAAAAAAAGAAATTAAAAAAAGAATGGGGGAAAGGTAATCTGTAGACAATTTAATAGTGTCGAGCAGGAAATGTACAACATTGATAAGGAAGACTAAAGAAACTGGGAACCTTTAACATGCACTAAGGTTAAATCTGATTGATAGCATAGTATTTTATTATTTTCTATTTAATATAGTAGGAACAAGGAGAACCTCAGGCTTAGTGTATAAGCCTGTTGCTAGAGCTACAGTGATGAAATCATGGCAAAAATGGTAGAAGCATTTCACAAACATTTCCATTTGATTTTGGAAGGGTGATGTTATGGTGAATGGATTAAAATTTTAAGCTCGTTAGCAAAGAAACGTGAGAAAATACCCACTAAAATTGACGTTATGTAAGCTTACATCCTTCTGTTGTAAA
This sequence comes from Psittacula echo, assembly GCF_963264785.1. NCBI lineage: Eukaryota > Metazoa > Chordata > Aves > Psittaciformes > Psittacidae > Psittacula > Psittacula echo. The sequence goes on from NC_137735.1 coordinate 146,856,392, forward strand.
GAATTTGGTGTTGAAGCTTGTCAACTACATATACCTAGCAAATCTTAGAAAAAAATCGTAAAATCTCGACTGGAAGACTGTGTAATCTTAAAAAACATCAAAACAGTTGCAGTAATATACTGATACTATTGATTCTGAGCCTGGAATTAAAAAAAGGAAAAAAAAAAGATTTTACACTGAGACTCTCATTCAACTTATCATCATCTAAAATGCAAAGATTTATAGAAGTAGTACTAGTCAACACAACTTGTTGAATAATTAGTATTTTCAAATTCGTCTTATCATCTTAGTCAAAGATTATTACAAATTATATGGAAAGGGCAACTGCATCAATATATTACCACGTGTTGTCATTATCTAAAACTTTTCACCATACAGGTTTGACTGTGCAGCTTTTAATGGCACACACAAAATAGGTTGAAAATGGCTCGCTGCAAGGATCGCAACTGGGAACTGAGAACAGAATTATTAACACAGAGGCATTACAAAAATAATTCTTTGTGGATCGGATTTTGGTCTGTGATACCAATCCTGACATCTTTGCTGCTTGCTTTTGTAGAGAATAAGAAGGTTCTGATGGCAGTAAATGAAGGCTTAATTAATATTATAGAATGATCCTAGTGTCAATACACAAAATGTATTAATATTTTAGAGATAATACATAGCATACTAGTGTTTATACCCTAAGTATGTTTTAGTATGATCAAACATATCATATGTCAGGTAAAAAAGAAAGTACATTATATCCGCAGGGTGGATTGTATTAGACAGTGGCAACTCAGAAAAGAATGATGGAACTACTGTAACTCTTATTGTTATACTAACATGTTCTATAAGACTAATTAAGATGGAAGTGGGATGCTTCTTTCTTAATTCCTTAAAATATTTTGTCAGTTTCTGGTACCCACATTTAATCATAAAGGTGAAAATAAAACATTACTTTTATATTTATGTGTTCTGAACTATTATTATTTATTTCAGTAACATTGCTGCTTGTTTACACCTGTGTGAGAAGAAAAGAGGGGTTTTGTATTACGTAGCTCCTGATACATTTTACTTTTCAATTACATATTAATATTTTCTTAATAATAAACTAATTTTCTTCACTAAAATTCTCTTTCATATTAAAAACAGAAGAATATTTTTTTATTGTATTTCTTAGAAGCAACTATTTGGTATGATAAACTTAATGTTAACATAGAAAGGTTGGAAAATGTGGGGTATTTTCACTGCTTTAAATTGTTCTTAGGCATCATACAAGGAAGAATATCGTTATATAGTAGGCAAGAAGATACTACTTTTATTATACAGCTGAATTAGGTGAAGCAGCACAGCCTTCAGATTGCCACCAATGCAATTGTGTATTGAATGGGTGGATATTCTGCATGTACAGAATTTTTTAAGATATTCTCATGTGCATGTACATTGTAAGCCAACGTGTTTAGTAAGGTTCACAAGTTTGTACACTGGTTGGTCAGAATTATCAGAGAAACTGATATGATGGATTGTGTTTTAATAAACAGGACAAGAATTGCATTTGAAGTCAAGCTGCAAAAGATGAACAAAACAACAGACTTGAGGATCCCTTCTTCTCTGTGTACGATGTTTAATGTCTTAGTTGATGCCAAAAAACAGACAGCTAAACTCTGCATACTGGATGGGGGACAAGAGGTAAGTGGAATTTTGTATGTTTAATTCTTGTGTTTGGTGAATATGAAACACCTCACAATGCAGACAGTCCTTTATAGATTAATTTCAAACTAACTGAAATATGTCACACAGCGCTGCTTGTACGGGAGCATGCATAGACAGCTCCCTAGAAGCATCACACAAGACACAACCCTTCATCTTCAGATGCTTCTGTAATTTATTTGCTTTGACCTGTGAGTCTTGAACATTCAGAGGATTTCTTGACTCACAACCCCTCTGGGATTTTTTCTTGGGTTGCAGCAGAGAAACAGCAGTTTTCAGGACTCTTGTAATAGTAAAATAGAGCCAAAACATTGTCCTTTGCAGCCAGGTTGTAAGTGAAGAGGGTTTGTTTTTCAGTGGCTCATATGTCCAGCATTCATGCTTGTGTACATGCTGAAAACAGAGGAAAGAAATCATCAGGTAATTTAATGAGATCTTTTTATTTGGTCTCCAAGGACAGGGACCATTTTGACAGTAGTCTTGCTGCCAGGACTGTCGATGGAGTGGAGCTTTTGAAGGATATATAGACTTCACCGACTACTGTCGTTCCCATATTGTCACTCTCGGCAGGAATAATCTGTGAGGTGAAAAAGGCATAGTACATATGCTGAGACCACCAGCATAAAATTAAAACTGTTCTTGCTGAGCTACTGCGTTAGCAGTATAATTTTGTTCCATTTGGTTTTGGATAGAGAGTAAAAGCATTAATTAGAATCTGGCAGCAAAAATTATGTCAGCTTTAGTCAATTTCATGTTTACATTATTTGGTTACATCATTTCTGTTGATTTTTCCATTTCTTTACTATGGTCTTTGTTTTATTGACTCAACTTTCTAAGTTAGTGTATTCAATGTAATTGTCCTTTTTTTTTTTTTTCTTTTTTTTTTTTTTGTTTAATTCAATGAGATATTCATCATTTTCCTGTTCTACCCTGTCATCTTTATTTTTCCTTTTGGTTTTCCATGACATGAACCAGTTTGATAGTCAATGGGTAAGTGTCTTTTTGTTGTTTTTTAACGTACTTTTTTTCTTTTATTATTAACAGCCACTTTTTATTTTAAATGGTAATACTGGTTTTCATGTTAATTTGTAAGCTGAGCCCTCAGAATTCTTTTACTGCCTGCCCTTGCTACAGACTGATCATCAGCTTCTCAGTTCTTCTTTCCTTGTTCATTCTCTAGGAAGGGTCTGGATGAATTCTTTACTTTTGCTCTTTTCAGACCCAGTGTCCTGTCTTAGTGGATGACAAAGTTTTGGACCCTTTCATCTCTCAGTGAGGCAAAAGAATTTGTTTCAGGCTCATCAGAAGTAAACCACAACTAGCAACTCTGCCTGAGGCTGATGCTGCCATCTTATACTTAGTGTCCAAGCAGTAATCTGCAAACACACCCATGCACACCCTGCTTCGTGAACAAGAAATACCGGTACCTCCATAAAGACTGCAGACAGATGGTATAGCATCATTCCCCCAGTCACGCCATTCCTCTTGCCTGCTCTGGATAATGCCTCCTGCACTGTTAGCCAGTCCCCTCAAAGCAGAAGTTCAGCATTTTGTAGCATTACTATAAAAGCCAAAGTTCAGTAACCTTTTGGACTGCAAATCTTCACCAGATTCTCTTCTGAAACCCTCCCGTTCTCTGGAATTCAAACTCCATCATGCACTCTTCACAACACCAAAACAGAAATACAGCCTTTGCTCCCTACTAGGTCTGACCATTTCTCTGAATCCAGTGATTCGTTTGATGATTTAGCACATCTGGGATGAAATACATACTTTTTTCAAAGTCCCCAAATTAATCTTCATCCAAATTCATCTAACAAACCAAAGGAATCTCAATTCTTCACATATTAAAAATATCAGATAATGTGGAAACTTCCTTCTTTCACATAAAACTTAAATTCTTGTCTGTCAGTTTCCTCCATTTCTAAGGATTTTTTTGAAGGTTAATTAAAAATAGGCTTTTCAGTTCCTTGTAGCTGATATCATGGTTGCTTAAAATGCTTCAAGTTTTGTTGAGTGAGATACTTCTGGAATCTGGCCATCTGTCAAAGCAGTCGGATCATATAGCATAAACATTTGCATCTCTGGCTCTACAGCAGCTCTGGCAATTCCGGTAACTCCTACTTAGCCACTTGATCTTGAAAACTTTCCCATATTGACTTTCTTTCCCTCAACCTCCTTCATCTTCATTTTAGTGTCAAAAATGGTCTTTTCTGCCAGTCAAGAAAAACATTCCCTAAGGCCTAAGTTAACATTTTTTAAAAGTCACGTTTGTTCACCTAAAACTCAACACTGAATATCCATCTGACAATTTCTAGAACTTAATTTGCAAGTGATGGAAGGTGTTATTTAGGGAGATGGTTAAACTCAAACATCTTGAATACAGCATGCTCCTTCCATTCCCTCTACAGAGCTCTGATCAATTTTATACCTTGTTCAAGTAGTCAGATGTGGAAGTTTTCACCCTGTGTTGTCAGATAGGAGGGAATTCTTATTTACCATGTAATTAGGGAATTCTGTTCATGGCTAGCAATAATAGTACCTTGAGTTTAAAATTTAAATTAGATCGAATCCCCAGGTTTTCCTATGTTACTTCATGCCCTCCTCACCATGCTCCAAGATGTCTTCCAGTTAAGTCCACTCTCATAAAGAGTTGCTAAGAAGTCTGCCATTCGGGAGCGCTCCCCTCCTTGCCTTCTGGATGTCATCTTAAAACCTAAAAGAAGCTATCCATGTGTTTGGAAAAGAGGTGGGGATTTGTCTGCTTTCACCAAGCAAGGAGAAAAGCAGGAGTGCTTATTTCACCTGCAAGTGCTTATTTCAGGATTGTGCATACAACCTTGTCAGCTCATACAATTTTATCATTAATTCTACTGTATTTGCCATCTTCTCAAAATGTGTCCTCTGGAGTCAAATAATCTTCCCTGAGGATCTGAAGTTTTGTTGGGTGTGGCTGTTTTAGTGGAATTCATGAGTTGAGGAGTGGGTTAAAAAAAATATGATCTCACAGTTTGAAAAATAAATCTTGATAAAAAATCAGATTTTAAAAAATAAAACATTATTTATAATTAAATGTCATAATTTTGTTAGCTTGTGATTTTTGAATAATTTGATTTAGTTTTTCTTGGTCATACAGTGAAGTTACTGATTATATTCAATTCCTACAAAATTATATTTGCCTTCCGATGAGGGAATAAAAAAAAAAGGAACTGATCTTAGAGTATACATAGATCCATTCATTTAGTGTGCTGTGGAGGTGAAGTTGCAGACACTTATGGAGGGGCAACTGTGATTTTTGATGTATCATAGAAATATGTATAGTGTCAACATGCATCTGTAGGAGAAAGATTACTTATTGTTTTTAGAGTAAGATACTGTTGCCTTCTGAAGAGTGTGTGAGCAAGAGATGTCACAGGTAATTTGGAATTATTTAAGTCCTTAGTAGATCAAGAGCATATTATATTGGTCAAGACATTAATACGGTTAGAATAAAATATATCTGAAATTGTGAAAAGTTTCTTTGATGTATTTCACATACACTCTTTCACTGTTCCAGGGTGTTTGCTGCTGCTTGTCTGAGATGTGTATTCACATTTTCCAAGTGTTTTTTAAACTTTAAAAGAAATTAAAACGAAAAAATTAACACACTTGATGTTGGTACCTGTAGCAGATACATATGTGTGCGCAAACACATTTCACAATTTTATTTTGTCTTAATTTAAACAGAGGTTCAGTAGGTACACCGTTTATAAAATCGTTCCTAAATATAATAAGCAGATCAACTTTAATGCTTTGGTTTGTATGGCAACTCTGGGACAGGTGAAAAATATCCTTTAAAAACTTAAAGCTCTGAAAACTATTCATCTGACATCTGCTGAGTTAGGCTAATGTTTATACTGACCTCAGTACTTTTACTCCAAGCATTACCCTGTTAGCTGTTCCAAGTAGCCTTGAACCATGAAGGTAGGGTTAGTCTTTACAAGTCACATTTTCTGTGAAGTGGCTATTGGGGACAATCTTTGCTGTCAGATAAATGTTTCTAAAGGAAGAATTACTGTTTAAATTGATGTGCCTCCTTGACAGGATGGGATTCCTAGTTCCTGTTAATTTCAGTAGGGAACTCTGTAGTATTATCTAAAGTCTTTCAGATTTATTTTAATAGCATTTACTTAAAGACACCTTCTTTATGAAAAAGCTAAAGAAAAAGCCTATGGAGAATGAAGTCTGTTTTATTATGCCTTTTATGGCCTATTAATTTGTTACCATCCATTCTGCTTTGTTGATGAAATTTTAATTTTGCCCTTGCTTGAGCATATTGTAAGGTTTGTATAAACTGCAGCTCACTGTGCTAACAGAAAGGCTCTTTTAGGATGAACAATTGGAGCTCATTTTATTTCTAGAGGACATTTAAAATAACTTATGAATGAGAGTTGTCAGACATGAAATGCTGTATTAATTAAATCTTATTCTAGTCCTTTTGCTTCTCCAGCTAAACCAACCCTTTAGAAAAAAATACATGGCCACCTTAATTATATAGGAGAAGACAAAAAGTATCCTTCACATTCCTTCTCCTGAATAAGAATAAGAACTCAATTCATCTAAATAATAACCCCATTAGCTGCTTAACTCAACAGTGTACATGGGAAAATTTTCAACACAGAATGTGAGGAAGTCTTGATTGGGTGGATCGTTTTCAAGGACTTGTTCTTCTGGTGTTCAAAATGATAATTTTAAGTAAATCTGATCTAGCAGGGTTATCAGCTTTGCATCGTTTTTGACTTATGACAAAAGTGTGTGTTCAGATACATGCTAATGCTTCTTTCTCTTTTCAAATACAGCAACAATATCATTCAAAAATAGATGACTTGGTTGAAGAAACTGTTAAAGAAATTATTTCACTTCTTGTTTCAAAGGTAAACCTATTAGATTTTAATTTATAATGAAGCAAAAAATATATCTCTAATTATTGAACTTCTGAAATGTCTTTCAATATCACAAGTTTCCTATACACAATGAGATTGTGGGGGAAACAGCATAATTTGCAAGTAATAGTCATGCAAATGGTATTGAATTTACAAAATTAAATTTTACAACCCATTAGGTAAACAATTTCTGTGCAACCTGCACAGAATATCAAATAAGTTTGTCTTCTGTATTTTTGTTATATGTAAGAACTGCTAGCAGCTAGTAGAACTGGTAGGTTTTAATATATCAATGTTATCTGAAGTAATAGCGTGTTTTATTTTTTGTTTAATTTTTCACATGACAACCTTCTTCCTATCACAAAGTAGTATTTAAATTTTGTGTTTGGAGGTGGACAACATCCAGAGTGTTGTTATAACTTTTTAATGAGATTTTGGTCCACAAATCATTTAATTTAAAAATATTTTGTCAGTCATTATTTCTTGAAATTGACTTTGTAGGTTAAAAAGAAAATATGTTTTGGTATGATATAGGCACTTGGAGAATAAGTGAAGAAAACTTAAACAGTGTCTTGTGTTACTGTAGCACCTCCATTCCAGTAAAAATCTTAAGCGTTTGATATGAAAGAAAAGCTTTCAGTCCCTGATAGTTTGAGGGACACAGCAAATAATGACACAAAAGAAAGATTTCATAAGAATTTTTGTTATCTATGCATTGCAAACTACCCAGAAATATCTGATTTTCAACTAGGAGAAATAAGCCATACTTTCACAATTTTTGCGTTAGTGACAAAAATACAACTCTGGTCACATTTTCATCATACCTTTGTTTTCACTTGTCACAGCTTGCTGGCAGGGGGTGGGGGAGTCGAAATCTCCTTTTGGATTGACACCCACCATGCTTGCACAGGAGTTGAAGAGGAAGGCTTTGTAGAATCATTGTAGAAGTTTAAGCAAAATGTGTTCACTTACTGATAAATGTGTAGAAATGACACATTTTTTTCTCTAAAGGGAAGTTTTGATGTAAAAATAACTACAAATGGTTGAACTCGATAATTTTGCATTTTACATGCCACCTGTCATCATTGCAAACTAACTTGTCAAATTCTGGTTTTAGTGTATTGAAGAGGAAGAAAATAGAATTTAATAAAAGCAAACCTTCTAATTATCTTTCTTAATATCTGAGATTATAGAAGAGGGGAGAAAATAGTAATATTTTTCCTGGATATATATACAAGAAATTTAGAGACAAGTGCTGTCAATACAGAGGGATTTTCCTCATTAGTTGTTGCATATACTATTACCAGAGGTTGAAATCTTGAAATATGAATCAAATATTCTGTGTGATTGGCTGATCATTAGAAGCTTAACCAGCCACTCCTCACCTCAGATGTGAAATGCCAATGCCATCCTGATTGCTTCTGTTTCAAGGCTGAAAGCCTCTGAGGGTACAGAGGAAGGGTGATGTTCCATTCTTGATTTTGGCCAGGAAAAATACACACCAGTGTGCATGATATTCGTGTGTGGTCATTTTTTCATCTAATATATTTTCATTATGTTTTAGCCTTTGCCTCTGTGCTATTTCTTTTGTGTTCCAGTGGAATGTGTTTCAATCATTCTTTTTAGCTGCAAGTCATCTATGAAAATGAAAAGAGCACTTTTCACTTCAGTGAGATTTTACTTGATAAAGACTATACTGTGTATTTTGCACACAAGACTTACCAAGCTAAAACATTTATCAAATCACAGGAATAGCACAAAACAGCAAAACAAAGCACAGTGTGTCTCAGGGTAACCAATTCAGACAATGTGAGGTATACGCAGAAATGCTTTTAGAGCTTCACGTGTCTGTACACTGAGATCTCAGAAAACAAGTTTTCAGCTTCATTTAAATTGGCATCCTTGACACTGCAATGTTTTGCTGTCTGTTCTTTTGCATCCCACTTGTATGGAACTATTTGTTGGCACTGTAGAGACCATGTTGTTTGTGAGATCAGCCATTTCCATAGCAGATCTTCGCGCAATTAGATTCAACACTGTTCTGCAGAAAGAATCCTTGCCAGTCAGATAAAATGAGTTTAAAGTATGATCAGCAGCATCTCACAGACATGCAACAGCGAAGCAGAAAGGTGGTATTCAGTCTAATAAAAGGACTGTAATTATACTGTGCATGGGGTGCAGAAACAACTGCCACTATCTCATGATACGGTTTTATTCCTTGATTGGCGCCTATGTACTGGTGTCTTAATTAATCACTGTAAATATGACAGGTTAGATTGATAAATGACAAATGTCGGTTTGCACTTGCTCCTGCTCCTTGAACTGTTAAGAGCAGGGCTTATTGTAAAGTGATGATCTCAGTTCCTCTGGAGGTGACACTGTTGTGACACTGTTACAGTGCCCATTAACAGCATGCCAGATGGAATTTTGTTCTGTCCTCACACTCATAAAATGATACACGTAGTTGTGGGAATGTCTGTGTTGGGAAGAAGGGATGACTTTTAAAACAATCTTTATATAAAATGGAAAGCAATTCATATGTGTAAAACAAATGTGCATGAACACAATGGCTGACATATTTTATGTTATCTACCATTAATTACTTGAGCAGCATAACATAACAGAGGGACATGAGAAGGGCATTTGTTTGCTTTAAGTCTAATTTGGGGGAGTTTTAACATTAAGGCTATACTTAGTGCAATTAATAAGGGGGGGGGTGTCAGAAATAAATTTTGGCAAAAAAACCTTCTCATATCAGTTGCTGAGGGCTTACTTTACACGGAGAATCACAGGTGAGAGTAGAGGGGAGAGAAACCTCACCATACCAGAGACTGGGGCATACGTTTTCTTGCCCCTTCTTTGCAATGTCATAGTAGTTCAACAAGCATGGTGTTGACAGAAAACTCTAGTGTTATTATACTGTTGGGTGAAATCAGAGCTGGGTTGCTATTCAATAGCAAAGATCAGAGAAATGTGATATCAAGATCACCATGTTTAACATTTGTGCTCCATCATCTTTGAAGCTTTGGTCTTAGAAACTGAGGTCCTAGAAAATAACATATGTTTTCTACCCAAAATGCATGCTGGGTACACACGCTCCTATGTTTAACCACATTGTCTAGAGGCAGCAAATTGGTGTTGGGTAGCAGCCCCACCTCAGGAGAATTTTGGGGTTGGGTTTCTGTTTCTGCAGTGGTTCAATGATTTCCATCAGTCCGATCGGTAGGTGAAGCTGCAAAAAGAATGTTGTCCTTGATTTCAGCACTTTCTGAGATGGAGAAAGGGATCAAGTTTACAGTTTGCTTTGCTCTGCTGAACAATAGAACTCGAATGAGTTCCAAATGAACTCAAATGAACAAAAACTCACATTCTCATTCTAAATATTTTCTTTTCATATTGTTGTCGTGCATTTAGATTTTACTCTGTGCTTTTCCCCCCAGGTTGTGTCAGTGTTAGAAGGCGTGCTGTCTAAGTTGTCAAGATACGATGAAGGCACTTTCTTCTCATCATTAGTTTCGTTCACTGTAAGTGTTTGGATTCACAACAGTTCTGGTTTTCTTAATGTGCATAATTCTGAAATTGTGCACAATCTGTCGTAAAAAGCACTTACTGTGTTTTGTTTTATTTTTAATTTTCTAAAGGTGAAAGCAGCTGCAAAATACGTTGACGTTCCTGTAAGTACAAGTCTTTTAATTCATTTTTTTCCTAGTGCTCATAATAATTAAAAAAAAATTGGGAGTTTGTTAGCTCACATTTTTTTATTGTTGACATTCTGCTTTCCTACCGAGATTCGTTATAGCTTTACACTGAGTATTTAAACAGCCACTACAAACCTCAGAGGGCGTTTCATTTCCCTCAAGCAATGAGTAAGTCTCAAAGCAAAGCTTAGAAAGGTTATTCTCAATGCACTTTTTCAGTTATAGAAGAGTAAGCATTGTAACTTAGATACTCTTTTGTAGAGGTCTTTCCTTCATTTGACTAAATTGTTCAAATGCACAGGATAAACAACAAGTAGAAACATTGTACTCAAATATCCATTATCTGTTGATTTCTGACTTCAGAATTCAATCTTGCTTTTTAATCCCTTGCTTGCTAAGTCTCTGATCTACCATTGCTTATGTAATGTTTGTGTGGTATAAATAAAAACTAGAAAAAGTAGTTGTTGGAGCTCTTTTATACATAAAAGCAAAATCCAGCTGTTAGGATATTTTTATTAGAGTATCATAGGATACTTTTATTAGAGTATCATAGTAGAATGTCTTTTAAAAAGCAAGGAAGAAGTTACTAAATACTGTCATTATCACTGTCCATAAATATCCTTTCCTCTTTCACAAGTTTTAGCCTGGAGAACATAAAGAAGGACTACAGAGCCCTGGGAGAGGTGGTTAGGGGCTCTGGAGCTCAGATTGTCTTTTCATCAATTCTCCAGGATACAGGGGAGGACCTTAAAAAAGCTAGGAGGATTGGCCAAGTTAATAAATGGTTAAAAGGGTGGTGCCATAGTCAGGGGTTTGGGTGTTTTGAATACGGGACTCAAGTTAGTAGGCCAGGTCTACTGGGGGCTGGTGGAGCTGATCTGACAAAGAAGAGGAAGAGAGGTTTTGGTAGGAGGCTTGCCAGACTGGTCAAGATTTCTTTAAACTAGATGTGTTGGGGAAGGGGGGCATTGTTTCATCCCAACACATCCAGTCAGTTGCCAGCACCTACAATAAATGCTCAGAGCGATGCAGAGATATTCCAGCCACTCCAGCCAATGAGCCGGCTTCATTTGGAGCTCGGCTCAGATGCCTCTGTACAAACGCCCGTAGCATGGGGAACAAACAAGAGGAATTAGAGATGTGTGCACGACTACGGGAGTATGATATAGTAGGCATCACAGAAACATGCTGGGATGGCTTCTACGACTGGAGTGTTGGAATGGAAAGTTACAGGCTCTATAGAAAAGACAGGCCTGGCAGGCGGAGAGGGGGAGTTGCTATTTATGTTAGGGATAGGCTGGAGAGTATGGAACTCTGTCTGGGGACGGGTGAGCAGTCGACAGAGAGTTTGTGGGTCAGAGTTAAAGGGAGAACAGCAATGGGGGACATCACTGTGGGGATCTGTTACAGACCACCTGATCAAGAGGAATCTGTGGATGAAGTGCTCTATAGGCAGATAGAAACAGCCTCACGCTCACAGGCCCTTGTTCTCATGGGAGACTTCAACCACCCTGACATCTGTTGGAGTGAAGGTACGGCCCGGCACAAACAATACAGGAGGTTCCTTGACTGTGTGGAAGACAACTTCCTCCTGCAAGTAACAGAGGAGCCGACAAGGAGAGGTGCCATGCTTGACCTCATGCTCACCAACAGGGAAGGGCTGGTTGGAAATGTGACGCTCCAGGGCAGCCTTGGTTGCAGCGACCACAAGATGGTCGAATTCAAGATCCTCAGGACAGTGAGAAGAGCGTGCAGCAAGCTCACTGCCCTGGACTTCAAGAGAGCAGACTTTGGCCTCTTCAGGAACCTGCTTAGTAAGGTTCCATGGGATACAGCCCTAGAGGGCAGGGGGCCCAAGACTGTTGGTTGTTATTCAAGGATCACCTACTATGAGCTCAGGAGTGTTGCATCCCAACTAGAAGGAAGTGCAGCAGGAGGGCCAGGAGACCTCCTTGGATGGATAAGGAGCTGTTCAGGAAAATTCAATGGAAAAAAGAGGCTTATAGAAGGTGGAAGCAGGGACAGGCGGCCTGGGAAGAATACCGGGATGTTGTCCGGGAAGCTAGGGACCAGGCTAGGAAAGCTAAGGCCCAGTTAGAATTGAACTTGGCTAGGGATGTTAAGGATAACAGGAAGGGATGCTATAGGTACGTAGCGAATAAAAGACAGACTAGGGAAAACGTAGGCCCCCTCCGGAAGCTATCGGGAGAACTGGCTACCCTGGATTTGGAGAAGGCTGAGGTTCTTAATGACTTCTTTGCCTCGGTCTTCACTGGCAAAGTCTCTGACTGCACCACCCAACTCTTGGAAGGCGAACACAGGGACTGTGAGAATGAAGACCCTAGGCGCACTGTAGGAGAGGATCTGGTTCGAGACCATCTTAAGAACCTGAACGTACACAAGTCAATGGGACCTGATGAAATCCATCCGCGGGTCCTGAAGGAGCTGGCGAATGAAGTTGCTAAGCCACTGTCCATCATATTTGAAAAATCATGGCAGTCAGGTGAAGTTCCCGATGACTGGAAAAAGGGAAATATAACCCCCATTTTCAAGAAGGGGAAAATGGATGACCCGGGGAATTGCAGACCAGTCAGTCTCACCTCTGTGCATGGCAAAATCTTGGAGCAGATTCTCCTGGAAGAAATGCTAAGGCACATGAAAAACAAGGAGGTTCTTGGTGACAGCCAGCATGGCTTCACTAAGGGGAAATCCTGCCTGACCAACTTAGTGGCCTTCTATGATGGGGCTACGAAACTGATGGACAGGGGCAGAGCAGTTGACGTCATGTAACTGGATTTGTGCAAAGTGTTCGACACTGTCCCACATGACATCCTTGTCTCTAAATTGGAGAGACATCAATTTGATAGGTGGACCACTTGGTGGATAAAGAACTGGCTGGATGGCCGTACGCAAAGAGTTGTGGTCAATGGCTCAATGTCCGGCTGGAGACCGGTAACGAGTGGTGTCCTTCAGGCATCGGTTTTGGGACTGGTCTTGTTCAACATCTTTGTCGGTCACATGGACAGTGGGATTGAGTGCACCCTCAGCAAGTTTACCGATGACACCAAGCTGTGTGGTTTGCTTGATACGCCGGAGGGAAGGAATGCCATCCAGAGGGACCTTGACACACTTGTGAGGTGGGCTGATGCCAATCTTATGAAGTTTAACCATGCCAAGTGCAAGGTCCTACACCTGGGTTGGAGCAATCCCAGGCACAGCTACAGGTTGGGCAGAGAAGAGATTCAGAGCAGCCCCGCAGAGAAGGACTTGGGGGTGTTGGTCGATGAAAAACTGAATATGAGCTGGCTTCAGTGTGCGCTTGCAGCCCGGAAAGCCAACTGTATCCTGGGCTGCATCAAGAGGAGCGTGACCAGCAGGTCGAAGGAGGTGATCCTGCCCCTCTACTCTGCTCTCGTGAGACCTCACTTGGAGCACTGTGTGCAGTTCTGGTGTCCTCAACATAAAAAGGACATGGAACTGTTGGAACAAGTCCAGAGGAGGGCCACGAGGATGATCAGGGGACTGAAGCACCTCCTGTATGAAGAGAGGCTGAGAAAGTTGGGGCTGTTCAGCCTGGAGAAGAGAAGGCTGCGTGGAGACCTCATAGCAGTCTTCCAGTATCTGAAGGGGGCCTACAAGGATGCTGGGGATGGACTCATCATTAGGGACTGTAGTGACAGGACAAGGGGTAACGGGTTCAAACTTAAGCAGGGGAAGTTTAGATTGGATCTAAGGAAGAAATTCTTTACTGTGAGGGTGGTGAGGCACTGGAATGGGTTGCCCAGGGAGGTTGTGAATGCTCCATCCTTGGCGGTGTTCAAGGCCAGGTTGGATGAGGCCTTGGGTGGCATGGCTTAGTGTGAGGTGTCCCTGCCCATGGCAGGGGGGTTGGAACTAGATGATCTTAAGGTCCTTTCCAGCCCTAACTATTCTATGATTCTATGATTCTACGATTCTACGTTCTCATCTTTTTAATGTGATTCTAAAACAATCATATTTTCTAAGCATAGAAAAAAAATTACTGAAATTGGTATGTTAATGACCTTACAAGAAATAAACTTACAAATAGAGAAGAATGCCAGACGTGCTAGATTGTGTGGTGGCCATAAATCCTTTCAGCAGTTCTGTACTTAAAAATATAATACTTCTAAGCCTAAATAAGTTACTAAAAAAAAAAACCCATGCATACTAAATAAAAGGAAAAAATTCCATTTCCGGAATTTGCTATTTTGCTGTCTTTATAGTCACCTGTCCTGGGTTCAGCAGCAGCCGTCACTTTTTCTTTTTCTTAGTAGCTGGTGCAGTGCTGTGGTTTTGACTTTCGGCCTGGGAATAATACTGATAAAGCCAATGTTTTCAGTTGCTGGTCAGAATGTTTAGACTGACCAAGGACTTTGTGAGTCTCATGCTCTGCCAGGGAGGAGGGGAAGCCGGGAGGAAGCAGGGACAGGACACCTGACACAAACTAGCCAAAGAGGTATTCCATACCACAGCACGTCATGCCCAGGATGCAGAACTGAGAGTCCCCAGAAGGGCTGGATCACTGCTGGGTGGGGGAGTTATCAATCGGCAGGTGGTGAAGTGCTGTATTCTCTTCCCTTCTTATTTCCCTTATCATTATTATTATTGGTGGTAGCAGTAGTGATTTGTGTTATGCCTTAGTTACTAAATTGATCTTATCTCAACCCGTGGGAGTTGCATTCTTTTGATTCTCCTTCCCGTCCCTCCAGGAGTGGGGGGAAGAAGGTGGGGGGGGTGGGAAGTAGACTGCATGGTTCTAATTTACGGCCTGGGCTTAAACCACGACAGTTCTTTTTGTTGCCCAACGTGGGGCATGAAGAGTTGAGATAACAACAGATCTGATCAAGGCACAATGCCGATTTATGGGCTCTCAAAGTTGTTTCTCTTGATATCACAGTCTCAGTATGCTGTAGCTTACTTAGAGCTGGTATTTGCTGTGTTAGTGTTTATCAAGTGTGGGCCTTGGGCTAAGGTTCTTGTTTCATTGTATTTTATGGTAATGGCTTGTAATACGGGCAGGCTCCGGCAGCAGGGCGGGATGGACGTGGCTGTGGACTTGTACCTGGCCGTCCCGCTGCTCTTCATCGTCCTGGCCCTCGTCCTCGCCTCCGTCTTTGTGAGGCTGCGGGGAGCTGAGGGGGAGCAGCCCCGGGGACCAAGCGGCGGCAGGAGCGGGGCTGGAGGGCGGGAAGGAAGTGGATGCCGAGCAGCGGGAGGAGGCGGCGGAGGAGCCAATCCCCATAACTGAGCCCATCCCTGCAGCGGCCGAGAGCATTCCCCGGCAGCAGCCCACTGAGCCCCGTGAGCCTGAGCCCCAGAAAGATGCAGGAGATCACGCAGCATTTCCCAGCAAGGCAGAGGAGGAAGATCTGGACTCAGAAAAAGAGAAGCTGGTGGTGAGAGAGCCGGCAAGCACAGCAGCTACAGCAGCCCCAGTGACAAGTACAGCAGCATCATTTGAGAGTTTTGAAGGTTTTGAATGGCCTTTGGGTACCCTTGGGACCTGCCTGCTGACTGTGATAGGGATCACCATGTTGGCACACACACAGAGTGTGTTCTACCCACGACCATTTTGACTGAGCCCGAGAGTTAAGCAGAGTCAGGTTTGGGCCTTGTCTAGGATTAGACGACAATATAGGAGGACCAAGAGGTTTTCCCCAAGGCTGGACAGTCATGAGTGGCAGGGTGTGTGGAACAGTATGGGCAAGTATCTGGTCCTCTGGGCCCCTCCGGTGCTTTAGAAGCGTCGGAGATGGAAGGCAGCTGTATGGAGTCCCCAACGACAAGTTGCAGAAATTGCTGCAGGGGAGGGTGAATTATTTTGAGCCTGATGGGCCCATGACACTTCAGGCCATCAGGACAGAGATGCAACATAGAGATGGACTCATGATCGAGGGGTGGACTTAGCAATAGACACTATTGCCCAGGTTATTCACGAGTGTGAACACTGCACACAGCCTCTCCTGCTCTGAAAGACTGTTACAAGAGATGGAGCCCAACATCATGGACCAGATGGACTCAGCAGCTTTACAGGAGTTGGTCCATGCACTAAGATAACAGTGCGCTGAGATGAGACTGAGGGTATATGGAAAATGTGGGATCTGAGCATGATGTGAATGGTATGGAGTAAGGGGTGTATACTGTCCTGGGTTCAGCAGCAGCCGTCACTTTTTCTCCTTCTTAGTAGCTGGTGCAGTGCTGTGGTTTTGACTTTCGGCCTGGGAATAATACTGATAAAGCCAATGTTTTCAGTTGCTGGTCAGAATGTTTAGACTGACCAAGGACTTTGTGAGTCTCATGCTCTGCCAGGGAGGAGGGGAAGCCGGGAGGAAGCAGGGACAGGACACCTGACACAAACTAGCCATAACATAGCCACTATTCATAAATAGTGAATAATAACATTTCTGTTCGGATGATGTTTTCAGGATTTTTTTCTTACTTGGTTATGTGTGGGCTTTTTGTTGAATTGTATAAATGCTCTTGTTTTTCACAAAAAAAGAAAAAGACTCAATTTTGCATTCAAAAGAATGACCTCATATCAAATCCAGTTAATTTAGAATAGCCTTTGTTAATATATTGTACTGTGGACCCCAAAGAGTCCTTGGTGAGGCACTTTAGACTCAAAAAAGTAAAAATTACTGAACAAAATGGAAATTCATTAGCTTCTTTCAAGTAACATGAAAAAACCCTCCAAGTTACATAGAATATCTATGAGAAGGAGATTTCAAAGTCTTTTACCGCTGGCCTGGATACACTGGAGTTCACAATATAGATGAGACTGAAAAAATACCTTTGCTGTGGCTCAGGGGAGTATTGCAAGTCAGGTCACACAGGGGTGCACTGCTGGGGAGAGGAGGGAAGACAAGGTGAGAAGCTGATTGCTGGAGCCCCTCTGCCTTTCTCACATGCACTGAATGGTGTCGCTTGGACTGAAGAGATGACCAAATTATAGACAGGCTATCAGGATCCTTGCATTTTTATTGCCGCTTCACTTTTCAGCTATCCCACACACCTTACCCACAGTCCAAAGTGTGAACTGGGTGGTAGTACTACAGTTGTAAACTAGAAGTGTAAACTGTATGTCAGGGAGGCTGTGGACCTGACCAAGAAAACATTTTCCAGATTCTGGAGGAGATTTTACCTGGGTTACTCTGATTGCTTCTTCACATCCTTCCACTTGTTGTGAAGACAGTTGAGGCTAGTAAGAACCCTTACTGTCACCACCGACAGTGAGTGCCCAGTCTGAATAGGATCTAAAATCGGTAGTTATGGAAATTACAAATTCCAACTGCAAAAGGAGGCTGTAAGTCATCACATTACAAGTTCATCTCATGGGCTCACAACTGGTGTGAGAAGTGGAAGGGAGGAGCACAGGGTAAGGAATTTACACTGAGCTCTCAGTCATGAGATGGTAACCTAGCAAACCTGAAGCTAATTAAATGCCTTGTGTGGCTGTAGTTCGAACTGATATGGTTTCAATTCTCTTCTTGTCCCTCCTTACAATAGAGCTGCATATATGGAAGTAACTTAAAAGTGATCACAGCAGGTCCTTTCTTTTGATATAGTTGCAAATATGTGCAACATTGCACTTTGTTAAATGACCACATTGTTCCCTTCTGCCCCAACTCCATTTGAGCATCTCACCTTAGTGCTGTCTTTGGGGTCCCTGAAAAAGATCTTGGTGGATCTCAGGGAGAAGGAGGTTGGGGGAGGCAAAAAGCCTTTGAAGTTCTTTTGAGCATGTGAATTCAGCATTTGATTTCCTTTGATTGCCAGGCTCAATATTTGGCAAAGAGGAAAAAAAATGTGCTGGTTTATAATGAAATAAAAAGAAAATAACTAGACAAAAGAGATGTTAGAAGAAAATGAAGGTACTACTGAGCAGAATGTTTTAAAGAGAGAATAAAAGGTAAAGGGGGTACAAAAGTTTAAAGGTAACCAAAAATAGAAATAATAAAGGATTCTAAAGGAAGACATTTTTGGATGAGTCTTGCTCATTTTGAGCAAAATGTTACTTCTATTTATATTGAGAGGGGATTTAGTCATTAAATAGTTGGGCACAAAGACGCACACTCCCCAGAAGGCATCGCTCAACTTCTCAGTGCCAGGGTGGGAAATGTATGCACAGTTCATTTGGGAGATATGTTTGTAAAAATGTTGTGATCTCCCCTTCCATTTGTTAATCTTGCCAGAGAATCGTGAATTACTCCATCCAAAAAAATTTTCATCTTTTTCTTTTTAACCTGTTTAAGAAATTATTCAACATGAGCCTCTATTTTACAGAAGGTTCTTCATGAAGTGGGATGTACACAGTCACAAGGAGCTTCCGTTGGTTTCCCCAGCCATTGCATGTGGGGCTGTGTGGACACTGTGTGTGTTTGGGTAATTGAAACACCAGCAGAAATACTAGGGACAGTGCAAAATAACCCAGACTAAGAAGAGTAACAAGTATGATGGCCTATGATTTCCTAAAAATAATAATGAAGAAATCTAGTTGCTATTACACTCTTGTGTTGGTAATTGTCACACTATGCTAAGCTCTGAAGTGAAAGAAGTTGTGCCTGCTGTGCATGTGGAAGAAACCAAATGTTCACAGGAAAATAACACAAGCGTTACAAATATAAGTAGTGAACGAAACATGCAATTTTTGCTCTTGTTAATGGTATGTTTTGATGTTTGGTTATGCAGGAGGTGATTTAGGTTACTATTTCTTTTAAAACAATTCACCCAAATTTGCTATAACTCTGTTAGTTTCTCTTAAAGGCCAAACAATCCTTAGGAAATGTAGAAGAACAAGCTGTCTAATTCTTTTCTTTTTTTTTAATATTCTATTCACAAAGCCAGTTAATCAATGAGCATAGAGAAAGAAGGCAGTAGAATTGAGCGAAAAAAGTCTATATTGTTAATCTCAAATTATTGTTATTCCTCAATCATGTAGATAATTTCATTGTGTTCAATTTCTCATCATGTAAGTCAGTTTTCCACACAAATAACTGTGTCTCTAGCTGGTCATTTCTACACACATTTGCCTCATTTCCAACTACAACCAGAGCAATTAGTCATACAAATTGAGCATCCAGTTACATGCATATGTATATACTGCTTTTTGTTCGGAAAGGTATGTTTGAATCCCTTTGTAGGAGCCAGTAATCTATGCCAGTCATTTAGAGGGCACAGAAGGAACCTAATCCTCCCTCACTTCATGTAGGCCACCTGTCATACCAAGTGCAGAGAGGTCATTTGAAGGACCAAGGGCTGACAGCAGTGCGCAGCTCACACAATGCCAGGCCTCTTGCTCCGCTCTTGCCTTTATGCAGGGATCAAAGGTATGAAAAGGGGCCTCACACATGTGCCAGCATTTGACTTATGGGGTCCTGTAGAGGCCAGAGTAGGAACTCTGCCTCCTACCAGGCAGATACACATTGGGACCTTCCAGATACCTCAGTTTCCAAATATCACACTTGCTGCATGACCTCATTTAGCTGGTTTTAAGCAGCAAACTACTTTTTCTAGGAAATCAGTGTTTATTCAGGTGTGGCCATACTGTGCCATTCATTTTTAAGCAGGATTTACTTGGAGGCATCTGTCTGAAAATAAAGAGCACAGAACAATTGTTATCCTCATGCTTAAGGCTTCTCCTGCCTCTCTATTCCACATCTTCCTCCTCTGTATGCCCAAAACTGGGAACTGGCCCTACTGTTTCAGATCTGTAAAAACAAGCTATTGCAGAATTGGAGGGGAAACTCTGCACTGTCTGTTTTAAGTCAGCAGTATTTCTGAGATACCTCTTAAATGGAAATCAGAAAGACAGCTGCTAATATGTAGAAAAGTTAAAATACCATAGTAGAACATAGTTATTTTGGGGGGAAAGGCATATTTTAATACCTGGTTTTACACAGTAGCATTTTTAAGACCTTTTGCACTAGAGAATCCAGATCCTGGGCAGACACTTGCATTCCTTTGTTGCCCTGTGGATGTAATGAAACTACACAAATATGGAAAAGTGTTTGTGTAAATGCTTGCAGAATCACAGCTTAGGTGCTGCATGACAGTTGTCAAAATGCACACATTTAGCCTTTGCCAAGATTGCTTTTTCATTTACAGGAAGATGTATTAGAGGCAGGGAAAATGCATTGTATTTTTCTATTTAAATAAAATATTATATTTCATAACCATGTGAGAATAAAATGTTACCTTTATAATAGACTGATTATATAAATGGTGCATCTTCCTGCCTGACTTATGTATTTTGATTTGTAAGAAATGAAGGGAGCAAGGATCTTGTCAAGAGTACAAGCAGTTTGTATTCCAGAAATATTTTAATGATATTTTAATTCTGTCATTGCAAAGCCCAGGCATGAGACATGCTGTATTTAAAGGAGAAATTTCAGGCAGTGAAATTTTCCAACATGCTCTTTCATTTGGTGGTGGACACTGAATAAGGAGCTCCTGTGTTTCTCACAATAGCCCCCTCCAGCTCATCACTCCTTTTCATTTCATTGTGACATCCACGCTGTAGTTAAAAAGTCTCCCTCCATGATTCAGGGGAGGGAAAGGGGGAGGAGAAGAGAGCAAACACGAAATGGGATGAAGTTTGTTATTATATAGTTAGTCTCTAACATCTTCTCATTGATGCCTTGATAGGATGCCAACTTGGTAAAACTAGGGTTTTTTTCTTGGTAATATCAAGAATAAAGGTTTGTTTAATACTCTCTGATGCTAAGAAATGTTCTGTGACTAATGCCAAAGTGACAACAAACATAAATCAAGTATTTATAAATGTACACATTTTTAATTGAGATTTATGACAAACTGTCACACTGCAAAAAGCTGTGCAGAAACTTCAGTGTATCTCTCCTGTAGGAAAAGCCTAATATTAGCGGCAGTATTACACTTGTTGCAAACCTTTCAGCAGCAAAATATTTGTATGCCTGGAAATCAAGGCAATGCAGCATTACTTTTGACTAGGTGCCTCAGGCAAACTTTGCCAGTGGGAACTATGTGTATTGATTATAATACTGCTTCTCCATCATCTTGGAAACTGGAATAATGTATTTTAAAATTTGCTTCCTTGTTAAGTAGACACTATGGTAGTGTCTTCTTATTCAAAGGGAAAAAGTTAAGCTGTTTCTTCTTTATTTTAATTCATTGCTGTGAAAAGTGCCTGTCGATCTGGACCCACCTACCAGTGAATAGTAAAAGAGACAACCTGCACCTGTAGGATTAGGTGCAGCAGCAGGAAGTAAGAGCACTTGCACTATATAATTAACAAGGATTTTATTTTTTTTTCCCCAAACAGCATGTTCATCTTGCCAGGTTAACTAGTGATTAACCCTAAAAAAGAATGTGCTGAAGCCTACACCCTTGTTTAAACTCATTCACTCGCCAGTGTATTCAGTTACTTCTGTAACCAGTGACAAAGTAACCCTATTTACAACTCTTCATTTCCTGGTATTTTATTTGATGTCTTTGTATTTCCAGTTTCTCCATTCATGTCTTTGTTTGGTTCTCTTTCATTTTCAGATAGGTAAAACATCTTGTCTGCTGTTCTGAATAAAACAAACCTACAATAGCTTTTTATTTATTATTTAAAATAAACAATTTTTTTTTCTTGGAGAAATTTTGAGACAGAATACCTTTTTGGTTTTTTACATTATCACGCTAAATATACCAGGTTAAATTCCTCTCCCAAAGAGATGAAAATAGTTCTCTCCCATTAACTTCAGCAGATGTTCTGCCAGAGATTCAGAGGGGCAGAATTTTTTATATTGAGTATAGATGTACAGCATGGAGCCCGAGTTGCTTAAGTCTGTCCAATATTAGTAATGAAATGCCTCTTGTGACAGTTATTTTAAATATATTTCAGCTTCTGTTTGTTTGGGGGTTGTTTTTTTGTTTGCTTGTTTGTTTGTCCTTTGAGGTGCATCCAATTACTTACTTGTTATTTGGGGGTTTTATTCTACATTATCCTGGGGTTTTTTTCGAAAGTATCCAAAATGGGGCAACAGAGGATCATGTATTCAGAGGTTCCCATCTTAAGCATAATCCCTATTATAAGGTTAAAACATTAAATATATAGCACTGAGCCTGTTTTGATGCTTGTAATAGCTTTCTTTTATTTTTTACTTGTTTAGAGAAAAAACTAAAATCAGTGCAGGCAGTATGGAGATATAATGAAGTATTTGATATACTGTTGCTCCATTCAATGTTTAATGTGTGCTTGGCCAGCCATGAGAAAAGATGGTTATCTTGCAATGATTTTGGTGAGGTTTTAAAACAGAGTCATATTGTTGGAGTATTGAAGATCTTCCTTAACCAGACATATTTCCACTGTAGGCAGACACTGTTTAAAGGGAAAATTAATTTTTTTCCCCACCAATTTCAAAGATAATTATCCTGCACACATTAAAGAAAGATGAAGTGTTTTAAGGAACTGTAATTCTAATTGGTAAATGTCACCAGCTGTTGCAGTTACTCTTACTAGTGTATATTCTTTTAATGATTACACTCCTGTGCCACAAGCTACATGAAAATATATTCACTAGGTGTGAAATTCCCATATGTCACAGCTTCAAGACTAGGTAAACATCTCAAAGATAAGGGGAGAGTTAGCACTGATGGGAAACATTATTTTCGTAGCTTTGGAGGTCTGCAAGATGAACATTTTTTTTATTGAACTTAGTAAAAGAAAAAATCGCATGAATTGGAGAACCATTAGGTTTTAGTGTTCAGTGGAAGATTCATTTATACATTTGAATATGTATCTCCAAGAACTATAATCAGCCTTTCATTTATTAGATTATCTTCTTCGCCCACCCCTGGAGATTTCAGAATATTATTCCTTTATCCCTCCAAGTTAAAACTAGTCAAATTCCTATAAACTGCCTATCAGGTTTTAAAAAGTATGTAAGGTTTCAATGCTGGTTAAATTTTTTTTGTACCATCACCAGTGAATGTACTAAGGTAAGCTATGGAGCTTTCTGTTTTAAGTCTCCTTCGCTTTGTGATTTAGTTTAACATAAAAACATTTCTCTCACATTTTAATAAAGGCATATTTTTATGAAGGAAATATAATGATTTCTGTAAACCAAGTTTTCCCACAGAAAACTGTCTTATTATTGTAATCTTACATTTTTATTTCTACACTTAGAACCAAGGTGTGTAACTGAGATATAAATGTAAATGGCCCTGCTTTCCTCTTAAAAGTTTCATGTATGCATGTATGTATGTGATAAGTTCTTAAGACGACCTTTCGTTGCCTCTGGAGTGTGCAGGAGGCATTTCAGTTTTTCAGTGAGTTTTGAAGATGCTAGAAGCATTAAAACAGGCCACCATTCCACATTTTAAGAAACAAAACTGCAGTTGATGTACATGTATAAATGAAAATAAAATCTTATTTTAGATTGTATTCCTATTCATTGTCTGTGGTTCATTCAGGGAAAAAGAGATGAAGCTCATGATCCAGGAGTTTTCCCTTACTGCAGTTTTGAGGGGAGAATGCTCTCATCCTATTACTGTAATGGCTGTTTCTGAACAGGTATTAGTTCAGGCATATTGTACCTTTCCTTCCGTCTTGTGCTCAGTCCTTTACATATACATTATAATATATTACACAAAAGATAATAAGGAATAAGAAAAAATTGGAGTTATGAACTTGCAGGCTAGGAGGGAAGCCTTTATACAATATTATGTGCAAATATTTTAACTATATGAGCATATTTATGCATACAGGCCTTTAAAATATACTATTTTACAGCTTTGTATGTGTGCTGTTTTCAGACAATAACAGCTTCTGAGAAACAGAGATGTCTTATGCCTGGGAATTCAGGGACTGGCGGTAGCTGCTTTCATCCTCCTTCCATAGAGCTGTTTGTTACTTATTTTGTACAGGGTCAATCTTAGCCAAACCCAAATCCTTTCTAAATAGCTTTGTGGTAAGGCTTACTGTAAAGTAGCATAAAACTTGACCTTCTCTTGCATGCCGTGAACTTTAAAAACTATTATTTGGGAGTAAGTGATACTTTTACAAACTTGTTCACACAGAAGGCATTTACAGAAGACTTGACAAAGTTTTTGTTCATTCATAGTTCCTGTTAGAGAGAAGTGAGCTACTGACCAGCTCTGTATACCTTCCCAGGAAACAGGATGCTGCAGGCTGTTAGGGGCTTTGATGTGGAACATTGTGTGGCTGCAGAGGTCCAGAGCCTCATCTGATGAGGAGAGAGCATTTGAGCCACCACTCTGGCTGGCCTGACATAGTATCACATACACGACATATCCTAGCCTGTCCCATGTTTGGGAGCAAGCTGTGAAAATTATGCCTCCTCTGCTATGCAGACAGACCAGAGATCAGTGCAAGAAGGGAAACATTTCAGCTCTTGCTCCTTCCCTAGGAGCAATTGGTCTGATTGAGCCAGTGCAACAGTTTCAGAAAAATAGGGGTACAGGTCTCTCATAACAGCCTTTTTATACCATTGGTCTCAGGGAAATACTTGAACTTCGTTTGAAGCAGAATTAGTAGAAGCTAGCCTCAAACACAAAACTCAGTACATTGGAAGCAAATCACAACAAATCTGAGGCAATGAAAAAGGAACTGAATGCTTTTTTAAGCATTTTCTGTACGTGATAGCAGGATCTGGACCTTGAGGCCGGAGTAGCTATGAGAATCTCACTAACAAAAATGGGGAAAATGTCTGTTCGCCTAGATGTTACCAGAGCCAAGACTTCATGCCATTACATATGGCAATGTGGATTTGTGACTCAAATCACCCATAAATTATAACAATGAGACCTTCACTGTTAGTGAACCCTCCTGAATTTTGTAACTAACCCAGATTCAGACTTCGTAAATAGAGTTTATGCATATGTGAACATTCTAACATAATCTCAGTTTTCATTATGTTTACATATTTCTTATTATTCTCAGTTGTTGAGTGGTCTATTTCTTTCCCTTCCCACTACTTTCTCCCCTTACTTTTTGTCTCCACAGAAACCAGGGATGGATCTAGCAGACACCTACATTATGTTTGTTCGACAAAACCAGGATGTACTTCGAGAAAAGGTCAATGAGGAAATGTACATAGAGAAGCTATTTGATGTAAGTAACTACCCTTGCAAAGCTTGCTGGTATCACTACTACATAAGAAGGGATAAGCTGCATTTTGATGACATTCAACAAACCCTTCAGATGTTCTTCCATGTTGATTTTTTTTTCTTTTGCTTTTCATTTATCATCTTCAGCTGTCAAGGGTGGCCTTTCTTTAAACATTTTCTACATAAAACTTCTAAGTGCTAGAAGGCATAAATAAAGTTGGTAGAAGATTATTATTTGAAATAGTCATTTTTCCACTGTGAGTAGTCCAATTTTATTCATCTTTTGATTTTACATTTGTGGACTCCATTGCAGACCTAATTTCCCCATAAAAAGAACTTGTACTGCCTGCTTATATACAGGAAGAGGTCAGTTATGCCAGGTACACCTATGAGTTTGACTGGTATTTTCATGGAATGACTTTTAGAATTTTGTTTTATGGGTTTTTAGTTTAAGACTTAGAATTTCTTAAAGTTTTATCTAAATTATCAAGCTTGTTTCCAAAATTCTAATCTCACTTTTTGCGTCCTCAACCTCGAGGCTCACACATTGCTAGCCAGCCTGGATCTTCGCAATAATTTCCCTCAGCTTCAATACTGGCTTCTGCAGCCACTCATTCCTTTGCCTTGCTTCCTTCTCTTTTTGATAGAAATGATCACCTACTCCACCAAAATTTTCTTCAGACAAGGTTCTCCTGTAATGCCACTAGAAACACTCTTGGGCATATTTCTGCTCATTCAAGTTCTGACCACTAATTTGTGTCTAGTATGTCCCTTTCTGATTTATGTTAAGGAAAAGCTCTATGCAGCTGAAATTGTACTTTCTGTATAAATTCAAATCACTACATGTGTAAAATATGTCTAAAAGAAAAGTTATTTTATTATAAGCTTGGATCAGTTTACGTGGTACTGATCTCAGTCACTTATAATTATGTAGAAATTTGAACAGGGAAAGAAGTCATCTCTGGCACTGTGCAATGCAATTTCTTGAAAAACAAATTCTGGAACGTAATGCAGACTTTGAAATGTATTTATTTGTGTGTCATCTCCTAAGTATTTTAGAAAGCTTTGCTGGCAGTTTCATTTAATTATGCAAGTTACAGCAAATGTTTTCATAACAGCAATTCACAGCCTTTACTGTGACACTACAGTTGTGGCAGTCACAGAAGGTCCCATAACATAGACTCTCAGCCATCGTATGTCATGTCAGTGTTTGTTGTTTGTTAGGCTGGGTGGTCAAAAAAAGACTTATCTCTCAGATTTTATACTTCCAGACACTCCCAAGCAGCTTTACAAAAAAAAGTATCATCTGTTTTAATAAGCTAAGTGCTAATATGTGTGAAAAGAATGATTTTATAAAAGCTTTGATGCCCTGCAGGGGTAGAAAAATTATCATCCATCCAGCTGGCACCTTTGCAAAGTACTAAAACCATATTAGCAACTTCTGCTTCAGTTTGCTTTTGCACTGAATCTGCAAGCATATGTTTCATTTTCAAGTTCCTGTTTTTTGTTTTTCTTTGGGGTTATTTTTGCTTATGTTGTAATTTTCTGAATGTTAATAAAATTATGTGCCTAAGGCCAAGTCTAACTCTCACTGGAGAGACCACATTGACTTTGTTGTTGATGTAGTGGGATTGGACCAAGCCTTAAGCTATGTCCATAGGAGTAAACTAGCCAGGGCCTGGGCACAGCCTGAGAACTAGCAAGTGATCATTTATACCATTACGTCATCAGCATGGTTCCTGGTGTGATTTTGGGTTAGGCCAGCTAGCACTAAACCAAGGATAGGGCCTCAATACAATTGGGTTACCATGGATCAAGGACCTCTTCCAAATTTCATTTCAGCAATCAAGCTATTCAGCACAAGAAGATATTTCTGTATAGATGCAAGTCATGACATAGTGCTTGCCTTTGAAACACAAAACCATTCCTGTCGCCTTTTACTCAGTAATACTCATTGTGTGCCGTCAAGGCCAATGCTTGTAGCTGTAAGAAGAGAAAAAAGATGTACATGATAAGTATTTCATGTATCAGGTATATATTTGTATCTTTATTTTTCTTTATATATGGTGCTATCACATTTCTACATCACATCACACTAGGAGGTATAAGCAATTGGACAGATTCAGATGAATGCAAATATGTAAGCTCACAGTGTCCAGGAATTTAAAGTGAAAGATAACTCAATTTTCCTGAGATTAATTCAGTTTTAAAACAGTATGATTGAGCAAGATTTTGCCCATGATTTTTGGAAGGGTTTTTTAAGTGAGTGATAAAACAAAACCTAGGTACTGTTTATAAATTCAATTATATCAAGTTATATTTCAATATAATAAAATGCATTCACATTTTTATGTAAATATCCTTCAAGTCACTCGGCTACAGTTGCAGATCACAGTTGATTTCCCCTTAGAAACATGTTGTATTTGTATCAGATAAGAAATCAGCAGCCAAGCTGAATAGGAAAAGTGCATGTCTGTGCTTCAGACAGGGAAACACCTTATCCAGAATTAGAAAAAAAAAACCCAGACCATTCTATGTGCTAAAGATGTTAGTTATAAATATAGACAATACCAAGCCCCAGATGCTATTTCAGATCCCAAAAAAGTATAACTACAAACTATTTATGCACAGATTTCACTTACTTGATTCAGGGCTGCTATATACTAACAGCTATTACAGTGACCAAGAGAATGGAATGTCTATCATATGAAGTAATATACATAACAAAGAAGATAATTTAAATTTGGAATAGTATTGAAACAATTACAAATGTCTTCCAGTGGGTCACAGTATGTTAAGGCCAGAATCTGGAAAAATTTCTACCTACCTGAGAAGTCTGAAGCTAGAGAGAAGACAAAAAATTGTGCATTGTTTTATGGTGGTGCTTGATAAGCCTGGAAACGCACTGCCATGCTATACAAAATGTGAAAATCAGGAGAATGGAATTTAAGCTTGTGATAATGAATCCTTGCATATGAGAGAGGCTCAAGTCTGCAGGACTTTGAAAGAAGACTGGGCTGATTGTATTTTCTGTGCCGCCTTTAAACTATTTAAATCCTATGCTCCAGTACATCTGCAGATTATGCATCAAAACCCAGGTAATTATTTTTTTCCTTTCTTTCCTCTGAAAAACTTGGCTTCTGCATCCATTTCGTTCTTATGTCCTCCAGACAAGGTATAGACAGCATGCAGAACAGTATGGTTTGGTGCTCATGGTAGCACTGGTCTCTCCCAGGTCAGTGTGCCATCTTGTTTTCAAAATCAGTCACCAGATTTGGAGTCATGAAGAGTTTTTTGTTGGTCAGTTTGTCAGAACACTTAGGACTTTTTGTCTTCCGTTGCTGTCTGGGATATGGTCTTCCACAGATCTTAAAGAGCACTAGGAAGGTTTTTTGTAATGCATCAGACATGTGAATGATCTGCAATAATTCTTGAAGGCTTAATTTAATGAATGATTCATGTGATTCCTTCCATTCCCATATGTCACTGAGGTAAACTAAGACAGTGAAGTTACACCAGGTCAAGTTTCTCTCATAAGCTCAAATAAAGCAAACTTTTCCACCATTAATGCTTCAGAGATTCAGGTTGATTCGGTGTATAACAACTAAATCATAAAGACAGGCACTACAGTGTTTGCTGATTAAAAGTATCACCCATGGAAACTTTTTAAAGTTTAATCATTTAAACCAAGAACTCAATTTTTTTAAATAATGCTTAGTAAAATGTTTTAGAAACAAAGTTATACTTTGAGCCACTGTTTGAAAAATGCTTTCAGAAAAGGCTGTAAAAATAGCAGTTGGTGAATGGGAAAAATGAAGTATTGAGAGTAGCGTTACACAAATACAGAACAGATCTACATCATTACTAATTATTGTTAAGGTTCCTCTTATTTGTAAAGGTAATCTGCTCAATGGACTATGTAAAAACATTTGTGCAGCCTGTCAAAGAACAGTACTGTGTATCTGATCACAGAATTAACAAATGTAAAAATCATCCAACTATGAAATTTCCATAGGGTCTGGTTCTGCACTATCAAAATCAATGGGAGTTTTACCATTAATCTTAATAAATGCAGTGCTGTGTCCATGACATGCCAACTTATCATTACTGATTAGTCTTAGATGCGTGTTTTTACCTGAATTTTTAAGATGCAACTGATAAGCTTTGAACTCCTGAGCATTTTAAATTACATTAGACTTATAGATTAAAAACAGTTTCCTTTAAAACAAAACTGGATTTTGTTAACAAACCAGCTTAAAAAAGATAATTAATTTTGCATAAAGCACTGTTTAAAACATCAAAGCAATACTTACTTTCTGTAGTAATGTATATTTCCTAAGTGCCACTTTGTGTAGATTCTCACTTTCTTGTACCTGTTAATTGCACTTGAAGTGTGGATATTGTCTGAACAGAGAAAAAAATGGTTTCAAACATTTTTCCTTCAAAACTCTTCTTGGTTTATTTGCCATTAAGTACATTATCTTATAGTTTGTATTTGTGTTGGGTCTCTTGTGAAAAACTTATAAACAGTTGTATGATTCCAGTTTTATTAAGACTATATATGCAATGAAATTTTTATGCAATATTTGATTGCTACTTTGAGAAATGAAGAATGGTTTGAGAGAACAGTTTTAAAACATCAGTGTTTAGCCACTGATACAACTTAAAGGTTTTCCAAGTTTTTTAGGCTTTAATTTCTGGGAAACCTCTACACAAGTGTACCATAAACATGTGATATTGTCAGAGTGCGCATCCTGGAAAGGTTGGCATTGGCAGACAGGTCTCTTTGTTATTTTGTATAAGATGGCACCTGTTAGCAGATGTTGACTTTGGCCCTGATCACCCATCTTTTCTGGGTGTTAAACCAGTGTGGTGTGACTGAGTAGTCCTGTTGACTTCACAGGGACTGCTCATATCTGACAACATCTTCGGGGTTCTGGCCTCATGCAGGGTAACAATTTCAACAAGCAGTGTAAGAAATGTTAACGGCAGGGAACTCGTACAACTTTCTCTGAAGTGCAGAAAGACAGAACATCTTTGCTTAAACACTCCAGATGTAGCTACTTTTGTATTTCAAAAGTTCAGATATAATGTGATGCTTTTTTTCTGCTGAAAAATGCTTGGGTTTTGTCTGGAATGTTAATTAAATGCTAGTAGTGTTCCCATATCACAACCATTATTTTCCATTATGTGGCAAGGATGGACAATTTAAGTTCAATGATGTACTTGAGGTTATTTGAGGTAGTAATTGTTCTCCAAAGATTACTATCAGCTACTTCATTCTGTGCTTAAATGGAGATAGAAAGTATCCATCTGATTCATTTCTGTTTGCCATCATATCTGCAAGTACATTTTTAGCAAATGCTTTATTCAGTTGCATCATTTCTATGACTTTTCTGACCTTTTACAAAATACATGTTAAAAATGTGCAAATGCTTCTGCTTGGCAAGTGAGTTAATGTTCAGCTGGTGTTACACAGCTAAAAAGAACACTTACTTAGATGAGTTTTCTGTAGTACCAACTCCTTGTGCTGTCCATGTCTACCTCAAAGGCACCATTACTGTAGTATTTAGTATTCAACAATGTTTTTCTAGAAAACTTCAATTTTGATTTTTTTTCCCTTATTCTCAAATTGCTTCCTGTCACATTATTTTTAATAAGTAATCTTCACTTTCATTGTTACGTAATTATTTGCAAGTGTGTGATTTGACAAAAGGTCTACTTGGTTAAAGGCCACATTTGAATCAAAAGCTGTGTTTGTATTAACCTCTGAGAAACATGAGAGGACCGTGCCTAATTACTTAAAAAGAGACTCAACAAAAATGGATTGTAGCTTGTTGATCTTCTTATTTCTTTGATAACTCAGAATAATCTTCAAGAAATATGTGGCCTTCTTTCTCAGATTCTTGAAATTTGATCACAGCGCAAAATTGTCCTTTGGCGCAAACCCAGAAATACACACATCTTTTTATGATGCACCTGGACATATGTGGCAGGTCTGGTAGAATCAGCTAATTAACAACACAGGCTTAAACAGGCACCTCATCTGGCAGTGTAGTTAGTTGCCTGATGGTGCTCAGCAGGATTTGGTAGTGCTTTTTATTTTTCTATCCTAATGGTCTGCTGCCCACCTAATTTTGCCTTATTGTCAGCCACTACTTACCACAGCTTGAGGCCCTCCCAGGAGGCTAAATTATTATCAAAGGATTAGGGAGATGTAGCCTTGCAGCTCTGACATTTCTGATTACTTGTCTATGCCAGAACACTAATTAGCTGTGACTAATTAAGAAAAATGTTCCTGCCATAGAAAACCATTTAAAAGAACTGAGAAGTAGAAAAGCAATTGAAAAGCTGAGCAGTGCTCAGATTTGCCGATGCTCTTTAGATTTTCACCAAAGTCTTCACTCACCTTTAATTATGCCTAATATTTTATAGGGAAAATAGAAAGCTCTTGATATGAGAACCACTCTGCAGTTTTCTCTTGATCTAAAGACATTCTTGTAATTTTAAAACAGTTTGTCATGTCTTTTTGGGTAAAAGAAAGAACTTTAGAGAAAACTGTAGGCAGTATTACCAAATGTAGACTGAAAAAAAGTACACATTTGGTAATATAATAATTAAAAAATATAACATGCCCAAATATACAAATCTTCTGCAAGATGGAAGGAACATCTTGCAGATTTATTGTTCAAAGTCTTTTCAAAGTTCACTGGATTATTCTTGATGTTTTCAAGTAGACTCATCTCATTTTTGGAAATGTAAATCTCTATAAAAAAATAACAGTTCATTTGAAAACTGTAAAATGTAACCTCCATCTGATTTCATACAGTACATAAGTTTGCTTTGATTTTTTTTTTTCTGCCCTGGAATATGCTGAGAAAAGGAGTGCACACTCTTGGAGGGTGCTGATTATGCTGCTGTGAATCCAGCAAAGCTCAGTACTGTTGAAATCAATAGGACCACAACACACTTAAAGCAAAGCATGTGCTTCAGAGTTAGCTGCTTCAGAATCAGAATATTCAGCACTTTGTAAGCTGTTTTACACTGTAGCTGTGAGTGTTTTCTCTAGAGGAAACCATAAAACAATGGCTAGTTTCTTCTATGTTTTTGATATGATACATTTCCCCATTCTTCATTTTTTATGCCATTTTTGATTTGTGAATTTCCATCTTATTAGCTACCAAACAGCCCAAAAAGATATAAAAAGGGTTTTCTCAGGACATTATGTATCCCATCGTCCAGTCTTCATTTAGTATTCATGGAATGGATGTCTGACACCTTTTTGACACTAATTCAGTCATATTATTTAAACCTGCCCAGTGGGAGAGTAAGAAACTACTAAAGACATATTCTGATATCTTACTAAAAGAACTTTTTGAGTCTAAAAGAGAAATAGAGAATTATTTTTCAGGGCACTAAATCTCATGTCCTGATACTCAGAATCTGCTTATGCTCTCCTATTCCCTAATTTCCTTGACTTCTGTGAGAAGCTCACTTTTTTTTTCCGGGGGAGGGGAGAAGAGGAGGAATGTACAAATTGCTATAAAAAGGCAATTTAAAATGTGCATCATGAGTCAAAAGAGGAAAAAATGGGGAAAAAAAAAATAAATCCCAAACTCAAGATTTTAAAGCCCATCTGATTTTTTTTCTGAGGGAACTTCAATAGTCAGGTTGGAACTACCAGGGGGTTTTGCTTGTTTGTTTGGGGAGGGGCTGTAACACTGGGAGCTTCCAGTACAGTTTCCCCATGGATCTTTCTGGTCTATACTGTTCATTCATTTATTTAATTTAGTTAAATGCATCTATCCATCACTCAGAGTATCCATTCACTAAAAACAATAACAATTCTATCAAATAAAAGAGAACTCCTTCCAACATCCAGGCACAATTTAGTCCTTTAACCTTTTTATCCTGCTAGGCACAAAGTAGCAACATCTCATTCCAGGCGCTGTGGGTTTTTTGGTTTGGTTTTTTTTCTTATCTAGATGGCTTGAAATGTGTCTAGCAGCTTAATGGAATCAATTGAGCATGGGCAACTATAAAAATATAAAATAGCACTGAAACTTTATATGTCTGTCAGTAAGTGTTAACTGTGGCTGCAGCTTTCACATTCTACACAGTCAAGAGAAATCAATAAGGATTGTACCATTTATATTGTCTTACCTAATGTTTGTTCACCAAGAAATGCCAGGCACAAGCACCATCTAGGGAATATTGATTTCTTGATGTACTGTAATTCACACACGTATAAACAGCAAGAGAACCTTGTGGCTTCTCAAACCTTACTTGCGGGTTTGATATTTATACTTGTATTTCTTTGGGTCAAGCTTAGTTTAAAAAGGAAAATCAAGCAAAACTTACGTGCTCATAGATAGACACAAAACTGCATTGTTGATCATATTACAAGAAAAATAGTGCCAGGAAGCATAATAAACTAGTTTTAGTGTAATAAGTCTGAAGTAACAGAAAGAGGTCACCATGTTGTAAATCAAAACAGTAGCAGGTGAGGATGATGCAGAGTGCTCTGGCAAAGTTAGTGATTCATCAGTGGAAAGAGCTCCTTAACCTGTTTGATCCCAGGGAACTGAAGCTTTAGTGCTGATTTAAATGTGCAAAAGTGTTCACCTATATAGAGATGATTTCCTTTAAATAATTTCAAGTGTTTCATGGTATATTTTCTTAATTTACACTACATTGATAATCCTTTATATTATACTGTACTGAAAGTGTTTACAATGTGCAAGAAAAACAGTACAAATGATGCATAGAAAACTCGGCTCCAAAAAAAAGCAATGCAGCTGTAAAATATGCATAGCTGAAAGAGTGCTCATTGGCGATAGGGTCAGAGATGGAAAGAGCAAACCAGGCACCTGCCCAATCCAAGGACGCTTTCTCCAAAGAGATGAGAGGAGGAGAGAAGCAAAAGGGAGGCAGGAGGGTGGACCTCTGCTCCACATTAGCACTGCTCAGTGTGGTGCCCAGTCAATGCGGCGTAGGAGAGGAGTGGCTCCACCACTGTGCAACTCCCTATCAACCTCACAGCTGCATCCAGCCCTGTCATCCAGCCACTGCAATAACAGACAGAGTAAACAGATGATGAGTCGAGATTGCTGAGGTGGAAAGAAATGAGCCTGTAAAAATTCACCCAGAGAAACCCAGGATGTTTTAAATGCTCTAATTAAAATATGTACTTGACCTCATTCCACATGGAGCAGGGAGTCTAAATAGAAAACTCTCAGGCAAAATTACTAACGTGAGTGTAAAAGCTGCAACACAGACTTTGGCCCAACTTCAGTCCACCTCACTTTTGGTGGTCCTGGATGACTAGGCAAAGGCAGAGCTAGGTGTCTCAGCCACATACCTTACAGAGTGAACCCGAACCTTTAATCCTACTAACATTACACATGCACTTAGGAAGACTGTTCAGCATTTGTGGAGCTAAGCACAGGAGTTTTAAAACTAGAGCGTGTTAGCATGAAGCAAGTGTTACAGCAAGTAACAACTTGGTCATTTTGCATTATGTTCATTTGTTTATTTTGACAGTCCAAGCTGGCTTTCATTTTCAAGCTCACTCAAGGGATGTTCCCCATTCTGTGCCTTGGAGGATGTTTGCCAATATAACCAAATTGCAACACAACACCCAGTGTAGCAAGACTGACAGTGTTTGCTCCAGAGACTTTTAGCACCAGAATAACCTACTGAAATGCTGTTCACAGATGCACTGCGTATCCAGAGTGGAGTAGGAAAACTGTTAGTTTGTACTGTTTGTACTGTTAGTCTCTCACAGTCAAGGGCATTATGTTAGTACCCAGTGTTTAAAATCAGAACAGCAACGTTACATATGTGCAGATACCGAAGGAAGTTATGCATGTCTGATTTTGCAGAATTCCAGGTTCCCAGTGCATCTACCATATGTGAAGAAGCCAGAAAAATATGAAGGTCACAAACATTATAAAATAGCATAAATATTGTAAATTGCTGTTTAGCAAACAATATACAATACAGGGAGAGATGAATACTGTATATTTTGTGTTGAAAGTGTATATTTATGTTTAAATTGGCAGCAGTTCCATAGCAACTAGCTGGCTTCTGATTATAAGCCTAAAATATGAAAAAATTACTTTCCTCCTAAAAGGTAAGCTTTTCATATGTTACATGTAATTTGCTCTTTCAGATATCCTTCTTGCTTAGGAGTTCCAAAGATGCTTAATATGCTTTGAAATAAGCCTGTTTCTCTCTTTTCTTCTCATTGCTGATTTCTGAAAATCAGCCTGCCTAAGTTTGCTTCCTTGTATCACCAAAATATCCCATCCAACAACTATTCACTTGTTTGTCATCATCAGTCGTGCTAAACCAGGTCTATCTGTCACGGTTTGGGTTCCTCTTTCTCTTGAGCTCCTCTCCTGTTTGATTTGGGAATGACAATCCTTCATTCAAATAAGAAGGGAAGAGACTGACTAGAGACTAAAGTGTTTGTTTCAATTAGTCATTCTTCAGAAAAACAGGATGTTTTTTGAGCTCCCTGAGATGTTCATTGGAGTAATGGCATGAAAAACGGCTGAAGGAAACCAAAGAAAGAGTCCTGCTGGAAGGAAAAAACTTTCCTAGGCCAAGCAAGGCTGCAAGAGGCAAGTTAATACATCAGCTGCAATCACACACACACCCCAAAAAAATTAGGTAGGAAGAAAAAAAAATAATAAATAAGTAAATAAATGGCTCCTACCCAAACAGTTTATAATTTGAAATGACCAAGCTAAAGAAATCTTGGTCCTGATACCTTTATCAGAAGAAGTATGAGTGTTAAAGCAGGTGGTAGTATGTGAGGTTTTTCTCACTTCTCCTTTCCTGTTACATGTAATTACAAAATTACAAATTTAGGCTGTGAACATTTTTGCACATTTCCAAGCCAAAGTTCAAAATTTGGCTTAGCATTTCAGGCCTAGAGGAGGAAGCAAAACATGGAAGCTGAATAAAAGCCTGAAATGTTTCCAGGAAGATGCCTTGATAAGCGATCCTGAACATTGGGAGTGTAAGACACTGGTGGGGTGGAAGAGGTGTGTGTTAGGAGCTCTACACAGTAGAAGCACATGCAGAAACATGGGGCTTAGGAGTGTTACAGCAGATACAGCAACAGGGGGGCTTTTGGACATGTCTTTGAATGTGACTGGAGGAAGGAACTGCAGTGGAATGAGGAGTGGAAATAAATAGAGTTTTTTCATATGACACTTCATGTTGATTTAATCATTTGCAGTTTCCAGATCAAAAGCTTTTAAACATCTTTTTTTTGGTGTAGAGAAGAGGCTTCATTTGTTTGTACTGCCTGCTAAACACGGTTGCAATAAGGCTAACTCCTTGGATTTTCCACTCATGCTTAGTTTAATCTTCATTTCTTTCACTTTTTCTGAAATAAAAATTTCTAAGGGAAAAAAAAGAAAGTAAAAAGGAATAGAAAAGCAATAAATGTATTGACATCATGGTGACTCCTAAAACTACTAGTATTCTCCTTGAACTTTCTGAATATTTAAGAAAATGCAAAAGAAAGACTCCTCCCCCCTCCCCAGCCTTCTAGGTCTGATGTCTGAATATTAAAAGATGTATACTATTATTGAACGAAAGCTACATTACATTAAAATAACCCTTCAGTTTCGATATTTGTACTGATTGTATTTTATACATTTTAAATAACAATTAAAGTCATGTGTCCTGACACAGCAAATATGCAGGAAGTGAACGTGTAGGTGAAGTAGTGCTCAATCAGTGCCCATAAAAATGAAGATACAATTCTAACTCTCAGAACAGTCATAATGTCAGCTGTTTCCACTGTATTCATTTTGCTATGAAATTTATGCCACATATTTTTTTTCCTCCAGTCATAGCAGTGCTTTGAATCAATAGCAAAGAATTTTTTCATGTTTCAGGGAGAGAAATAATGCAAACTTCTCAGCTGTCCTAAACAGAAAGATTGCTATCTATCTTGCCAAAAACTGAACAGCCAGAAGCATTAAGGTAGCTGCAAGAGTAGCTACAAGTGTACTTGAAAATTTTATTGTATGTGGAGATGGCACAAGTTCTATTTCTACAGTCAGAGGCCAGCTAACTGACCATTTCTGCCAACTGTATCTTACTCGCTCTCCTATAGAAGCACATCTCAATACCATAAAATTCTCTTTTGATTCAGAAAAATAATGTTCACACATACAAAAAAAAAAAAATAATTGTCTTTGCATGGACTTTCCATGAGGGCAAAATTCTGTATTTTGGTGAGACACTTTTTTCAGGGATGGCACTGTGAACTTGGGTGCTCAGAGTCAAACCTAGCTCAACATTTTATGTTGTGGCACTGTGAGGCTATGTATAATGAGAAAACACATCCTTGTGGGGTTGGATAATATGTTGCAGAAGGGCAGTGGCTGTCACTGTGAAGCCACGTGGGACTGATTGATAGTGGGATGGAAAAGATGTTGCATGATTGCTTTTTCTTCTCTCAGGTTTCCCTTCCTTTCCCTTTCCTTCCTTTTGCTGGTCACTCACACAGTTATTCTCATTGGAAATGTGACTGGAGTTGTCTCACACACTGGTGCACGTCTATGACCAGTGCAATCTAGAAAAGAAAAGTCACTGAGGAGATAGTTTATTCCTCTCAGGGGAGTGAAAATACATGAGAGAGTGGTGGGAGGGCAATATGTCACTAGTCAACAAGTTCAGTTCTCCCTCCATTAGAATAAATTGATATTTTTAACCATAAATTCATAAATTGCCCATGTCAGGAATCATAACTGATGGGCCAAGAGCAGAATACAAATAAAATTTCCACATGTTGATACGTTAAATTTTCTGTTTATGTCTGCTTACAGTTGCCTTCAAAGATTTCTCAGGTTTAATCAAAACGCTACCTAAACCTGAGAGGAAAACATAAACTTCTTATGCAAATTTTTTGCTTTTAATTTGCAAATAAATATTTTTTATTTCTAAAAAAATTATGAAGATATCTTGAATGTTAATTGCTTCTGCTGACTTGATTTCTTGTGTTGGTGTTCCTATGTGTACATAACCTTCTGATGTGCCATGGTGGCCCACAGGTTGAGAAATCCTTCCCCAGGTTTGTTTGGGTTTTTTTAAAAGTGACCAAGGCTTTCCAGCCTTCAGAAGAGGTTATGAACTCATCACTGTTCAGGTAAAAATCCTCCTTTAATTGGGTGATGTCTATACCTGAACTTCAAAATACAGCTATAACTTGTAAACCTCAGAGTGATTTCAAAGATGCTACAAATAACACTTGTTTCCCTCATTATCAACCACATTCAACAAAGCAAGTCAGCAGGATTATTCACATTTTACAAAGAGGGAAATAAATTATAAAACTTAAATCAGGAAATTTTTTTCTAACTTTTGCATTTTTAAGGAATAACTTATTTATTCTTTCATCATTTAGCATGCTTTTTAAATGGTCTCAAACTTCCTTGGCACACTAATAGTGCCTGCTATCAAAATCTTGAAACAATAATAAAAACTAGGCATTTTAGCTCTTAATATTTAACATGCTTGTAGCATTTCTTATGCATTTTAGCTTATGCTGCCTTTGATGCACAATCTCCTCAGTGAGAAGAATACTTTTTGTTATTGTTCCTGGTAGGAAAAGTAGGGCTGGAGGAAGCAAAAACTTCCCATTGTTGTCTGAGCGACTCAATTCCTAATCAATAATGCAATAAAGGCTTCTGTAGGCAGATAAAACACGGTTCATAGAAAAGGTGCCATATCCAGCAGAAAAAGCATTTTGACAGTGCCCATTTATCAAGAGCAGGCAAGATATAGAAACTCGACGGGGTCTTGTGTTTCAGGCGTTAAAGATACCAGCCCTAGAAGGACTAAAGCATTGTGTATTAGTATGTATTGAGCCTCCTTCCAGGTGGCAAACAGCTGCACCTTTTTGTAAAACTTCTAAAATAAATCTGAAGTGCTTGCTTTCAGCCAAAGAGTGTTATATTTAATTGAACCGTTCTGCAAATGTTATAGCTCAGGCACCCAGAAAGATGGTGAATATTTAATATATTTGTTTTGTATTTCCACCAGTCAACAGAATAATGAAATTCCTTAACTACTTCTCTTTAACTTGCCTGAAGAAAGCACGGTATGTTGCTAAATCGCTTTTCACTGGCCCTGCCGAGAAACAACTTTAATCCTTGTTAGAAAATTGCAGAGTCTGGACCTGACAAAGAGCTCATGCCTGGCGCATTGTGAGCGCTGGGAGCGGGGCGAGGGGAGCCCTTTATAGCTGCGTGCCTCCAGCCCGCCTTAGCTGGACTATTTAGGCGAGGAGGTTTGTCAATTCCTCCCGACAATGGAGAGAGTTTTTCAGTGCCTGTAGCCGCGCTGAGCCCCGTTGGGGATCAATGCTGGCCATTCAAGCTGCACCTTCTTTCATTGCTTTGGTTTGTTAATTTAAGACTAAAGGTCCACTGAGGGGGTTTAGGGTGTTTAAGAAAGCTGATGAACTGTTTAAGAAAGCTGATGAACTGAGAGCGTTTATAGCCCTGGTGTGGCAACTATGGGCACTGAGGGAGCCGTGTCCTTGTTGACCCTCTTGTTATTAAAAATGCACAAGTGCTGCGCTTCTCAATATTTCAACACTCTTTCATTGTCAATACCACCTTCTGAGCCCTTCAGCTGGTTGCTTGCTCTAAAGATCTTCTTAGATTGGGTTTGAAAACTTCACCTTAAACACTAGATTAGACTGATGTTCTGTTTTCCGTGCTCCTGTTGATTTGTTGAACCTTCCCAGGGCTGGAAAGCAAGTAGCAGCTTGATGGGGAGATGGGCTGCTAATATGATTTACCAGTCTACAGTCATGCACAATAAGTGTGAATAAATACAGGGGTCTCACAGAGTCAACCCTAGCCTTTCCTTTTTTCTTATTTTTTACTTTAAAAGAGGTATCTCAGGAAAATGAAGTGAGTAATGCATGCCCTTACAGGAGTCAGATGAGCTATGAATAAGAAGGAGGAGGGAAAGGGAGGCAAACGTATTTTTGTTAAAGTGGTTGGCTGCTGTTATGTGCTGATGTGAAAAGGATATATAATAAACATTTACTCCTTTATTCTTGGATAGGCGATAGCAAAAAATACGGCACTAATACCATATAACTGACATCTGCAAGAGTCACGTTGTCCTTTCAGTGCTATTGTTACTAGCGGGAAAATTACTTTTTCTTAAAACTAGTTACAAGGATTTTTTTTATTATTACTATTACTTAAAATCTATGTAATCTCACAACCATTATCTAATTGATGAAGTTTTTGAGTTTGCTATAGATTCCCGTAAGTCAAAGTAGATGTAACCCTGCCTCTGTAATATGCTCATGGTTGTCAAAATGTGTGGCCTTGGATTCCACCTCTGAGAGGCATTTGCAGTGCTGTGCACTTCAGCAAGCTCCAAAACAAGCAATAGGGAAATACTTACTTTTCTTTTTATGAAGTCCAGCAGGTTTATGTTCGTGAAGCTTCAGCCTATACTTAAATGCTCAAAAAACTGGTGGGCAGAAGGCAGGAATCCTATCCACAAGTACCTCCTATAGGAGGACTCTAAAAATATACTGGATGTGATTTTTATTAAAATAATCTGACAATCCAAAATAAGAATACATCTTTTTTCTAAAAC
Source organism: Psittacula echo (assembly GCF_963264785.1). Lineage (NCBI taxonomy): Eukaryota > Metazoa > Chordata > Aves > Psittaciformes > Psittacidae > Psittacula > Psittacula echo. The sequence goes on from NC_137735.1 coordinate 146,897,472, forward strand.
AGCAGTTGTATGCTTTCTGTATAAGGTATGTTGACAGAGAAGCAAGTGCCATAGTATAATTTCACAGTTACCAAATCAAACATTTCAACTGAAAGTTTAACGTATCAGAACTAGTCAGGAAAACATATTGTTTTCATTCACAGATTTGAGTAGGAAAAGTAATTCCCTCCAATTTCTTAGCTTTGTATCCAGTGAGTGTAAGCATATCACAGATATGTATGAAGAGTCTCAATTTTTACTGCACTAATTAAGTTATCTGACTAGGCTTTAAAATACATGTTTTGCCAGAAAATTGGGGCTGGGACAATTCTTAGTGATCTGGCACCATTCAGTGGTGTTACATGGGGAAACCTGTCACAGGATTCTCAATCCTGTCTGTAGTTTGTTTGTGTGAGCAAGTTTGAGCCCTTTCTGCTTGATACAAACCAAATACATTGTGGATGTGTTATTAGATTTTTTTTTTTTTTATATAGAAGGATATCAGTTTTGAGAAAACTCCACTACTAAAATCATTCTCTCTACCATGATTTTATTAAAAGTTTAACAACTGTAGAGTCTGAGTGATAATAGAATGATTGGGCTCATCTTATTGCAAATAACAATAGGTATTCTGGGTAGAATGCTTGGCGTATGTATTTTTATGTTTATGAGAACAGTGAAGTTCTCTGAGTGAATAAGCTCAACTGCATTTTATTTTCTAGACATCTGTATACCTACAACACCTGTCATATAGTTTACAGCTGCCACTTAGTAACAACTCTGTCACATTAAAATATTTTACAGGTACTTAGAAAGGAAATCAAAACCAGCATGCATGTTTGGGGTGAAATAATGTGAATAGTATGAGAATGTTATTCATTGATTAAAAAAACCCAGTATTTTATGGATACCAAATCAGTCCCACCTTTTGTTGCATAAATCAAACTACTTTTATTAAATGTACAGTTACCTGCATATTGCATGATGTGTTTGGTCACTTCTGTAAAACAGTATATTATTAGGGGAAATTAAGAAATGTGAAAGCAATTTATTTCCAATGATTCATAATTAAAATACATTTTAACACATTAAACAAAATAAATTAAAGCCATTATTATATGAAAATTCTTTTTCAAACTTACCTTAAAACTGGTAGTTACAATGAGATGATACTGTTTCCTGTAAGGAACGAATATATATTGCTTACATATTTTTACTGTCTGTCTTTCAAGTCTTTTCCAAAGAGCCTACATTTTGATGAAAGAATTTTATTTCTGTCTTTTGTTACATCCAGTAGCCAGTAACTTGTCTTCATTTTTTCAATATAATATTTTATTTGTTAATGTAGAGGTGGCTAATGAGATACGTTAGGTCCTTCTTTTGAATTATTTCATGATGTATACCATGCCCACATGCTGCATTTTAAAATATGCACACGGTTTCCTCTGTTTGCATATCTGTGTATTTTGTAAAGACACAGGAAATTACATTAGAAAAGAATTTAAGCCTCTCCCTGTGGGGAAAGAGACTAAAACAGAGCTGTGACACAAACTCTTTTAATCTCTCACTGCTAAAATTAATAAAAAAATCCCTTCCTTTTTACAGTTTGACTAAATGGCATCTGGTTGGTATTCTACAGGAGGGGAAGAAAAACTGCTACAACTATGTTTAGTAAAATCTCTTTTAATCCGGTTACTGTGAAAGAACTATTATAGTAGCTATTTGGATCTGAACATTCTTTTGCAGTAATGTAGACACCAGCAGCAGAGAGCTCATTCTTACCCTGTCCGTTTGTGACGCTTTGAATGAAAACATACCCATGCCTAAGACATAAAAAGGAAATAAGGTAGACTATAATTATAATTAGTAATTAACATAAAACCTTAATGTGGTTATCTTGGGAGGGGTGGAGTGGTGTTTTGATCATATGTAAATACAGCTTCCATGGATTTCTGACATTTCACTTAATAAAGAAGAAAGCAAGACAGATTCCGTATTCTCTGTTTGATGCTGTTTGCCTGTTTGGATTAGAAAATCTAAGTATTGTAAATTCTCTCCCAGGATACCCTACCTGTTTTTTCCCTTGCTGCTTTAGCTGTCAATTCTCTCATGGAATTGTGTATTTAATATCTGTTCTTCCTGACAGATAGCAAAGTGTGTAATGCTATTTTGCTTGAAAATGTTGTAACTGAAAGATAAAATGGCAGTTGCTAATTCATGTAAAGAACAGTCTAGGTCAAGTTATTTGATTTTCTACTGACCCATGCAATTCTCTGAACAGGAAATTATATCGTTGTTGACTTCAAGTGCTGATCTGTGATCATTTCAAAGTGTTTCATTACCTCTCATTACCAAATCTGTTAAATGAATACTGCAGGGTTGTTTGGTGGCATTTTGGGGTTTTTTTTATCCTTCTTTTCAGCAATGGTACAGCAACTCCATGAAAGTCATTTGCATGTGGTTGGCTGACAGATTAGACGTTCAGCTTCACATCTACCAGCTGAAGACTCTCATCAAGATAGTGAAGGTAAATAAAATGTGTTTTGGTTAGACTGCAGAGTAAGGAGAGAAAAGTGATAAAGTATTCATGTGGATAATTATAGATCACCCTAAAAATAAAAAAAAATGTGGACTAAAGTTGTGAACTTACATAGTTTTAAGTTGACATTGTTTGGTTTGGTTTTATTTTTTCCCACAATTGTAGCAAATTTCAGAAGAAAACCAAACTATTAAAACCTTTGATGTTAATTACACATAGAGTTGTAATTGTTATCCATTCTGAACTCAGTGACAATTAAGGTTGTTCCAACGCATTTTAACAGATTGCTGCTAGCCGTTTAGCAATTCTGCATGGTATTCCTAATAAATTAGTGTTTGTCATAGTACTGATTTTTTTGTTGCTGTTTTACCTTAATAATCCCGATAGTGTTCTGTCCATTTTTCCCTCTCCCCTGAAAAAAAACTGTTTTCTCTTTTATCCACATGATTACTAGTTTAATTGGAAAATGATATTCATTATATTAGATAACATCTTCTAATTTTTCATACTCTGGGATGAGTATCAATAGAAATACCAGTCCCTCCAGTCCAGTCCTCAGTCATTTACACTGGCCAATGTCAAGTGCTTCCAAGCAAAGTGTAAAATACCTTGTAATAGGCAATTATGGGTTACCTACAGTAAAATAAAGTTTCCTCCTAACTCCCTTTCAGATCTTAGTTAATACCCTTAGGTAAGAGACAGAAAGCCATTTCAGATTTTTTTCCTTTTAATTCCGTCTTGTTTAACTCTGAACATTCTTGTTATCTGCATTAATGTGGACTAAGAAGCACCTGTTGTCAGTCATGACCTTGATTTGTTCAAAATATTTTCTCATGAAGTTCATGCAAGACTGTAAAGTCAGAAGCATTTTAACTCATGGACACCAGAATTGCAACTGCAACTTTCGGGATTCACTAGCTAAAAGGGATAAAAGAGAGAGATGCAAGAAAACAGTCATAATAACAATGGCATCATGGCTTCTTGAACCATCCAAGCTTAGCTTTGATACTTTTGACCTTAACTGATCTCTCTGGGAACAGAGAACAGGATCTGGCTCTTCATCATGTGCCAAAATGGCAAAAGGAGTTTGCTGTTTGTAGCTGAACTGGATGGCTTTTGTGAAATGTTGAAAGCTCTTCTCAAGTGAAGGTAGTTATCATCACGTGGGGATGGTGAGAAAAGGTGTTACAGGATCTGAACCCTGTGCCTAGTGAGATCTAAGAATGGGCAGGCTAAATTGTACCAGTTAAATATCACCTAGGCGAGTAAAAGAGGCTCTTACAAAACTGAACTCCGGGTGAATGAACAGCTCTGTCAACCAGTCTCCCCTCTGCGCACTGAATAGCCTTGGTCAAAACAAGTAGGCTCCCAGGGGTGATGGGAACACGCTAGTTATGGCAGCAGTCTTTCTGTGCCTGTGCACCTCTTTTGCTTTGCACATAAATTTCAGATGTGTTATTCCATAGCACCTTCTGTGAACACAGAGAATTGAAGAAGATAATGTCAATCATAGAGGTTCTGATCAATGTACGGGAAGACAGAAAACCTTTCCCACTTGTGTTTTGATGTGTGAAGAAGACAGAACTGATAAAACAGGAACAGGAAAATAAGAAACAATGGCTCAAGTAAATATCACAAGGAGCTTTCATTGCTGGAGCCCAGCTGGGAAAAAGCAAGTGGGGAGGCACAGTTCCTCCAGACTCTAGAGTGAAGTTTTGTAGAGCTTTTGGAAAAACTAGGAGGCTGTGCTGCCCCTGTCATCTCCTGAAAATATGTCAAAAAAGAAGTAGGAAGTCATTTCTAAGGGACACGGGATAAGTAAGAAATAGATTATTCTTTTATGTTTGGATGCAGCAAAGGTAATGGCATTATTAAGAATGACCAGAAGCAGTAGCATTTTTCCCATTAAAACCTTACGATGGCATGAAAGTATCATTAGATGCCTGACACACATGCAGATGGATGTGAATGAAAAGTGGTCAAAGACCAAAAGGAAACAGGTAGAAATGAAAAAATAAGTTTGGAAGTGAACATTACTATCCTGCAGAAGTATGTCAAGAGAAGAGCAATGACAACCCCAGAGCACTGGTCTGAGAATGAGAGGAATACAGTGTAAAACTGAAAGAAATTGCTGTCGGATCCATTAACAGCATAAAAGCAAATTGAATGCACAGTGTTACAAAAAGGGAATGCAATGGTGACACTTGAAAAAGATGAGGCAGGATACTTACAGGAGTGTGTGAGCAAACATAAGCTGCATCCGTTGACTCCGAAGTTGACCTATAAAAGTCAAATAAATCTTGGTTGCAGTGATACAGACAAGGTTTAAATAATCATCATAGATAGTGGCAGAGAAAATTCTCCCAGCTGAACATTACTCATTTTGAGAGGTATCTTTTGCAGTTCTCTGAAGTATGGAGTGAAACAAGACCAGCTCTTTTTTTCTTTCTCTAAGGCTTATGCTTGGTCTCTGCTGGCAGGTGAATGGGCCTGATGGCCCTTAATTATCTTTCATTTTCTTTTTCCCATATTCTCTTCCATAAGCATTGGGAACTCACAGTAGCAGCATACACAAAGTAAGAAATCAGCTACACCAGCTTGTCCTTCTTAAGCCTTTTAGGCTAACTTCAGGAAAGATTATTTCAAATGCATTACAACTTAAAGAATATAAAGTAGATGATTTTCTATGTGCTGTCTTGAACATCAGTGAATAAAACAACTCCACTCAGAATTCTTACTTGATAGAAGGTCAAAGAAGAAAGTCCTATCTGCGGGTTCATAGGAAGGCTGGATACCAGGGAAACAAAACTTTCTCAAGTGGAAAAAAAAAAAAAAAAAGATGTAGAGCAAGTCAAAATGTAGATGACTTGGAATGTAGATCAACTGACTGAAGAAGTCACGTGAGAAATGTTTGCATTATACAGAATATAGATCAAAATCGAAAATATTTTATTTTCCACATTTGCTATATATATGTGAAGACAAATGTAGACAAAATTATTTTATGGGGAAAGAGTCAGGCATTTACATTTCTGTGAAATGACAGAACTACCTGTAGCCAAATTCACATTTCAATATGCAGTTAGAAAATTCTTTGTTGATTTCTTGTTGAATGAATGAGACAAATGGAAGTTACTGAGAAATCAACATACAGTTACAGAAATATAGTACAAAACACAGTCTCTTGAAGGAGTGAACTTCAAACTGTAGCTTGTAGACTCTCTAGAGCTTATACAAATCTCAGCCCAGAAACTAAGACAGCAAATCTTTAGCAGACCATAGATGATAGGTCCCCAACCGCAGGAGGAATGAAGCTGTCCTGCTGGCATACTAGAATGTCCAAGTGGACAGTGGACTGCTCAGACTTGTTCAAATCCATTCAGGGTGTTTTATTTTTGCCACAGAAAACCTATCGAGACTTCAGGTTGCAAGGTGTGCTGGAGGGAACGCTGAACAGTAAAACCTATGATACTGTTCACAGCCGCCTGACCGTAGAGGAGGCCACGGTCTCAGTCACTGATGGAGGAGGACTTCAAGGCATTACTATGAAAGACAGTGATGAGGAGGAAGGATGATATTATTTCACCAAGCATTTGGAGTTTGGGGTGATGGCCTGAGGGTGGGGGTTATCTTTGGCTTGGGGTATTTTTGGTAACTTGTCCTTGTAGTTGCATTTATAGCTTTGCCTTATGATAGAGGTACAGCAATGTAATCTGCTCCATTTTTAAAAAATAAAAGTAAGATTATCAGAGGAAAAGTGCCAAGGACTTTTTGAGAACAATGGTTGTAGCATATTTTAATGTATAGCTTTGCTTAGGTCTGCAAGAACACTGGCATGGAGTTTGAGTTCCACTTGTGATTATGATTCTTTCCCTTTTGTTTGTTACCATTTGTTCATGTATCTCCATCAGATATTGATGTCCTGTGCAGAAAACAGAATGTGTGCCTCACTTAAAATACAGCTATACAGGAAATCATTCTTGGAATAAGTCAGTGACCTAAGTAAAAAAAATTAGTGTATTTTCAGGATTACATTTTGTTTACCTTTTTTTGTGCTTAATTTTACATTATTATGTGATGTGCATTAAAAATTTTAATCCTGGTTCTTTGTATTTTGAGGTTGGTATATATGTAATAGGACTTCAAGGACAGTCAAACACATACAAACTACTTAGGAGTGGTTTTGTGTTTGTTCATTTGCAAGTTTAAAGATATCTCATCATGTTGGATGTCAGTAAGCTTGCCATCAATGTTTCTATTTCTGTGAAAAATTTCAGGCAATAAGAACACATTTTGTTGTGATCACTCCTGTATCCACCCGTTTGTATAGAATTCTGCAATTAAAAGATGTTTTCAATATTTCAAACCATTTGAACTGCTGTATGATTCCTCATGAGAATTTTAAGATTATTGTATTTAGTTTATGTAGTGATTTATAGTGAATATATTTATTTTATAGAGCAGATCTATAGCAAATATCCAAGGACACGATGCCTTGATAAAGAGAAAAAGCAGTCAAAACCCCCTCACTGGCAGATGAACAGACAGTGACTGCTGTCCATTTTTCTATGCCCTCAGTATGAGCTGGAGAGAATTCATTTTCATCAGTCAAAATTCACACAACTTATGAAGAATGCTGGGAGGGAGAATGGGGTTTTTTGGGGGGAGGAAGGAAAGTTGTTGGGTTTTTTTTGCAGGAACGTGACTAATTCCTGGGTTTGTGTAGACAAAAAGAACACACATGATACCCAAAGACATAAGGAAAGTTGCTTAAGTCCTTGTTGAGCCACAGGGTTCTACTTGAAGGGCTTTGCTGATGAACGGCTGAGGATTCATGAAGTTTCCCCACAAGAACACACCATAGGACTTCAGTGGCCTGCCACAAGGATGCGGGAGCCGAGAATGAGAGGAAGTTGTCTAAGTTGCGTTTTGGCACATTTGGAAGTTCAGCCAAGCAGGGAAGGGCAAGTTTCGCCTCTTCCCAGCTCCATGGGGAGAAATGCAAAATGGCATTTTTTTCCTGTGGCAGACCGGCTTCTTTATGAGACTTGAGGTGACTTCAGTGAAAAGGAAGAAAGGAGAGCTGATGAGGAAGACCATTCTTCTCAGCTTTTTGTGCTTGCCCAGAGGTGCCTGGGGAGGCTGGGAGGGCAGGGGTGCAGGCATGCCCTGCCCCAGGATGCATGTGGCTGCAGTGCAGTGAGCAATGTGGGGAGCAGCAGGGCTGCTGTGGGGCAGGGCAGAGGAGGGGCAGGCAGGGCGTGCACAGCACGCTCCCCTCCATCACTGTGCATTCCTGTTACCAGCTCTGCTGGGTGGAGCGGGGGACCCAGAACCTCAGCAGAATTTTCCACCATTCCCAGGATCCCAAGTGGGTTTTCTTGTGTAAGTTTTGACAGGAGAAAGAACTGTGTATTCCTGTCCAATCTCTTGTCTTAGTCATGCCAGCGCATGCAAGTGGATGGCATTTGAAGGGCCAGGAGCTGCAGCCTCAGCCAGAGTCTGGCTGGGGCAGTGAGCAGGGTAGAGGGAGCCAGGCTGTCCAGCGTAACACCCAGCTCCCAGGCCCAAGGAAACAGAGAGATCAGTGCTGATCAGGTCCAGAGGGAGCTTTGGCTCTGCAAAGATCCCCCTGATTGCCTTGTCCCTACCACTTCTATATTCCTGAGCCGGTTGCACACAGGCAAGGGCAGGTGTCACCATGGTGGCCCTACCATGTCTGTGAGGCCCCCTGGGGCAGGGGCATGCCAGGACCATGCAGAGTGCCCTGAGAAGGTGGCATTAGTTGATTTTTAAGGTTCTGAGATTACATGAGGGTACAAGTGATACCAAAAGTGGACACTCTCCATATCAAGTCACTGATAGTGTGGAAACCTGGACTGGGAACTAGAAACCCTGGGACAGAAGTGGCTGTTGCCAGCGCATCCCAGGAGGTGATGGGTCCAGCTGTCCTTCAGCACAGAGCGACCTGGCAGTAATCCACTTGCCCATCCCACTAGTCCAACGCCCTGCAGGAATCACAGTGATTTAAACTCACCTTTCCTGTGGGCTTGTCCTCTGTCCCAATTTGTTCCCACACCAGGGTTCCCTGCTAAGACAAACACCTCTCCTTGTCTGTTTGGACAATAACAGAACAGGGATAGTAATTTCACCTGTCAGCGCCTCAAGAGGACTCACACGCCATAATGATCCTGATGGACCTCACCTGGGACCTCAACCCACAGCCTCTGCCTGGGGACTCCACCTCAGGTCAGCCCGGGGCTGCCAGTCTCTGCTTCAGTGATAGAGCAGGAGTGCTGGTTTCTTACTCAGCTACAGCCTGGCCTGTGCTTGCTTATGGGTGCTCTTGATCCAGACCCTGACCCACAGACTGACTTCAGACCTTCCTGATCTTCACAAATGTATCAGTGATCTGCACTCCTGGTTGCCACCACCTCTCCTGACCCAGCCTGCCCTGCTCCCTGGATGGCTATGGGGGGACCAGCCCTGACTGATGGGGCCCTGCCTTGGCCTGTCAGCCCTGGGATCCCCCTCTGCCCCTCCATCCCATAGGGAGCAGTCACCCCTTCTATACCCTGACATGATTTAAATATATATATTTAAGTTATATATCTGTCAGTAAGATCAGGATGAATAAGGAAATGATAAAAAACAAACCAAAGATGGGTGCTCGCCAAAGGCTCCCCAAGGAGCAGCCTGCCTCCTCGGCCCTGGGGACACGGCACACACTCGATGCTTCCTGGGTCCTTCCTCCAGTCAGGTCCTGGATGTTTCCAAGCGGGAGGTGGGGGGAGCAGAACTCTTCCTGGAACACACCAAGCTATGGGTACCGAGGACTGTCGGGGCTCCTATGCACGACAGCAAGTGGTGTCCCACACAGGAGGACACGGCAATGTGGGCTGCCGGACGTGCTGTGGAATAGGTTGTGGCTGTTGGGCCTTTCTGCATGGAGAGCACCCCTTACGCATGCTCAAAAGGGGTTTTTAATCAAAATTCTGAGTAACAGCAGACTAGCACATCGTAGACGGCGGGAGCCGCAAGGCAGCAACAGGAGGGTCCCGCTGCAGAGCAGGAGCTGAGCTCCTGTTGCACCAAGGGGACGGAACCTGAGACCCCTGTGGAACCCAAAAAGGCACCTGTGTCAGCCTGGGAGAGCCAGCGCAGCCCCCTGGCCCACCGGGCTCCCACCAGCCCCGGTGTGTTTTGTTCTAATAAGGAATAAAGGGGAAAATAATAATAGCAAGTTTAAGGGTTTGACCTTAGGACGATTACTCTCGTGTCGTCCCCCCACCCCGAGGGCTGCTCAGTTGCCCCATCCCTGCCGGGGAGCAGAGGAGATGCCGGAGGGGAGGCCCCTCCTGGTGCCGTCCAGCAGCGGCAACGTCGGGTCATGGCTCCTGCTTTCGTCCTTATTTTCATGTTCCCCACTTGACTTCCCCTCCCTCCTGGCAGCTGCAAAACCGAAACGGGCCCCGATCCCGGCGAGCCGGGTTTGCCAGCTCCGTGCTGCAGCCGCTGGACGGTGAACACCCTTTCCCGCCTTCACTGGGAGCCAGCGGCGCACAGGCGCTCAGGCAGTCGAGCAGCTCTTTGCATTGCTCCAGGTTAGCTCCCAATACACTGGGAGAAAAGATAAAACAAAAATAAGTTAATTGCTCCTGATCCTATTCAGGAATCTTTAAAAAAAAAAAAAAAGAGTAGCTTCCCCGAGCCAAAGAGCGGAAGGCGTTCATTGAGCAGCAACGGGGATAAACATTTGTTGAACTGGGAAAGGAACAAATGGGAAAGTGTCATTCATGGCTCCAGCTGCCGCTGGCCTCTCCCAGCCACTTCCACCAAGGGCTCTTTGGAGCTGATGACACCGCTGGGTCCCCTCGCGGGCGGACTGATTAGATTAGACGTGATTGCTGAAGCTCCCGGCCCTAGCTGGCACACTTGCACCGCCCGCCCGCCCGAATTACGGGAGGGCCGGGAGCGCTGCTTCAGAGGGTCACTTGTAATTTCGATTACACGTGATTAAAGGCTTTATACTTGAAAAGGCTTAATTTGCACCCGTTTGGGTTTCGGTTTAGAGGGATCTGTACGAGATGTACTGTAGTGTCAAACTTTGTTTTAGCTCTGGGAACACTTGTGTTTGGCGGGTCATTGTCAACTGGTTTTGCTTTTGTGATGAATTCGGTTAAAAAAATCAATTCTTTCTTCTTTTCCTTGCGGTGGAACTGACGTAGAGGGATGCTGGCATGCACTCAGTGTGTGGGCAGACTATGCATAATCTCAGAAGGTATATACATATACATATACATATACATATATATATATATATATATACGCACACATGTGGGTTTTTTTCTGTGGATAAAATATCAATGATGCAACTTAACCCGGCAAAGCCCGAGCCCTTCTGCCCGCGCTGCTGGAGCCGTAGAGCCCGGGTCTGCTGCCCAGTGCTTAGGGCTCTGCTGCCTCCTCCCCGGGGCCGGCCGCGCCCGAGCAGACACCAGCAGATTCCCACCGAAAAGGACGGCGGCAGTTCTTCCCATCCCATCGCAGGCTGATAAAGGGAGACCGGAGCTGGTTCACCATCCCTGTAATCCCAGGTCCGCTTATCCCCGCTTTAATTCTTTCCCCCGTTTATATTTTGGCTTCCCTTCAAAACACAGTGAACTGCAAACCCTGAGTGGGAACGAATCATGAGCCCAGGGCATATTCCGAGCCTCATGAAGCCGGGGTAGAGGATGAGGCGGCGGCGGGGCCGGGCTGCTCTTCGTGCAGGGCGGCGGAGGGGCGGAGGAGCTCTTGTCCCATGTCCGGGTAAATCGCCTCTTCACGAAGACGGTGACGCGGGAGGGCACGGCAAAGACTGGTGCTTGGTGAGAGCTAAGCCCAGCTTTTGCAGCGAATCTCGATTAATGCAATAATAATGACAGTAATGAGGGTCTGACCGGGCACCGTAGGGTCGGCCGGTGCGGCGGGCAGAAGTGTTTCCGTACCCTCCCCCGTGGCTCCATACGAAGCCCGCCCGGACAGAGGGCCCGGAGCTCGCCCGACCGAAGTGTCTCCTCCCCGGCCGCGGAGCCAGCTCGGAGGGAGCTCCCGCGGGGAGCAGCCGCTCAGTGAAACGTTTCCAAGGGAAGAGTAATACACGCAGCAGAAGGTTAGCGGAGTTATTATCCTTTTCAATTCATTTTTTACTTAAAAAACGCAATGGAATTACTCGTTTTATTAAGGAGGAAGAAATTAAAGATTAGGCTTTAGGCGGTATTTTACCTCCCTCTAATCGCCTCTGGGATCGGATTGAAGTAATCCTGACGACGAGATGAATTCGCCGGTGACTCGGATTTTGAGTACATGTAGAGATACGTTATGATAATAATGCAAGTGAGCAATATCAAGAACATAGCTTAGGAGCGAATGAAACACAAAGCCGATTACAGGGAAAAAGAGAACAGCACCTTTCCCGGGCAGAACACGAGATGAACTCTAGGCAAAACTTTTGCCCTTAATTCCTCCGATGGGATGTAACTTTGTGAGGCCGAAGGCCCGCTCCTTCCCCTACCGGGGTTCTGTCTGGCTCCGGGGAGCCCGGCCAAGGCTGCAGAAAGAAACCGGACAGGAGATTGCTTTTCACCACCCTCAGAGCCTGTAAATTTCTGTCTCGGGGACGAACCTCCCTGCACCAGCACGACTACAGGGTGTATAGAGCTCGGCACATCTCTAACGTCGCTAAAGAGGCGCGGTCCGAGCGGAAGACAAAGTTCGGGCCAGGACTAAAAAGAATCTATCGACACTGGTTTCAGTAAGTCTATCTATATTGTGAAAATCTCCGGTACCTGCAAGGCTTCATCTCTGAGACGAAGCAGAATGACCTACCACAAAAATAAAAATTAAAAATAAACGGGTTTAGATCGTTATTTAATAATTAGGCAGGAACACAAGTTCCTGTGTGCTGTATGGAAAGCAAGGGAGGCATATCTGTAAAAAAAGTAACGAATAATAAAGCTCCCGCTTCTCCAAGAGTGTCTCTCAGTATTGAGGAGGCCGGTATAATTGTAATGGCAGGGCTGTAATTGCTGCTTTGGGATATTTACCCTGCTTAAATGGCACTACATATTTTACTTTCAAACACATGTCAAAAAGTCAATCCCAAAAAGACCAGTTAAGAGCAAGCTGTTAACATATTAAGTATATGGGATTTGAAGCCTCTAAAACCCACTCAACAATAATTCCCTTCTTCAGCACCAATCAAGAGGAAATTTGATTAGATTGAATTAAATGTAAATCGCTCTGAAGGAGGAAACTCTCCTCTGGCAGGCACAAAATAAGCGAGAGACACCGACACCCCGCAGGAGCGGGTAACCGCTCCCCACGGCGCTGGGTGGACACCGCTCCGGCCTCCCCCGATTCCCTGTAGCCCCCCTTGTCCCGGGCCGGTGACACCGGCAGAGGCGGAGCTGGCGGGGCTGGTGTGGGAAGCAGCAGGTAAGAAGAGACGGGGTGGCAGCGGCCATCCGATCCGAGGCAGCAATTACGGTCTTAACGCCGCGACCCATCCGCCGGGGGCGGCTGCACCCGGGCTGGAGTCCCCCACCCCGGCCGAGGGATTGCAGGGAGCAGGGCTGGAGCAGAGCACCGCGATCGGGGTCCCCGCCCGGCGCGGCTCGGTTCTGATGTTCCGCGCTTATCCGCACGGCTGTGTCCGTCCCAGCTCCCGTGTCCCCCCAGGGCACCGACGGGACGGGGAGCATCCTCCGTAGTGAGGAATGCCGGAGCCGCAGCCGGTCATCGGACGCCTGTCCTGGGGATCGCGAGGTGCCTCTTCCTCAGTCGCCTGCAGCTCCCCGATGCTCGCACGGCAGCTGCCGGCTGCGAAGGTACCGTCGTGGAACAGCCTCTGCCTTGTCCTCCTCAAAGGGGGCCGCGGTGTCCCAGGGAGGATTCGGCCCGGCCACAGCGCCGAGGGCAAGAATGTTTCCCTCCATCCCTCCCCGGGGCCTCAGCCCTTTCTCCCTGCTCTCGCTTTCTTGCAAGTGGGTTGTCCTGGGCCGGGGGGGGTGGGGGGTGGAGGGAGACACAGCCTTTTGCAGGCTCCCCAGCTGGTACCCGTGCGGCGGGGGCCGGGCCTCCCAACCTCGCTAGAGGCTTCTCTCCACTAGCAAACCCTAGACCTCCTCCTTCTCTCCCCCGGCCCGTAGAAGGGCAGTGGGGCCGCGGGAGTGTAGGCCGCTCCGTGTGCCCCTCTGCCGGGAGAACGGGCCGGGCTCTGCCCTTCTGTGCTCCGCTGGCCGCCCGCTCCCAGTGCACACACAGGACCCTTGGCTTCTTCCGGGGCGTTCGATAGCGGTCTTTCAGTCACCAGCTAAGTGAACCCCAGGCCGGAGGGAGAAACAGGAATTTGTTCTGACCCGAACTGTCGGGTGGTGCGACAGAGGACACAGAAAGCCTCTCATCCACCTCTGTCCCTCTCCTCTCCCCGCCTCCCCGCTCGCCCTCCGCTCCCCCACCTTGTTTCGCTGAAAGTCCCAACACCCTGGACGCTGGAGCTACCACCCTAACAGGGCCGCCCAGCTTCGCTGAAATACATTGAGAGCGCATCTGTTCAGGTGCACATATACCCATCAGCAGTGTATGTGCTATATACTTCTGCGTGTATCACACGGTATTATAAATATCGACCCTTAGTTCTCGGCGTTTGTGTTCTGCACGTATTATTTAACAATAGAGAAGCTATAGTGTATATGTAAGTGATATACATATGTGTAGGTGTGTGTGTATATATATGTATATACACGTAAGTTGTGCTTCAGATTTAAAAGACACTCCCTCTTCCTACCTCCTCCGTTTCTTCCCCAGCCCCAGGTTTTGATTCATCCTTTTGCTCACAAGCGCTCTTTGGACTTTGGCCCTGGTGGTTCCTGCATCCCCGTGCGCTGCTCCCACAGTCTGCTTGTCGCAAGTTCCCCGCTCATTTGTTTACTGTGTTTTCCAAAAGCTCACCGTCGCCTGACCTTGTTCTGTAAAGCAGTGAGCAGACCAGCAGCAGTCCCAGGAGCAGAGCAGCCATCTCCCTCCCTCCGTCCCTCAGACACACACACACAGAGACCCACGCACAAAGACAGCTCGGGCTGGGAAGTGGCGAGGAAACAAACAGCTTCCCCTCCAGCCGCTTCTTCTGCAGCACCTCGTTTGACAAATATCCTGACGCTTGCCCTTGAATTGGGTTTCACATCCCTGTTTAGCACTTGGACAATGATTTTAGATGATGTCACTTAAAGCCAAACAAGAAAATTGATCTCGGATTTGCTTGGCCTCTAAAGCCTGGTTAAGCAGATTGCAAATAATAATAATAAAAAAGAAGGGGAGGGAGGCCGAGGGGAGAAAGGCGAGAAGGAGGGAGACGCCTCCTTCCCTGGGCGGGGGAGGCGCGGGCGCCAATGAAAAGTAGCCGCTTTGGGGGGGGGGGAGGGGGGAAACTTTTCCTGTTGACTGTTGGAAGCGAATTGAGCAATTATCTAGTTTACCTTCTCCTCTTGGAAGTTAACGATTGGCGAGATCTTGGCTGCGTTATTGACACAACACTTTCTATTGATAGAAATAAGTAGCGATTGTCCCGAGTCACTGGCGCGCCAAAGTAACCGGCGATGCGCTGGCTTGAGGCCGCCGGGCTCAGAGGGCTGGTTCCGCCGGCGGAGGAGGTGATGGTGCTGGTGGCAGTGGCGATGCTGCTCTCCCTCCTTTCAGATCAGTGACAAGAGAAGGGGCAGAGAGAGTGAAACAGAGAGAGAGAGGGGAGAGGATAGGGAAAAAAAAAAAAAAAAAAAAAAAAAGAAAGAAAAAAAAAAGAAAGAAAGAAAAAAAAAAAAAAAGAGGCGTCTACCAAAGCGGCTCAAACCGGGCGAACAAATGCAACCCAGCCATGGACAATAGTGGCCACCACACGGCGACCAAAATCCTAGCGACTCCTCCAGCCAGAGAAAGCCTGTCTGCCAGGAGCAACATGATCAGCACGCCCAAGCCCCTCGCCTTCTCCATTGAGCGCATCATGGCGCGGACGCCAGAGCCCCGCTCCATCCCCGTCCCGCAGCTCTTCCACGGCTCCGTGGCCAAAGGCGACCCCAAGCACCCGCTGCACCTCAACTCCTCCATCCCCTGCATGATCCCCTTTGTCCCGGTGGCGTATGATCCCCTGCCCAAAGCTGCGGTGGCCGGAGCGGAGCCCAGGAAGGCTCATTTAGACTCCTCTTCCTCGCCCTCCTTTAGCTGCGGCGATCTCTTGAACTGTGCCCTGAGCTTGAAAGGAGATTTCCCCCGCGATGCCCTGCCCTTGCAGCAGTACAAACTGGTAAGACCCCGAGTGGTCAATCACTCCTCCTTCCACGCCATGGGAGCCCTGTGCTATTTCAACCGAGGCGACAGCCCTTGTCACCCGTCCTCCAGTGTCAACATCCACCCGGTGGCTTCTTATTTTCTCAGCTCCCCCTTGCACCCGCAGCCCAAGGCTTACCTGGCGGAGCGGAACAAGCTGGTGCTGCCGGCCGTGGACAAGTACCCGGCGGGGGTGGCCTTCAAGGACTTGTCTCAGACCCAGCTGCAGCACTACATGAAAGAGAGCGCCCAGATCCTCTCGGAAAAAATCGCCTACAAGACGTCGGAGTTCAGCCGCGGCTCCCCGAGCAGCAAGCCCAAAGTTTTCACGTGTGAAGTTTGTGGAAAGGCAAGTAGAGCGGCAGCCCGCCTCCCTTCCTTCCCCTCTCCCCAGCCTCCTGCCCCGGCCGTCTGATCGCCGGGTCCTCGGTCCCTCGCTTGCTTGATTTTTAAACGACGGCTTCCCCTCCGGCGCTCTCGCCTTCTAATCGCAATTGTTATTTTTATTTTTGTGTGTGTGTGTCTGATTTCACTCTCAAGGTATTTAATGCACATTATAACTTAACTCGCCATATGCCGGTGCACACGGGAGCCAGACCCTTTGTTTGCAAAGTTTGCGGGAAGGGCTTCAGACAGGCAAGCACGCTCTGCCGGCACAAGATCATCCACACCCAGGTGAGCTTCCTTTCCGTCCCTCCGTCCCTCCATCCCTCCATCTCTCCATCCCTCCATCTCTCCATCCCTCCATCTCTCCATCCCTCCATCTCTCCCGCCCCGAGGCCTTTCTGCTCAGCCTTTTCGGGGAGCCCGGGCCACGCCGGTCAGCGTCACGTTAAAGGGGCGGCTGAGCTGGGGCCGCGCGGATTTCGTTTGTTCTAGCAGCTGTGGGGTACCGCGGGGTGCCCCTCACCGGGAGCGGGAGCCATCAGCTCACAGAACGCCTGCACACCCGCAAACCCCGTACACCCGCACACCAATCACCGAGCCGTAACT
Source organism: Psittacula echo (assembly GCF_963264785.1). Classification (NCBI taxonomy): domain Eukaryota; kingdom Metazoa; phylum Chordata; class Aves; order Psittaciformes; family Psittacidae; genus Psittacula; species Psittacula echo. The sequence continues at coordinate 146,914,345 of NC_137735.1, forward strand.
TCTGCGTTTGTTTCCCTTCAGGAAAAGCCACACAAGTGCAATCAGTGCGGCAAAGCCTTTAACCGGAGCTCGACCCTGAACACGCACACGCGAATACACGCTGGCTACAAACCTTTTGTGTGTGAATTTTGTGGCAAAGGATTTCACCAGAAAGGTACCTGGCCCCAGAGCACTCTCCCTTGCCATGCCTCCCAGGCGAGACCGAGCGTCTGGACAATTCGCGGCGGGGACGGTGGAGTGTTTATTTGGGGTTTAATGGCTGATACTAGAGATTGAGGTTAATTTTAAGTACCTCTGTCCGCGGCACATTTCCCTCTGCACTACCCGGCGTGGGGTCGGGCTCCTGTTCCGCCTTCCAGCGGCAGCGCCCGTTGTCGGCGCACGGCAAAGCGCAGGTCGGCAAACGAGTTCGCCGCTTTTTTCTCTCTCCCAGTGCGGGGTGTGATTCGCTCTTCCCCCCGCCCTGCTGGGAAGACTGAACCCAGGGGTTTTATTTCTGCAGTTGATGGGATTTTGGTTTATTCGATAATTCCCCTAGAGAAGCTGTGGCTGCCCCATCCCTGGCAGTGTTCAAGGCCAGATTGGACGGAGCTTGGAGCAACCTGGTCGTAGTGAAAAGTGTCCCTGCCCGTGGCAGGGGGGTGGAACTGGATGAGCTTTAACGTCCATTCCAACTTAAACTGTTCTATGATTCTATCAAGGGACCGGCCGCGGGTGGATGGGGAGAAGGCGGGTGTTTGCGAAGAGGTCAGCGGTCGTTTTCGGTTAAAGCATAGTTCTGGGGATGGGTCGGGGTTTCGGGATGGCTGGGTTTTTTTCCCTCCTCTTTGCAGCACTCAGTTCTCATCCTCGGGTCCCTTGGCCCCTTTTGTCTCGTTCCCAGGCAATTACAAAAACCACAAGCTGACTCACAGCGGCGAGAAGCAATTCAAGTGCAATATCTGCAACAAGGCTTTCCACCAGGTGTACAACCTGACGTTCCACATGCACACCCACAACGACAAGAAGCCCTTCACCTGCCCCACCTGCGGCAAAGGCTTCTGCAGGAACTTTGACCTCAAGAAACACGTCCGCAAGCTGCACGACAGCGCCCTGGGACTGACCCGGGCCCCCGCCGAGGTGGGGGGGCATGACCAGCCGCCGGCCCCCGCCGGGCCGCTGCTGCCGGGCCCACCACCGCTCCAGCCTTGAGGGTGGGAGCTCCCGCCGCCCTTTGCATGCACCTGTTAAGCGGTTTTGTGTGTTATGCTCTATATCGCCACTAACGTCCACGGGACCGGTTGTTTCCCCTCTTTATTTTTCTAATTTTATTGTTTTTAAGACTCTATTTTTTTTTTTTTTGTCGTTGCATCTCAGGTGGAGAGATGATTTAAAAAAGAAAAAAGGAAAAGAAAACGCGCCAAGCCAATTTCTGCTGTATTTATTTGGGGTCTGTATTACCCGAGCCGGGAACGCTGCACCACTTTAATTATTTCGATGTATATATATCTCCATTGTGTTGATCCCGCCCTGCCTCTACTGCCTGCTGGTTATTCCTCCCCCTTCTTGTTTTCCACCTCTCCCCACTTCCCTCCTGAATATCGTATCTATATGGACAGAACTGGTCCGCTCTGTGCGAATTTGAATTTCGGTTTGACTCTTCTTGCACGTGAAGAAAAAAAAAAAAAAAAAGAAAGAGAGAAAAAAAATGTATTTCGTTGACCTCGTGGAAATAAATAACTCGCCCGTGAGAGGCTGCGGCTGGGCCCGGCAGCGCGGCGCGGGGGATGCCGAGCGGCAAACTTCTGCCGCGTCCCTGCCAAAGCACTGCAACAACCGCTAAAGACTTTAATTAAGAGGGGTAATTAGTTCGGATTGATCAAAGCCGGGTTGTTATGTTATTGACTATTCAGCAGACACTGCCTAGCCGAGCGAGCTCGTCGGTGGTCGCCTGAAGGAGCAGCGGGAGTAGTCGGCCGGGTGTGCGGCGCTCCTGGGGTAACCGCCCTGGGCAGGAGCAGCGGGTGCTGCCCCCGGGGAGAGCAGCTTTCCGCGCTCGCCTCCCGCAGCCCCACTGCGGGCTGGGGGTGCTTTCGGGGTGGGGGGAGAGCAGGGTTCCTGGCCAACGCTGGGGGATCGCCCCGCTCCCGGGGACTTGGCGGCCGCGTCTGCGGGACCCGTCACAAATGGGTGATTTGGTCCCCGGGGCACCCCGACTCTTGCCTAGGTTTTACAACACCTGTAGCCCTCGCTGGGGTTTGGCTGTATGGGACGGAGCGCGACGTGGTGGTGCCTAAATGGTTACAGTCAGGTTATCCCTGGGCAGGAGGTTCTTCCTTTCCAGCCTCGGGCCGCCCCTCACCAGGGATGCTCGCAACTAGCGGGTCTGGACGGTGGCCGGGTACTCTTGTCTCATCGGGCACCTTTGAAAGGGGTTGAGTGAGGAAATGAGTCTTCTTTCTCTCACACGTCTCGGAGTACTGCAGTAGACCTCTGAACGGGCGGCTGTGCTTGTACAAAGCAAAGCAACAGGTCGGCTGCACAGCCCGGCAGGGCTCAGCCCCTCCAGGGAAGGGGGACACGCTGCTTCCCTCCCGGCTCCCTGGAAAAGCGGCCCGGAGCGCGGAGGGTGATTTGGGTGGAGGGGCTTTCGAGCAGCACACTGACACGCGTTGCATGTGCAGCAGCGTAGGACCCCCCCACGGAGTGGGTTCCCGCTTCGGAGACCTCGGGAGCCGCTCCCCGCTTTTCCATGCTGATTTGCGGCGACAGGGAAGGGGGAAGGCAGCTGGATGCGGGAGGCGAGTGACCGTCTGAAGTGACCCGGGTAGACCTGGAGACGGGCTGGAGACGGGGAGGATCGTGCAGGGCAGTGCGAACAGGCTGGGTTTCTACTGAGTATCTGGCTCCACACGTCAGGAGAGGGTCATTCAGGCTCCAACAGGGATAAATTTCTCCCAAAACAGGTCACTGCAGTGCATTGCTAGTTCCTTTTGTTCCTTGCTTGCCAAAGGTAAACTTCTGTAACATGCAGGGAAAGGTAAGATGTCCCAAAGATCCCTCTGAAATAGTGTGGATGTGCCATTTCTGTGAGTCTCTGCTCGAGTGACACAAATCAAAGCAAAAATCCAACTTACTTTTCTTACTGCTCAGCAAGTGTCAGTACAAGATTCTGCAACTGTGTCTTGGCAAGGTGCTAAGTATCTTCGTTTTAAACGTTTTAAATTTTTAAGTATCTCTTTTAAACAGTCCAAAACTATTAAAACACTGCAGGTATACTGCAACAGTCAAAGAAGTATTTCATATCATGATAAAAGGATATAAATGTAAATATATGATGAAATGAAAGAGGAGTCTAACCTGTCCCCCTTGGGATGAGTAGGTAACATCAGTCTCAAATCAAACATCTGCATGAGGCCTAAAGACACCACAGGTGACTTTGTGCTCTGGTTACCCAGGTGCCTGACAGTTCTTTGCTCTACCTTGTTTCTCCAAACTTTGTACTAAGAGTTGGAAGGGCTCAGGCTTCCTCAGGCAGCAGTGGTTAATTTATTCCTTTTGTATGGTTAGAGAGGGAGAGAGAATTTCCAGCGTTGCTTGACCATGGACCGTTTATGGGCTTACAGACAGTAATCATTATTTTGCTTTCCCTTCTGTAAAAGATCTGCAGACATTGCATAATCTGGGTTCTTCTGCGTTTTTCTGATCAAAATTGCTGTTTTGCTAATGCACTCACATGCTGGAGTGACCATGTTTTAAATTGGAGCGGAAATGAGGCACTCTAGTTTTATTCCAAGGTGAAGTAGAAAAAGTCAGTGATGGGCATGGATAAGTGTTTCTTCTTCCTAGATTTCTTGAGGCAAACACCACAGATGTGGGACTTCACAGGGAGATAAGGATAGCTCATTTGTTATTTTGCTATTTAAAACCATGTTTGTGTCAAAGGCTGGGATTAATACATGTCTCAGAAGGCCTGTGCTGCATTACTTTTCATTTCCTGTCTGGCAAGATTAATCTCAGGTTAAGTGAATTTCTAGTTAATGGTCAGAGGCAATTCAAAGCTGATGAAATCATCTTGAAAGACAAAAGCTATAATTTCATATATGTCCAACACTCAGAGCTGTTAACAGCTGTCGTTACCACACACAATATTAATACTTTTAATATTTTTTTTTTGAAATTGTGAATAATTTTGATAAGAGAAATAGAGTCATCTGTACCTAAAGGAAAGGTTACATGTTCTGGTTCCTGCGTGACAGTCAGCATTATTGCCATATTATCAGTATCCTCTATGACAACTGGTTGGCTTTATTCTATCAGTTCTTGGTGGATGCTTGGAGGAGAAGGGCATTGGTGTGTCTGGATCTGCTAAAGCAGAGCTGCAGAGTTGAATATTAGCACTCTGATGATACTGTAGCCCACCCCCCATCAACCACAACAGCTTCACTTACTGGATAAAAGGCAGGCAAGTCTGGTGCCTATGGGACTCTGCAGCAGAGGGCCCTTGTAAAGTAGGATCTGTTGCCCTTTACTCATGGTCCGTGCCCAGGGTTTCTCAGATGGGACTGAATTTCTTCTGTGCTTGTCAGATGCTACAGTTATGTTAGCATGTGTCAACACTGGAAGTGCCATGTATCTGAAAGAGCCACCAGGGTTACCAAAGCTGCCATTATAGTGCTGTAGAAATAAAATACACCACCAGCAGGATTTTCTCACAGAGTTAGACACAAAGCTCTTCCTGAAGCTGAAATGATACTGGCTCTACTTTACTACTGCTTTATTTGTGATCAGCTTTTCAATAGCTAAATAGCCACCCAAACCCACTGCACTGGTAGTTAAATAGAAATTCAGCATATCTCAAGGTACCCAACATGGAAATAGGACAATATTTAGTCACAGATGCATTTTAGTTTTAATTTTCCTTTTTATTTCTTTTCTTTTTTTTTTTTTCTCTTTTGAAAATAGAGGGACTAAACCAAGTGTCACAAATTCATCTGGAGAACCCAAATAAAGGCATGTTGCTCACAGCTTAGTATCAGAACAGTTTAATTGGGCAGTGCCCAAAAGCTAGAAATTAGAATGCCTTTAGTCTGCACCTGGTGTGCTGTACTTAGAATGGGACAGTCGCCATTTTGTCCTTTGGTGCTTGGTAAAGAAAATAAGGACACAATTTGCACATGTTTTGACATGATAATATGAAATAATTGGAACTCTGTAGGTATACAAATCTTTCCCACTGGCTATTTGGCTACTGGTTTGCACAGGTACCATCCTTACAGAAGGAAAACAGTGTTGTATCCTGCTGGCAGCTGTAGTAGTGGCAATTCAGTAGTAACTTGCAGCTGTCCCGTAAAAAGCAGTGGTAGGTTTCATTCCTGTTAAGGGCAGTGGGAGCTCCAGCTCCGCACCATGGTGGTCTAAGGCTGCAGGCTGGTTTATTTTGGATGACTACTTCAGGGCTGTCCACGATAGTGCAAGCCTCTGCAGCAGCTGTGGGACCCACCACTGGTCCCTTGGTTTTGCAGAAGGTTGTTCTTTTGCTTCAGTAATCTGCAACTCTTGGAACAATACAAACCTTCCGGTTTTAAAACCTCTGGTGGGATTAGGAAGCATGAGCAGTCTCTATCTTCAGTCTGCCATTGAAGCTTTATGGAAGTTATTTGATGGCTCCACTGTTCAGTCACTCTGTTGTAACCAATCCTTGCGTGTTTGATTAGGCACAGTATTAAATCCAATAACCATGCCTGTGGAAATATAAATACAAAACCTCCTCCCTTTCTGCCTGTGAGATCGCTAATATTTCACCACCATTACTCTGGTATTCCTAAGAAATCATCCTCAGTTACCAATCAATTAAAACACTTTGAAGCTGTTTTTCTGATTTTTTTTTTTTTTAACCCTGAATAATTCTGAAAAACTAATACATAATAAGTTCTATTTTGGGTGAAAACCAAAAGAGGAATACTTAGCAAATGTAAGTGTGAGCAGCTTACCTTCAACTGCACAGGTAGGTTAAACATTTATTTTCAGAGATGGGACTATATGACTCAGTTGCATACTGACACAGCATCTGATAGGAACCTTGGTTCATGGTACTTTATCTTAGAGGGATTAAATATAACTGGTGACACAAAATCAACCTTTTCAAAATACTTCTAAAACACCTGTTAACCTCTTGATATTACCATCAAATGTCTGAAGTGTTTATACTTCCATGTAAAAACCTTACCAAACTCAGATTTAAAAGAAATAATCTTGAGCAAGAACTTTCTTTCTAAACAATAATGAAAAACCCTGGGTTGACAAATAGGTTCAGATGAATACCTTTTTCTGAATAAGCAAGACTTTGTAAAAGTAACCTCTGCTGGAGAAAAAATCTGAACCACAGTATGTTCAGGAGAATAATTTTAACTAGAAAATGCTTTGATCGATTATTTCTTTTCCTGTGTTTGACAGAAAAGGTTAAAAAAAAAAAAAAAAGCCAAACCAATCTATTTGGCCTACTGTATTTTAAAGGAACAATATGTTGGCTCTTAAATAATAATAAAAAATTATTATGAGGAATGCAGGAATCACATAATGGTTCTTTCTTTTATGTTTGCCAGCAAATACGTTAACCTACGTATCATAAATAAGAATACCTCATTAAAACCCCACTTTGGGCTACTTAAACTGAATACTAAAAACTGAAGGCCAATGTTTGTTTATGTCAGGAATGCTTTTGCATTCCATGAACTGGGGAAGTGCAAGAGATAGAAATTAATTTAGATGATATTTTTCAGCTTATGGGAACATCCAGTTTGAATAGCTGCATCGGAACTGGCTAGAACAGCTAGATAAAGACCAAAACAAATTCATAATTACCTTTGTGGACAACCTGTAATTATTATGATTTCCCATAAGTCATGGACTGTTTTGATTTGTTAGTGCTAAGAAGCAGAGACACCGTTCTCCACAAACAGTATTTCTTCTGTTCTTGTGGAGTGTGCTGGTTCTCTAAGTATGTTCCTCTCACATACCTTGGAAGTGCAGTGTATGGTTACAACTTTTGTAAAAATATTAAGTTACTTAAGGATTATAACTACAGCAGAGACCGAGTCACCCCAGAACGGATCAGTCACACGAGAGGCAGCTGCATCCTCAGCAATGCAGAACTCCTATTTCTTGAAAAGGCAGTCTGAAATTGTTCTAAATCCTCCCTGATGCTGAACACCAGGTTGACTTGTAGTGGAAATTACAGTGAGCAAAGAGGTACTTTAATTTATGCAAGCAAAGGAGTACATCACAGCTGAGTGGCATTTACTGTATTTAACTTACATCTGTCTCTATATTAATATTAATTACTAATTTTATGTTACAAAATTATACAAAAACTTAATAAGATTTTTTCCCCAAAATCTTTCTGCAGAAATTTCTTTGACAATCAGGATTTAGAGCTCTCTGTGGAAGTTCACAAGTAGATTTTGATAAAACATTAGTATAAAAACTTGTTGTATTGGGAGGAATTTGCTTGAAACCAGAGATAACCAGCTTAAGGGCAAGGAAGACTTTGCTGGGTTGGGTTCTTCCCTGAGGAGGTCACACTCACATTCAAACGCCCCTTTTGCTTCACATGTTTTCACTTCAGTAGTGTCTTGAGCTACAAAGTCAGTGTGCCTATACTGGTCTTTCCTGCTTTCCTTGTATTGTTTGTCTTAGAATAAGTGACAGTCATAGGATCAGACAGAGAGTTGGAGATTGGGCTTGGGTCCCAGATCTGCAACATGTGACTGGCCAAGTTGCAGATATCAATATAATACAAGACAACAGCTTTTTAAAGTGTAGCTTAATTAAAAATTATCTTACTATGCTTAGGCAACTCATAAGCAGATACAAATAATTTAAATGTGGATGTCAGGCATCTCAGTAACATTCCTCAGTCCCCAGGCTGTTTGTTATTCCAGATTCTGGGAATTAAGTTTTCATTCTGTGAGTGTCAGAAAAGGGCTGTTGCTTACTCAGGGTGGGATTGCCATGCTTTTGAAAGACCTTGGTTTCACCCCTGTGCTCAATGAAGATAAATTCTGGAATTATGAGATTGTGAACTGGCATTCTTCTTTGCCAGCCAGTTTTGTTGGTCATGCTCTTCTTAAGAGCTGTCTGCTGCTTTTACAGAGCTCTTACCCTTTTGTTTTTCATTTCTTAAGGAGTGTGAAACACCAACCTGTAGGACACTGTTGAGTGTTCTACAGTCTTATCCAAGGTTGAGATATGGTTACCTCCTTCCCCAGTTTTTTAATCAAGTGGTTGCCAAACACCACATGGAGTAATTAGGCCATGAAATGTTTATTTTCTGGATTTTTATTTTCTTTTTGGCAAAGTTGAGTTCAGAACAATCTTGTTCAAAGCATGAGTCAAACCAGCCTGTCTACCTTGGGCAATGCTCACACCAAAATTTTGGGCATCTTAAGAGAGAGCAAGTGTACATATATGACTACGTTTTACATTGTTAGTGGAGAGAAACAGGTGCTTCTAGCAGCATGAAAAAGAGTTTCAGTTCCGCCTGTGTTAGGTGCTGCCTTCACTGCAGATAGTGTGCAGTTCTTCTAGCAGCCTCCTGAAGCAATCATAGAATTTTAGAATGGTCAGGGTTGGAAAGGGCCTTAAGATCATCTAGTTCCAGCCCCATTTTTGGCATAGCTGAGGAAACGTAAATTCATGGAAGAATCCTCCTGTCTCTTTAAAGAATATCTCAATTAATTTGAATGTATCGAGTTGTTAAAACTTTGCAACTGTTTGGAATAATCTGGAAACCTGTCCTTTGTTTGCTTTTGAAACAGGCTTTTCCTTAGAGGGAAATTGCTTCTGGATATCTCTACCTTTACAACAGAAGTTGTATTTGAAAATAACTGGAGAATGAGTGTATTTACCTAGCAAAGGTTAGCATGAGAAAATCTGATTGTATAAAACCTCCCCATATTTCCCACTCATATATAATACTTTGGGTTGAATGAAGTCACATAAAAGGGGATGCTTCTTGCTTTATCTGTGAAAGATTTGCAACAAGTGCAGACAACCTTCTTGACATTTGGATACCTACCAACCTCTTCAAATGTTTGAGAGCCATCATATCCATACCTTGTAACTGGGAAGCCCAGAGGAGAGGGAGCACTAGAAGGAGTCTCATGGAGGTTTCAGGACTGCTGAGGCTGGATCAGATGGGAAGCTGAGAACCGGATGAGCTGGTGGCGATGACTGCAGACACACTCCTGCTTTCTTGTCTCTTCCCAACAATGGGGACCTGAATTAACTGACAGCCCATGTGTCAGCATGAGCTTATTGAAAGTCATTTGACATCTCCCCAATGTGGCAGCTGCACTTGCAGAGTGTGTGATCCATTCGCAATGAAGAACTGTGGTTTGGTGCCTCCTGATCTCAAGCACTGGGGCTCCTGCCAGGCTGTGGCACTGAGGAGCTAATGTAAAATTACCCTGTTCTGATCACACTGAGGGTCTCTGGACTTTGGGTGAAGTTTATTGTGTGGTTTTTTTTTTTTTTTTTTTTTTTTTTTTTTAACTGAGAGTGGAATTTAAATCCTATTAAAGTTAATAATAATAATACTAAAAAAAAAAAATCTTTCTTTTGAGTCCAACTGGTCAGACAAAACAGTTTTTGGTAGGCAATTATCCTGTGTTATCAGGAATCTGAAAAAATAAAATATGGTTTATGGTACTTTAGTTTGTAACTAATAATTTTCCATTTCCATGGAGTTTTGCTGGCTGTCAGGAACATCATATCCTAATTGATCTTGATGTTCTCAAGTATCTTAGCATTTTACTTTACTCTGCTTTTAAAGGTCTTGTGATACACCATCATATTCTGTTTTCTTCAGTCTGGAGAAGAATTCTGAATTCAGAAAGAATTGAGAAATTCAGAATTCAGAATAATTCAGAAATTCTGAATTCAGAAGAATTTCTCAGAAGAGAAATTCTGAATTCAGCCTGGAGAAGAGAAAGCCGCATGGAAACCTCATAGCAGCCTTCCAGTATCTGAAGGGGGGGCTATAGGGATGCTGGGGATGGATCATTCATTAGGGACTGTAGTGATAGGACAAGGGGTAATGGGTTCAAACTTAAATAGGGGAAGTTTAGACTGGATATAAGGAAGAAATTCTTTACTGAGAGGGTGGTGAGGCACTGGAATGGGTTGCCCAAGGACGTTGTGAATGCTCCATCCCTGGCAGTGTTCAAGGCCAGGTTGGACAGAGCCTTGGATGGCATGGTTTAGTGTGAGGTGTCCCTGTCCATGGCAGGAGGATTGGAACTAGATGATCTTAAGGTCCTTTCCAACCCTAGCTATTCTATGATTCTTGTAAAAACACATTCTTCACCATAAGCAGCAAAAAAGCTCTATAATTTAGATACAGATTTTTTTAAAACTAACTTCTCAAGTTTTATCTGATAAAGTGCTGTGTGATTTTTAATAAAATAACTTGCTAAGATCTTAGAAGCTTCTTAGAACTCAGATTTTGACTCCAACTTCAGACAATTGTGAGATATGGGTATTTGAAAGAAGATAATATGAATATGCTGAAATATCCATTTTGGTATCTAATTGCTTTGTGAAGATATTAAAAAACAAATATAAGCATTCTGAAGATAGAAAGAGAGGAAGAGGGAAGTGTATCCCAAATACCTAAAGGTACTGTTTGTAAAAATGTTTGTGCATCAGCACAGAATAAGGCACACAGTGTTTTCTACCCACAAAACATTCACATGCTACAGTCCAATTCAAAATGTGTTGTTTAATAAATATTTATAGATAATCCTGCATTTTTGGAATGAGTAGTCTGATCTCTTCAATAGATATCTGGGCAGTGTCATTCCTCTGCAGACATACACCATGCAAACAGCCTTCTACTCACAGTGGGATACTGCTGCTAATTGCAACAGTTGTAGCTCAGAATAGGGTAGCAGCTTCTCAGTGAGATCTAAACAAATTAAGGATAAATTTAAATGAATCAATCAGAAAGAAAAAGAAAAACACCCACAACTGTTGCTTTTATAGTTCATTAGCTATTAACACTAATAGCACTGTAAAGGGATTGCTAATTTTCTTGTGATGTATTTTGTATAGGCAGTAAATGTATGTATAACATATATAAAAATATAACCAGTATATATATCCAGTAGGTTTCAGATGTGATTTGATGGCTTAAGGATCTAATTAAGGTCATCTTAGAGCTTTCTGAAGATAGATCCCTTGGTATTTGGATTTTCTGGTGGGCACAGTCAAGACTGAGTTCTCATGGGACTCTTGTGAGGGAAAATCATGTCCATTTGCTTTGTTTCTTTGTTTCAGCAAGCCAGGAGATTTTCTTGGTTTTTGCCATAAGGACAGATGCAAGGGTTCAGTGCCTATGAGTTGAGAAGATATTTTGTTATTGGCTCCTTCTGCTCTGAACCTTCCTCATACCAATGAAGAAACCTGTTGTCAAGAAAGACAGATGGAATTCAGAATTGTTTTTTTTTTTTTTAATCCCAATCTGATCACTAATGCCATCATTTTATATTAGTCCATATTAAAGACAGAAGTGGGTCATAACAAGATATCTTTGAATTATATACTCTTTTAATTATGAGCATGCTCCTCATGATGATGAGGTGGGTGACTAGAGCACCTATTCTGGCTATAAAACCCTGGAATACATAACAGGCCCCTCCCTGCTCTGAAGAAACAGCCTGAGTTAAGCTTTGGCACTGGAATTACACTGATCATATCTAAGACTTTAGCTAAGTACAAAGAAACTTGGCATGTAAAACCAGATATAAGAGAAAATCTTCATTGTTAAAGTCACTGACAGATCTTGTCATCTCTGTGAAATCCAATTGAACTAAATCTTTGCTTGATGATTCAGCTGTGAAGGGCAGAGATTGAAACAATTGTTTTCTGTGGCTGGTAATTGAAAGCAAACTGGAAATTCAGTGGGAGGTTTTTGGGAAAACCCGAGATTATAAACTTGTTTTTCTCATAATTTTACTTTGCATAAGTAGTTAATACTTTCTCCCCAGCCCTCTCTCTCCTTCATACATACATACAGAGGGAAAAAAATACTTTATGTATACTCACACTTGTAACTGTATTTTTGTTTTGTGTGTGGGACTTTACAAATTCCTGTGTATATGATGGTGCTTATGAAATTCAGGTGGTGTTTCCATGGAAGGGCTGGACTGATTGGACATATAGAAGAAAGAAAAAAAAGCCTGTGCTGGGCATATAGAATGTGTGCAAGCCAGCAGTCCACTCTCTGTTCTCTGAGGAGTGCTGAAGGGAGGACTGGACTGAAAACTTCAACAAGCTCTAAGAAACCGCAAGGACTCAGATGTGGGACCATGTTTTTGGTGCTGTCTGGGTGTGGTGACACAGGCCTGAAGAAGCATTTAGAAGGTTATTATATACATACATATTTCTTTACTCAATGTCTCTACTTTCCAGCATTTAGCATCAATGATCCTACAGAAAGCAGACCCTGACTTAACATACTGTCCTGGATCAAACTGCTCACAGCAAGGGAAAATGACCTAGAAATATTCAAACTGAACACGTGTTACAGCAAGACTTCAAAAGACATTTTTTTTGGTGTTTGTCTGACATTAATCTTCCCTAATAGAAATCTATTTGTCTACCAGTGAATGATCTACTTGTCAGACTCCTGTTAGAATCACAGGAGAGAAAAATAAGCATTTCTAGAGCACGATCCCTCCTCTAAAACTGGTTGCATGAACTGTGCTTTAGATGTGCATTTTTTTTCTTTTCTCTTTTTTTTTTTTTCTTTCCCCCTTCAGTAAGTATAGAAGGAGTAGTGCTAATCAGCTTGGGGTATATGCCTATAGCTGTAAGCACCCTGTGCCAAGTTGGCTGAGTAAGACCTTTCTATGCCTTTCTGGCACGCACATGGCTAAATGCACATTACCTAATTCCACACATGTACTACGCATTCTTCAGAAATTAGGTGGCACTGTAACTAATTTTTCTTCCTAGTAACAGCAATACCCTCTGTATTCAGTATTTCTTTTTTTTTTTTTTTTTTTTTCATTTCCTCAGCTGTGAGTTGTCCCTTACTAGGAGAAGTTGATCAAACCTATCAGCCTTCATGTGTTCTGTTTGCAGGCATGTCCTCCTGCTTGGTAAACTAGACTGATGCATTTTCTTTTGTGGTGGTCTTAGTATTTTCTTCTGTGCCTTCTGCACTATATGTCCTGTTGATCATACTTCCCAAAGATGATAACCTTACAGTATGGGCTAAACATTACCTACCTTCTTTCTCAAGAGATGCAGCTTATTTGCATTTCAACATCTATGTTAGAAGTCATCTTTTTTTTCTGCATCTGTTCAGATATTTGCATATGCTTTGCTACAATGCAGTTCCTAGTTTGTATAGTAGCCAAAAGAAAGATAGTTTCAATGCCGCTGCATTAATTTTTTGGAGATATTTGATCAGTTGTGTGCCCTGTATCACCTGTTTACTCTGTTTGTCAGTGTGGGATGCTAACGTAAAATGCTTTGCTTTGTGTCACTTTGTACATAGCTTCCCTAATGATGCATATGACTTTCCTGCATGATATGATCCACAACTGCTAAAATCCTGTAACATCTTTGCCTTTGCTGTATGCTTCTTTTCAAAGCTGGAGTGTCTGGTGCTATACAGCTGCATTTCATGTGTGTAATTACTAGCTGGTGCTACCTTTCTGTTTTATAGTATGTATGTCACTGGCGCTAGTGAATATTTGTCTCTGCTTTTCTGAATAGCTTCTTCTGACCTTCTAATGTTTGTTGTTTTGTTGGTTTTTTTTTTCTAATATGAAGTTGTCTTGTGTTAGCAATTTCTTCTGTATTTCTTTTAAGTGCCACCCTCTTGTAATCTTTATCACCATCATGTCACATTTATCAGTGAAATAGCTGTCTTGTATTAATAGGTATAACTGGGATACCCACTCACTGGCTGCCTCCGTGGGTTCCTGATTTCTCTCATAGAAAACACTTCTTTGTATGAAGGGTCTTTTTCTTGGCAAAATAATAAGACTCAAATGGCATAAACAACCTATCTGGTCTTTTTTTCCCTCTCTGCTTCAGTGAGCTTGCCACTTGAGACCCTTGCTCTGCTGATATCTCTTTTTGCCCAATACAATTCGGAAATGAGCAGCTTCCTGAATTGCAGACCACTTAGCTGCTTCAGAACCTGCACAGATTAACACCATTAACTCCTTCCACTTAGTTCAACCCTCTTCAGTGGCTTCTGTTTTCTGAAGACCTTGTAGAGCACATTTCTGGTACTAGTTTGCACAACAGCCATGGTCAACTAATGTCTTTTTTCTGCTGCTACTATACCACCTTGGCAAGACTGCTTATGGCCATGGAGAACCATAGATGGATACACTGAAAGGCTTGTAAATAAACAGCAGTTTGAATATGTATTCTTGTATCCTGGCTACGTTAATTCTGAGCTTAAACTTCTGGAGCCCAAAGTCCCAGCTTATCCCTACTGCCCATGTGTTTAGCATCTTCTACATCTGCCTTGGAGGGGTTCAGCTGGCTTCCCATCTGGGAAAGGTAAAAGAGGTGGAGGTCCTGGGTCATGCTTGAGCTCTTTCACTCTAATTAATGTGGCCTGTACCACATATCTCTTACACTAGTATATGGTACCTAAACTTGAGTGCAGTTAATGAAACCATGTCAGAATTACCCTTAAACAGAAAATAAGCAAAGCAGTATCTTGTAGCCAGAATCATCATACAGAATCTAAGCAGAGTCTGTAATTTCCTAACAACTTCATAGCATCAACCATAATTAAATACAAAGCCTACGTGAAAGAAAAAAAACGAGGCAAAAGTTTATGGGGGGGATGCTTGCAGCATTATTTGGCATTGGCATGCATCTTTTCTCTTTGCTCCATGACTCTATTTCTAATTTAGAATAATTTTCAGTAATAAAAATGAGGGGATGCAGAATTTGTGTGGAACAGCAGCAAATGATTGCTAAAAATTGAGATCTAAGTTGTGGGTATGTTGCCACGATGCTACTAGGGAAAAGTAGTTGCTGGAATATGGGAGGGGAAAGAGTAATTAAAAGAGGATGGTTTTTTCCGTGGCATTAGTAACTTCTGTTTTAATTGTCCGTTAAGACTAACATGACCAACCTCTATTAAATAGAGAAAATGAAGGGTTTAGGTGAGATTAACTTGCCCATGAAAAATTAGTTTGGCTGTCAGACCTCTGTCCTAGGGGAAGTACATCTGTTAATTAAACCCCACATAGTTCAGCAGAACAGCAGCAGTGGAGTGTGTGCTGGAGCTGACGTGCCTTGGCAGGATCTCTGCTCCCAGAGAAGCAGCTCTGGGTTGGACTCTAGGTAGGTGAAGGGGCTTGGGAAGACACTATGGTGCCAGGAGTTTTCTTCCTCTGTGTGAGGAAAAGACAAATATTGCTCTCAGATGCTATTTTTCATCTCTAATAAAGCTCTGGCTAGTTATGATTGCTCTTTGTATTTTCCAGAGCCAGAAAGGATGCTCATGCTCTTTTCACAGGCTCTTGGATTTCCTCACCAATTTTTTTCAGTTTCCAACAGAAAACGAAACACCGTAAATGTCATGTAGTAATTGAATGACAGCAATGTGCAAGGAAGGAATGACAGAAGAGGGGCCTACAAGGATGCTGGGGAAGGACTATTCATCAGGAACTGTAGTGACAGGACAAGGGGTAACGGGTTCAAACTTAGACAGGGGAAGTTTAGATTGGATATAAGGAAGAAATTCTTTACTGAGAGGGTGGTGAGGCACTGGAATGGGTTGCCCAGGGAGGTTGTGAATGCTCCATCCTTGGCGGTGTTCAAGGCCAGGTTGGATGAGGCCTTGGGTGACATGGTTTAGTGTGGGGTGTCCCTGCCCATGGCAGGGGGGTTGGAACTAGATGATCTTAAGGTCCTTTCCAACCCTAACTATTCTATGATTCTATGATTCTAAGAGTGTAAAGTCAAGTGAAAAGTGTTTTGTATTTTGGTTGGTTTGGCTGTTTGGTTGGTTGGCTGGTGTTTTTTTGGTGTTTTTTTTTTGTTTGTTTGGTTGGTTGTTTTTTGGTTTTGTTTTGTTTTGGGTTTTTTTTGATAGTTGAAATGAATGATGTTATTGAACAGAAATAAAAGATGACTTGTTTCAAACAATAACTGAATTTCAATGAATAGTGCAGTCCTTACACCTTTGTAGGACTGGGCTTTCTTCCATGCTGTTCTTCTAACAAGGGAAGGAGAAAAGCCAGCCTATGAAAGACCCTGATCTCAGTGACTGAGTCTAGTTCCTAGTCCAAGAGCCCCAGCTACTTGGAATGTTCACATCGTCAAAGAAAAGGGTTTGGCCGCAAGAGTAGGTCTCAAATGGATCTAAGATTGTGTGAAACCCTTTCTGACAGGAAACAAGGCTGCACAAGTAGGTTACTTTCTCACAGAAGAGAAAGAAACCTTGAAATTAGGATTGAAAGATAATTCTGGGGAAGAGATGAAATCGGTCTGATTTGTGAACTGGAGGTACATGAACAGGTTGCACTGGATAATCCTTTAAAACTTATGGATCAGAGGAGTCCTGTAGAGGTGGACGCAGGACTCAGCTAGGAAGTTTGGACCTTGAGGGCAAGAAAAGACAGGAGGTACAGAAGGGAAGGGTGATTCGTGGGTGAAAGAAACTATACCCAGAATTTTTCAAAGTCCTCTTTGCCATAAGTTGAGTGAGACTTTTTGCACATCTAGCCTGATCATGGCAGGGACAGTAGCTTCAGTAATGCTGCCATATCTGAACAACTAAGTGATGGTGCATGTGCATGCACAAAGAAGCTCTGTCATGGACACACAGTAAACATGATGTATTTGGGAATTGTCAGCCCTGGTTTACACATAATAAGTTTATTTGCACCTGTGCAATAAACGCAACACATTCTAAGTGCTTGTCTACTGCTCATATGCATAATGCCTGTACAGAACCTGCAGAGTCTTTTCCTACAAGGACCAGACAAAAATACACTCTGTGGCAGAAGACTTCTGGTATTACCTTTTGCCTTGAAAACCCTTATCTGTGCCCTAATTTTAGATGAGGACATACACAGGACCAATTTGTCCCTGCTTCCCAATCCTTTCTCTGTCTAGGACTATCCCTCTCATCCTTCTGAACTCCATTGCTGCACTGCCTGCTCTATTTTGCAGACAGAAACATGACAGATATTATATTATTAAAATGCCAGTTTGCAGTTGTAGAAACTCAACAGATGCCTCTGTACATCATTTGTGTCACTACAGTATCTGGGAGGCTTAGTCATGGACTAGGTCATCCTCCCTCCCCCATGAAGGTACCGCACAGACACAGGATTTGACCCTGCCTTACCCATATTATTGCTGAAAGAGGAGATGAGAAACAGTAAATGGATATTTTCTGTAATCTAATATTATCTAATACATAAGCTAGTATTATCTGGTACGTTGCACAGGATGCTGACCATTGTCTAGAGCTTGTGAAACCTCCAAGAACTGGAGAATTGTTTGAACTACAGTTTTGCTTGTTTACATTTTTAATGCCTCAACAGAACACACAAGCAAGGTTCAAAAGTTGTTTTCAAAGTAGTTAAGTCTATTGGAGAATTACTAGTCAGTAATTACTACTAATAAGCAACTACTAATTTAGGGTAAGAATGAAAACTGATACTCAGCCGTTAAAAAATTGCCTCTTATTTTGCTATGATCTGTATAGGTGCCTTTCATTTTTAAACAAAGCAAATGCATGATGAGTTTCAAGGATGGGGCTAGAACCAAAATTTATCTTAAAATGCATGATTCATCCACATTCAGGAGCTGACTCATAACAATATGATAACACAACCTTTACTTCACTAAAGGAGATACTCTTTAAGCAGTGGGAAAAAAGACAAAGCAGTTTGAATGACTACATGGTCATGGTCAAATAGAAGAGACAAAGCCACTGTAACAAATTCACTTTATGCCTTATAAAGAAGTCCAGATTTTCGAAAATAAATGTGCTCAGAAAAAAAGCATGTTTTTTCCCTGATTATCTTCTTGGAATTCTCTTTTGTTAGCAAATTGTTTTGAGGTTTTTAAAAAAAAATAAAATTTGGTGCCATCAAGTGGAAATAGTCTGTATTGCTGAGAAGAACTGGCAGAGTGACTGCATGGATTTCGTCAGAGACACCAGCACTTTAAACTGTTGCAGTGGAAATGTTTCCCCAGTGTACACATTATATCCTGGTCTAAAATGGGCAAGAAATATCACCTGCTCACGTCTGAGGAACTAACATCCTCCCCTCTCATACATGGCAAAAGTGGTGGGGTGTTTTTTTGACAAATCACATTTATGGTTGTCGTTAAAAGCTACTCTTCTCCAGGTTTCCCTGTGATTTCCCTGCTGTTGCTGTGGGAGTGTGCTCCTGGCAGGAATGTTGCCTGCTGCAGGATTCCCATTCCAGAGCACAGCAGTCCCTCTGAGGGTGCTCTTCTGCAGAGCCAGCCCGCCGTCAATGCTATGTGGTGAATTTGTTCCAATGTGCAGGGGTTTAAAGTCGCATTCCTTTGCATTTCTAAATTTCTCATAGCAAACATTTATTTTTAACACAAAATCACCTGTTAGGAGGAAAGCTTGCTCTTCCAAATCTTCTTGAAGGGGTCCCAGGAGCCCTTTGGTGCTTCACCTTTGTTCTGGAAGCACCCTACTCTCACACTGGACCTGGCAGACGGTAACATCCCTCAGGTGGGTAATGCTTGACACTGCATAAGCTGCTTGTTCACTGAATGTCCATCAAATCCTTCAGCTTTAAGTTGGGGACAAATTGCTCAGAGTAAACTTCAGCTCAACAGAAAGAATAGTCACAAGCTTCAGACACCTGTGCCACTGAAAAAACAAATTTCCTGCCCTCTGGAGGCTTCTTTTCCAATATCAAGACACCTGGATTAACCTAAATAACTCAGAACTTTGTGTTATTTTTACTGAGTTTACAAACATTATACTGAGTAAAAGAACATTTAGATATTTATTGTTTTAAAAACAGTATTTATAAACTGAAGTAATTTTATTTTGGAATGTTTAATAATCACTTAAAATAACAGAAGTGTCATTTTTCCCAAACTGGGATTCTACAGTTCAAGCTGAAAAACCGTAATCATTGAATTCTTATTAAGTGAAATGTTGGAAAAACCCTTCATTTTGGTCACTTCTGACTTTTTCTTTTTGTTCAAGTTCTGAACTGTTATTACCTAAAGTATGCTGTTTCTGTTATATTCAGGGAGATCACTCTTGACAAAGAGGCTCCTGGCATGCTCCTGTGCCACCTACCACCTCCTGCTCTGTCTCCTGGCACAGGGCTCCAGGAAGAGGGATGCTCTAGAGCCCTATCCCAGTACTATATCACAAAAACAAACTCCTTAGACGAAGGTGATTCTCACAGGGGATGTTTAGACACATTTGAAGGGTTTTAGAAGCCCACTACATTGCAAAGCGGTTAAAAGCATACAAATATAACTAAGAATTGGGCTCCTTGGACCTCAAGGGAGTAAAGACTGCACTTGACATACTAATTTACTTAAGCATTTTCAAGTGGTGTAGTTGAAGGACAGCAGCATAGCAAATAGTAACAGTTAGACTGTTGATGATCTTACGGGTCTTTTCCAACCTAGTTGATTCTATAATTCTATAATACATACGTGCGTATTTTAGGGAAAAGAGCAGATAGGACATGGCCAAATGCTTTAAGGATCTCATATGAAGTATATTTAACTATGTATTTATTGTATATCTTTGCTTTCCATGTCTTACCTCTTGAAGTCTCCAGGGACATTGCTGTGACGAAAGCATGTAGTTGTTCTTTATGCATATGGAAACTAATATATAAAATGTAAGACCTCACATCAGAAGAACAGTGCACTCTTATTAAAAGGAATGGGAAGTTTATTATTTAATTATTTGGAAATGTGATTTGGTTTCTCATATTTGAGAGAGAGAAAATGGTTCTATAATCACCTTGAATAACAGGAGAATTTTTCTTATTTTCTAATTCACCACTAAGAAATGGAGTTGCATCTTGTGCCTTGGTTTTTATCAGTTTTTAGAGTCTCTTTTAGTAGTCAAAAACCTGTCTTTTAAGTCAGTTAATACATCCTGTTGTTGTCCATCTTGATCACCCTCATAGGTGAATGACTTCTTGTATTTTGCTAAATAGTGTCAGAGCCATTAGTAATTTGAATTTTACAACAATGTTAAAGCAATACCCAGAACACTAAAAATTGCTGAGGTGGCTCAAAGAGTATAATTTCATAAACAATGTTTAATTTGTGAACCCAAATGCAGCCTTATTTGATTAATTCTAACATCTGTCTTTTCAATGATAAAATGATAAACATTTCAATTTTTGGACTAAAAAGGTACTCTGAACCAGCCTATTTAAATCATTGATATTATCTCAAGTTTAGGACTGGTATTTCTGGTTTTTTGTGTTCTTTCTGTTCAAGAATTGACATCAAGGTAATGG
The DNA here is from genome assembly GCF_963264785.1 of Psittacula echo. Taxonomy (NCBI): domain Eukaryota; kingdom Metazoa; phylum Chordata; class Aves; order Psittaciformes; family Psittacidae; genus Psittacula; species Psittacula echo. The sequence continues at coordinate 146,934,873 of NC_137735.1, forward strand.
TTTAGTGGTAGGCTTTTGTTGCTATGGAACTATTCATTATCTTATGATATGGCATGCACAGAGCAGAGCCACAAAGACTTGATTTCATAAACAGAATATGAAGCTTTTAATCCTTTCACCCTTACTGAACAATTTATGTGGCACAATAGTTTTTGATACATCTTTTATTCTCCAAATGTGTGTGTTGCATGTATTTTAAATGCTTTCCTGAAGAAGATGAAGACAGAAAGTACGAGTATGCATACATTCATGCATTTGTATGTGTGCATGCATGTGTACATAAACGTGTTCACATATACTTATGCGGTGGGTAATTTTTTCCTTAAGTGTTTTTAAACATACCAGATTTAAAATCTAAATATTAGAAATCACATTAAACCTAACCAAGGTTTAACTTACTGTTGTGCTAGATCAACATGAGCAAGCAGGGAATCACACCAGATTGGGACAAAGGCCAAAGCTTGTTGGTGGGAAGTAGCAGGCAGGGGACACACTAGCTAGTGGTATCAGAGTAGGAAAATACTGTAAACAACTGTAGTAGCTAGCTGGTGGAACATATTAGCTGGCCCTACCTCTGAGAGTTTACCCTAAGCTAAAGCCCAACAGGGCAAAAATCCCCTCTTGCTTGAGTTAGAAAATCTGCTACTCTAAGTGACTGAAACTGAAGGAGAAGCTGCTTGACGATTGGAACAAACCAGTGAAATAAAAATTAAAACCATGGGTAAAATGTAGATGAAAATGCAGGATGTTCCTAACTATGTTATGGTGGAAGGATGTGGGTAGAGTATCCTAATTAATCTGGTGACACAAATACCAAGCAAATGCTTTGGATGGTCTTCATGATGCTAATATGAAAATGTGATTCTTGAACAAGCCAAAGACAGAGAAAAAAACTCAGCTTCCTGAAGATTACCTTCCAGCCCAGTAAGTACATATGACTCAAACTTCCATCCACCAGCTTTTTTTTAAAGCAGAAGCACTCACTCTAGAGAAGGCAATTTTGGTCATGCTGGATGTAGGCAGTTTCGTTGTCTACCTGTCTGGGCGAGGTTTTATAGATACAACAACAAAAACAGGGCAAGTGAATTGGCTGATTCCCAGCACTCAACAAAAGGGAGCCAGCTGCAGTACAACTTGTTATGCAGGGCAATGACACACCAGGTATCTTTGACGCTTTTTGTGAGGGTGGTGGTGCTGCGGAGAGGTGAGGCTGCAATATTCTGTAGAAAGTGCAGAGCTACCAGAGTTGCCACTTGCAGAACAGATGAGACACTGACAGATTTGCATCTGGGCAAAATCCATTCATCTTTCTATGTTTGATCTTGTAGAGGTGCGAAGATGGACTTGCAAGCAGGTTTCAAGCAGTATTCCACTCTTCTGAAAGACTTAGTGAATTCCTAGTTTCATCCTGCAGATTCAAAGAAGTTCTAGATTGCTCCTCTGACTCTGTCTCAGAAATTAACATGGCATACATGAACATATTTTTATCCAGTCTTGGAAGTGTGCGGTTCATGCTGAAAAGTTTTTAAAATCTTTAAATATTTTGAGCTGATAGACTAAAATATTTATAATGATGCCAGAGGCGATTCCAGTAAAAGTATTGCAATTATGCTCTGCCCATGACAGAGGGGTTAAAACCCTCTGCTCTTCCTTTAGTCATCTGGTTCTTTCCATAAACAGGAGGGAAAGATAGGAATGAGAATGTTTTCTCATTCCTCCTTCACAATGCCAGAGCTGAGGATCAGGAGGCCATAACTCGATATTTACCAGTGTCAGGTTTCAGATGGAGGTGTCATTTTGACCAGAAGAGAATGGTCTTCTATCCAATAGCATTATCATCAGAGGTTCAGTCTCCCTGCTAGAGATGCAGGTAGCTGCCTGCACAGAGTTAGGTAAAACTTGGGAAAAAAAGTTTAATTAGATGTATTTGTAACCTATCTGCACTTGCCTTGCACCTTTGCATGAATAAACTGCATGTCACATTTAGAGAATCAAATTTGACTTTAAACTATCATAGACAACCATAAAGAAATTTCTTTGTATAGGCCAAAATGCAGTTGTTCTTCTTGTGCTACACGGAAGCTGCAGCTCCAAAACCAAAGGAGAGTGTCCAAGTGGCCTTTCCCCTTGAGGAGATGAAGGCAATCTCAATTACATGTAATGGGTAATCTCAGTAGGTTGAATTTTAACAGCTCATGGTCTAAAGAATAATTTTGATCAAAATATGGGAAAATCTGGTGGCAACTGCATCCTCATCTCCATTTTCCAATCACATTGTAGACTGACAAAAATAAACCCATGCATTTATATATGATACAACCTTGCATTTTGGCAGACCGTCATGATAAGCCATAACCAGTGAGATTCATTTATTACATAGAGACATATTGTATAAAGCAATTTGCACATTTTATTTATGTAGCTCTGAGGTCAATACTAACTTCACTACGCAGGCTGACAAGTGAGATGTTTTTATTTATGTGTATAATCAATCAGGTAAACTTCTTCTGCTCCTTGGTATGCTTCCTACTAGCCAAAGCAAACAAATGGAAGCATCCATTTGCGTCATTGCTTGTTCTTTTTTAGCGCACCACAGAAATTAGGAATACAAAAGACTCACTTGATCATGTCCTGATTTGTACCCACAGCTTCAGGTGATGTAAGAATTCCCTTCTAATTTAACCATTGTCCAATTTACAGCTAAACCATTAAAAAAGCCCCAACAAAACAACACACCCCCCCCACCAGATGTAAAGAGTAGTTTTAAGGAGTAACTTCTGCATTTCAGTATGCACGCAAATTGGGTCATAGTAGAAATGCCTTCAAGTAAATATTTCATATGTCACAGTATCACAGTATGTTAGAGATTGGAAGGGACCTCAAAAGATCATCTAGTCCAATCCCCCTGCCGGAGCAGGAATACCTAGATAAGGTTACACAGGAATGTGTCCCGGCGGGTTTTGAACGTCTCCAGAGAAGGAGACTCCACAACCCCCCTGGGCAGCCTGTTCCAGTGTTCCGTCACCCTCACTGAGAAGAAGTTTCTTCTCAAGTTTAAGTGGAACTTCTTGTGTTCCAGTTTGTACCCATTACCCCTTGTCCTATCATTGTTTGCCACTGAGAAGAGCCTGGCTCCATCCTCGTGACACTCCCCCTTTATATATTTATATACACTAATAAGGTCCCCCCGCAGTCTCCTCTTCTCCAAACTATAGAGACCCAGCTCCCTCAGCCTTTCCTCATAAGGGAGATGCTCCACTCCCTTAATCATCTTAGTTGCCCTGCGCTGGACTCTCTCCAGCAGGTCCCTGTCCTTCTTGAACTGAGGGGCTCAGAACTGGACACAATATTCCAGATGCGGTCTCACCAGGGCAGAGTAGAGGGGAAGGAGAACCTCTCTCGACCTACTGACCACCCCCCTTCTAATACACCCTAGGATGCCATTGGCCTTCTTGGCCACAAGGGCACATTGTTGGCTCATGGTCATCCTGCCGTCCACTAGGACCCCCAGGTCCCTCTCCCCTACACTGCTCTCTACTGGAACCTGGGGTTGTTCCTGCCCAGATGCAGGACTCTACACTTTTCCTTGTTATATTTCATCAAGTTATTCCCTGCCCAACTCTCCAGCCTGTCCAGGTCTTGCTGGATGGCAGCACAGCCTTCTGGTGTGTCAGCCACTCCTCCCAGCTTAGTGTCATCAGCAAACTTGCTGATAGTACACTCAATTCCCTCATCTAAATCATTGATGAATATATTAAATAATACTGGTCCCAGTACTGACCCTTGAGGCACTCCACTAGATACTGGCCTCCAACTAGCCTCCACCCCATAGACTACAACTCTCTGCCTTCTCTCCTTCAGCCAGTTTGCAGTCCACCTCACTACCTGATCATCCAGCCCACACTTCCTCAGTTTAGCTATGAGGATGCTGTGGGTCATTTGAAAGCAGGCTGGCCGTTGGGTGTACTGTCATCTTGATTGCAGGAGAATACTGGGGACCTAGATTGGGACAGCTGGTTGTTATTCTTGGGTAAAATTTTGGTTACACTCTCTGCTTCCACATGTACTTCTCAATGAAAGCCAAATGCCAGCATATTGAGTCAACAGTCTTTCTTACCTGCCTTCTTTTTTTTCATCAGCTTAAGTAGAATTTTCTCCCTCCTCCCATCCCTGTCCTACTTTGTTCCTGCCTGCACACACCTTTGGTTGTTTGAATTTGCTGAGTTCCACTGGAGAATGAAAAGTATCCTTAAAAAATTATTTAAAAAAAATATTAAAAAAAAATCTATTAAAATACTAAATAGTATTAAAAAAAAGTTGGGTTCTTTTTTGGCCAGATCAGTTCTGTTTTACTACATGGCTTCACAGATAGTTGTATTGGTCTAGAACTTGTCATTACACACATTACCTATTTCCTATTATTTTCATGGTTTTGTTAAATTAAGTTTTAAATCTCTGATTTAAAAGGCCCATAAAGAATCAAGAACTCTTGTAAAAATTAGTCAAGAGGTCCTGAACTTCTGTTCTGACACTGATATGAATATAAATCGTGAGCTGAACCATAATTTTTGTGTCATTTTTCCTACCTTTATAATGTTAATAGTACCCATTCTCCTACTGCCAAATTGACATTAGTGGTACAAAAATGGAAAGTGCTAGATAAATGAAAAAAGCTGGTGGGTTTTGTTGTGACTTTTTTTTTTTTTCAGGAGAAGGTTGGCACTTTCTGACAAACTGCTGCTGAAGGAGCTAAGGCAGGAACAACCATTATTTGCTGAAGGAGCCTCAGAAGCAAGGTTGCACTTTTAATGCAGCTATGGCATAATTGCTTTAATGGCCCCTTTAAGCACTAAACCCTGATACTCTCAAAAGAAGGTCCCTGGTTTGATTTTATTCACACTATGGATCCATACTTAGTGGTAGATTGTTATTGACTTGAAAGCCCTACTTACAGTGAGCATTGGTAAGTTTAATTAATAGACTCAATGAAGATTCTTATGGAAGTATATTTCGACAGATTATTTCAGGTGAGCTGCTGTGGTTTCTTGCAATGAACCTAGCACTTGTCTTCTAATGAATCAATTCACTAATCTGGTATCACAGGCTGTAATTTTCTGTTTAGGTTTATTTGCACAGCAATTTAAAAACAATTAGGTGGGCTCTTAGGACTTACGAATGATTTAAAAGGGCATCTCAATGATGTTTTGAGTATGCACTGCAAATGCAAAAGTACTAAGTTTTACAGTGAACATGGACATACGTGATGCTACTGTGAATTCTGGCATGTACAAATGTGAGCAGATAGACCCTACCTCCTAGGTGTTACTAAAAGTAGAAGGGCTTTCTTTGGGGATGCTGTAAGCCCTGAGAGATGGCAATTTCACCTACTGGGCAATAGGAATATAAATACATTCTCTACATGACTGTAGAGAAAGCAACACTGTGCTGTTCAGTGATGTCTAGTACTCTGCTGTGAGGTCAGTACTCACAGTGGCAGTCAACAGCCACTGCAGGTAGTGGCTTTTGAATAAAAGGTCAGGTTTTTCAATAGCCTTATTCTGATTGAAAGCCTGAAAGCTTCTTGGAACTTCTTGATCTCTGCAGTATAAAATCAAAATTAAATGAGATAGAGAGTTTGATAGGTAGATACACAGTCTGCAAAAATCTCTTCAGGATGCCAATTCTCCTGTTCATTTGAGACCTAGGGAGAAACCCTATCCTAGCAGAAGCTGGTGTGAGTTTTTCATTGACTTTAATGGATTCAAGGTTTATCCTCAATATTCTAAGAATAAAATCTATGAAGTCCACCTCTCTCTAGGTGCTCTGGGAGTTCATTGTTACTGTAATGGAAGTCAGCACTCCCCCTCCAGTGCTGAGTAAAAAGCATTCCAGCTGGTTAAGTATGAGACCTTATAATTAGGGATTGTCAGACAAATGGAATCACAGTCCACCCAAATAAGGAGGTATTTATTACAGAATACAATTCCATACTAGCATGTTTGTAAAATCTGAATTCCAGATTTGTTTTATTCTTTAGAAGCAATTCTGCCTTCACTGTCTGGAACAGAGTACAGTGCAAGTGGGATTCATCTTACCTGGCTTTACACTGTCACAGCATGAGTTCACATCAGTTACTTAGGCTGCCTTTTTCTTCATGGAGCATAACAGACTCTTCTGGAGTACACTTCACCTGGTCTGTTTTAGATACAGGAAGAGACTTAAAAGGTGCTGATAAAATTCTCCATCTCCCTTCAGAGAGATGGCAAATCTGTAGCAGAAATCAACTCTCTGATAGTAATTTTGGAAAAGTATCTTATTTCACGTATTACTTGTTCTGCTTCTCCTAAAGTTCTCCTACTGGATACATCCAGAGTCACCAAGTATATCTCTGTGAATAGAAATGGGTGGATTGTTGTTTTTCTGACTGTTTCTGCTCAGTCTAGAGCTTCATTTCATACTATAAAATTAACTTCAACCATAGAACGGTTTGGGTTAGAAGGGACATTAAAGTTCATTTAGTCCCAACACCCCTGCCGTGGGCAGGGACACCTTCCACTAGACAAGGTGCTCAAAGCCTCATCCAACCTGGCCTTGAACACTGCCAGAGATGAGGCAGCCACAGCCACTGGGCAACCTGTGCCATGGCCTCACCACCCTCACAGTAAAAATATTCTTCCTAATACCTAATCCAAGCCCACCCTCTTTCAGTTTAAAGACATTCCCCCTTGTCCTATCCTTACATGCCTTTGTGAAAAGTCTCTCTCCAGATTTCTTGTAGACCCCCTTTAGGGACTGGAAGGCTGCTCTAAGGACTCCCCAGAGTCTTCTCCAGACTGAACAAGCCCAAGTCTCTCAGCCTGTCTTCACAGGAGAAGTGCTCTGGCCTTCTGAGCATCTCTGTGGCTCGCTTGGTCAGGTCCACGCACTTCTTGTGTTGTGGGCCCCAGAGCTAGACACAGAACTGCAGGTGAGGTCTCCTGAGAGTGGAGTAGAGGAAGAGAATCATCTCCCTTGACCTGCTAGCCACGCTCCTTTTGGTGCAGCCAAGCACACGGTTGGCTTTCGCGACTGCAAGCATACATTGCCAGCTCATGTTGAGCTTTCCATCAATCAACAACTCAAGTCCTTCTTCTCAGGGCTGCTCTCAATCCATTCTCTGCCCAGCCTGTATTTGTGCTTAGGACTGCCCTGATCCAGGTGCAGGACCTTGCACTTGGCCTTCATGAGGTTCACATGGGCCCACTCTTCAAGCCTGTCAAGGTCCCTCTGGATGGCATCCCTTCCCGCCAGCACATTGACGGCACCACACAGCTTGGTGTCATCAGCAAACTTGTTGAGGGTGCACCTCAATCCCACTGTCCATGTCACCAACAAAGATGTTAAACAGTGCTGGTCCCAATACCCACCCCTGAGGAGCAATATTAATTGCTGATCTCCACTTGGACATTGGTCATGGACCACAATTCTCTGAGTGCGACCATTTCTTTAAAATAACGTTCAAAAAGGATCAATAAAGTAAAATGTACAAACCACAATAATTATACAAAGAGTACCTTGACCCCAGGTGAAGGGGTGTATACAGATTTTTAGCTAAAAGTCTGTTTAATATACATATGAAGAAATCTCAAAATAAAAAGTTCTTTAAACAGAAATGTTTTGAAAGTGAAATGCTTTCATGTTAAAAAAAAGGTTTTAATCACTGTTTTTAAAAATCCAGTTCTGTGTCTGCAGAGCTGACTGGAGCCTCGTCCTGTGTATCTCCAAGCAACAGTCTCAAATTATGAATTAACTTACCCTTCTCAACTACAGGAGCCAATCCAGTTGGTGTCTGGACCATATAATGGCTCCCACAAGGTACCTAGGAACTTGTAAAAGGTTTTTCATTACCATCACAGTAATTAGGTAACTCAGGGGTGACTCAGATGTAAGACCCTTCAGTTATAAGTAGTCATTTACACATTAGTGCCTTTCAATGTAAAAACCTGAAAGAGGCTCACCTTAGAAACACCAGTTTTCTAGAGCTTATGATATAGACACATGCTTTTAAGTCAATGTTTTGAATGGCACTGCAACTTTGAAAACGGCCCTCAACTTCCTTGTAGAACACTCTGTTTGGCTAGTGACCAAACTGGAGCACGTGAGACAAGGGAGGGTGTCCGTGTAACATTTCCATTGGAAAAGGAGATGTGGCCTGACAAAGGTGCCAAACTCCTTGAGAGAGTTCATAGCTGACAGCTCTTGGCAAAAGAAGTCAGTTCTTTCTGAACAGCATTAGGTACGGGCACAGTGACTTCTCCTGGCATGCTCTGCCGAGTTGCCAGGGTGGTTCCCGCTCAGTTTCTGTAAATACCTTTCTCCATGTATTTCCTTGTAGAGCAAAGGCTGAGCTCAGGCCTGTGAACTCCAGTGCAAGACAGAGCACATTGTGGGTTTCATCCTTCATTTTTCTGAGCTCAGACTCCAATCTGCAAAAGTTAGAAGACTATGGAGACATAATTCGGCACTAAACCTGTAAGAAACTACTACAGGCAATCTTGAGATCTTACTCAAAGAAAGAACTTCTCCAAAAGCTGAAAACCTACAAAAGAATAATAAGCTCCCTCCCCTTCAAGTAGATTTGCTGAGGTCTACTTGCTGCAATAAATTCATCATGGTTTGGTTTCCAATTCATTCAACAAACAAAGCAGCTCCTAAAACACTTCAATTAATTCAGTCAAAAACAGGCTATGCAGATGTATACTGATGGATTCAGCCACGCGCTTTCTACTACTTTAAAATTTGAAGTAATCAATATGAAGAAGCAACAAAATTATGAGGGATCATTTCCAATGTCATGGTTGAATTAAATTCTACAAACACCAAATAATTACATGCTTTTTCAAGAAGGTCATATTTCAGTTGAATTTTGTGAATGAGTAAAGATAAGAACAATCTACTTTGCATATACCAATAACTCAGTTCTTGACAAATCCATATTTGAATTTAATCATAAAACGAAAAAAAAACCCTGAACTTCTAAAAAATCAGTAAATCAGTTCTTATGAGTAGCTTAGAATCATTGAGTGCAAGGACTGAGGAATGGCATAATTCGTATAATTTTCTATTTAGTTTACACTTTCTCCAGTTTAACTGAATTTGCCCTTATGAAGCAGTTCTGGTAAATTTTATCAATAAAACAAAAAGAAAGAAACAATTTCTGGATGGCATGGGTGTATTTATACTCTACACATGTAACTTATACAACTATGTGTGCTTTATTAATTCCACAAAGTGGAAATTAGACACTGGGGCATATATGCACATATATTTCCTAAAGTAAGTGTTTGGGGCCAAGCAAAAAGTTCATTGTGTCTCACTGTTTCTTGGACCCAAAGGGAATGTAAAGACTCTCCATGTCTCCTATTGCCTGACAGACAAATCTATCCCAGTTCTCTTGGGTTCTTAACATTCAGATGAAACTGAATCATACATTTTAATAATGTTCTATGTAGGAGCTATGTAGAAAGCCTTAGCTTCCTGCCCAAGCTGATCTCTTTTGGCAGGGTGAGAGGTATGGCTTCCACCTTTGATCCCAAGCAAAGGGCAGTTTGCAATCCATGGTACATTCACAGACTGCATCTTGACAACCTGTCTTCTGATCTAGAAAGTCTTCTTTTGTTGTCATTATAGCTTTTAAATTTACTTGATTGGCTAGAAACCAAGAGCAGTTACAGTCCTTGTTCTCATGGCAGAAGGGCTCCCTAATCCAGTGCTCTCCCAGTCCTTCTAGCCAGCTCTTCCCCCCACCTCCTTCCCATCTGTGGACCCATCCCCTACCTGCTGCAATGGACATCTTCCCAAGAAGAGTGGAAGGATGGGCAGGAGCTTCTGCAAGGTGTGCTGTAGACCTTATATCTGAGAGAGATAAAAGAAGGGTCCAGGAGTTAGCTAGAGGTAACTCTCTTCTCCAGCAAGGAAAGGAAAGGGGTGAAGATCCTGCAGGAAGATGAGGCAGATTGTGGAAGGTCCTGGACACTGAGGATGAGCAGGAAAGAGTGGGAGTTAGTGAGTGGAAAGACTTTGTACTTGTACAGTATCCCGAAACTCCACCGATTCTGTCCGTTCTGCTGAGGACTTAAACCCTCAGAATCTCTGCTGATCCATTTCAGGTCCTACTCCCTAATATTCAACTCCAAGACTCTGAGACGATACAACCTAGATGTTCCCCTTAAGTCCTTACATCCTTTCACCCCCAAAATCTGTGCTGATCCATTCTGCATCTCATTCCATAATACGTCCCCTTATAATTTGTATTTCAGCAGCAAACCTGAAGTGCAGGTCAAGCCCCAGTTTTCTGAGGTTTTCCAGCATTCCTGTCCTGCACTGGTGAGTTAGGAAAATACTTGGGTCTAAACCAGGAAACCGAAGTTACAGTTATTATTGCTAGTTTAATTCTGCCTGCAAAACCAGGAGGAGAAGAGCGAAAAGTTCAGGGTCATATCATGAAAAAAGGGCATGTTTTAAAGAAAAGTAAGAAAACTATTAGGAGAAAGTAGTCTATGAAGAAGTACCTCTAAAGCTATATAAGGACATCACTGTCAAAATTTAACTGTCTCTTAAGAAGAGGTCAAGTGCTAGTGTCTAGTACAGGTGGCGCAGGCTGTGCCACGGCTTCAACTTCTCCCTCATCACAGCAAGACACCTCTGTGGCAAAGTGGAACATGGATGAATTCTCCTCAGACCCTTCAGTCTTTGTGGCTTCTGCTGAATGCAGTCAGGATGCCCCACGTTCTCAGGCTCTGTAGCAATGTCTTCACGCCTGCTAACAGACACTGCTAACAGCAGCTACATCACCCTCGTGAAGACTCCCCGAGGGGTAGTCTCCACAGCACACAGCCTGCCTTTCTCTGACAGGAAAGCCCTTCTTCACCCTGCAGACTCAGCACAGGACTCTGGTTTTGGTTTTATTTCTTACACCTCACAATTTGCATGATTTATGCTACAACATCTTGTTATTATTTGTCATGATCCAACTTAGCAGTTGAGGCCCATCACAAAGGACCTAATTCAACCACCAAGTTCCAGCTGAAAATTGGCAACAGCACATGTAACAAATCCCAGTCTATTTCTATTTGGCAGACAAAACAACTTTTACCGTTTCCCGTACCGTGTTCAAGCCACCTGAAAGGCACAGCGTGCCTGAACGCAATGTACACAAACAATCTGAGGCGTTGCGTAGTAGGAAAAAGATGAGCGCAGGCGGCCGTGGGGACATAGGGCTGTGAGCGGTCAGTCGCGGCCTCGGCGGGGAGAGTCCGAGCGGACGCTGCCGGAGACGGCTGTACCCGTGAGGGCGTTGAGAGATAGCTGTCCTGGCGCGCGGAGCCTGCCCCGGGCAGAAGCGAGGGGGCGCCGGGCCTGGGGGAACGGGGGCGTTGAGGGGGCGTGACGACGTCCGCCGTGACGCCACCGGCATGGCCCCTCTTCATTGGCGGGCAGCGAAAGGTGTAGCCGCAGGGAGGCTCGCGGTTGGCTGCCGCCCTGGGCGTTGGCGGCTCGCCGGACGCTGGCCGGACGAGGGAGCTGTGCCTAGCAGCTGTGCCGGGGCTGCCCAGAACACCCTGAGGTAAGTACGGCGCTGCCCCATGCCGCGGCGCACGCGGCGGCTCCCGCGGCGCTGCCCGGCGCTCCCCGTGGCAGTGGCCGCAGCCTCGGCCCTCCGTGCGGGCAGCGCCGCCGGCAGAGCGGCCGCTCCGCCGCGGCCTCCCGCGGCCGGTGCCACCCCCTTACCGCGGTTCTACCCCCGCCAGTCCGCCTGCCCGCTTGCTTGCCCGCTTGCCTGCCCGCACCTCCCTTCCTCTCTTAACGGGGATTTTGTTCCCTTCTGCGCTTCGGTTTCCGGGCGGGAGGCTGGAGGGGCCCCCTGAGACCCCCGGCCGCAGGTTCAGGGGGCGAAACACGGTGGCAGGAGCCGGCGCTTTAGTTTAGCTGTCGCTCAAGTAGTAAGTGGAGGCACAAGTTGCCCGTACAAGTATGTTCAGCTCACTCTAGAAATAGGATCATATTCAGATTGTGTGCTGTAATCAAGCGCATTGCTGTTATTTTTTAATTTTACTTTTCCTTTGCTCTATTGCTCAGTGCTATTGAGTCTCAAAACTAAGCTCAAAGCAGAGTGGAACAGCCCCCATAGCGTGGGTGATGAGGAACCAGTGCCATTCAGCTCCCTTGGTCAGTTGGTATGTTGAGGAGGCCAGAGATCACAATCTCTGCAGGATTTGTATTCTAAACTTACTTTCACTTTTACAACGGGATATCAGTATCTTATACAATGCGATTTCTGTGGTTAAGCCTGAGCACACACAAAGAGTCATGTGTACACACTTCTGGCCTGCCAGAGGTCACACGGAGTGTTTGCTTACTGCCCTGATTCCCTCTCACATGCTGTTAAGTGCAGAGCAGCTCAGGCCCTTTTGAAACCAGCATTGTTCTTCTTGTAGGACTCTTCTGTGTGAGGGAAATCTTCGTTCCCTGCAGGTTAGGGTATGAGGTACAGTGCAGTGGTAGGAACTGCTGTAATCATTATTTTCTAGAGTGCAGTAATAGTGACATTGTGTGACAAGCCTTCCTTTGTTTTTGGGAGGTACCAACACAGTCTCTGAGAACCCTCTTAGCGTGCTGGAGAGCAGTGTCATAAAATAACAACTCCAACTTTTGTACAGTAAATTCTGCTGGTAGGAAAATCTCATGATGGTAGGAAGACCACACTTGGAGCGAAGGCAGAGGACTGTGTGCTTCTGTTCATGCCTTCCTTTGTGTGCTAGTTTTTCTGTTTAAGCAAGCCTGGAGTTAAATAGGACCTCTTGATGCTTTAGGCATATAGAGATTCTACAAGACTGGGGCATGAGGGCAAACAGGATTTTCCAAGTGATTCAAACACAGAGATACATGTAACTATCAGTTAAAACTACTTTGAAAGCAACTTTCACATTTTTGGGGCCTCTATCTTTGAGATCCGCATCTTCTAATCATATAAATATCTCAAGTCCTTAGGCTCCTAGGTATTTGGTGCTGGACTGGTGCATAGCATTCACAGCAGAGCTGAGCAGTGGCACTGGGAGTGAAGAAGAGCAGAGAGAAAATAAAGGGATAATCCTCTGCAGTAAGAATCTGTCCTAATGAAGCCTTTCCACTTTGCATAATATTTTTATTAGGAAAAAACCTTTAACTCCTGACCACACATATACTGACTGCTAAGCAGTAGTTAAGATCTTGTCCTATTCTTCCATTTTTGGCTTGAGTAAGAGTTAGTTATATAAAAATACCTTGCATTAGTCATACATGTTGGACTTTATTTTAATCAACTGCTTGTATTGTTTCCTGTGTTCTACCTTCTTTCTGTGTGTTTGTTACTTCTCACTGATCTCGATGCAAACTTTTGTAAGTTAAGTGCTTCACCTTTGGATGTTTATGCTGGCAAATGAATTTAATTGGTATTTTTAAGTTTCCAGCATTCTTTTTAAGCTGTGTAAGTAAAAACTTGGTACACTGAACATGTTAAAACCTTCTCTTACAGCGGTGCAAACAATTTGTTTCTGTAAGGACATTCTGTCAAGCTGAGGTGCAATGAAGTACACTGAAAGTAAATTACAGAATCAGAGAATCACAGAATGGGTGGAGGTTGGAAGGGACCACTAGAGGTCGGCTAGACCAACCTCCCTGCTCAAGCAGGGAAATTTATATCTCACAAAAGTAGGGTGTAACTAGAGTATAAAGTATCTGATTTGTGTTTTACAGCAGATGTTAAAGGAGACCAGACCTTTTGCACAGTGTTTGAAACATACATCTATATATATGTATATTTTACTACTTTGTGTTTGCTGCCATCAGGCTTTACCATGCTGCGAGCCTTTAGTCACACAAATGGTAGGTGTGCATTCCATAATGCTAAGTGTTGGCATCGTCATAAGTCTGTGCTGGCAATCAGGAGGGAAGATGTTAATGCCTGGGAAAGAAGAGCACCTCTAGCACCAAAGCATGTTAAGGAATTGACGCAGATGGGTTACAAGGTCTTAGTGCAGCCGTCAAACCGAAGAGCCATCCATGAAAAGGTAAGGTCCCATTTTGAGTTAGGTAAGCAAACCCTTAGTTCAGTTATTAACCACAGCACAGAAAAAATTATATTCAAAGGATATACATGAGAAAACATATTAATTTTGTTGTTACATGAGGAGTCATTGTGGAGAGGAAAAGGAGCAGTTTGTTTAGCCTTTTAATGTAATGTTGGCATACTGGTGGGCTTCTGGAATTGTTTTTATTGATTTCTTTTCCTTTCATCTGTCTCTGAAGAAATTTTAGGTGCTGTTGAGGTAGAAACTTGATAATTCATTTAAAATTGGTGTTTATTTCTTCTATTTGTATGGAGGCAACATTAAAAAAAAATTAATCATATTTAAAATAAAAAAAAGAGGAAGGATGAATCCGATGAATCCCATTCCCACTTCAATCCTATTCCTCATGTAAAATGAGGAGAGAGTTTTGCTTTGGGTTGTTTTTTCTTTTATGCTGTGAGCTTTGGGACAGAGAGCTTTTACAGTTCCTGTAAGCAGCAGTAGTACTCTGCTGTAAGGTATCTGAACCAACAGATAAAAATGGACACATAAATAGGGAATTAGTGATCACTTGCATGTATCACCTTTTAATTAAGTCACAGGGCATATATCATATTAATATATCATATTAAGTCACCAAAGCATATATCACTCTGGGTACACAAGTACAATCCTGAAAGCTGGAATTTTAATATGTTTCTGAAATAAGGGATAAAACCCCTAGATTTTGATATGGAAAAACACTCTTTTGAATGTTGCTCTTCAGCTTGGACTTAATCTTATGCAATTTTATAAAATCACACGCCATCAGTCTTCAGATTAATATGTCAGATTTCTCTAAACTTATTTCCATGTATTTCAACACATTACAAAGGGTTGTTCATTATCACAGTACTTTATAAAATACTTTAAATGTCGTGAAATACCCTTTTTGTAGTCTGAATTTATGATGAAGCATTTTACTAACACATAATTATGTTTTTGCCTTGTATAATAGGATATTAGCATGGAAGTTCAGTTTGATATTCAATACCCCTTTTGATAAAGAGGTTTATGAAGTATCACATGTAGTAACTTGTTTCTGCTTTGGAGAATTATCTGCTTTTCCTCTATTCTAGTTGCTTATGTGTTAAGATCTGAATATGAAAAAACCCAGAAAAATTTACTTTGATTTTTTTCTCTTTCATAGGATTACATCAAAGCAGGTGGCATTATTCAAGAAGATATTTCCGAGGCTTCTCTGATAGTAGGTGTGAAAAGACCTCCAGAGGACAAATTAATCCCTAAAAAGAACTATGCCTTCTTTTCTCACACTATTAAAGCCCAAGAGGCAAACATGCCCCTTTTGGATGAGATTCTAAGACAGGTAAATTGTGTCATAGAGAAGACAGTTGCCTGTTAGCATGGGTTGGAAACTGAACTTAATGCTGAAGTATGATCAAAAGCTTGCTGCCTAGTGTGGTTACTTTCAGTGTGCATATTTGTAGATAGCTAACAAGGACAGTTTTCAGTATCTTTTCCTGAAGTTGAGTATTTCTTGCTCAGAGGATTTTGTGCTTGTGGTGCTACTCTGTTGATGTGCGTGAGGCAGATGCATTGCGAGCATGGTGTATTCATGAGAGGTTTGTGCTGTGTGAGTATGAAGGCTTATTGGAAAGTATTAAGCAAGGGCATGTGTTGGTTGTTACAGAGGGAGGCAACCAATTCACTCAGAAATGAGCAGCCTCTTGGCAGAGTCTCCAGTGGCTGGAGTGGCACATTGGGAAACTGCCAAGAGTGCACAGGCAGTGCAGAGGCTCTTTAAAACAAGATTCAGTGTAACCTTTAGGTCTTTATTTTTATACCTAAATCTTGTTATGAACCGTTTGCCTTCTCATATATGCCCATCAGCCTCTATCACAAAGGATGACAAAGGCATATCAAAAGGTAATTCCTAGGAGAGCAATGTGCCACTGACTGCATTCACTGAAAATTTTAATACTCAGTTTGCTATGTATTTTCAGGAAATTCGACTTTTTGACTATGAAAAAATGGTTGATCGTAAAGGAATGCGAATTGTGGCCTTTGGAAAGTGGGCTGGTGTAGCAGGTATAGTGCGTAAAGTAAAGGCAGGTTTGCAACAAGTAACTTCTTGTAATACTTCTGGTTGTCTACGTTTCCTGAAAGTTGAGGCTTGCAATGCATTTTTAACTGCATTTTTAACTCTTGCTTTTAAGAGCTTTTTTCCATTCTATTTTGTGCTCCCTACTTTTGATGAGACTACATGTCAGACAGTCTGTGGATTCCTGGCAAATCTACTATTTTATGTTGTCTTGAAGTCCTGTTTGTCTGTTCAACTAATCTGAGGCAGACTAAATATCTAGAGATGAATTGAATAGGCTTTTGAGAGAAAGGGCTGCAGTCTGTCCTGCGAGTTTGAGCAACATGTTTGTCCCTCTCTCATTCATTTACACTGATTTTTGTGAGGCATGCTTCTCATTCCTTTCTACTGAACTTCAACTCTGTTTCTTCAGGAGACTCTCTTTATTATCTCCTTCTTTGGAATCAGGTGCTGTGGATGCATCTCACGAAAGGATATCTGAGTATTAAATGATGCTGAAATGCATAATGTGGGCCAAGAGCAGGCTTAAGGTCATAGCCTGCTATTGAATTTCTCCTTTCCTGGTTTTATGTAGACTTTCTTTAGAAGTGAAATATTAATATTAAAGTATGGGAAAAATATCCAGGATGAGTTTAGACTTCAGTCAGTCTCTGCAGTTTCTAACTGTGTATATTCATAATTAACACTGATAGTCTGATTTTCTGATTTTTCTTTTTTTTTTTAAACAATAGGAATGATCAACATTCTACATGGATTGGGATTACGATTTTTAGCCTTGGGACATCACACTCCCTTCATGGTAAGAGTGTATGTGTATGTAGTTTTCTCTAGAAAAACTATAGAAAAAACTCTAGAAAACTCTAGAAAAACTACTAGATGACACTAGGGCATCTGCACCTGTATTTGAATATGGAAAATATCTTGATTGTTCTGTGCATTTGATTTCAGCACATTGGGATGGCACATAACTACAGGAATAGCAGTCAGGCTGTGCAGGCAGTACGGGATGCCGGGTATGAAATTTCACTTGGGTTGATGCCAAAGTCAGTTGGACCCTTAACATTTGTGTTTACAGGCACTGGTAATGTTTCTAAGGTAAGAATTCTGTCTTCAAGATTAAATACTTTATTATTTTTAATATAAATTCTTGGCATTTGATACATACCAGGTTAAATGGGTTGATAGGCTCATTTTGTTTGCTTGAACTTCAGGTTTTCCTTTGCCAGTAAGAAATTTCAAGTACCCTAAACTAATGCCTTTAAGATGAGATCATGCCCGACAAGGGTGACCACGCTAATTTTTTACCATGAAAAATGGGTTAAGTGTTACTGCTTCTCTCCCCCACTTGCATGATTTTTATCTCCCTCTCTACACTCGGTTCAGTCTGGGATCAGAAGGTATGTTGAATCACCCCGTTAAGTATAGGGGGAAGAATTAATTTTTCTAATACTTGCTGTGATTTGTCTGTTTTTGTACCACTGACTTGGCTTACAAGTCCTGGACTTTAGACATATATTCTAGAACATAGGGAAACCACCTTACTCCTGGTTTTGGCAACAAAGATCAGTTAACTAGCTATAACGTCACTGCCTGTGTAACTGTGTTTATTGAGCAAAAGGATGGCGTGTCTGAAAAGCCTGTGTTCTATAATTGCAGCCTATTGGGAAAGTCATCTCAAAGTTCTTTGCCTTTAGAATAGGCTGGTTGATGAGGAGTGGCTTCAGGGGTCTTCCCTAAAGAGAAACTGCTCCTTAGAGTGGCAGCAAAACCACCTGTGGTGGCTGAGTTGAGGCCTCCCAGCTCCACCATCAGAAATATAAACCCGCCTTTGGACTGTGGGCCACACAAACTGCAGTAATGGGGAATGATGTAAATTCCTTGTACACAGAGCCCAGGCAGCTTTGTTTTGGATAAGCAGGGCTATGTGTGAAACAGTCTGTACATCTCTGAAGACCTTGTCTGGCAGGACTCTGTTGTGCATGGCATTTTTATATCTTGTTTTCACATACGAAATGAGCAGTGTTACACTACATTTTTATGCTCTGATCATTCTGAATCCTACTTCATGTTTTACAGGGTGCTCAGGAAATGTTCAATGCCCTCCCATGTGAGTTTGTGGAACCGCATGAGTTAAAGGAAGTTTCCAGATCTGGAGGTATGCTGCAACAATAAAGTTTTTGAAAACACTGCAACCCTTTTTATCCAAGTATAACAGCTATTTTATTTCTTCTTTTTTCTTTTAACCTCAGACCTCAGAAAAGTCTATGGGACAGTGTTAAGTCGTCACCATCATCTTGTGAGGAAACAGGATGGACTATATGATCCTGTAGACTATGAAAAACATCCAGAACTTTACACTTCTCGCTTTAACAGTGATGTGAGCATCTCTTCTTTTATGAAATGTTTTCCACAGATTGTTGGTAGTTACTACACCTTTGCATATCCATTGATGAGAAAGCGTTCATTTAAATCACTAGAACAGGTGCTTTCAACTTAAAATACTAGATAAGAACATCAGGCATCTGTAACTCTCTTTGCAGATTGCACCCTACACAACTTGTTTAATTAATGGCATATACTGGGAGCAACATACTCCTCGCTTGTTAAGTCGACGGGATGCTCAGAAGCTGCTGGTGCCAGTTAAATCTACGTCTGCTACCACAGAGGGTTGTCCTGAGTTACCACACAAGTAAGACATCTCAGTTCATTTGTAACATTTCTGCAGCATCCTAATTAAGTTGTAATGACAGGCAGTTTCACCACAGTATCTACCAACTGATTCTATTTCTTATGTTGTTCCTCTTGCATGTTGCAGAGTACCGCATTGAACCTGCTTTTGTTCTTCTGTGCTTTGCAGTCTTGTTTTCACAGATTGAAGGTTTTGGAAACATCACAGTATAAATGATTGACAGGTTTTGGCTGTCTTTCTGCAAAGGTAGTTCTGCCAATGATCCTTGTGCCAAATCCAATGCAAACTGTGATATCTGGGAAATGTACCTAATGCGCCATTACTGCTAGAAGTTTGCCTGAGTTTGCCTAGAACTCTGCCTGTGCAGAGTTCGTTGTTTAAGGTCTTCCTACCCTGTCATTTGGCTTGTACAACTTCAATAACTGCTCCTTCACATCTCTGATTCCTGCGGCTGGTGATGGAAATGCTTCACAACCTTGAATAGCTTTAAAGATGGAATGTGGGATGCAAATCCAGGGTTAGTCTCCTTTTAGCGGCGGTGAGAGCCACCCTTTCCCTAGTAGTCCTGTCTAATAGTTCTCTGGGACACTGGCCTGGTGATGGATTTGGGGAGAATATGGCAAAGGATATGCTGGTGAGGAAGAGGACTTTGTCTTTCTCTGTCCACTCTTGACACCTTTCTTTCTTTGCTATGAAAAATAAAGAATTTAAGTGTTAACCTTGAGTGGAGCCAGAGGTTGTGACTTAGGCTAATGAATACTCCGCCTGTGCCAGCTCTCTGTGAACTGAAAGGAGGTAGCCACTTTAGGTTTCCCTTTGTGATGGTTATTCTAGTGCAGGACTGCACGGTGATAGCCTGGGGGAATTGATAGTTGTGTAACACATGGGAGGTGTTGACAGCACATGGATAACAGAGAAAAAATGATGTATGAGTGGATTGTCCTGGTCTTTGACAAGTTACACATGAAATATGGAACCTTTTGATGTGAATAGAAACCCCATGACCAGATTTCCATTACCTGTGTGGATGTCATTGTATTACACTGACTTCTAAATTGGTTAAGATGAATGAAACTACAAATATAATATATTTTCTCACATTTCTTTTAAATTTCTTTTTCACTTGTGATCTTTTATACCTGTATTTCTTAGTAATTTGGATAATAATCTATTCCTTTGTCTTTTTTTGTTTAATTGCTTTAGGCTTCTGGCAATATGTGACATTTCAGCAGACACTGGAGGATCTATAGAATTTATGACTGAATGTACAACAATTGACAGTCCATTTTGTATGTATGATGCTGATCAGCATATTATTCATGACAGGTGGGAGAACCTTTAGGTTTTATTGCTTTCCTCTGCAATTTCTACGATTAAACATTATATTGAAAAATCATGTGTTTAAAGCACTTGCGAAAGGTGATGCCTTTCAGGTACCAAGGCAAAGTAGTTTAGAAGAGCCATGTTCTCTCTTTCAGTGTGGAAGGCTCTGGGATTCTGATGTGTTCCATTGACAATCTGCCAGCTCAGCTTCCTGTAGAAGCAACAGAGTACTTTGGCGATATGCTTTTCCCATATATTGAAGAGATGGTAAGGTCTAATGTATCCATTGAGAAGGTAAAAGGCTCAGACTTTGATCTGCTTTTTTGTTGCTTTTCTGGTCTCCTGTATACATTCAAAATAAATCTGCTGTAGAACATAACTGACTTTGTACTTAAAAAAAAAAAAGAAAACAAATAAAAGGCTTTCTAAGTCTTGAGCAATACTTTGAAAAAGCAACTTGTGAATGAGACTTTAGTGATCTGGATGTCTTAGGGATTTGTCAAGAACACTTTATGTAGGCAGGAAACAGGCTCTGTCAGGTAGTTCATTGTTCCTGGACTATGCAATAGATGTCTAAATCTGATTTTCTTGGGGCAGTCAACAGTTGCTCACAATCAGACTGCTGTTTGAATTCCTGTATTTTCATAGAAGCTAAATGACACTGATCAGGGCCACGAGAATTTCACTACAAAATACTGGTATTGTTGACTTCATTTAAATGTTGCTTAAAATCTTGATGTTTTACTCTGAAAAAAAATTTATGGCAAATGAAATGACCAGATTTGAAATAACTTATCTCCATAGCTATTATCGGAAGGCTCAGAACCTCTTGAGAGACAGAATTACTCAACTGTTGTTCGAGATGTAAGTTTTGCGATTTGTCACTCTGCTTGTCTTCCTCTGCTATAAATCATACAGGTACAAAAAGCCTCAGGTTTTGGTTTTGTTTTTTTTTTCCATGTATTTCTAGGCAGTGATTGCATCCAATGGCTCACTGACAGCTAAATATGAATATATCCAGAAATTGAGAGAGAGCAGGTAATATATTGCTTCTTAAAGTTTATTTGGTTCAGGATGTTAAAAAAATGTTGTCTGCATTCCACCTCCCATTTTGAATTTATTTAGTCATGTGTTTTTATGGAGTCCTGCTATGTTGCACTGTCTAGTGCATATGTCTAAATGTCTCCTAGCTTGGTATTTCCTTCTTTCTTCAGGCTTAAATCATTAGCATATGCTGTTAGTAACTTATATTGAAGTTGAGGAAGTGGTCATTTTTCTTTTTCTTACGTTATGAAGACTGGCAGAAAACAGACACATGCCAGTATTATTCTGCTACTCCTTGCCCTTTTAAAATGGATATATATAACATGTAGTCCTTTGAAAGGAAAAGGTTCTGTACTATACCTTGAATCCTAGTACGGCTCAATTGTTGTGCTGTATAGCATTGTTCTGTGACTGGATGTATTCAAGAACCTCTGTGAGACTTTCAGACTTCATTATATTCCTGTAGGTAAAGCTTCAGTCAGTGGCATGGTCAGTGCCAGCTACACTGTACGTCACGTAAAAGTTGAGATTGTTCTGACCACAAGCACTACATACACTATACACTAAAAGCATAGTGTGTTGACTTTTGCATGCCAAATGTTTCCAGTTTCCTTTGGGAACTTTGAGAGTTCTGGTTCCGAACTTGTGCACAATAAGTATTCACCCAAAGTAACATGCTCTTTGCCTCTCAAAGACTTGCAGCTCACAGTGATTTTTGTCATGTGCTGTTTGACAGACCACCTCAAGAGGCTGTCTCAGTAACAACAGTAACAAATTTTCTGAGAAGTACCTCACACAGCACAATGATCTGGGTTGTGGGTGTTTTTTTTTGGTGGTTTGTTTTCTTTTTTTTTTTTCTTTCTTCATAATTGCTTGTGTGACCTACCCTGAGAATCTGGAGATGTCATTCCCAAGGGGGTTTTGTGGGTAAATGTTTGATACTTCTGCAGACCTGTGTGTTCCATGTGATGTTCAGTGGTGTTGCTGAGTTAGCTGTCAGAAAAGCAATATACCCTTTGGAAGTCATGGGATATTTTAGAGATAGGATGGCCAGACTGGAGGAACTGAACTGGTCTGGATGCCATTAGAATGCAGGAGCAGTTTGATTTACTAAACTTATCTCTGTCTTTTCACCTTTACTTGCTTCATACCTTCTACGGGTTCCTCATCCACAGCTGCAATGACATATCCCATTAACAGTGTGGACCTCTAGGTATTACTATTATTCATAGATTAACATAACTGAATTATTTAGACTTGTATGTAGAGGATAGGCGTAATATGAAATGTTCTTTTCTGGGACTGTGTAGATTCTATTTCCACTCTTGACGGGTCATTTGGTGCCTGTCCTAGAGCATACATGCTATGTTTGATTCAAGTCTGACCTCATTTTAGACACTGGGAAAGTTTTTAATGAATATGATAAGAGGTTTGATTGCAAAATATAGATTTCTTTCATATAGGAAGTATCCTCTTCGTCAACACTGTTGCTCCAAGCTCCTGCATACCATTGCTGCTGCCTATAGTAAAGGGCGGACAGGAATTATTTCTTTTCCTTTGCCCAGGAGGATTTAGCTCTGGAAGAAGATATTCTGTTAAACTCAACAGGAGGAGGAGGAAGGTCCTTATATTTGTCATATGAAAGGATATGATGGGCTTAGGAGGCATTCTGTGAATGGATTAAATCATGATTTAACTTCTTTAAAAAAAAAAAATCAAACAAGTTCTTGTCTGCAAGCAGGATTTCTTAATTAGACATTAACTTTTATTGACTATCATGTTTCTATGATGGACTAATATGAGCTTAGTATAACTTACCTAAAATATACTTTCACCAGCATGGTTTTGTGTACTTTAACAAATACTGGTGGTGTAAAGGGAGAAAGGCAGAGCCTAAATCCCTTTCTGACAGCCCAGGATGGCATAGACAGCTTGTGGGTCCTGAAGTGATCAAGTTACGGGAATTTGGCCATTCAGAAAAATATAGTGGCAACTGAGGAAAAATCTATTGAACAGCTAGTATCAATTGAAGAAGCAGTAGAGATGTTGATGGATTTGATCATGTTTATATTGGAGGAAAGAACCTAGAAGTTCTGCCACAGAAGAATGGAAGCAGTACTACACAGTCTTGGGTTAGATAGCCAGGAACTTGGCTCTTGGTCTGAGAAGAGCTCTTGGTTTGTAGACTTACTAAAACATACTTTATTAGTTTTAGCAGTTTAGAGTTTCCTTCTTTGTGGTTTTTAATTTTGCCTGTAACACCTCCTAGAGAATACACTCAGATGCTGAAGATGGATAATAAGAAGAGGGTTTTGTTGCTTGGATCTGGCTATGTTTCTGGCCCTGTTATTGAATATCTTAGTCGAGATTCCAATGTTGACATCACAGTTGGTATGTAAGACTTTGCTTGTTTTTCATTGAAAAATTATATCTTATTTAAACCTGCTAGCATGGAAGAACCTTTCTCAAAAGCAGTAAATGGATCTGGTTCTGATAACAGATAAAGAAAATCTTTGTTGTTATACACAGCAGAAAAAGATTTTGTAACTTTGTGAGCATTTTGAGTTTATATAATTGATTTGAAAATGACATGGCCACATTGAAATTTTACTGTTTGCATGTGTAACCTATGTAGGGAAATGAGAAGTACTTTTCCTTCTAACCTGATTTGGTCTTGGGATTGATTTTCTAGGTAGTCACTTCCTTTTGTTGGTGCTTGGCTTGTGTTTTCAGCCTCACACAACAAGAATATGAAATTGTTTTTATGGACATCTGTATGGGTGAAGCCTCTGCTCTAGTTATAGCCAGTACTGTGGTGGTAAACCGTCAGACCCCGACCTTCTCGTCAGGCTCACATGACTGCTTGTTCATTCCTCTGTTCTAGTTTTATCTGTAGCGTGCTCCAGGCTGGGCATCTCAAAACCACTTTTCTGTACCCTTGACGATGACTTTACCCTGATTCTGTTTAAAGGCTTAAATCCCCAGGCTGTATTGCCTGAAAGTGACTTTGCTGGGGAGTGGTTTCCTTTAAAACTTACTTTTGTATTTCTGTTGATTTGTGGTGTTGTTATTGTTGTTGCTTTGTTTTGTTATTTTCTCATGTTATTTTCGTACTTGCCTGCTTTTGCTACTCGTTGCAGTAATAACCATTTAACCCCTGGGAAAAGATTTCCGAGGAAGAAGAGGAGAACTTGAAGGAAGCTGCACCATTAGCTTAGTTCACTGCCTGATGCTGTGAACAAGGAAGGATTACAGCAATGTGCAGTGTCCATCCCCTCATCAGTACAGAGGGCAGCATTAGTCTGTGCAATATAGTAGCAGTAAGGTAAACCAGGTGAATTGGAAAATGTGTTTTGCCAAGCACTGAGCAAACAGCAGGTGCCTGTTACCTGGGTATCTTAAAAACATGCAATTTGTATAGCACACACACAAAAAACTCAGAAGAGAAGAGACACAAAGGTGTTACTTGTCAAATATTTGACAGTAGGTAGGTGGATGGAGAAAGCTTAAAAGGCACACTGTGGTGCCACATTTGGTTCTTGACTGTTAGGCTACATGATTTTAAATCCAAATGACAAAAGTCTTAATTGGGAAGCGTTCATGTAATCAATTTCTTTTTAGGTTGAATTTTTAGGTGATTTTGCCTTGCTCTTTTCTCTCAGCACAAGTTGATTAGTAGGGTATGGAGAATCACCCTCTGGCAATGTTTATTTCTATTGACTTTGGAAAGGCCATAAGGAAATAAGGCCATAAGTTAGAGGCATAGATGCTTTTAACACTGTGAGCCTGTGCCCTACCTGCCGCCTTCATTGTCTACTCCTTTCTCCTGGCCACGTTCCCACTGTCGTCCTTGTATTGGCAGCATGGTGAGCCAGGACAGCAGACAGTGTCGGATGTGTCAAATACTGGTTGCTTTAACCTGTATCTCTCTTTCAGTTCTGCTTTCCTTTTAATGGCAAGTGCTGATGGCAGTAGGAGCAAGATAATTGGAAGGGACAAATGGAAGCAGGCAAAGACTGGATTTCTTCCTTTTAGGGATAATATTAGCACATGCAGGTTTGGTAGAACTAAGCCATAGGCAAATATTGAAACTAGTCAGATTGAACCTGGGCCTCTTAATATTTGAGCTAAACAAAAACTTAATATTTTTATCTTTGTTATGTTAAAAATGGTGAATTATGTGGATTGGTTTTGTTTTAAGCTATTAAGCTGTTCTTGGTTAAAAATAGGAATTACTTTTAAAATGTCTTAAAACAGTTTTGAAAGATTTTTTTTTTAACCAGATTTATCTATAAATGTATGGCTATGTGGAATGAGGGATGGGGTAAGTTTTCTGAACACGTTTGTTTACTAAGTCTGTTAGTTGTGTTGAACCTGCATATTCATCAAGACCTAAAAATTAGTTAAGGTTTTCCTGTCTCACTTAAAGCAAGCACAGCCTGAAAAAGGAAAAAAAGCATTTTCCTCTTTGGACCTTTTCCCCTCGTAGACTTTAGTCAGCTTCTTGCATTTCATTGAAGTAGTCTGTGCTTTTGAAGAAGTAACTACTACTATCAAAAACTGATTGAATACTCCACCTCAGCATTTATTTGGCCAGGTTAAAGTTACCATTTTTAAAACCAGGAGAAAATATGTACTGCATAGTGACCTAAAATACTTTCAGTCTCAAGATAAATTGTCACACTACTTGAAAATGGTTGTTTTTCGGCAGGTTCTTTACTTCTGAGAGTAAGTATTCTTTGTAGGTTCTAGTTGAGTTATAGCTATTATGGCTTGACACTGGCAATTTATAGTGAAGTTGACTACTTTAAAGGAAGTAAGGTGCTTTATGCCTGATTTCTCTTCAACTGTTAGTGAAGGAAAACATCCATGCAACTGTTTTTCTTAGGGAAGCACAGTTGTACCTGGGAGTGCTTTGTAATTACCTTTATCTTTACGTAACAGTTGATGTGTTTTACTTTTAAAACAGCATCTGTCATGAAGGAACAACTTGAACAACTAACAGAAAAATATGACAATATTACTTCAGTTCATACGGATATCATTAAGCATGAGGAAAAGCTGACCTCTTTGGTGAAGAAACACAACCTTGTGATCAGGTCAGAATTGTGTGTAAAACGTGACAGGCTCAACCCTCAGTCATGCTGCTTCTTTCTCCTAGTTCACTGACCTAAATCAGCATACTAACTTTTTTAATGCCCAAGAACTGGGATCATAGTTGTGTATGTAAATAGTTGTATCTGGCCACTGCATTCTTGTGTAGCAGGGCATCAGGACTTTCAAAGGGGTTTTGAACTGCAGCATCCCTTTAGAAGTGTTCATCAATTACGTGGACAGCCTTCGTGGTGTGAGGGACCAGTTGTGTCCACCAGTGTATGTGTTCCTGGGATCAAATTGGCATGTTTGCAAGAGGAAGCAAAATTCTGACATCTTGGTCATTTCTCCACTAAGAAAGATCTCTTTCCAGGTTTTGAAAGAAGGGAGGAAATGACTTCACAGTCCTTGTAATTTTGTCCCTTTTGCCACAGATGTCATGAATGCTGCTTCCTTTCCATGTAGAGCATGCTTTTCACAAAGTACTTCAGCAAGATCATTGTAATGCAAGCTTTCTCAAGGATGGATTTACAGCTTGGTATCTTCTAAACCCTTCAGTATGCTTATTTAGAAGGTGGCCTTGAGAATAAGTCAGTGGTTTGTTTTTTACAAAGACAAATGTGACAGAAGATGCTGTCTAAACAATGACTCCCATATTGTCCTGTGCTCCGTTCCAAGTATGTACAACAATGCACTTCTGGTATGGTAGCATTTCACTTATGTAGACATGAAACTGCTCAGGGCAAGGCAGGTAGAGCTGTTGCATTTACTTGAGCTCTTTTGTAAGCATACAAAAAACATTTGCAAGTGTCTTTCCAGTGACAGCCTAAGTAACTGGTTGGATTTTGATGTTGCATAACTGTTTCGTTTGTAGTTTGCTGCCTTATTCAGCACATCCTTTGGTTGCTAAAAAATGTATTGACAACAAAGTGAACTTGGTAACGGCCAGCTACTTAACACCAGCTATGAAAGAGCTCCGGGAGAGGTGAGTATGAAAGTAGCATCTCCCTAGTGTTTCTGCCTCCTTTAGTGCATTATCTGAATATTTTGTGGTCTGTTACACCTGCAATGTTCATTGTGAATTACTGTTTTCTGCATTCTTTCTCCTTCCCTTTCTATGATTGAGGACTAAGTTTTTTCCCCAAAGTTGCATATGGAGGCTGTGGCAGAGCGGGGAAATAAGTGCACTCTCCAATATGGTCAGGCTAGTGCTCTAAACAGTCGAATGTACTTTTCTGCATACCCCATCTTATTCCATGTTAGTGTGCCTTCCCCTCTCCCCTCAAACCTGTTAGGATATTTGAGCTGGGCTGATATTCAAATCAGCAGATGGGCTGTCCTGTTCTACCAGTGACAGCAAGTTTGCTTGTCATCCTTCACATTCTCCTAATCCACAATCTCCTAATCTACACTAATATTCTACTATCTACACTAACATCCTCCTTCATGCCTCCTTCTTTTGGATAGACCCACTATATTGGGTCTATATCTTTGGTTGGACTCGATGATCTTGAAGGTCCCTTCCAACCTGGTAATTCTGATTCTGATTAGTCTCAAGTTGGTGACAGTTCTAACTATTCTATTGTTTCTGTTGTCCTACTTATTATATAATCAGAAGTTGTTTTGGGCATGGACTTTCACCTAGGTACTCCTCTCAGTCTCAGTACTGGAAACTCTGAAATTAATTCAAGTGAGTGAGATGAAACTTGTGCATGCTGTGTCTCTACAAAAGATAAAACAGAGATAGGCAGACAGGTAGAGAACCAGTGTTGCAGACAGTGAGGGAGATTCTTCTAGCTGTGATGCCAAGAGGTCATATCACACTCTCAAAAGAAGAAAAGAAAAAGAAGAAAAAAGACAATTCTTATTTGTGAAAACACAAAGTGATTTTGAAACTAAAATACATTGCCTCAGTTTGTGGTGGTAAGTGAATTTCTCTGGGAATGTGGGCAACTGCTAAACCCCAAATGCTTGTGATTTGGGAAAGTAGGTCTTTCATGTCTCTTCCCCACAGGAGCTGTTTAGGGCAATTATGACTAGTTCTACGCTGTACTCTTCAGTACTGCCTTCATGCATTATAGCACTGTCCAGGGGAATGTGAGATATGAAGTTTAGTGTGAATAATAGAATGTGAGATAGGAATTTATTTTTCCACCCGCCCCTAGATGTTGCAGCAAAGTAAGAGAAACCAAGGCTAGAATGACTCTTTAACAATTGTTACTGCTCAGGTTTTAACATCTCCTTCTTTTTATTTTTTCCCACAAGCTGCAGATAGAGCCCAGAATTTAGTGTGTTGGGGGAAGTTCACTGGGCCTTTATTGGACAGATTTCCTGAATAAAAGTGAATATTCTGACAGCTCTGCATTTCTGTTATTTTTAGTGTAGAAGCTGCTGGTATTACAGTTGTCAGTGAAATGGGTTTGGATCCTGGTCTTGACCATATGTTGGCAATGGAATGTATTGACAAGGCAAAAGAAATTGGTGCCACGGTAAGGTTGGCAGGTAGCACATAGTAAACCTGTTACTTCACCACCTCCTAGTTTTTGGGCATGTCACTGATGTGTAATGAACTCTGGACACCTTACTTTTTTTGATGCTTGGGATTTGGTGCCAACTAATCCAGTTGGTGAAACCATCAACAATATGGCCTTGCCCACTGTCTGTTTTGGTCTCCTCTCCTTTAGAGACAGTGGCTGCAGTGTGACAGCTTGGTGCTCTTGCACAGTAAACTTTTGGTTCCACTGTAGATCTTCTGATTTGGCCTATGTGGGGTACAGCGTCAACAGAAAATTTAAGAACTGAAAGGGATTCTGCAGGGCAGCTCTGTACTGTCTGCATCCTGGTCTGGTTTCTCTTAATTGTTTCTTTCATTGTGAATAAATCTGACAGGTTGTGTCGTACACTTCTTTCTGCGGTGGCCTACCAGCTCCAGAATACTCTGACAATCCTCTGAGATACAAGTTCAGCTGGAGCCCACAAGGAGTTTTGCTGAATACAGTTCAGTCTGCTACATATTTAAAAAATGGAGAGGTGAAGTAATCTTAAAATTTCCATTTAAAGCCAGATAAAGAAGTTGGTACTGGGCTAAGGGGAGAATTGGAATTTGTAAGTTGCTGTGTTTACTTTCAAGCCAGTGATAGTTGCCAAACTCAGTTGCATATGTAACAAAATCCTATGTTTGGAGTGTGATGGTGCCTGGCGGCTGCCAGCATTGGTCTTACTTACTGTACGGAAGCCGATTGCAAAGATGGAATGTGTTCTAATGACTAAAGCACTGAGGTTGGGTTTCCGCATCCAGCTTCCATTCCTATTGTGCATTGCTTTTGCCACTCAATTTACCTGGTTTTGGCTCTGTGGAACAAAGGTGAAAGTGCATCCTTGTACTTGCTTTTCTGTCTAGCCATGTTTGTAATCCAGACAGCCTCATTCTGTACTTGCACAGTGTATGCCAGGACTCTTGATTTCTTTGAGTGCAGTCTGTAATACCAGTAACACAATGAGTATTTTTTGTGAAAGTGTACAGTACTTTCTGATGTGTTTATATAAGCTCTGTTTTGCTGTTTGTGCAGGAGACATTACAGTAGGCTTAACCTAGCAAATGTCACTGCATCTGTTTTATGGAAAGATAAAACTGATTTGCGCAAAGCTATTGCAAGCCATTATCACATTTCTGTTTTTCCGTCCTATCTATTTGACCACTTCCACTTGCTCAAAGTAGTTACTTGAGCAGGGGCTCATCAAATGTCAAGGAGACTGCCTTGTATAACCGCTGTAAGGTTCAGCTAATTATCTAAACTTTTTGAGCTGCAAAACTGAGAAATCTTTTGAGATGTTTTGTCATGACATTCTGGTGCTCTAGTGTTCTTATTGCAGTGAGAAAGGAGAAAATCAGGGATTGTATACTGGATCATTAGTTAAAAAGCAACAACACGTAAGTTTCAGATAAAAGGGTCACTTGGAGAATGTAAAAATGTTCATTTAATTCTGACCTGGTTCACCCATGGCTAGGAGAAATTAGATCATGCATATGAATGATTCATTATGAGAGCAGTATGTGAGCTTGTCAGTAAATTGTGCACTAAATCCTTAGCTATCTTTGACTGTTGTACAGGATTCTTCCCCCCTAGTGTCTTGCCTGGCAAACACAATAAGATCTTTTGGCTTTTGCTTTAGTCTTTCTTCTAGGAGGAAACCTTGCCCCTTTGCTCAGAAGTCACAAAATGAGTTTGTATTGATGCTGAACAGCAGACATGTGCATCTGCTGCTTGAAGGATGCAGGGTTCAAGGCTTTGGTTGGGAGTGATAACAGAACTAGTCGATCTTATTTTGTTTTCCTTCAGTGGTGCATTTTCTCTGTGCTTTGTAGCTGCAAGTAAAGATACACATGGACAGCAATTTTATATCAGTGTGCTACCACTGGATTTATTTTAATCTTTAAAGAGAAACAAGATCCCTCCTTCTCTTTACATTTGCCTTCTCCTCCCCCATAAGAGAATTAAAAATGACCAAAAAGCAGGAAGCCTGTGGCAGAATCTCCCTTCACATTGGTGTAGTTTGGGAAGGGAACTTGCCACTTTAATGTAAGAGCAGCAGGAATTAACAGCGTGTGTGAGAAGAATGTGTCTTGTTTTAGCCCTTTGATTAGCAATGGCTGACATAGTGCATGCTCCTCTATCACATGATATACTTCAATGGCTTGTGCAGCTGCTTTATTTAGATTGGGCCTTTGTTTGCACACGAAATACTAAGCATGTAGTTGCTGTTTTGAATATACTTAATTTCTTCTGTTGTAAAATAAATAACACTTCACCGAAATAATGCTGCTGTTCTTTCACAAAATTTAGATTGTAAATATTCCAGCTGGAGGAGCAGTACTTGATTCTGTTACTCCGATGGATTTCTTCCCAGGATTAAATCTGGAAGGTTTTCCCAACAGAGACAGCACAAAATATGCTGAACCGTATGGTATTCAGACAGCTCACACTTTGCTGAGAGGCACCTTAAGATACAAAGTAAGTTGTTATTATTATTCATTATTATTTTCCTCAAGAGGTGAATGTTATAATTTAAAGAAAACTGTATTTAAAAGTTGGCCTTTTATAGCTCTGTACTTGCTATTTATGAGCGCTCCACTATCCCAACTGAGAGATAACTGAAAGGACTACTCTTGTTTTTTTGAAAGTAGCTTTACCTGGTTTACTTAACTGCTGTTTGTTGCAAACCAGAAAAATAGTTTTACTTGTTTTGGGCAGCTGGTCAGTTGTTTTGCATAGTCTGCATCTGTGTTTCTTTTTCTCTCTGGCTCTATATGTGGTGTCAGATCAATAGAAGATTTAAAAACAAATAAATCTGAAGGGGTTGTGTGATGTGGATTGCTGTTATGTGTTTTTAAGAATTGATCCATTCTTTTAAAGATGATAAAAAATGGAGCTTACAATTTGTTGCCTATGTTCCTATGAAAAACATAATGTAAAAATCTTACAGGAAATGATGTTTTTTCATCAAACTGAGAAGGTTTTTCATTAAGTAACTGGAAATCTTGCATTTGAGCAGCTTTAACTTTTCAGTCAGTTAAGTAAAATGTTTAATGTGTTTTCCTTCTAACTGATAGACTGTATTCCTTTCATTTGTTAGGTGTTAGATTTCTTTTTTAATTTTTTTTGCTGGTCAGTATAACTTAAGAAGGAATAAACCTAAAACCATATTGAAGTTTTAAAAAATTTTGTTCATGGCTTGAGAAATATGTATGTCCTTTCACTCTTAATTCCTCTATTGCAATACAGCAGGATTTTTCTTCATTTCTGAGAGTTAAGGAGGTTGGGATGCATGTTTAGCAAAGGAAGATGAAACGCCATTGTGGAGGAATAAGGGTTACAAACTGCATCAGCTCTCTTTTTTTCAGTCTAGATATGATATCTTGTTCAGAAGCTAAAAATATGTGGAAGGCATCTATCTAGTCATGAAGTGTTACTGTGACGATAAGTCTGTCATTTGGGGGGCTGGTAAAACGTTCTTTTGTGTAAGAGTTAGCACAAGGAAAAGGAAGAATGTTGGGGTAGCACGAAGAGTTGTTACCAGTGTGCTATAAGAATCATATTTTTGTGGTTACTGTTGTTTTCTTGTGTTGTTTTCTTTATCCCCAGAGCAGGCTTATCACTTTGGGATGGTGTGATGTTGGTAGGGTTGTGTGGAAGAGCTTGCCATACCTCTACCTGCATGGTATCTACATACCAGAGCATAGTGCTGGGCAGGGCAGAAGTTAATGTTGACCCTTTCTTTGCACATGCTGCTCTGCTGCAGAGCAGAAAGCAGTCAATTCAATGTGGAGGCTAGCATCTCCTTAGAGTGTCTTTCATAGCTTGATTTCAGCTAGCTAATGGAGTCAGTTTAAAAAGAGATATCACAGAAGGATATCTAAAGGCCATCTAAACTGATAGCCTAGTGCTGGTGGAGGTAGCTCCTAATTATAATCAGCTCTCTTTCAGGCTGCTTTATTTCCACCATTCTGCTTTTTTACAGTGTTTCACTTGCATGGAAGTGTTTTCAGGTATCCAGCAGCTGTGTGGGAGTGTTAATGGGATGCAAACGACAAGAAGCAGAAACCAATTGAGACTTCTTTTATCGTGCACATTAAAATTCTTTTTTGACTGCCTATTGCAGCCGTTACAGTTCCTTTTAAATATCATTCCACTGGTGTCCTGTCTCTCTGATGTTCCTGAAGGAAAGATACAAACACAGAGGATTCTTATCTTTAAAATCAGTCTACCTGATGTCCATATAATCACACTGGTGTAAAGCCAGGGTGACCAGAGTTCAGCGCTAGGCTCTCTGTATTGTGTGGTTTGTCTCTGGGCCAGCTGGCTGATATAACCCTGTCTGTAATGATGTGCTGGAGTTTGAGCTAGCCCTTTGATCTCTTGTACCAATGCTACTTGCCATGGAGGTATTGATGGCAGAAGTAAGTCATTAAAGAGGGTATTGAAAAAGTAGGGAGAAGAGTAGAGAGGGTGTGGGGAAGGTACCACTCTGGAGCAGTAACCCCACTGGCATCCTGTTAATTGTGGCTATCTTTCTGTGGGAATAATGTCAACACTACCATGGTTGCGTCCACTGCTGCATTCAAAACAGGTAGAAATACTTGCCTCAGTTTCAAGTGAATATTATTTTTAACCATATTATTCTTTTGTTTCAGGGATACTCCAAAACTATGGGAGGCTTTGTAAAACTAGGATTAATTAGCCCAGATCCATATCCTTTGCTAAGCTCAACCACTCCACCTCTAACCTGGGTGAGTTACTCTGATTGCTCTGCCTTCTTTCCTCTGTTTTACTAATGATTTTGCTATTTCTAGGCTTGAGTATGCTTAGAATTAGGAATCATGTATTGCATCCTGGTCTTCTCTGGTTTTTGTTTCTGGAAATCAGGAAGATTTTCTTCAGCAGGAATGTAATACAGTGTTGGAACAAGTTTCCCAGGGAGACTCTGGAATCTGTCACACTGGAGGTTTTCAGGACTTGGCTAGGCAAAGCCCTGGCTGACTTGAGTGCTGGTGGTATTGCTCTTTTTGTCTTGCTTGCTGATGCTTCACTTCATCTTAAAAATCTCAGCCAAAGTATGGCTCCTGTGATGTACTGCTATTATATTTGACAATCAACATTTTGTTTGTCTTTGTGGGCAAAGTAGAGAATTCCATATTTCAGTATGGTTTAAAGGGAACTGAACTGACAGCTTATTACTTGTCAGGTCTGTTTGCCTATCTTGTAAGAAATTTCTCTTCCCTTTTGCAAACCTGTGAGAGTGTAACTATTACTCAGATGAACAAAATTCAGCTGTTTCCTGTTTCCTTCCTTTGATTTCCTTGATTGTTCTCAAAACTGAGAAGGCACAAGGTGAAGAGGCCTAGTCTGGCTTGTCTCTTGACTAGCTTACAGCACTGTTCATCTACCCATGTGGGAATTACTTCTTTTTTTTTATATAATTTTTTTTTCCACTTTCAATTTTCGGGTTGATATCTTCAAGTTTCTTTGTAGAGATGACTAGAATTTCCAGTCCTTCTAACCTCAAAGAATAAGTATGCAGTGGCATGTAACCTTTGAAAAGAATGATAAACTCATTAGTCTCACTGCAAACCTTGTCTCAGCAATATTGTTATATATCAGTGCTTTCCTTCTACCAACTCTGTGTGGGAAGCAGAGGAGATAGGCTAACCTGAGCTTCTAAACAGACTCTGCAGTTCTTTCTTGCTTCATATATTGTTCATAGCTTCATTTATTATTCATGTTGTTGTGAATGAAGCAAGTAATAATTAGCATCTAGATAGCAGAAAATGGCCTTCAGATATGCACAAAAGTCTTCAGAAAACTTTTTGGTAATATTCCCAGGACTGCCAGAGCCTTGTTCATCTCATCAGTTTGTTTCCTTCCTTTTGAAAGGGACATTCTCCATTTCTAGACCAGCTGAAAGATATCCTTGAGTCCCCTACTCTCTGGCTCTCTCCAGGTGGCTTCCCTTTCATCCTAACATCCTCCCAGTGTTCCTTGTTTATGCAGACTTCTATGTTCTTTCTTCACTGCCAGAGGAAGGGATAAGACTAAAAAGTAGGGGGAAGCAGCTGAGTTTTGGGGAACAAAGTGTTTTAGGAAAAGATGACCCTTATTCTCATCTGTTGTGATTAAAAAAATCTCAAACTATCACACTTTCCCTGTACACATAACTTGTCTTCTCAGAAGTCCTAGATATTAAGTGGGCTTAATGGAGCAGTGGGTTCTTGAAACCTTAACTGAAAAGGAGTGGAAATGGGTGTCAGGCCTTCAGGAACTTTTTTTTTTTCTTTTAATACAGAAAGAGCTCATGTGCAAACTGGTTGGAATTAAGCAGCCTGTTGAGTACGATGTTCTTAAAGAAGCTGTATTTAACAAACTGGAAAAGGATCAAAGTCAGCTGGAGGCAGTGGAATGGTAAATGTTCCAGTGATTTTTAAAGTTTGTTGGGCCTTGCAATTCTAACCATTTTGTTCCATGTTAAGACTGTTAAACTGATACAAGCAGGAAATTACAAAACTGAGACTAAGCTGTTGGTAGGCAATGATACAAGTCTTTCTCATTTCTTCTGCCAGGCTGGGTTTATTGGGAGATGAGCCGGTTCCGGCAGCAGATTCCATTGTGGGGGCTCTTGCAAAGCACATGGAGATAAAGCTGCCCTTTGGTATGTGAAGAATTTTTTTTCATGGCTTTGAGTGGAACAAGCCAGACTCTCTTATCAGCCTTAATTGGAGTAGTTTGTTCACCTTCATTAATAAACCTTCATGTTAGGTTTTGGATGTTTTGTGATATTCTCTAGTCCCCCAATTTATCTTTTTCTTTCCCTGATATATTTTTAGTTTCATCTTAATGTTCTGTTCTCCTTAGTAGTCTGTATCTTAAGTCACTTCCCTGATACACATGCTGTGCATGCATAGTGCCTTGCTCATCAGGAACCTCATCTTGATATGACTGAAATACGAATAATTAATAGTTTGTGTGCTTTTCTCTTAGGCGCTGGAGAGAGAGATATGATTGTTATGAGAAGTGAAATAGGTCTCAAGCATCCTTCTGGTCATTTGGAAAAAAAGTTTATTGATCTGGTTGTCTATGGGGATAGCAAGGGGTATTCTGCGATGGCTAAATCAGTAGGATACCCCACAGCTATTGCTGCTAAGATGGTTCTAGATGGTAAGTGGCTGTTCAGACTTCAGTAACAGTATTGCAACCACCTGTATCTTTCTACTTGTAGAAAGCAAATGTATAGTGTTTTGCAAATGTGTATATATGTATATTATTAAAATTTATCAAACTTTTCTTGTCTTCTTTACAGGAATTTTTAATCTCCATGTTTGTTTCAGTGACATCTCTTAATTTACTGCTTAATCTGTAGATGATGTAGTCTTAAATGTATCACTGGTGTAGAGGGGACCTTTGGCATAGCAAATTACAATTGATTGTGCCACAGTGAAGCAAGCTAACATTTTTTTTATGAATTAAATTCAAGCTGTGTATGTTTCTGTGTTTCAAACACTTTTTTCCCTATTCTTTGATACAGTACTGGTACTGTGTGAGAACACAGTACTAGGATTGATAAATCTGCATATATACATATGAAAAAAATACAAAAATGAAAATTTATATAGTTGCAAATTGATATTTGCATTTGTGGTGAGTTGACCAGGGCTGGCTGCCGGATGCCCACCCAGCTGCTGTCTCACTCCTCTTCCTCAACAGGACAAGGGGAGGAAACAAGATGAAAAAGCTTATGGGTTAAGATAAAGACAGGGAGATCACTTTCCAGTTACTGTCACAGGCAAAACAGACTCAACTTGGGGAAAAAAAAGCTTAATTTGTTGCCGGTTACAATAGGTGTGAAAAAAAGACAAAATAGACAAAACACTACCTTCCTCTCCACCCAGTTTTCCCAGGCTGAAATTCACTTCTCCTTTCCTGACTCCTTAGCCTCTTCCCTCTGCCCCAGGTAGCACAGGGGGATGTGGAATGGAGCCTGTGGTCAGTCCATAACAGCTCCTGTCTGCTGCTGCTTCCACCTCATGCTTTTCCCCTGCTTCCAGTATCGTCTTCTCTGCAGGCTGCAGGGGAGTCTTTGCTCTGGCACCTGAAGCACCTCCTTCCCATCCTCCTTCTCCAACCTTGCTGTATGCAGGGCCATTCTCACACTTTTTTCACCCTACTTACACCTTTGTGGCATTTCTTCTGGCCTTTTTTAATCACATTTTCACCACCACCTTGGCCAAGGGTCTCAGCTGTGCCCTGCAGTGGATTGGTTGGAGCTGTCTGGAATGGCCTCACAGAGGCTGCCCCACAGCCTCCCTGTTACCGAAACCTTGCCGAATAATCCCAGTAGAGTACTTAACACTTTCTTTCATTACCTTTATTTCAGGTGAAATAGATGCCAAAGGCATGGTTATACCGTTGACGAAGAATGTCTATGGACCGATACTTGAACGTGTTCAGGCAGAAGGCATTGTGTACAGTACTCACAGCATTGTCAAACATTAACAAGGGAAGCAGTGGATCGAATTGGGTTTTGGCTTTGTTTGGTTTCTCTCCCACCTTTTAACAATCTCAATTTGAACCAGCTAAAGGCAGCCCCTGCCATTGCACACAGATGACGCCTTCCATAAATCCAGCTGCCTGACTCTGACTGCAGATGCATGAATTGTGGCATTTTCCTCTTAAAACTGCTGTGTTTTCATGTACATGTTTCAACATCAGATCTTTCCTTATATCTTTCCTGAAATATCTCAGGAGAAAGAGATGAAAGCAATACTTAAATTTTAAGTCTTGTCCCTTTCTCTTTAACAGTATTTGTGAATATTTTCACTATAACAATATGCAAGAAATAGTTTAGGAATTCTGCAGTAATAGCAAACAAGATCCTGTTAAATCTTGAAAATGTTAAGTCATTAAATATTTGAAATCTAGGTCATAATATTCTTTAAATCCTATTCTTATAAATGTAAACTTAAATTACATGGAGGCGGAAGTTTAAAGCAAGCCTCCCTCCATACCCTTTCCCATTACAGAGTTGAATCTGGTTGTAATTTGTTGAAATACCTGCTGTTGTGTGTTGCCTTGTGCCATGCAGAGAGCACATTAGCATTTAGTTTTGCAGCTTGGAAGGGCATTCTGAAATACACACCATTAATGTGCTTAGAAGCTGCTCCAAATGACATTTACTCTTTCCACTTACACTGTGTGTTCTGTTCAGGTTAATTATGGTTGCAAAGGGAATACTTGTGTAGTTATAAGCAGCTTTGAAATACAGTAGGCTTAGGGGTTGAAATCACTACTTTTTGAGTTAGCTTCTGTTGTTTTGCCATCAGACTATTGAAGTGTTTATTTGGGAGCCTATCTGTACTGCTCAGTACAGTGCCACTTTAGGCTGATGAGAGTTTGCCAGTGTGTCTGCTTGTGTGGTGCTGCCCAGAGGTGCCAACCTGGTTCTAGGGGCAGTTTAGCCATGTCAGCCCAGAGCTGAACTTCAACATGAGTGCAGCTTATCTCCAACAAAACAGCCTCCAGCCAGTTCAGGGCTGCTTCTGTGGGTTTTGCTCAGGGATTTCTACACCGCTTGGCAATGCAAGAATGGTGTAGACTTCACTGCCTTTGTCTGTGAGGTGTCATGCCGTGGGCAGATACCATTTGCACTAGTACCTGTGCAACTGCCGGGAGCTCCCCTTTTCTAAAGCTGAACACCGATACTGGAATCTGTCTGCTTTCAGGTTTGCTCACAAGCGCACTTTGCTGATAAACGCACGGACTTTTATGTCCTGAGAAGCATAGTGCTGTTACCATGGTTCCAAGGGGCTGGAATTCCAGGTGGTGTTAGGAAAAGCAGCCATAACAATAGCTGAAGTTTCGCTCTCTAAGTCTTGTTACTCAGGATTGGATTTTCTTTGTGTAGATGCAATGAAGTAGCAACTGCAGTAGACGAGAGTGAAAGGAGCCAAAGGGAGAAGGAAGAATGAAGAGGAGGGCTTTTTATGCTTAACAACTGGATGCTTTTATACTGTCAAATTTGGATTCTGTTACAGTGCCAAGCATGTTCTGATGAAATCCTGGGTCCACTAAGTTGGTTTGCTCCAAACTGACCTTACAGGCTGGGGTCTGTTGTATGGCTGATGCCTGCAGCTGGGGTAAGGATGCAGCCGGCCGCAAACACTCCACTCCCTGCTGCCTCCTCCTGCCCCTGGTAGATTAAAGGCCTACAACTAAGGGCTAGAAAGCCTACAACTAAGGCTTAAAAGTAGACTTGTATCTGCTGGTGCCTTCCAGTCCAGTGCTTGGTGAGACCAGGAATTCACTGAAGACTTTTGTGTTCCCTCCTTTGCCCCAAAAATGCACAACCATGGTGTTGTGACTGTCTATATGCATCTACCTTGCTTGCTTTTCTGCCTGGGAAATGCAGTATGCAAAGAAAATTAGAATGCTTTACAGGTATGTAATGTCTTTAGAGCACTAAAAGGAGAACCACTACAGAGTACTTTCTTCAAAAAAACACTGCTATTTTTGAAACATTTTGCACTGGAATGTGTTCTTGTTTCCCAGTGCAGTGCTGCTTTTGTTTTCTAAGTTTAGATTTGAATGAATTTATTGCTCAGCTTCTTGTATGAAATTTCTCAGCTTTCTTTGCATATTATTGGAAAGATAATTATATCTTACAGATTGCTTGAAAAATAAATCTGAAATCCTCTGTTTTATTGTCATGTCATCTTTACAGTCTAATGAGATGTATGCGAATGGAGTTTGGAATTTTACATAGATGGTTATATTGAAAAAGGTGTCTACAAATGGACTTCTCTGTGTGCATGAAATACCATTCCATACTTCTCACTAGAATCACCAGAGAAGACCCTTCAAGGATTGCTTTAAGCACCCACATTGAGTACCCATCTATATGTTTATATACATATATCTGTATCTAGACATCCTCTTCAGTTATAATCTTGAGATGTGGGCTTTTTAGCACATGTTCTGAGCTTGGGCACAAGGATAGCTACAGAATTGGAAAGCTACAGAACAGTAAATGGGGTCCCCAGCGTAAGAAGGTCATCGACCTGTTAGAATCCAAAGTCCAGAGGCCATGGGGATGCTTAGGGAGCTGGAGCACCTCTCTTATGAAGACAGGCTGAGGGAGTTGGGCTTGTTCAGCCTGCAGCAGCCTTCCAGTACGTAAAGGAGCTTACAAGAAAGCTGGAGAGGAACTTTTTACAAGGGCATGTAGTGACAGGACAAGGTGGAATGGCTTTAAACTGAAAGAGGGGAGATTTACATTAGATGTTAAGAAAAAATTCTTCACTGTGGGACACTGGCACAAGTTGCCCAGAGAAGCTGTGGCTGCCCCATCCCTCAAATTGTTCAAGGCCAACCTGGATGGGGCTTTGAGCAACCTGGTCTGATGGAAGGAGGGTTGGACCTATATGATCTTTAAGGTCTATTCCAACACAAGCCATTCTATGATTTTATGATCATAATCTCCCTGTGCCCCTGGAAGAGATGAAATCTTGGTGTCTCACTTGCCCAATTCAGCCTGAGTTATCCCAGGATGTCATGATGAACTGTGCAGGTAAAACATTGTGATGGAATGTTGCTAACTCGTTTGGTCAATGGATTTCCAAAGTCTATACTAAAGTCTTTAAATAGTATCCTGTTGTACTGATTGCTGAGTTCATATGACTGCTGTTCATCATTTATTGCTGACTTTTGTAAAGCTTTCCATAGGTGTTAAACCTCAACACCACAATTACTGACAAGTTGGTGATGTTAGTAGATTACTTTTCTTCTTTTAACTCTACTCACCTATGATTTCTTAGCAGGAATCTCACTAACCAAGTTTTCCTTGGCACACATGACTTACAGCTTTGTAAAAAAACATAATAATCTTAAACTGATGTTGTTTATTAATATCCCACTTCTTGCAGGAGATACATAACATCTTTTCCACACTTGACCCAGTTTGAAAAGGCAGGCTATGTGTCCTCTGAGTCTGTAGTTTGGATTACAAGAAAAAAAATAATTAGAATATGGCCTCTGTCTGCGAGAGGAACTGACACGCATTTATTAAAATCTGTAATCCATCATGGTTGAAGATTATAGAAGATTTTTTTTTATGATTCTTATTTTTTCTAGATCAGAACCAATATGTGTGAGTAAAGAGATTATCCTAAGCACTTATGTTTTAAATAACTTAGCATGCTGACAAGATGATGAATGTGATTACAAACATCTCTGGAAGAAACCTTGAATGACAGCTGATTCCTTGGATTATCATTTTAAAATGTCTGCAAAACATTTAGATTGAAAGGAACAGTTATATCAAGATGGGATTTTAGGAAGGAGGATCTTTTTGCTTTTGGTCCACAGAGGCTTGGAAAACATCATAGAATTAACTGGCCTAAAAAAGACTTTGTGTATACAACTCTATGAAACTCCAAATACATTAATAAAAGATATCAATATAAAAAGCATGAAATTATGTGAGGCTACAAGCCAGTTTTCTTGAAGAAAAGACAGAAGTAGCACATGAGCATGAGTTTCTCTTGCTGTGTGCTGAAGAGCAGAAGTCTATACTAAGAAGATTATGGGATATGTTTTGAAATGGCCATAAGATCACAATTAACCTGTTGCATAAGGCACCCCTAGAGATTAGGAAAGGAAAAATTGTTTCTGTGTTTTTGGAAGGAGAAGGGGGAATTACATATTGTCCCTTTGTTTGCTAGCCTCAGTGTGCAAATGGAGGGTGTTGGCTAACCCAAGGGCTTATAGGAAGTGATGAGGAAGCTCCAGGCCACCTAGAAAAAGAAGATACACCCTTCCTCAAGGAGCAATTGTTACACACCTTTGTACACACCAACTTGGTGCCTGAAAGCTGTGAAGAATGTGTATGTGTAATTCAACAGTCCTACAGCAACATGTATCATTCAGGAAAATGAGCCCATTCTGTACATTTGTAACTCCTGCTGCCCCCAAACCAACACAAATACATTCAGCAAAAAGTCTAGGTCCTTTTCTTCAAAGGCGCTTAACTTAGCTAGGGATACAGTGTAAGTTCACTTGCACTTAGCTGTACTTCAGTCCCCTTCTGG
Source organism: Psittacula echo (assembly GCF_963264785.1). Lineage (NCBI taxonomy): Eukaryota > Metazoa > Chordata > Aves > Psittaciformes > Psittacidae > Psittacula > Psittacula echo. The sequence goes on from NC_137735.1 coordinate 146,976,845, forward strand.
AATTGGGCTGAGACAGGAGAATCGCCCTGCATTTGGCACTGATGAACAGGGAAGGAGAAACCTCAGGGCCTCAAGTCCAACGGATTCAACCACTTCACAACCTCTGGGACTGTACTGCTGGGGTTATAAAGAGGAGTGGTCAAGTGTAAAAGAGAATTCAAGCACATTTACATGTTAATAAGCTTTACAAAACTAACTATACATTACATTGTTTTAATTATTTTGTCTATATGATTATTTTTGTTTAAAGAAGAAAAAGAGCGGGAAAAGTTCTGCTGTACTTTCTAGCTATTCTGTCATTCCTGCCATTCATAATGTATCAACATTATGAGGACTTTTTGAAGTTTCTACTGTTTAGATTCCTCTAACCCCAAATTTGTTTAGGCTTTGTCTCAGTTCCACTTATCCTCAGTCCTACACTGCCGAAGGGGTTGAGATCTATCTGCTGACACAGATTCCTTATACACCCTTGCCTTAGGAATCAGTTGATTAAAATCTCCAAGCCTGCTTCAGGTCTTGTCTTCACCTACTCTTAAGTTTTTATCCAAGGTATTGTTCATTAGTTTCTGTGGTGTTCTTGTTCAGAGCAGTATCTCTTCTATCAGTATTTCTACATAGCAACTGAATGTACCAAAGTGAGAAAACAGTTACTCCAGGGCTGTGTTAAAACAAAGCTCTATTCTGCTCCAGGCTCCTACCCTCCTCAGTGCTGCAACCTTCAGTACAATCAGCATATTTTCTTGCCAGTTCAGAAGGTTAAAGAAAATAATTGAGTAATCAAGTTGAAACATTCTGCTTTTGCTCCCACAGAGATTACCTGCTTAATTGCTTCCCAGAGTTTGGCTTTTGCTTTGCCAAAGGAGGCAGGAAAGAGCTCAGCACCTAAATGGAGGATCTGTAGCAAAGGCAGCATTGAGAAGTCTTGTGAGGGGACAATTAAACCAATTTGGAGGCCTGGGACATCCCATTAACCTTGTGGGACCAGACAGGAGATGTGCAAGGAAAAGCTAAAATAAGAGCTAACATGAACACTATGGCTAGGGGTGGAAGCAGAGTAAGTATTAAATAACTAAAGAGTTTTCCAAAAGCATCTTCTGAACTCACAGATTCCATGGGTACAGCAGCTGTCTGCAGGTCAACCTTGAGTCCTTGCTCTTGTAAGTAAAACCTCTCCTAGGTGACCGTGACGACTCTTAACTGTATATGGAAGACTGCTAAGCACAGACTGGAATATTTGTATTTATTTTTGCAATGCCATAGGTAAAAACAGTTTAACAATGCCAAGTACAGGTGTTATTCTCATAAAAACTTCTCATTTCAAAACGAATGATTTCTATTTCCCACAAAAAGTTAAAATCACATGCAGCTTTATGAAGGTTAATTGCTTCAGATGCACAATTATATATCAGAAGACTTTGTTAAAATAAAAACATACTGGACTACAGCATTTTAACAAGGCAATTACACAGAACTAGAAAACTGACTCTGTAGTAAAATATAAAAATCTACAATTATAAATATAAATTTGGTCCATGGATCACTACAGAAGTAGCAGTATTTACAGTAAGTATCAGATTACTATTCTAAATGTCTAACTGAAGTCTTAAAATGTTGAATGTTATGGAGAACAGTATTTTATTTACATTCTACTATATTAAAAGTTATATTTCTAGCAAATGTAAATTGTTATAAATACAGGAAATCGATCAAATACTAAACCCATGACATGTTTGTAGTTGGGAATCCCCTAACATCTATAAATATGATAATTTTAAGTTCAAAGTAAAGCCAGATAAATCAAAAACTAATACTGAAAAAACATACCACAATTCAATTCTTAGAAACACTGTAAAAGTCAATCAAGTTAGTCCAGACGTAACAACATATTACAAGAAATCTTCCAAGAAAAGGCACACATTGTTAATGATAGAAGTTCCACAGTAAAATCATACATAACAGAAATGACTGAGCAACGGCTGGGGTCTGGTTATAGATATAGTGACTGGACAGAGTCGTCCCCCCTCTCAAAGTATAAAACTGAAAATAACAATGGTAAACTCCAGGTGCACCTGGTGTGACACAGGTATGTGTGTGTTTAATTTGATGTGTTAATTAAACTAAAGATTCTAAACTTTCAGCTGCATTTCCATCAGGTAAAGCTGAGCCGTTACTGTCCATAGATGCTGAAGGGTTTTCTTCTTGCCTTGTGCTGACAAGGCTGAGAATAGCTTTGTACAGAAACTGGTACTGTTCCTGAGGAAGAGAAGAGGATATAGTCGGGGTGTTGTCAGAAATAATAACACTAGATTATCTCCTAACACTGTTCCTCAAAATTAATTAACAGCTGATGTGTCAGGCTGTTAACGGGCTGTGCTCCACAATTTACTGTGTTACTTAGCAGCTTTATTAATTTTCTGACTAATGTCTTCCCCTGTACACAATGCAAAGCACATTAAGGAACACAGTACAGGTAAGGGAGGAATCAAGTTTTAAAAGGAATATTCTGCATTGAATCTGATCCTTGTTAAAGTCAATTGCAAAGTTCCCTTTAACTGAATTAATCAGGATTAGGGCTACTGCATGTCTGTGGGCTTTCCCCCCCCTTGAATATGATCTCATTTTTGCCCTCTGAATTCTATCCAGGCAGAATTTTTCTCTTTTTTTGTTTTTGGTATTTGCAGTTAGTGTTTATGTTTTTGAAGATCCTGCCAGGAAAAGGAGGTAGAAGAGAGATGAGACTTTGTGGGAAGATTCACTGAGGCCATTGCCCAGCTGAGTGCAGTGGGAAATGAGGAGCACCAAAGGTTAGCTGGCCTGCAGCATGTTCTGGGAAGGCGGAAATAGCAGTAGGCTCTGTGCAGGGTGAGCAAAGGCTGTGTGGCACCAGGTAACAGTGGATGCTCTGAAAGGGCAGGGGAGTATTTTCGGTTCATTGGTGGATACATGAGGATAAAGAATTTCTGTGATGGAAGGAGTGAGAAACAGTAAGGCAGACTACATAGAGTGGGTTTTGGATTATAAGGCTGGACTAAGAGATACAGGGTAGGAAGAACAACAAATCTGAAAATCTGCAGTAGCAGATGGGAAACTGGAAACCTGAGATGCAGTGCTCAGGTAATTGCTGGAAGCTCCTGGGGCAAGAGCAGTGAAGGTCCTGATTGTGCTGCTGGGGTGGGAAGGGTTTCCATTTTCACTCCATTGTCCACCAGGCTCCTCAGTCTGGTCTAGCGGGGCAGGGCAAGGGGCGGACACATCTGTCAATCTGTGTCATGTCCTGCTTTTGCTGTCATAGCCTGTTTTTTTCTGTAAAAAATGTGATAACTCTAACCCTAGTTTCACTCTTAAAATGTTCTTATTATGCTCACTGTAGCTCTACAGCCATCAGATTTGTCGTGGCATGACAGAAGGGGCAGGGTTTGTAGTTTTTCACTTCTGTGAAGAAATTTTCATTTGTAGGACACTGACTTAGTAAGAAAGTCTCATTATTGCCCTTTTCAAGTTGTTTGCTTTGGTTTGTTTAGTTTTTCTTTCTGTAAGCACAGTGACACTGGTGTCAAGTGACCGTTCACTGGATCATGAAATATCAAAGTCCACCCTGAAATGGAAAACTAGGATAACTACATCAGGGTCTATTTGGAGTAGGGATTTATTCCTGCTGAATAAAACCTTTATTTATATGACATAGTGCAGATCTTATGACGGTGGCAGCTCTGCACCTTTTGAACATGACCACTTGATAACCACTTGGTGACCACTTCACAGGAAACACTTTGGTTTGAAATAAGCAGCAAGTTCACTACAGCACCTCTGGAAGACAGTTTTGATTAATTCATGCAGAAATGAAGATGACAGTGCTTCAGTAATGCTGCCTGAAGATTTAAGCATGCTAACAATACTGCATAGAGGAAAAATAATATGCACACATTTTACTTATTACTTACAATGTCTGTAAAGACTCCAGGCCTCATCAAATTGATCATCTTCGCTACCTGGTAAACATCCACTGAATTTTCATTTTCCAGTTGATGCATCAATGTCGTTAATGCACAGAAAGTGCCTGCTGTCACCCCTCCGTGCCTTTGTAAGGTTAGAAACACAAACAAAACACACACACAAAAAAAGTCTCTGGAAACCGGATCAAGTTTGTACAGCTGGAGATCACACAAAATCCAGGGTAAACTGGTAAGATTAATTTCTGCCATTTGATCATTACACTTTCTGAAAGAGGCCTGCTAAGCAGTGCCTGAACACAACCTTTGCAGCACCTGGCTACAACTTCTGGAGAGTCTTTAAAAGCTAGTCTTAGAATTATTTCCCTACAATCCTCTACTAAACAAACCCTGAAGGCCTCAAGTCCTTCAGTATTTCAACATTTCATTACTTTTGGCTATTATTAAACAGCTGGAGGAGGGTAAGGTACCTCATCTGAATAGTCTAGCTTCTTTCAGTAAGAAACAATGAAGATCTGATAGATCTCCTTCCTCTCCAGTGCCCTATTTGACAATCACCCAGAGTATCAAAATGATAGAATTGAAAAGGGAACACTGGAGTGTGATAAGATAAAAATGCTTCTCCTACTAATGCTGCTGAAACAGAAGCAGCAGCACTGTTGTTAGGAACAGACTTTGTGCCTTGTTTCAGTGGCATGACGAGATGAAAGGATAGCTCTACAGACAAAAAAAACATCAAAAGAAACTGAAAGCTGCAGTTCTTACTCATCATGTACAATCATGGGTCCATCACGGTTGGAAGTCTCCTCTTTGATGATGCTGATCAGTTCAAATGTTTTACTAATAGGACTATCAGGATTTGGCCATTTTGGACACTGAAAATGCCTCACTTCAAGTACATAGTCATCCTAAAAGGGTGAAAAAAGCATGAATCAATTTGGTAAAAGATTGACTGTCTTTATTCTTATCTTTCATCCCGTTCCAGTCCTGCTCCAGCTTACACATACAGACTTCCACTGCTGTGGAGGTTAGACTATCTAGTCCTCCTGTCACAACACCCACATTACTTGTAGAGGTTTCTCCCTGGGGGTTTCAAGGGTATGGAATTTTATCATTCACATACAGTGGAAAATGTAACAAAATGTAGGCATTACCTTTAACAAATCAAGTCCTGAGTTACGTGTTTATGACTGTGTTACCTGTGTAGCTTCTAAAATAAAGTCTTGGATTATGAGCTTCTCCTCATTAGACAAACACTTGTGTTCTTCAGCAATCATTGTAACTTTGAAGGTCTCACAGTTTATAGGCTCATCTTTGTTTGGCCAGTATACAAATTCATCTTCAGCCTCCAGGGAAAAAAAACCACACAAACAAGAAAAAAAAAATCAAACAATCAATTTGATTAATAAAATCAAACTTCATCCAACATAATAAATAATATGTAACCAATGCAGCCAGCTAGATTTAAATTGACAAGAATTTGAGTGGGATTACAGGCATCACAAGTGATGGTTTTCGGACACCTCTGTAGTGATCCTGACCACAAGACCAAGGTATCCTATGGAGACAGTGACTCACATAACCTACATGTGCTGTGCTGTGCCACACGTCCAGCCTGACCTTCAGGCTGTGTTGTGCTGCCCGTAGCCCACGATCACAGGATAAACCCAGCTGGTGGTTTGTAATGTGGGAGCCTGCAGCAGCTCCCACGGTACTGATGAGTACACCACTTGTACGGCCTTGGGATTATCTAAAAGTGCAGTAAGAAGTTCTCAAGAGAACAACCTGCCTGTTTGACAGCAGAAATGATAAATAGAGTTATTTTCTTTTATAAAAATCCTCTAATAGTTTGAATGACCAAAATGGGGGTAACCCTTCCATGGATGACAGCTGCATGGTATGATGTACCCTGATAAGAGACCTATTCAATTCACAACTTGGGGTTCCCAGCATCTATCTGATGCAATGCAAGTTTACCTCTCCTTTATAGTGTTAGCTCTAATAAGTAGCATTTTAAATGATACTTTACATGGTCTGAGTGCCTTTCTTATTTGGATTATAATGGACCAGTGCCTCCTAGCAAAACAATCTCCCTTATCACAAGGGCTAACTTCAAAATATGTCTTAGTTGTACATGTTTTTCCAATCATGCAAGATTCTCCAAAACATGGCTTTCCTCCAAACTCGTTACCAAACATTATGTCCTTTCACACCTCAAGATTGCTCTAAGTACCAATCTAAAAGCTCTCAAGATATTCCTGCATTTCTAATAACTGCAAAACATACTAATTTGTTATTAAATTACACATGCAGGATGATTTGCTGTTTAGAGTCATATAAATCCCAGGTAAACATTTGTTTGCAACTTTAGGAGGTCAGCAAGAGAATCATAGAATCATTTAGGTTGGAAAAGACCTTTAAGATCATAAAGTCCAACCATTAACCTAGCACTGGCAAATTCACCAGTAAATCATGTTCCTAAGTGCCATATCTGCATGTCTTTAAACACCTTCTGTGATGGTGACTCAACCACTTCCCTGGGCAGCCTGTTCCAGTGCCTGACAACCCTTTTGATGAACACATTTTTCTAATATTCAATCTAAACCCCTCCTGGCACAGCTTGAGGCTGTTTCCTCTTGTCTTCGCTTGTTATTCTGGAGAAGAGACTGACACTCACCTCGCTACAACCTCCTTTCAGGCAGTTGTGGAGAATGATAAGGTCTTCCCTGAGCCTTTTTTTTCTCCAGGCTAAACAACCCCAGTTCCCTCAGACACTTCTCACAGGGCCTGTGCTCTAGACACTTCACCAGCTTCACTGATCTTCTCTGGACATGTTCCAGCACAGCATTTCCTCAATGTCCTTCTTGTAGTGAGGAGCCCAGAACTGAACACAGGATTCAAGGTGCATCCTCACCAGTGCTGAGTACATGGGGATGATCCTTTCCCTGGGCGGGCCGCACTACCTCTGATACAGGCCAGGATGCTGTTGGCCTTCTTGGCTGCCTGGGCACAAGCTGGTTCATGTTCAGCCACTTTTGACCAACACCTCTAGGTTCTTCTCCACAGGGCAGCTTTCCAGCCACTCTTCCCCAAGCCTGTAGCATTGCATGGGGTTGTTGTGATCCAAGTGCAGGATCCGGCACTGAGCCTTGTTGAATCTCATACAACTAGAGCTGGCCCATTGATCCAGCCTGTCCAGATCAACCTGCAGAGCCTTTCTACCCTCCAGCAGATCAACACTTCTGCCAGCTTGGTGTCATCTGCAAACTTACTAGAGTGCGCTCAATCCCCTTGTCCAGATCATTGAAAAAGATATTAAACAGAAGTGGCCCCAGTACTGAGCCCTGGGGAACACTGCTTGTGACTGGCACCAACTGGATTTAACTCCATTCACCACCACTCTCTGGGCTCTGCCATCCAGCCAGTTTTTTGCCACTGCTCCCGGCCCTGCCCAGGTCCCAACAGCCACTGCCATGTAAGAAACAACCTTGTATTTCTCCCCTTACCTAATAATGGCTGAAGAAGCCATATTACAACTGAAGTAGAAGTAAAACTGAGTGAAAACCAACCTTGCACAACAGATACTTCTACTGTTTGACTCTTTTTATAAATTATACAGGAATGATTCAATACTTTCTTGTGCCAGTTCCAATCTGCCCAGTCAAGGATCTCCATATTTCCAGTAGATGATTTGGAGATTTTACACTCAGTACAATATTATTAACATTTAATTTATTTATTTTTTCAAGATCCAAGGTATTGTCTCCTGTCCTGCATATTTCAAAATGGCAATACTAATAACATTCATACAACAACCGATAACAATCAGCCACAAAACTTACCATATTCTGGCTGTCAGGAAGCATGACTATTAGCTGGGCATTATGGTCCCATATCATTCTCCAGAAATCCTTGATAGTGTGTAGTAAGGGATGCTGGGTAATAATGAATTCATTACTTTGATAATAACCCTGCAAAGCAAACATCAACAGACTCAGAACTGATGCCTAACTATTAACATTTAAAGGAGGCTTCTAGTGGACAGAGCCAGAAGCCTATAAAATAAATTACAGCCTTGAGGCTCTTTTGACAAATCAGTGGAGACTTGAACAGCCAACTCAGAATGAGAACACATTAACTCATGTACACATGTGTCCTGGGTTCAGTAGCAGTAGTCAGTTTTTCTCCTTCTTAGTAGCTTTTGCAGCACTGTGTTTTTGACTTTTGGCCTGGGAATGGAGCTGATAACACCGATGTTTAGACTGACCAAGGGCTTTGTGAGTTTCATGCTCTGCCAGGGAGGGGGAGAAGCTGGGAGGAAGCAGGGACAGGACACCTGACCCAAACTAGCCAAAGAGGTATTCCATACCACAGCACGTCATGCCCAGGATGTGGAACTGGGGGCCCGGAAGGGCTGGATGATGGCAGGGTGGGGGTGAGGTACCGGTTGGTGAGCGGTTGTATTCTCTTGCTTGTTATTTCCTTTATCATTATTACTATTAGTGGTAGCAGTAGTGATTTGTGTTATACCTTAGTTACTAAACTGTTCTTATCTCAACCCATGGGAGCTGCATTCTTTTGATTCTCCTCCCCGTCCCTCCAGGAGCGGAGGGAAGAAAGGTGGGGGGGGGGGGAAGTGGACTTCGTGGTTCTGATTTATGGCCTGGGCTTAAACCACGACAACATGATAATTGTTCTACATGAGCCATAGTTCCAGAGAAGCTGGAAACCTGAAACAAATTAAAAAATCCTTGAAAGATCTGCGAAAATCCCAGGGGGGTCTCTTAATTTGTACAGATGTCCCAGATCAACTTCTTACCATGAAAGAACGATAGAGAAATCCTTTGCACTAGTGCATCTGATGAAAGATCATGTATGCAAAGCACAGCAGGGAGTTTTCCCATCTCTTTCCTGAATGTCCAGGAAGCACTTACTCCCCCCTCTCAGCTAATGAAGGGGGAAAGAGTTGAAGAAAATCCAGGGAACAAAAAGATAATGGAAAGCTGATGAGCTATGCTGCCTTGGGCTGTGCCAGTTGCAAAAGCTCTGTGAGATGAGCAGGTCCGAAGGCAAACCACAGTACAGCCACTAAAAATTAATTTGTTAGTTAACACTTTCCTTTCACCTCTGAAAATTCTTCCAGAGTTGGCATTCAGCTTTACCAGTTTTTAAAACTATGATGGGATTTCTGGTTCTATGGATCATTGAAGTGTAATGCATTTAACCAAACTTAAAACCAGTAAAAACAGTAATAATAATTCCTGGGGGAAGGAACTCTTTCAGGCAGAGTGAATAATGAAACAAAGAGCTTTCGAAATCAGGACTGTGCTACCCAAACTTAGACAAGTGGCAGCTCTGAAAACAGCTATACAATGGGACAATGTTTTCATCAATACAGTTAACTGACTTACCATAATATAAGAAGCATTGATGTAGTCTGTTCCTTCACCAGACAATGATGAGATGCCTACTCTAGATCTTTCCACTGTAAAACAAAAAAAGTCATGATCTAGTATATATGTTGTGATGACACAGATATTACAGCAATTATCTCACATATCTCACAATAATAACACTAAGCTCCATCAATCAGGATAAACTGCTATTCAGTCATCTATTTTGTTTTCCTATGTGTAGTACTTAAATAATTTCTTCATTAAAAGTACTTTACAAAACACTGCTGTGCACCAAAGCAGTTGTCTTGAGCTCTTGCTGAGGAAAGATTAAAGTCTTGACACATACACATAGCTCATAAATGTTTTGCCATGCAAAGAGAAGCTGATTTGAACAAGCTTACCAGGAATGATGGAAGAAGTTCGGTTCTTTTCTCTGTTGCACTGTTTGAGTGCAGTTGAATAATCACACTGCTGTGTGTTAGACTGGCTCAGTAACTGAAACAATGAAGTTAAACAAAAAAAATAATCAGGTAACTGTACAAAACCCACTCCTTCATTAGCTGGATTTAACAGAAGTGTGCACATATTGCAGGTTGGCTGTCTCTAAGCTTTAGGTATGTAGCTATCTGGCTAAACTACTTAGCAAATTATGAGAATTTTTTTTTCTTCACTGTTTTATCAGTTCAAATGATTTTTGAGCCCTAGATTGATAAGCATGTCTTTGAAGGAAATCCTGCTTTACGTTTTCCGTAACCAGCCCCTCAGTGCTTGTTACCATCCTGATGTCACTTCCATTTTGCCTGCACAGATATTTGTGTAACTTCAGATTGTCTTGGAGAACGGTAAATGTCTGTGCAGAAAAATCTGCATTGCTATGCAGGTAGTATTAGCTCTTTGTGAGGCATCTAGATATCTCAGTTTTGAGCTTCCTAATTTTCTCTCCAAACCTGTGAGAGGAAAATAGGATGGGGGGAATGTCTCATTGACTTACTTGTTTCAACTAATACATTTCAAATAGACAAGAGTATGAGGATGAATGAGTATATACACATATACACCACCATGCTGTATATATGCTGCTTAGGCATGAAGTAAGCTTGGAAAGCAGGATTTTCCTAGTTTTCAGGTTGGGGTTTTTTTGGATTTTTTTTTTTTTTTTTTTTTTTTATTTTGCTTGCTAGTAAAATGAACTGGATTAATCAGAATGCTCAAAAGAATTCAAAAGACTTCTCTGTGATGTTTAGGGCTGGGCATGTGTAGCTTTCAGAAGCTGCCTGCCTTGGAAAAACAGACAGCAAACCAGGGAAGTTCTCTAAAAATAAGTTAGACCAGAATTTTGTTTCATCTAAAACAGTTATTCAGTAAAACAAGACTCCATATCTTTTTTATTATTCTAATAATTTTAGCTTACAAAGGAAAATGAAATTAAATGAGACATATCCCTTTCTGATAATAATTAAGCTCTTGAAACTGGAGCTCTAAATGGCTCCTGCAATTTGCACTGCACATTTTATGCTTACATATATTTACACACTCTGTTTGTGTATGTGCTTCATTCTTTCATCTGTGTGGGAAAGGTGGGATGCTTATTTTCCAAAGCACATCACAGCTGATATAAGTTCTCCTTTTCCCTAGGAAAAAATAGTGCAACACGATTGGATCATTCAAGCCATAATGGCAGCAAAGTGTGAAATCCTTCAGTATGTTGTTCCTCTTCTGTTACTCTGTACTGTTCATTATCTTGAAGAAATACTAGTTACTATGTGTGTGTGGCCAAAATACATCAGAAAATAAAAAATAATAATATTGTTCGTAGCCTCATTATGTACTGATATTATCTATAGACTTATCTGCTTAAGTCCTTTATTTGCAATCAAATAGATTATTGTAGGAAGAGTACACATTGTCCCACACTATCCTCCTTAGAACTGAAATCCTTAGAGAAAAAGGTTCTAATAATTCATTTCCTGTTAAATTAGGGAGACTAAAGTTTGCTTTACCATATAATCTGGAAAACATTTAAGTGTGTTTTGCTTCTCTGGATTCAAATTAATCTAAAAAGGTAGGATTTTCTGTGTTTGCTCTATAAGGGACCCAGTGAGAGAGCCAGACTTCTCATTCTCCCCATAAGTCTCTCATAGACTCTGGGCTGTTACCCTGGGTCTGCTCTTTCTCTGAGTGGCCAAAGCATTCATGTACTGTCTGCTGAGGTGAAGTCTCTCTTCAACCCAGAGCTATACACTGAGGGGAATATGTTGATAGATCAATATCGCTCATGACATTTTTTTGCCAGAATGACAACTTTCCAGACTTTTGTTTTACCTTTGGGATCTTTGTGCAAAGACATGTAGTTAGATTTTCCAAAATCTACTTACTGGCCTATTTCTCATGCCTTTTTTTTTTTTTTTTTAATTCCTTCTTTAAGAATATGCAAATAATTACTTTGTTCCAACCAACTGCATGCATTTGCTAAATTATTCTGAATTTAGGCTCAGCAGTTGAATTTTAGATATAGAAAGCTCATAAAAGTTGTGTTGAGAGACCTATATTTTCAAGTCATTCAAGCTTGCAAGACTAAAGCTTTTCACATTGCTATTTGGGAGAGCTCACCTTGAATTGTTTCTCCAGTCTGGTCTTTCCTGTTGGTCCAGGTATTAAGAGGGCATTAACATAGGCATGAATATGAGTCTCAAGGACTTCAGTTTCTTTACTGAGTATCGCTTCGACCAATGCATCGTGAATGAAGATGTACTGCTCCTAGGAAAATTATAACAAACATCTGAGCTCTAATTATTTTCAGATTCCCCTGGACACCTCTGGCTGAGCTGCCACTTCTGATGTTGTCAGTACTTCTTCACAGTGTGATGTTGTGAGTTTTCTCAGAAGTGATCCTCTGCAGTGAAGGCTGCCCCTCTGCAGGGGCAGTACACATTTACAAGCACAATTGAACTACACATGCATTGTATATATGATATGATACCAAATCCCCACCACCTGCGGTATCTCATATTCAGAGAAGAGAGTTAAAAATGCAAGCATAGCCTTGAGTCAAGTTTCAAGCCAGCTTGTTATGTGACTCTCCTGCCTTTCTTGCACTAGTGACCACTCCCACTTCCTACTGCTATTCTCCATTTTCTCTCTCACATCCTTTGGAGCAAGTGCCCATGCTGTTGTAGATTACCTTTTTATCTACTGAAAGGCACTGGGGAATTTAACCATCTGTCTTTGAAACCTGAAATAGATTTTCAAATGCCCTGCTGTTGCCCTTATTGTTTTCTTATGGTCTTTCACTATTCTATATACAATCTTCAGTTTAAAGCAGCTATAACCTTCTGTCTGAAAGTTTTTTTCTCTACTTTTTATTGCCTAATATCAACTGTTTGATCAGGTTCAGTGAAGATCTGAACACCTAATGATGGTGCTTCCTGAAAGGAGTCTATGACAAAAATGTACTCCCTGCCAAGAAAGTGCTGCTGTGGGAAGCATAACTTAAACAGATTTTTCTCTACAGAGTTCTCCCTAATAAACAGAGAAGAGTCCATAGACAGGTAATTTCTAGTGCACTGCTCTAAGTGAGCCTAGAAGAATGCCTCTATAAACACGAGGGAAGCAAAAGGGAAAGTCCAGTCTGCCGACTGGTTGCCAGTCTGGCTGGTGGTGCCAAAAAAGAGGACTGTATCATTTCTCCTCCTGCAAACAGAAATTGTCTGTAGTAGTCTCTTGCTATATGTATTTCATTCTTACCTCAGTCTGCACCAAGTAGTTCCTTTGGGTACGTATGTGTTTTAAGAATCCAAATATGTTGACTGTCCCTTCCTGCTGAATTTGCTGCAGCATGCTGTCTAACACTATGTATGTGCCTGTCCTTCCAACACCAGCACTACAAAACAGAAAAATAGTCTTGAGCCTGAAGTAAAGCAATCATGAAAATAACTGTTTCATTTACACAGCTTTTTCAACAAACTGGTGCGTAAGCAAGATTTTCCTCTACAAATCGTTTTATTGTGTGTAATATACTGTGCTAAAACTTCAAGGATGGTAATGAAGAAAAGTCTTGAAAATTCAACTTTTCCTGTGCAAGAACAGATCTAAGATAATTTTCTCAAATGATTTTTAAGGTATCAATCAAAATAATTGAGATCAATTGAATAATCGAAACTACGGGGTTTCCTGCAGGTCTGCAATTTCCAGGCTTCTGATATTCTTTAGGATACTTTGTCAAATATATCTAGAAAGAGTGGCATATGCCAGCAGCATCTGGGCACAGTTAATATGCTCATGCTGCTCTATGTTGGAGCACACATCACTTTAAAAGGAAAGTTGCATTATGCCACCCACTAGAGATGTAGAAGATTTCAAAGACTTCAGACTGAAGAAAAGCTCAGGAAGTGGCAGAGCTGCTGAAGGAACACCTGTGAAAGAAAAAGCTTAGTGCTCTTTAGACACAGCTAACATGGCAAGGTATGGTTGAAACTCTTCTTAAAATGATGCAGAGGCAAGGGTTAAACAGCTCACTCCTGTTACGAACTCTGACTCATTTAGCATTAAAATGGCTGTACTACAAAATTAAAATGCAACTTTTTCTTTCATAAAATATCTGGGTAGTGAGTGCAAGGTCAAGAAGTCATTTTTTGTTATCTAGACATATATGGGAATTAATCAGTTGTAATTTCCCTCTAAGTTATGAGGAAACATTATATGTATTGGTACATGTAACTTGACAGCAACAAAATGCTGGGTCTGCATGGTTCCTTACAGGCAGATCCAAGATCAGTCTGTACTTGCTAAATAAGTCATCTAATTTCTTCCACAGAGAAGACCTACACCACAGAGGTGGCAAAAAGCATGGGTAGTGATGGGTAGTGTGAAATCAGATTGCAGTAATAAACTGTCTAAATAAATGTGATATATAACTGAAAGGTCCACATTATTAATACTCTATTAGATGCAAAAAAGTATGAAGATTACCAGATACCATCTGTACTTGTTATGAAAGACAACGTGAAAAGTACCAAAGCATAAAAATAGCTAAAAAATGTTTCATGAACTTTACCATCTGTGTCCTCCATATAGCCTGTAAAGATAAATGAAAGTTGCATTTCTAACATGAGATAACTCCTTTGAAATTCCATAGTGCATGGAGACAGGTGAACTAAAAGCTGAATAAAACTGCCTACACAGATAGAGATGAGTTGTATCTATATATAGGTCTGACTGAAGCCACACAACTTACCACTGTTCGCTTTTTAAGAACTGAATTTAATTGACTTATAATGTATTGCTGATCTCTCAACTCACTGACATAGATCTCAGACTTGGCATTTTGGGGAAACTCTTATTTTGAACTTCCCAAGAACAGGCAGGATGTAGATAGCAGCAGAACAACCAAAATGTGGAATTTTCATTTTCCAAGCTAAAAACAGATTTCAATCAGATTAGATCATCCCAGAAATAAAATATCTTCATTTGCAGCATTTGTGAGACGACTTTACCTGTTGGCTTCCTCAGAGTCAGCTCCAGAAGGACAGAATTCATGAGGAGGTTCTCTTTCCAAATGTTCCATCAAAGGTGAGGTACTACAGTGGAAAACCAGAACCTGCTTATATATTTTAGAATAACCCGGTCCTTCACGGGCATTGTGAAGTCATTCCAGGCCCTACAAGCCCTTTTTAACCAATTTTCCCTGAGCTACCCAGTTTTAGTGAGCACTGACAGAACACCTGCCTGCACACTGCAGCACATGCAGACCTCAAACCGTTCCCCAGAATGCTCCTCCATTGCAAATGACTGCTAGAGCGCAGAGTAATGTTAAAAACAGGAGAGTTGAAGTTCAGCCAGGAATAGAGTGAGTCTTCTTTTGTGGACAGAGCTCCTTTTAGGATTACAGAGTATCCCTGCACCAAAGAAAGCATGAGCCGAAAACATCCTAACAATGCATTCGCAGAAATTAAACAATTACTGCTATATCTGTATCTGGTAAGCTCACAGCAGTCAAGAGAGTAGTACAGAAATATGCAAAAAGGTAAAAATAAAAGCATTTTTGAAAAAAAGAAAAAAGAAAAAGAAAAAAGAACATAGTGCAGAGCAGCATCATCTTGTTTACGGAGATGTATAAAAATAGCATGGACAGTTGGTTAGTTTGCCTTACCAAGGACAGAAATATCAGCTAAGGAATTAATCTTATTCCATCAGGAACTGTTAAATGTGAGAGTGAAATTTTGCTTAACCCACCATGGAAAAATACTTTTTTTCTGCAAAACAAAAGCAGAGTGAACCTTACAGCAGTAAAAACCACACCTGCAATGAACCACAACAGGCCCGACAGCGTGGCGCTTGGCATGCGATGCCTTCCGCACGAAGGTGAGAACGGGCAGTGTGTATTCTGGGACACCCATGTCAGGCCACTGAGTATAATGGTACTGAGTTACTATACGTCCACTAGATCTCCCTTTCTGGGAACCCTGCAGGAGAAAAATAATTCCATATGTAAGCAGACCACATCTCTTCATAACTTGGCAACACTTCATAATATTTCCATACCAGTTAGTTCCTGAATTAGTCATGTCCTAATTTAGTATCATGCCACCTAGCTCTGAATATTCCACCTTTCAAACAGAAGAGGAAGGACCAGTGCCTTCTGTCACATTAGCTTGCCCACGGAATGGAAAAATGACCTGGCACTGTCCCTGAGAAAGCCATAGAGAAAGGTTAAGAACACTGGAGGGCCTACAAATTACAACTGCCCTTGAGAGTCTCCTGCTATTTCTGCCAATCTGCTCCTCTGTTAGGTGAACAGAAATCATCTCACCCAGCTTCAGTGACCTACAAGGGAAGACTGCTTTTCTAAGCTCCCACCCTCAGTGACAGCTCAGAGGCAGGAATACCTTCAGAGAGCAGGTCATCTTGTTCAAAGATTGGTTTCTAAAATAGGCAGAATGAACTACTTGACAGTAAGTGCTGTACATTATGCAATAATTGTACAGGGAGGCTGAGAGACTACAGGTCTTAACGTTTAGGAGGCTGAAATAAATGAAACTTTCAGTATCCCCCTCAAAGTAGCCAATGTCACACTGCTGAGCTGAGAGCATGCTAGTTCTGATTACAATAAAACAAGGTGTGGATCCACCTATCTTTAAAAAGGAAAATGGATATCTGAGGTGGATAATTTAATTCACATCACATTTTCTGCTAGTTGCTCTCTTTCTGAAAATGTATCCTCCTGCTCACCAGGCAAGCAAAGGCCACATCAGCTCTCCAATGTGATCACTGATTTTCCCTGACGGTCCTACATTGCACCAGTACTACAGGCCAGAGACTTCTCAGTTTGATGATCTGGTCAAATTGACAATCATCTTGGCTGGCTGAGACCTACAGGATTCAGCTTTACATATACAACATAAAAGAGCTGCCAACTGCCTTAAAAAGTATTCCGAGTGACACTCCCTTTTGCCTACTGTGCTTTCAGGATGCTACAAACCTTTTTGATCTTCGTGTTTCTGAGAGTAAAATTCCTCACAGTGTAATAGGCAAGTACATGAACACTCTTCTGAGTTACCAAGAAGTTCCCATATTCTTCACTACCTTCAGCAGGCCAGTACTGGTCACATTTTCTCTGTTAGAAAGCAAATGGAAAACAGAGAAAAAGACAAAGGAAATAAAATGTCAAAGTAGCAAGCTGAAATGTTCAAATTTCAGAGCACAGTCAAACACAAAAACATATAGGGACTCTCAATATACTCAGTTTGTAAGCCATGATCTTCAGTGCAAGGGAAAAATAATATGCATTGATTTTGTGCTGTAAAGATCGATGGCTGTGCAAAGATGCTCTTTATTTGGAATACACAAAAAAAGAGGTTTAAATCATACTATCAGAGTTAAAGGGCTCTAGTATAGTGGAACTTGCCATTCTACAGGCACTCTGAAATCTAAACAAGATTCCCAGATAATCTATAGGAAAAATAGGAATATATTCAAGTCAGTGGAATTGTGTGTGGAGTTGGTTGGCTCATAGCATGGGCAGAGAATACTTTTATCTGATCAGCAAGGGTAAGAGTGAGCTTCTGTGTGCCAGAATACAGAGTCTGATGTCTAGCCTTTTGGTTGTGTAGCCATATAACCTTCTCTTAGAATACTACAAAAGTATGTTTTTTATAGCATGGTATTATAAATGAAGTGGTACTCCCAGTGTGGCCCTCATCTGCATTTGCTGTATCTGTATCACTGACAGATGCTGAATAGGTCATATGATAAAACTTACATGCATTTTAGGCATTGATGCCAATGTATGGCAAATGTGATGCAATGTATCCTTATGTGACTTGAAGGTACATGCATGCTCCCATCACAGAACTGGAGAAACACACATCCTGTGATGGGGTTTGACCTTATTTTGTCTCACTGGACAAAGGTCTATCTAGTCATGTAGTAGGAAGAGAACTGTGGGTCCCATGGGATGTTAACAGGGAGCAGCCAGTGCATATCCAGAAAATATCACCTGAACTACAGCCTTCTCCTTTCCAAGCTCTAAGGCACCTCTGAGAAAAAGCATGATACAAGAGCAGATTGCTAGCAGAATGTGGCACAAGGTCCACAGTCTGGCCACTCCTAAATACATACAAGAAGTCTTTTTTCAGCAAAAGACTTTCTTTTTTTTTTTTTTTTTTTTTTTTTTTGGTTGTTGACAGTTGAGTTTAAATATTTTCTTTAGTTCATACTACAAATCCTCACCTTTATACTTTTATACTTTTATATCGTAGCACAAGCAACTACTACAGACTGTTGCTTTTTGCTCAGTAAATGCCTAAACTGGATTTTTAAAAGGGAGAAAGGAGTCTACTAGAGGTAGATCTATCAATATCAGAGAAATAGTAATAAACAAAGGTACTCATACCCTTCCTTTCTCAACAAGATTAGTTATCATCACAATAACTTCTATGTTATGTTCCCATATCATTCTCCAGAAATCTTCTGCTGTCGATTTTAGTGGCCCTTGAGCTGCAATGTAGGCTTTTGGCTTGTTGTAACCCTGGATTGAAATACAACAAATGACACTTGTTAAATCACAGTCCATGAGCAAAAGGAGATTGGGAGAAGTATGTGACTTTTTATGTATCTATTTTTAAACAATCTCAAAAGCTTTTAAGTACTTTTGAATTTATAACTATCTAAATTGCAGAAACCCATATGACATATGAATGCAACTGTTATGGCAATGTTTATCATTCCAACAAATAGGATATAAATTCAACTGCCTGTGTTTTGGCAGAATGTTGACATGATAGTGATTATGAGACATCTGTTATGATGTGGGTTTTAAAAAATGAATGAAGATCATTCACATGTAAACTGCCAGGTAATGAAAACTGAGTAAATGTTACGTCAGTGCGGCTTGCAGCCAAAAAGCATCTTCCTCTCATGAGATTATCTCAGGCAGAAGAATTAATCATTTACCAAAAATATATAAAAGAACATTCAGATGCAAAATGCTTCTGAAATGACTCACATCTTACAAAACAGTTTTTGTTTCACAAAACTTTTCACTAAGCTGCAGCTGCTACAAGATCAAGATAGATTCAAGAAAGGACTTTTACCTGTGCTTTAACACTGTAGGCTTAACATAGATCATTAAAGTTTTGTGGTTTTTTAACAAAATCCGTAAAATTGTGATACTTGGTTTTTTATTAAGTTTGTTCATCTCCATCTATCAGTTTTTACAGAAAAGGCTACAGATGAATAGGCTGGCAGACAGAAAAAGGCACTTACATCAACATAGTTGGCATTAATGTAATCAGTCAGTTTTCCATCCTTTTCTACTATCTGTGTTAATTTAACCCTAGTATGATCATCTGTAGTAAAACAAGAGAGAAAATGAGCATAGTTTTCTGCAAGAGTTATATTCTTTCTATAACATATCTTTTTTAAAAATACTGGAACGGATTTTTACAATACATAAGACTCAGAAATTGATGATTACATGAACAAACACCCTGTGCTTAGGTATGAATCAGATTCAACTCTCAAGTTTGCAGAAAAACAAAGTAATGAATCCAAGGATTCAAAAGATTCACCAAAATGATCAAGAGCCCAGAGGCAGTATTTTCAAAGAGAGAACAAAGAAACTGAATAGATGTGTTTCAGAGAAGAAATATCTGGGATAGCGAAGAAGGGTGACACAATGGGAAAACGTGTCCTGGTTAATGAAGCTGAACTTTTACATTGTGGCAGGGCACAACACTACATAAAACCAGTACATTTATACTTCCATTTACAGTTATATTTATATTTGACAGTAAATATATCCAGGAATTCTGAAAGCTCCTAGACAAGATAAGTCATCATTATTCCAGCTCAAAGATGTATTAATTTTGGCAACAAAAACCACAGCTTCTTTGGCTTTATAATGGCATTATAATGAAATCTGTTTGGGTCATCACAGAAAACACTAATACATCTTGCTAACACATGCTCATCAAAGCAGCAGAACAGCAGAGGACTAACTTGAAGAGATGTGAAATCTCATGCTGCTTCTCCCCAAGCTTTTTGATGAACAGTAGCCAGAGCTTTCAGTGTATATTGCTTATTTCTTTAAAATACCAAGTGAACCATTTACTTACAAGCAACGATGTTTATGTATCGATTCTTATTCTTGTTGTCGGGGTGATTAGAGCTGTCTGACGTAATACCTAGATCTACAGTACAGCTCTGGATTTCCTGAAATAAAAAGAATAAAATGTATGTCATGCTTTAATGAGCATTAAGATAGATACATAAACTGTCTTAAAATACAGTAAGTCAGCACAAAAAGAACCACAACCTTATACCCAATTATCTATGATATTTTACAGCTATTTCATTGCTAAAAAAAATGCAGTGAAATAATTCCTTACCTGATAAAACTCTTTCAGTGTCTAATGAGGGAATGAATGCAAGAAAAGTAAAAATAAAATCAAATTCCACAGCACAGAGCAGATGGATAAAAATGTTTATATAAATTACAATTACTATATGGAAAACAGTTATGATCATGCAATATATATCTCCATAATAACAACAAAGCTTAATATTCTGATGTAACTCTTAAAGGAAACAAGAAACAATTTTCCTGTTAAAATAGTAGCATCTGGTTTCCTATCTTTAGCTTTAATGTTAGACCTTAGGCTGGTGAAAGCTTATACATAGAGCAACATCACTGACTTTCAGCCAGATTATCTATCTTTTGTACTGTTCATTGGATTTGTTATTGGTCCTTATAACTGCATTAGTTTCTCTGGAGAATGCTGTTGCTCTCTTCGCGTTCAACTGTAAAACCATCTCTGCAACAGGACAGAGCGCTGCTCAGCCAGCCCTATGGTACTCTACTGAAGGACAGCATTACAATCCTCAGTCTGACAGCAGTTTCTCAATGAACCCAGTGTTTTTATAAACAGAGAGACAGGTTTGAGAAGACAGGCACAAAGTCTGTAAGACTCACAAAATAATTGATTTTCTGTTATTGATTTATTTAACTGACAGGAAACTCAAGCATTTATAAGGCCCACATTGTTAAGTAGGAAATACATTGTCGTTATTAAAAGTACTGTAATAATGTTTCCCAACACTTTTTTAATATTTATTTGAACATTAATCACCTTCAGCTATTTAAATATACATATATAGGAGAAAAGTGGGTTCCAGTCTGAAAATGAGCTTTAAAATATGAGTTGTTTTATAGTAATATAAATAAGAAACCTGAAACGCCCCTATACTCTCCAAATGTATGCTGACTCTGTAAAGACAATGACTGTATTTCAATTTTTCTGTATCTTCTAAGAAGTTCTTTATCAGTAGAGAAAAGACCAGGACACTAATTCTGGGACAGTCTGTAAAGCTGAAAAGGATCTCCAAGAAATGATGAGGACACTGAGCTTTCTGTAACAGTTAAGCTTGATATGTTTCAGTTGGTGTAAGTGTAGCTCAGTGAGAGGCACTATATTTGGTCTTTGGATCACTGCTGTAATTTAGGAAAAGAACAATTTCAGTGAAAACAATACCAATTTAGGATGAACAATTTGATTTTTGTATTGCTGTTCTCACTTATGATGAAAGAAGCTCATTACTATTGTATTTACACACAGTCCTTCAACATCTGCTCTTGTGAACAGCCAGTCTAGCTGGAGCCCAGTCCTGCCAGTGTGTACGCACATGTGTAACATGCACTGGACATTCACAAGTATTCACAAGTCTGGTCCCACAATCAAGTGGATATTCATGATGTTAAATGAATTGGATAACAAATGCTGATGAAGAAGGCTGGGTGAATGACATGGAATTTTTGGTCCATTATATGACAATACATTGGCTGAGGAAGCAAAAGCAAAACCAACAGATAGGAATTTTTTTATTTTCAGTATTGTTTTTGCAGCAGGAATGTTACAATCATAGTTTAATTTAATAGAGATGACTTAAAAACTTGTTTCCATCCCAACTGACTGATTTTGTTAGAAATCACTTGTCACGAATTCTAATAATATATTTTCAATTACAGTTTATAATGTTTATTACAGGAAGTTATAATGTTTATTTTATGTGACCTTTAGTTAGAACATACCTATCTTTAAATTGCTTGCAATGCATACGAATGTGAAAAGCAGTGAAGCTCATTAGTTACATACGGTGATAGTAATATTAAATGATGAGAGCACGTTTCAGAATTTTGAAATACCTCTTATGAACTGTATACTTTAGAAAAGGAACTGTAAGCTGCTATATATGAAGACTACATTAGCTCCCCTGTTAATCAAAGTCTTGCCATAAGTACTCGTTATTATTTCCTTTTTTTTTTCCTCGGTAAATACAACAAGCAAATGTGGGAAGCTTCTGCAAAGTTCAAGTGGCATTAGTGCTGGCAAAGCTTTAGATCTATGACCGTATCTGATAAACCATATAGATTGCATTATCTTTTCACAGTTTATTCATACAGTAATTTAGTATTTTATCACAGGGATCAACATTCCCATTTGCATCCCAGTCCTGTCAGCTTTTATAGATCTCCCTAGTCCTTATAAAAAACAAGTCCTCACTGGGCTCGCAGTACTCATATTTATGAAATTATTCCACAGGTCAGAATGTAACACCCAGTTCTCTGTATCCAGGCATTTAAATTTAACATTATCTGTATGTGCTAAGAAGAAAGATGACATCATAGAACCATACCTCAAATTCTTCAGAAAAACCATTACTTGCATGTAAATCTGCAACATGTTTTGGAAAATGCTTTATTGGAATTGCTCCAACATCATCTTAGGGGTGGGAAAAGACAAAAAATATATTTATGAAAAAATAAAAAGCCAGTGACATAAAGAAGTTTATATGTAGGCAATCCACACAACATCCTGAAATAAAAACTGTGTTATGAACTTTGGATATACAATTCCCACAAAAATAAAACCACTCTTTAACACCATTAAAATTTCTAAAATCATTGTCTAACACTTATACATTTATTAATGTATTCAGAAAGAAAATAAAGAAAATGCCTTGCTCTGTCTCTAAGACCCCAAAATTAAGGCGCTGATTCTGCAAGATGCTGAGCTTGCTGAGCATTCATAACTCCCTGTGAAGTCAAGGGGAAATGAGAGGCTTAGCAGTGTGCTGCAAGATATTCAAAGGGAGAGGGAAGGACCAGGGCTCTAAATAATACTGATAAAGAAAGAATGATCAGGCAGATTTGTCTCGGTGCTTTCGGCTGGTTAGTGTTGCACCAGGACTCTGATACAGTACATGGACTAGCTGCATAGGCCCAAGCCTACTAAAATAATGCAGCATTATGCCAGTAGTATAATTTTAACTGATGTGTTGCATGTTTGCATTAGCATCCAAAGCAAACAACAACTAATTTTCATCTTTTACTGCATTAGTGAGAACTTTCCCCCCATTCTCCCCATGATTCTATGATTATCTATTAATAAATGCTATGTTTGATCCTGGGAGTACTGACTGAAATTTTCCCATCAGGCTTTATAATTCAAGTTTTGAGTTAAAAAGTTAAGTTTTAGACTTTCTGGATTTCCATAATGACAATATCTACATTCTTAACCAATGAATGTGATTCAAGCCACTTCTGGGTTGTGATACCGCATCCGAATCTTCCATCTGATGTTTATATTTCAGGACATCTCCTTTTTACTTTATACAAATACAGGAAAACACTCTTGTGTAGAACATTCATTAGGGATCACATCAAAAACCTTTGGGACTTTCAATCTTCTCTTTCCTGCAAATATGCTACGTAAACAGAGTCATCTGTTCTGTTAATTACCTGTTAAAAGATGATATTATTTCAGCTAGTTTTGGTTATGAAGAATAATTTTGTGGTTTTTTTTTTTTTTAAAGTCTTTCATGAATTAAAAATATATTTATTTCATAATTTGTTATTTCATTGCTGTTTCATATGAGAAAGAAACATCAAAAACATTGAACAATGACCTGTTATTTACATCAACAGATGTTCATCATTTAGGCCACCTAATAATTTTAGCTTTCAGTTACAAAGAATTTGTTGATTTGTATTGAGATCCATCTGGTCTTCCACTTACATGAATGGATCTGAATACAAAAAGTGAATTTATCCAGTGAAGCCTAAGAGAAGCTGAACAAATGTGTAACACTATCTTCACACTTCAGAGATGAAACCTGGCATAAAGTGTTTATTCTAATAATATGCAAATACAAAACCAGAAGGAAAGGTAAATGACCCTAAGAGTGAGGACTATAAGGGAGAAAGATATCTCAGGTTTGGTGTAGTTACTGTTTTTTTCCCTTGCCAGTGATAATCTCCCAATTCAATCACTTCTGACTCCAGGAATATATTTTATATCTATCTGGACGGCAGGTATCACTTCAAACTACTTAATGGATGATAGTGGGTCCTGATATTATCCATTAATTCATTATTTGTTCTGAATGCATTTGTGAATTATGCTGCGAAGTGTCAGGGCATTTTCTGTGAATAACTTCAATTCTCCTATCTCTGCCAATGAAACCCCAGAAAAGGAAAACTTAACAGAAAATGAGATCTGTGGAGTGTGCTTTTAGTCACACAACAAAAAAACAAAACTCAACAAAACTCAATAAAAAATTAAACTCAACAGTTACAAAATGCTCTTCCTGCTCCGCGCTCTTTGCCAGTATTTCATCGCAGTTACTCTCAATTGTTGTAAAATCACACTGCTGAAACACTTGTGTAATAGAAAACACAAAAACTGTTCATTTCGTGTCTGTTGCAGACAAAATAAAATACAAATATTTCCTCAGTGTTTTCAGCTTTTTCCATAAAACATTTTATGTATCTTTCAGTCACTTAGAAACACTTTTCTCTTTAAGATAATATTTATCAGTATTTCAGAAGGAAAACCTCCAGCATTAGACCACATATTTTAAGCACTCAGAATAGCTGTCAGTGCAATTCTGTCTTATGACAATGGAAAACACTACCTCCCTGAGGTGAGCTGGTCAGGAAAAAAAATGCAAGAAAATTATAAAGTTGTATTGCAATATAGTTAATGACAGAGAGTAAGAGCAGAGATATCCTATAATGATTGCCACTTTCCATTCATACATCATCATGTTTTCTGATATCAAGCTATATCCCTGCCTATTAACCATTTAGAAAACGATTATGCGTTTCCTAACAGAGGCAATCCATACAAGAGGCATTTAAAGATACCTACAATTCAGTTAAAGCAGCAGCCTAATGTTTGGGATTTATTTAATGAAATGTGTTTACTAGTTATCTACACAAGGGCTGATTTTGCTTCCCTTAGTTATTCCAAGGGAACCCACCCCCTGTGTAAAAGCACACTTTGCAGAAGCATTACTTGTAGAACAAGATATCCTTTTCTTATGGGTGAGATGTGGCTTGGGATCTGCTGCAGAATTAATCTATTTAAGTTGCTTTTCATTCAACTGAAAAAGCTGAGGGCTGCACATGCTCTTCCAATACTCTTTGTGGAGGAAATAAAAGAAACAGTTTCTCCAAATAACTGTGGTGAATAAGGAACCAGAAGATGCTAATAGTATTCTGCACTTGTGTATCATTTTTATGAGAGGCTCACAGAGAACTTTACCAGTAGTAAAATTTGTAAGTTAAAGAGAATGTTGTAACTGCAAATAAAATGCAGGTAGATGAGGCATATAGAGGTCCTCCTGGCAAAATGAAAGGTCATGTTCTATGAATAAGTGACAAATTCAAATAAAGGCAGAAAACCAGCAGAATACATTGTTGGTGTCTACTTTTTGACAGTGAACTGGAGCTATTTAGTGTAGCTCAGATAGCTACTCTAGCAGCCAGTCCTAATGAATCTAGAAGGCACAGTGTTAGTTTTGAGACAACTCTAAGGTGAGGCTATTTCTCTTCTGTGTTGCTTACAGGAGAGAACTAATAACACTATTCTCTGCCTGTGCCAAATGCACCTGTGCTTATTAGTCCAAGAGGATACAAAGCTCTGGTTTACAGATGTTCCAATGGGTGAAGAATTAACCTTTGCACACATACAAAACTGCATCTTCAAATAGCTAGCGCCAATCCATAGAATAGTTGACAAAAAATACCTGAGACTGGGAAGATTGGAGCAGGTGGAGCAGAAATCACTCGAGGTGATGTATTATCTTCTAAATAAAAGTGAGCAGTCTGGAAACATTTCCTAGAGGGGAAAAAACATAAATAAATACTGAAAAAAAAAAAAAAAAACATTACCCGAGACCTTTTGGAATTCTGGCATTATTGAGTAAGAAAGAAAATCATGGTTTCGAAAACCAATTTTCACGTAGTGTCAAATACTACTGCTATAATGTAAATATTCCCCCCAACACACCACCAAATTATGCATACCACTTGAAGATACTACATTAACTCAGCATAATACATAGTTCATGCATCTTTACCCATACCAGAGGCAGAAGACAGAGCACACATCAGACACAGTGAAAGCTGAAAGAGGAACTCTGCATCAGGAGCTACTGTAGATGCTTCATAACAACTCCAAGTACAAAAAATGCCATAGTCTTCCTTGCTTATCCAAATTCACACACGTAATTAATGTTCCTTTTTATATGATTATGCTAGCCTGAAGATGAAGCAGTGTACAAGATCAGTTCTGGTAATTCATCGATAGATCCTACTGCAGACATGGAAACGCAGTAAAAGACAACATGTCCTGTAACAGACAAAACGGCAGCTCTGGAACTACTACGACTGGGGCTAAACAATTCTTTTCATAATTTAATCACAACACTGAGGGACACCTTAACCAAGGTGGACTTCCCAGAGCTGACAGACAGTAACAGGGAAATTTATAACTCCAGGAGATGTTAGCTTTGTTGCAAAAACATTGGAGTATGAATACAAATGGAATCAACCTTAACTATGACTCACAACACTATTTGTATCTGTGTGGTAATCCAGATGTGAAGATAATAAGAAGAGCATCTGTTAAGAGTCCAAGCTATTCAAGGAACTAAATAACCAACTGCTGCTGAAGCACTGCAAAGCCTCCTTAATTAAAAAAATCTCCATATGATTAGACATGCTAATAACAATCCTTACTCTGGGTCACTTAATCTATTTGAAATATTATTCACTAGTCATTACATTAAAAAAAAATAAGCATCAGGAAAATATTAATCTCATTTTATATTTACAAGATTCTGCTTCTTCAAAGCTGCTGGCTGAAGCTGTTGTATGACTGCTATTCTGTGTGATTGCTTTTATTTCCAATTCTTGTATACTGTTTCTGTATCACTCCAGTGATAAAGTCCCTCATATAATTGTTAGAATAAAATTTTGAAGCCGCTTTGAGAAATAAACAGGGAACATGTATATGTTGACATTTTTTCCAGAACCACTACTGTAGATCATAAAGACTTTGGTAAGCTTATTTAAATTAAGCCTCTGGGAAACATGCCCATACTCTCGAAATGTGTTGGGAATTTTCTGTCTGTGTACAATGCAGATTCTCCTAAAACACAAGTGGGTAACTACATCAAAGGGAAAATTGTGGCACGCAAAATAGTTCTGATGGTTCACATGACAAATTTGGAGTCCAGCTAGAATCCTCTAAAAGCATACCTGTGATGTTCATAGAGGAGCTTTGCCTTCGCATGACATGTTTGCAGTAAGACTATCCATTATGTACTTAGTTTTACTTATGATAATTTTGGATGCAGACACATGTGCCTGGGGACATATTTCTAATTTTTAAAGAGGCTCTAACATTAGCACCCCAAAGAGTTAGCAGCTGATGAGGCGAGAGAAGTTGTCTCAATGCTAGCACAGTACGTAAGAGTCAGTCGCAGGACTGTGTGTGAAATGTCTGTGAGAGGTAGGTGAGTATCAAAGTACTTCAAATCACTAAACACTTTTTGAAAGTGTGGCCCTGCCTGTTTGACACAGAGAAGGCTGACGTACCGTGCTTATTAAAAACAGTATCAACCGACCAACCAAACATGTCAACCAGCCTGACACTTAAGCTCTAAAACCAAAAAATGTCCTCCCCCTAATGCCTACCACTTATGAAATATGATCATAGATAAAGTTTCTGGAGTAACATTACAGAGTTTTGCCACCTCCTTGCTTGAGAAAAGATTGAGCTAAAAAGAATTTAATTAGCTTTCACATCTAAGCAGTACTTAAAATGTCTTCATAATGTGCCATACATTCACTATCCCTCACTGAGCCACTGTATCTTTAATCTTTAACAAGTTAATTGTGGCTGAAAATAAATTACCCCCTTAGCACATTTGGGAGACAAATTCATAGCAGTTGACTTAACCTGTAATAAGACTCATAAATAGGCACTCCATCTGCTTCTGCATCAGCAGTGAAAGCCTTCATGACTAAACCTACTGTTAATAACCATGTCTCACTAATTATCACTTGTTGTTAATGAAAAAAGTGATGACTATTTCAAACTTCCAGACAAAGGTCCCATCACTCAATGTTAACCTGATTATTTAATTTACACCTTTCATCACAGCATTTAGATCTTCAACCTAAAACTGTAATTTGTAATTTAGACACCGCACTTCTTCAAACACACACTTTATATACAAAGATAGCACTAAGCCACTGAATTAATTACAGTGTCTGTATCTGTACAGGAAGGCATGCAGCAGCAGCTCTTTGGTTTAACAGGAGAGATAGTAGATCTGAATGAATACTTCAATGTGAACTACTTGGGACAACATTACACCTCAGACTGCAGAGGACATTGTTTTTCTGGTGTGCAGGCTCTTGGACTTAGCTGAGACTATGTGCTACATATTTCTCCCCTGGGGCAGGGACTGCTAAGAACTGGACTGGAACTGTCATGGAGGCAGGCAGCACAGCATGGTGCAGGCTGTTCACCACTCACATTGGCTGAGAAAGGGAGCTGATCCTCAAAAGTCAGAGGCTTCTCTGACAGGACGGGTTTGCACATTCACTGCTTGCCCAGAATGCATGATGCATGATTACTTCTGTCTGTTTTCAGAAGATTTCAGGGTCTTTTCTGCTCACAAGAGGCCAATAGATATTCTCAAACACTTACTAGAATTTATTTTTAAATGGCTCTGATCATTTAGAGATCCAGTGGATGCAAAGGATCTTTAAATCAATCCTCAATGGATCCAATTATTCCAATAATTCAATTTTTAAATTATTCCAATTGATTTTAGAATGCTTGTTAACTGAAATTTTAATTTCCAAATTTTGTTAACACTTTTATTTATAATTTGATGTCACATAGTTAGGAAGTATTTCCTTTATGGAGGGACAAGTGTAGCCTTTGTAAATTTAAATCTGTTTTTAGTGTGTTTTAGCATGTGCTATCCTTAGAGAGGGTTCTCAGCTCTGTTCCCGTAAACCTAACATAGGACTCAAGGCATCAGTTCAAATCATAGACAAAAAGATGCACATTCTCTGACAGCTCTGTTTCAAAGATATAGGGTGGTAGAGGAAATTTAAAATTTTAATGACTACTCCTGGTGTTGTCTGTCACTGGGTTGGTCATTTCTGAAGCACTGCTGTCATGTAACTTCTAGGAGGCTTCATGACAGCCAGCTGATGTTCAGTATGTCTGTAGATACAAATGGAGCTGGAACTCCATTTGCAGCTTGCTATTCACATTATTAGAGCTAGTCTTTTACTGACATTCACATACCTTTGTGGAAAAAGATTCCTGAATGGTACAACTCTCGCTGACAACTGTTACCATTTTACTATTTTCCAAGCTTTTCCCATAATAACCATTATAACAAGTGATCTGCAGAAACAGCCTGACATTTCTTCCTATACATCATTTAATCAGGTTTATTTTCATTGATGACTTCTATAAACTGTTCCAAAACAAAACGTTATAAAACGTGTTAAGTGATTTTCAGTGTATTATATGTCAGCAGAAACTTCAGTTTCAGTCTCCTTAACGAATACGGTTAATTGAAGCCATCCAGAAATTAAAAGACCAGGGGAAAGAGATTCAAATATCCCTGCTGCATCTATGCTGCAAGGAATCATTCAAGCAGATAGATACTGAGAGAGATGGATAGACTCGAGATTTGGACAGAAAATTCTCTTTAAAGCTGTAATAAAAAAATATCTATCAGGACAACAAGGCCATTAAACAGGCAAAAGAATCTCCTTACTTATTCCACTGTAATCTTAATCATGCTGAAGAAATGAAACTAAAATGACATTGCTTGAAAACTGAATTATAAACATAGACCTACAGTAGTTCAAAATTGTGTATTTTCCTACTGGCAATTAGACAATCTTTAGACAATATTGCCATTAAAAGTTTTCAACCCTGTCAGAGAAATGAATATTTTATCACAGAAAGATTGAAATTGTGCCTAATGAGATAGCAAAGAGATTGGGGAAATTCCTCAAGTGCTGATTAACAATTTCATGTAAAAAAAACCCCACCAAAACCCAAACAACAGATGGTACAGAATTATTTTTCTGATATAAGTCATCTAAGTGAAGAACAAAATAATTTTGTCTTTTTTTAACCTTGAGAGACTGGAACTTGTCACTCTTGGTAGTTACTTGGGTTTTAAACCAAATAACACACCTTTTCATATTAAACACATTTTTTTGCATATCCAAATTAGGAGCTAATAGTAGAAACAACTCAAAACACTATCCACTCAAATACCTGGCTAGGATATACTAATATAATTTTTTGAGTACTCTTGCCAAAGGAATGCAGAGTTACTTCTTGCAAACCTAAACTTTTTCTGAACTTTAATAACTGAAACTAATTGGCCCACGTAAAAAAAACCCCAACCAACCAACCAAAAAAATCCAACCCATTGACAGCTTACATCACGTATTTCAAAATAAAGTAAATCTAACCATAAACATTCTTACAGACTTTATGCTAATGTTTTCCAGACTCAATAAAACCTGCTTAATGGTGAAGTTAATGTTCTGATTTTTCCTAGGCTCTAAAAAAAAGGTGAAGGTTTTGGCACCTTTGAGAGGGCCACAAAGTTCTACCCAGAATACATACTGTTTGTGTTTCATTCCTCTGAAACAAAAACCATGTTACTGGTATTATAACGCCATGAGAATTTTCTTGAGGATTAACAATAAAAGAGCTCCATATTTTATTTTGTAGTACACAAGAAATACAGAAAAGATTAAATTCAAGTCAAGAAAATATTACTGCTAATGGGATTTCTGTTTTATTTTGGAAAGACCTGTGTTACAGAATTGTTCATTCCCAGAGAAAGAATACGAAATGAACACAATGTTATTTGGCAAAGAAACAAGCTTGTAACTTGTAGGATTACTAGAAGTGCACTGTACAATCTGGGTCTTAAAATGGATGGTGTTCTTTAGTAAATAGATTTCAAATACTATTTAGCATCAGGGATGAAACACTGTGGGAAGATGAATATGGATGTTCATGTTGCATAACAAGAATGACAGGAAAAGGTTCTCAATAAGAAAGTGGTTAGCTGGAAATCCTGTGATGGACAGTATAATTATCCAGCTAGACATATACTAAGGAATGAGTGTGCAATACTTACAGCAATTAACTGCTTATTTTGAAAGAAGAAATCTTGCTGAAAATTCATTCCTCAAAAGTGTCTTTAATCATGCTGGGGGCTGTCTGACTCACTAGCACACTTGCTCAGAACAAAGAAAGCCCAAAGTCAATTTCTTAAGCCTAGCCTGTTCAGGGACAGGATGTATTCTGTCTCCATGTGGGGCACTTCCTGCTGGGCCGGTAGGAAACTGGTGTCAGGAGATTAGCGGAAAAGTCAGTACGCACAACCATAATGTTATATCCTAGAGTAGTTTGGGAAGGGAGGTCCAGGTCTAGTTCCTGGTTCTTCACAACTTTTATACATTTTAGGTGAAGCAGGACTGAGCAGGGAAAAAGAAAAAAAAAGGAGAAAGAAGCTGTGGAAGCATCTGTGAGATGTTTGGGACTGCCTTCCCCCTTGTTCGTACAGCTCCTGGAAGAACAAGGTTCTGTTCCTTGGTACTAGTTTATGTGTTAGCACTGCAGAAACAGTAACAGGATTAGGTTCCTGGCAATCGCAACGTAGCAAGAATCTCTATGGCAGAATTTTTTGCAATGTATTGTCTCATTCTGATCCACTACTGTGTTTTCTCCCTGGCAGCCTGCACACTCGAGAAAGTGATAGGGTTGTGCATGGATTTTTAAAGTCCTATGAGAGCGTAGGCAAACATGTTCCTAGGAAGATTCCCTGGCTTTATCTAGAACCAATGAAAAACAGCCAAAGGCTTGAGCACTGCCATATACTCACTAGATTCCAGGTATGCTTTTAGCTCAGGCCAACTTGCATTATATCATGTAACACTTGACACAGTTTGGGGTTAGCACAGCATAGAGACCATCTCCAGTTAGTGATGTGAATGCAGCCACTGTTTTTCCTCACTGTGAGGGAAAAGACTTCAGCTCTAGAGATCTGTGCCATGCCAGCTGGTCTGTTTTATTTCACAGTATAGATATTTTCTTTTGCCCTCACTAGTTATTTATCATGAGTTCTTACAGCTATCACTTCTCTTTAGCCTATTTTTTTCTGTCACATATTTCTTGAGTCACAGATAGACACACCCATGAGGGAACCTCAGCATATGCATGCACATGAAACACGTATTTAGTTACCTGCTGAATGGTTTGAAAGGCAAATTCTGGTGTGGCAGAATCACAAAGTAGAACAACTTTTCAGTCACAGAACATCATGACTACTGTAAGAGCTACTCAGTAGCATTTACACTATCATGGTATCATTAAACTATCCAATTTCTGTCTTGCATACAATGTCAGGTACAGCGCACTCCTACAGTCCTACTGCATGAATGACATAGTCACACAGTCCTGTTGGGGACTATAGAAGTTCATTCAAAATTGTCAACTACCTTTTTTTAACTGTTAAAGGATTGGAAAGATAGGAAACTAATCTGTGCCATGCTATTATTTTTCTTCTCCTTCCTGTTCTTCCCAGTGCTCTGTTAAGTCACTTGGCTTCTAAGCATTAATAATCACAACTAATTGTTTAGTAAAACCCCTCAACTGGAAATAAGCTATTTGCAATGTTTCAATCCTCTGAAAAAACAAACAAAAATTGTAGTTGAGCATTTTAGACACAAAACACCTTATTTTGCCAGCTTTGTATCATGCTAACAGGCAAGATCCAGTCTCCCTCCTGTAAACCGGGAGCAAGAGTGTCAATCACATTTTTCAAATCAGAGCTCTTTAGAACTGAAAAAAACTCCAACCAACCAAAAAGCCACTTACCTCCAGTATATGAGAATACCCACAAGAATCACTAGACAGATAAAAGTCAGGGCTGATACGACCACAAGTGGTATAACTGTCTTCTTCTCTGATTCCAGACTCTCAGCTAGACCGATACGAGACTCATGGCTAATATTACTTGCCTCTGCAGTCAGAGAAAATTGAAACAGTCCATGTTTAAATTCTGTAGAATGCACAACATGAGTGAATGTGTCTTATAACAAACCTACTTAATACCACTTACCTCTATGTTTCACTATGTACTGCGGAAAGTACATAAATTTGCAAACCAGCTTACAGAAAAAAGCAGATAGAGGGTAAAGCAAAGTGTTCAAGCTTATGTAACTCGGCCTTCCAGCAGTGGAGACTCCTCTTTTAAAGAATAGCAGATTGTTGTTAAAATATAGGAGAACAAAGGTTTTTAATTTCATCTGTTTATTAGCTGAAAGCCAACTGAGTTAAAGAATCTGAGTATCTAATATTGGAATGTGTAAAGAACATTTTGATATTGAACTGTCACTCATATAATGCAAATCACTTCTCTGGCTAATGGCTTAATAGAAAATTTTCTTACAATAACCCCTGTGTGCTTGCCACATTGCAGTTAAGCCTTCTGTATTCTAGTACTCATTGCCTGTCCTGTAACTTGCCTTGTAGACATATCCTGCTGCCTTTGAATCCAATTGTAGTGCTTCCTCAGCAAAGTATACTGGAGCCAGAATTAAATTTCCTACCTCTGTCTTTATAGGCAACAAAATTATTATTTAGATAATGCCTAGATTTCACATTTCTGTCAGCCTTGTAATGCTGGGTGACAGAAATATTTGGACATAGGAATCTGTAGGAAGATTAAAACAATATCTTTTACAATCTTGTTAAATAAGGGAACACAACAGTGAATGAGACCAACCCTGCATTTTTAATTTTTGTCATTCCTTAAGTAAACATTTTAGAACTGTTATTTTAACAAAAAATTACTGATTCTTTTAAATCTGTTCAGTTTACTGTGACCTCTGATCATTACATTGGTTAAAGCACAAAAATAAGCACTTTTGCATTTGTTAGAATGTGACCACTAGATTTTCTAAGACTGTTTTTTGCTTTTGTGAACAGCCCTAATTCAATGAATGTTCTGTATGGGAACAGAATTTTGCTGTTTAGAAATCAGCTGCACTCCATCAGGATTTCAAGCGACCAATTCTAATGAATTAAAATCTTTCAGACAAAAGGGAGGAGGGAATGGAGTTGGATCTGGGGGGGAAAAAAAAAGAAAAAAAAGACAACAAATCACAAGTTTTAAATAGGATGTCAAAACCCAAACAGCTTCACACAGTACAGATTTCCAGGCAGCTCTTTGCTTGATTCCATTTTCTTGAGTTTAGAGGTTTTCAGGGCTTTATATGCAAAAAATCTAGGCTCTGATCAGACATCAAGATCAAACATCTTCTTGGTTTTAGTTCTAAGTACTCTAATACCCAAATCAATCACTACTCTTTAAGTCATGTAGCTCAGTGGGCAAAGTGATTCCAGGCACAAGTTGCTTCTGAAAAATCTGTTGCCAAGTTTCTGATGAGTAGGCTAAAATCAGTATTTCCTACTGATTTCAGCGGAAACTAGGTGTACACATTAGAGATCAGAATATGATCCCTTTGAAGTATTCATACTTGCTTATCCAACTCTGGATTAATTCACAACATAAACCCCAGCCTTATCTGTGTGATGACAAGGTTCCTCCAAACTGCATGACCAAGTCCTATTAGGATTCCTTCTACAGGGAATGAAGAGCAGGGTTCACCTGTAATGGAGAGTTTCTTGTCCACTTGGCCATTACTCCAATGATGGCAGCTGAAAAGGCAGTCTCATATATAATAAGTATCTTTGTTCCCTAATAATTGATGTATTTGGATCCTTTGCATATTTCTTTATATTACTTTCTCTTACAGTTTTTCAGCTGAAGTTGAAAGATTTAAGTAGCCATAGAGGTCTTATGGAGAAAGCCTTCGTTAAGAACCAGCATAAATATGCATCAGCAACTACAAAAACTGAGAAAAGTTTAAATGACAATTTTTTTCTGTAATGGTCACAACAAGAAGACATTTAATCAATTTCTGGTGAATTCACTGTAATGCATAGTAAGTTCTCTGCTGAGAGTGTTTTTGTTTGGTTTTTTTTTTTTTCTTTTTTTTTTTTGTTTAATTTCTTTATAATTTAATTAAATGAAGATGTCTTTGATTTACAGGAGACCATGTTAGACATGCTCACATTGTATTTTCAGTTTATTAAAAGACAGTATTTGGCATCATTTATTGGAAAAAATAATGTACATGAAATGATACTGTATAGTGTCCTTCAATATACCTACAAGACAAACTCTAAGTCTGTTGCACTACTACTCCAGTGTTGTATAATCCTTTTTACTGTCAATAACAATTAAAATGACACCCATATGTAAACTATAAATCTCTAATGGTAACACTCACATTAGTACCATAGGTTGTGAAATATTGATGCTATTTTTGCTGATTTTTAAAGAAATATGTATTTCACATAATGCTGTAACTACATACCTACTAAACTAACTCACTTATCGATTCAATTTTATAACATCTACCTTCTTAGAACTCCTACTAATTTCAGTATGTTTTTTATTTTAATTTTTATTTTTCATTTTTCACATTCTACTAGGCCCAGCTCCACAGAATGTAAATTTGCCACTTTTTCATATTAATATTCTAATATGAAAATATAACTCTAATGTACATGAGTAATACAACCTCATGTGATTTAACTGTGCATTTGTAGGACTGGGCCGAAAATTTCCCATGCTCTGTGGATGCCATTCTTTAGTGGGTTTAGTTGAATGATGCTGCCCTCTACAGATGCTGTGAGTCCTTAATTGAAGTTCAGTTAATTTTCTAAAATAGTAATTTAACCTTGTTCTTTGTTTTGTTTTGCTTTTTTTTCAAACATCATAGATAATTTCTGACTTTACTCTTGGATTTTCAATACTCTAACAAGAGAAAATGGAAATTACGTGTCTGAATACTTTGTGTTTTCCATAATGCATTTTTCAATAAAAGGTAATATTTTATATTTATCAGGTTTTTATCCATGTAAGGTTCAGTTTTGCTTTCTGACCTTATCCTTGGAATCACAGATCACAAATACTGTTGCTGACTTTAAGAGAATTAAATAGGAAAACAGCACTATATAGAAATAGGTTCAGGAGAATCCGGCTCCAAGTATTTTGGAAATATTCAAATCTGGCACAAAAAATCTGCATCTCACTGAAATCTGAGGGTGGCATACAGAGTAAGAAAGAAAATTGATGCTTTTATGAGTTAAGATGAATCAGAATCAAACTGAAGCATCTTCTTCCTTGCTCAATACATCTTAGAAAACAAAACAAAACACAAGGAGAAAATGTGCTGCTGTAAGTTAAAAACCAGGAACTCAGAGTCATGGTCATAAGGGCAGCACTTGTCTTTGTACAGAGAACTTAGGTCCCTCTTAAACCTTTAAAACTAAAAGGAAACAGTTAACATTAAAACAAATTCTGGTTTCAGATTGAGCACCACCCAACATCTGCTGACAGTACACATCTGTCCAAAAGCAGAGTATGAATCTTCTTACTGAAGAATATTTCAGGTGCAGTTTTAAGCAGCCAGAAGTAGCATTCACAAGACAGACAGGTCAGCATGCACCCCCTGTCCCCCAGTGCTTCCTTAATCACACCCACTGGCACTGTTATGCTCTCCTTTTATTATACGTAGATAAACTTCTTATTCTCTATGGCACAAAAGTATCCCCTCACAGCTTTCCATGCTATTCATTAGACTTATCCATAACTAACCTGCCTCAGAGATGTTGAATACTGACGGGTGATCACTAGTAACAGACGAGGCTGATGACTGTGATGATCCAGGAGTTAATTCTGAGTTACCTGCTTCAACTGCCCCTTCAGTGTCTCTCTCATTAAGGTCAGGAAAACTGAAATCTGTTGAAGTTTCATTATCATTAAGGCTATCTGAGGTACCTTGGCCAGAACCACTTTCTTCATCACTTGTAAAAACAGCCCAGGACTTGGACTCTGATGTGTTTTGCAATGGGACGCTAGCAGTCTCAATGTAGTTCTCCAAAACTATTGCATCGTTGTGCTTCTTAGGTATCACGCTTGCTGTCAAAGTTGGTATGGATGTATAATTATGTCTGTCCATGCCACGGTTCATCTGACTGTCTGATGCAGCAGCTGAATTTTTCTCTTCTTCTTCAGGTTTCTTAGAATGTGAGCTTATAATTAGGTTACTCTGATCCTTGTTATCGTTTACCTCTGTATCTTGTTCCTCAACTACCATATCCTGAGCTTCTCTATGGGAAGTGCATGAGATACAGTTACTTACAGGGAAGCCATCATCATATTCATCATAGTCATCCTCAACTACAGAAGGCCACAAATCAGTACTGGACATTACACTGGGAGACAAACCAGAGGATTCTCTGGAAGGAACCAGCAACCTACTCAAAGTTACAGGGATCTCACTTTTGGGAGAAATAGCCGTAACAGAAATATGTACATTTGGTAAAGGAAGAGTGTGATGAATGGACACATCAGAATCAGAAACAACTGCAGGTATACTGACAGGATCAAAACCAAGTGTAGAACTTGAAGAGACACTGGCAGCCTCACTTCTTCCAAAAACACTTGAAGAGATATGGCTGTCTGCAGGAGTAGCTACATGTGATAATGTATCACCTGTTAGGAAGGGAGTTGTTACGGCATTCACTGCTTTTGGGGGGAAGGCATTTGTATTTTCTAAACTGGTCAGCTGGAATGAAACATCGCTACTGTACAACGAAGGCATAACCTTCTGAACATCTTCACTGTTAAACACACTGGATGAAACATACTCCTTACTTGCATGAGAAACAGGTAAACCTTGAAGTGACGCTGCGGGCTTACTAAAAGTGTTGGAGAACATATCATCAACGGAAGGCGCAGACGTAGAATGGAGCATGGTTTCAGTTGTAGCAGAACCTGGTTCCATTTGATGCAATATTTGGTCAAATGTAGAGCTATCTTTGTGAACCCTGGAGCTTTCAGCCAATATTGGATCACTAGGCACAACTGCAGCTGTGTTAAGCAGGGTGCCATCGACAGAAGATTGTAAGGAGGATTGCAGTAATGCTTCTTTATTTAATGTAGCTGAGGTCTCATAAAAGTATGGCTGAGTTGAAGATAACATTTTGCTATAAGCAGGGGCAGAGAGAGCTTGATCTGAGCTTGCACTAAGCATAGGTTTAGGCAAAGTGTCATCAAAGGCTGGAGTTGTAACATGCAAAGGCTGAACGGAAAGGTGGTTTTCTGTAAGTTTACTAATATCATGATCAAATATCTTAGTAGTGGGAAAAGCGAGAGAGACTGGAAGGATTCCCTTTATGCTAGAAACAGGAAGAAGGCTTTCTTGCAGAGATGTATTCTGCTTAATTACATCAATATTAGAAACAGATATAAAAAGTTCAGGTATCACTTTACTCTCAGCATTGGAAGCCATTTCACTTAAAGAAGAGGAAATGTGCAGTTCTCGCTCATCTTCATCTATAACATCACCTTTTTGAAGTATCTTATTAACATCACTAAACCCAGATGATTCATATGTAATTTCATCTACAGAATCAGAGGAAGAAACGTTAAGTACCGTCAAAGTATCTGTATCAGGCAAAAGGGACTCACTACCAGAGTATGCTTCAGACCAATCCATATCACTAGATAGAGAGCGTGTAGGCTGCAGCAAAGTATCAGCTTGTGATATTACAGAAGAAGTTTTATGCACCAGTACATTGTTATAGCTGCTAAATAAAAGATCTTGACGGAATACGTCAACAGAATCGTGCACAAATTCTGCAGAGTCATAGGAAACAGTAAAGCTTTGGAGGGAGCCCACATTACTAGACAAAGCATAAGGAAGTTCAGACACTGTAGATAGTACATGCATATTTAAATCACTGCTGGATGGTTCAACTTGAGAAAATATATGAGTTCTATTATGACCGAATATCAGTGTCTCTGAAGCAGCATGAGTAGTCTGATGTGACATCACATCAGCATATTGAGCAACGTTTGGCTGTATTAATGCATCACCCTCTGCCAACGTCAAAGAAGCATGCAGGGACACCTTATCACTTGCAACAGCTGGAGTAGCACTTTGTGGAAACATTTGAGAAACTGTATACAAACGGTGAAACATTTTACTACTGGAGGAAGCAGAGGAAAATGTAAGCAAAGATACATCATCATAGGAAGACAGGGTGGGTTCAAATGACACATCAACACTGGGAAATACAGGTGTAGCATGCAAGGTCACATCACTATCTGATGTAGCAGGGGTAGTGTCGAGCATCTGAGAGTCAAACAATAAAGGGGTGACTAGAGGAAACACTTCACTACTGTAGGAAGGTTGAAGAGGTATCTCACCATTATAGACTGGTTGAGTTGTCTGAGAGAGTACCTCACTGGCAGCAGAAGCAGAACCATATTCTCCAGAGCTTGAAGGGATAGAGTGAGGTGATAATTCAGCAGAGGAGAAAGCAAAGGTAGAATAATGTGGCAATTCTAAATCCGCATGTGAAGTGTCTTGTGAAACCACTGGGCTGCTGGAATAGGGCACTGTAGCTGGCTTTAATCCCTCTGCATAACCATCTGTGTAAATGGTCTGAGACAATTGCCCCCTATGCGAAGTATCAACAGATTGAGTTGTCTGATCCGTGGCATTATGAAACCATACGTTTCCATCAGTGGAAGAAGTGTGCTTTGGAGACTCATCAGAGC
Organism: Psittacula echo; assembly: GCF_963264785.1. NCBI lineage: Eukaryota > Metazoa > Chordata > Aves > Psittaciformes > Psittacidae > Psittacula > Psittacula echo. Next base: position 147,016,806 of record NC_137735.1, read on the forward strand.
TTGAGGGTGCTACACCTTCTGAAACATACTTAATGGAGCCTTGGGAAAGAGCATCATGCATGCTTATATCTGGGCTTCCTGAAGGAAGCTCTTGGGAGCTCTCCTCTGTAATCAGCTGTACTGAAGAAGTGGTAACAACTGTACTCCAAAAGTCATCAGATTCCTGATTAGGCTTAAAAGGAGTCAATAAGAAATCTTCCTCACTATGGCCAGTAGTGGTTATTCTTGTTGGTTCAGTGCCTGAAGAAAGATATATGTATTCTTCTTCTATGCCTTTGGTGGAGTCAATGAGTTGAGGAGGAATTCCAGTAACTCTTTTGGCTTCCAAAAAAGGATCTTCCTCTTCTTGAGAAATTTCACCAAGAGGTGGAGAAGTAGGGTAATAAACTGCTTTGAAAACATCATCTTTACCATGCAATTCTTCTCTTGTTAAGTATCTATTTGTTTTAGCTTCACCGGGTCTTGTCCCCATTTTTCCTTGACTGTAGCTGGATGTAGTCACCTGGACACCTTTCCTCATTTGGTTTACCATACTGTCAGTGCTAGGAATCACTGCAGTTTCTTCATTCACCTCTGTTTCTTTTTTCTCAACTTCATCCTTTGAAAAAATATCATAGCCGAAGACAATTAAAAATATAGACACTGTACATAAATGAAAACCCGAACTGCAAAAAAACATTTTTCTGGGTCCATGAAAACAAGATGCAAAACAAGATAACACTTGAGAAGATCTTTTAGTTTTAAAGCAAAATATTTAGCTGCAAGAACAGGTATCCTCTCTTGAAAATATTACTTTGCAATAGAAACAAAAAATCCTGTATCACAACAATTTCTTATATAGTGTTACTTTTACCCTGAGAGACAAAACCAACTCACAGTATTTATCTACTCTATTAAAAAGCTCTACCCCTTTCCTAATAAAATGCAATTGTATATGCAGTACACACCAATGAAAAAATGGGTTTGCTATCAGAAGGTCTTAGAGATTTGCATTAATATCCTGCTCTTGATTAAACTGTCTTAGTAACAGACTTTTTAAAATATATTGATGACCTGTCCTCAAATCTGCTGAATCTTCAGAGTTTCTGGAGAAGATGTCAATATGGTCACCATGACTGTAATAGCTTCACAAGTGTTGCGAGTGATGCCACTTGCTTCCCATTATGGCCTTTTGTTTGGTGAGCATGAATAGTGATACTTAGCGAAAAGTCTGTGTTGCAAATTTTGATTTCTAAAGATGGATCCAAAAAGGAAAAAAAAAAAAAATCCTAAATACAATCAGGATTTGGGCTGTTGTTGAGCATCTAAATTCAAACCTTTTTACCCCCTCTCCAACTTTCCCTGCCCCAAATAAAAAAAACACAATGTGGAAGCATCTAACTTGCTCCGCAGGCATTTTTGTTTTGACCTAGACACAGCAGTGCTCACAGCTCTTTGTTGTGCTTCAATATAGATCTGCACCAGAACCAAACCTGTCCAAGCAGCACTCTGCAAACTAGACTGAGGGGCACCTTCAGTTTCTGAAGGGACTTGATTTGATAGCACACATAGCCCTAAGAGACACCAGCAGGACAGAGCTTCTTGCACAACACAGTTGCAACTCCTTTTTCTTTTGAAGATCTGGCTTGGTGATGTGGTGGCAATACCCACCTGTTCTTATTCAGAAGCATAATGTTGAGAGAAAACACCCAGAAGATAGGAGACTGAGACACAGTTATCAGTCTAAGAAATCCTCAGTTTCCACTGTATTTTAACTGAGTAGATCTCCCACTCCAGTACCAAAGTGAACAGGGCACAGCAGAGGAGAATGTAAAATCAACAGCCTTTGAAAGAAATGCCCAAGGTAAAGCACTGCTGAATAAATTGTTAACTAGTGCACTTGCTACTAGGAGTTGTTAGCTTTTAGCCAGTCTCACCAGAGTGAGGGCTTTAACCACTAGGCTAGAGCTATGCTTCACACTGCTGTCCTTTTTTCATACCAGGAACCTCTTGTGCACTAACATAACATAAGGTACCTCAGATATAACTCTCAGGTTTGGATTTCATTATGAGAGCTAAGTATGTAAAATGCCAGGACAGCAGCACCTAGACTGTGTGTCCTCAAACACAGACTCGACTAGACAGGTCCTTGTTTCTGAAAATCTACTTTCCGTAGGGCAATGCCTGCACTTGTAAACTTTCTTGGTTCAAGTAAAAATCAGTTGACATTCACTGGCACTCAGTTATTGTCCTGACAGATGCAATATAATAATCCAGTTACACAGCTTACATCACCAGAGAAATAACTGTATTATTGGTTACTCATTGTCCACAAATACAAGGAAAGGTAAAAATAGACAGGCAGGTAAGCACAGACTATCTATTTAACTAACAAGGACTTGCCACTCAGTGAGAATATTGTGGTCATAGACTGAAACTATAAAATAAAAATTCAAAGGGAATACTTGATACAAATGTAGGTTTTACCAAAGGAACTGTTCATGTTATAAAATCGGTATTATGGATCGTTAAAAACATAATTGTGGTATTTTCACCTCTCTCCTTGCTGGGACACCAGAAACCTAGTCACCAAATATGAAGTCTGCAGAGGTTATCACAAAAACATCCAAAACCATATAAAATAGAGTTATATTGTAATGTCTAACTTGAATTTTAGAAGTAAATGAACCTCCAAGAATTTTGGAGTAACTGTTAAATTCACCTGATAGCACACTCATAGGTGACACATGTGAATATTACTCTTCTGAACAACTGCCTTCTTCCCCTACTTTAGTTTACAACATGGTAAGTAAGTCCACCATAGAATAATTTGGGTTTGAAGGGACCTTAAAGAGCACCCAGTCCCAACCTCCCTGCCATGGGCAGGGATACCTTCCAGTAGAACAGGTTGCTCAAAACCCCATCCAACCGGGCAATCATAAGAAAGCCCAAGTCAGATTTCTCATTAAACAAACTAGAAAATCTAATGCTGGGTGCCAGCTTTGACTCTGCTAAATGAACAATTTTGTCATTCATTTTCATTCTGAGGTGACAGTAACTTGATGCCCCATTTTCAAAAATATTTAAGCATACCCTGTGATATCACTTACTTCTCCAGGTATCTCCAGCACCAGAGAACTAAATAGAGAGGTATCTCTAGTATCTAGAGAGAAATACAGCTGAAAGAGAAGGCTGTATATGTATATATATATGTAGATACGAATGCAGATAATACATTCTGTTGGTGACATAGTTTTGTAAATTTTTATGGAGTATAAATTCAATTTACTTGAAATGTATGCATTTGAAATACTCTCTTAAATAGAAATGAATGCTATACCTCATATTCTTCAGTTTCATTCAGTTCAGGAATGAGGTCAGCCTCTATAAAACAAAAATACACACCATATCATCCAACATTTCAAATTCTCAGAATTATTAATTCTGCAAGGACTCAACTGATTAATTAATATATTTATTGAAGCCCAGTCTAAGATGTTTTATAGGATTGCATTTGCAGATTGTGTTGAGGACTAGCTTTAGGGGTAGAAATATTCATCCAGATAGGAGGTGTTCAGCCACAACAGTTTTGTCTGGCTCTTGTCTGATACTGCAACACGTGTTGGATCTGCACTGAGGAACCACATCCTGGTCAGGGAGAACCAAGTTTATGGAAATGTTTTCTATGAGAGAGTACAGTTTAACACAGAAATATAGGTGAGATAAAAAAAAGGTAATCTGTGCATCCAGGCGTGGAGTTAGGTACTAGCACAACAGCCATGCCATCATGTTCAGTATGCAGTGGAGCTGCTTGCCTCCGTCAGGAAAGACCAAAGAGACCCACCCTTCCTAGAGTCCAGCACTGTAAGGCCTTTTTCATACTCCTTCTCTACTTGATTTAATGTAAGGACATGAACCACATGTATCACATCCCATAAGAAGTCCCCAATAAACAGGTATGAGATGCTTTGTGAAGAACTACTCTAAGGCTTTTGAGGCCTCCTCACTTTTCATAAATAAGTAACAGCTGAAACAGTATCAATAAATGAATCTCCTACAGCCCAGGTGAAAAATCCTTCAGAGTTTAGAGTTAGTCTCTCACCTTCTTTCTGTCTGTCTTTTTAGCTAAATCCAATATTTTACTTCTGGTGGTGGTCAGGAAGGGAGGCTTCAAAGCAGGTTGCAAGAAACCTATAAATCTAATACCCCTTCCATAGCATTAACTCATCTGACTGCTGCTTTGATCCACAGAATGGTCCATTCCCTTTCTAAATCTTTCTAAGCCTTTCTCCTAAGCAATGTTCTAGTGCTCTGCCCATATGCCAGTGCTAGCAAGCATTCTGAGGACTGATTCGCACTAAGCGAAAATGCCAGTCCCTAAGCCTAGGAAGCAATTCTAACAATAGCATCACAGAGGGCTCCATCTCTGCATTTCATCCACAATTCCCAAATAAAGTTTCCTTGGCATACTAGTACAAAGATGTCATCTTTACACTTCTCATCTCTGCAAGTCAGATGTGGATCTATGACTTAATTTGTATTCTCTTTGGTCTGTCTGTATCTATTTTTCAAAACAAGGTGAGACATATTATATGCAACATAAACTAGATAAAGTTTATCAAGCTAACAAGCTCATACAGCTTTACTTGTAGTTTATAGCACGTAAACAAATTTTTGCTTCACAAAATCTTCGTAAATTGCTTTTGGTAACAAACATTTATAAATTACCGAGTACTGAATTAGCTTTTCATTAGCAAGATAGAGAAAAATGATCTTACCTCTGACTCCTGGAAGCCTAGGAGTCTCTGGGGCAGGGTGGGGAGGGGAGCAGAGAGGAGGAAGGGGTGGAAGAGATAATGATATTCCCTGGCTTCTCAATGATATAAATCAAATATTGTAGTGATCAGTTTGAAAGTCTTCCCACAGTAGACCCATACCAGGTATTATGTACTCAATAGACTTCTCTGAAAAATATTTTTAACACAGAGGAATTCTATCCATTCTTTCTGCAGTCACTATTCTTGAGTTGAGCTTTAATCAGACTCAATCAGAAAAATAAAATATGCACATAGAGTATACAGTAGGGTATGTGCTGCCATATAACACCATCAAACTACAGCTTCTTGTTGTTTTCTCCATATATAAAATATACATTAACAGCACTAAGTCTTCAGGCATTTTACAAACCCTATTTAAATTTAGTTGGTCACAGAAAATGTATTTTTCAAAAGCATTAGAGGCACACACTTATAGAAGTTCTGTCAATCCTGTTGCTGTGGTTTTGATTTGACAGGAGATGATGGAAATTGCTAACATTCCCCAGCCAAGAAGAAGAACCCCATCCTCCAAAAAACAACCCATTGATGTAGGTTGATGAACAAGCTTGTTTATTTTTAATGGAACCATATATTGAGTATTCTATAACTTACATTTTAAAAGAAAATAATTAAATCATTAGTTAGAAAGTTTTTTAGAATTCTTTTCATAATCCATTTTAGTGACAGATAGAGCATACAAAAAAAGGTAACTATTTCCCTACATTTATGTTCAATGCAAATCTTTAGAAAACTCTCTTAAAACAATATGATATGTAATTGTAGAACAACGTGTACAACACAAACTGTTTTCATTTCTGTACTGTCTTATGTAATAAACTGCATTGCAAGAACAAAAGTTAAGCCTGTTTCTTCTGATTAAATTAGTTTTCAGATTTCTACATTTATCAACACAAAATTAGAAAAAAGCATCCCCTAAATGAAACATTTAATATATGCTTAGCGGTTTTTAGGACAAAAATCACAAAGACAAGTTACAAAGAAATTGCATAGCTAGACCCTCACAAAGCATTGCTGACAGCATGAGCTGTCATGCAGGAAACAGCATTTGAGAGCCTTATCCCAGCATGGGGTTGTTTTGATAAACAACCAAAATCTACACAAAAGAAGATGAGAGGAGGGATATATTCTTATTTATCATTTCCTGTGTCAGCAAAAGCATGTAACACTGGTATTAACTACACAATAATCTACTGCAGAACTTTTAGAGCTATACAGATGTTATCTAGAGAGTCAAAGCACACATTTAGATAGTTATTCAAAAACCAATTCTATCAGAAAAAAAAATTAAATTGGTAAATAAAGACAGGATTTTTATCAAAGCTGACTAGAACACTATGTACATGATTCCTACCATTTTCAATGCAGGTTGTGTAGCTACATCCAGTGACATTTACTAAATGGAAACTGGAGAGCATTTTAGTGTGCACACACACTATCTTGCAAGATAAAAGCCTGCCACTCTGAACAGTTCAGGAAAAAACAAAAGAGATCTCAAAGTAGGGGTCTCAACTATGATAATTTCCCAAATGTCATATGAGAACTCCCGTGACTTCCACAAACTGGGGCAGAGAGCATGGGCTGAAAGAGGTCCTTCATCTTATGAAGCACTGCAGAGAACAAGAGGGTTTAAACCTGATCTGTGGATCACCCAGAGCCTGCAAAGCCCTTACTAATCACTTGCACTCAGGGTGGGGAGAAGGCAAGAGAAACATTCTCTCTTGCAAGCATCTCAAAAGGAAAAGGTTAAAACAATGGTTGTCAGCTTTCTGAACACCAGATTTGTGTTGCACAGTATACTCAAACTTCCCTCATTAAAAGTAAACACTCCAAGGTCAGAATTCTTCCTGGAAAAGCCCCATCTAATGCTTCTGCCTCACTTTAGCTCTTAATGTGAACATTGATGGGTCTGGAGGTGACTGCAGTGAATTTCATCTTAGTTAAACTGGCTTATTCAGAGTAATTCTTGAAAATGAAAGTTTTAGTTTATGCTTTATGTGAGTCAATTTTATTTCATGTCTTCATGGTGAAGGTAACTTTTCTTTCACAAATTCATAAGCAGGAGCTCCAAGAAATCCCCTTTTGCCTCAAGATCTATAAAGCAGATCACAAAACCAATTTGGTGTTATAATTGCAACCAGCAAGTTGCTCTGAACAGATCTTTGTCATTAGATATCTACATTCTTGCATCTCTGTTGTTTAATATTTGCAATACTAAGATATTAAATATGAAAATATTTGCAATATCTGCAGCAGTTAATTCAGAGGTAAATAATTAGTAAAAGTAAGTATGTGAACAAACATTAATGTTAGAAATGAACAGAAGCTTTTTTTCATATTTTAAAATTATATTCAGGGTTGCAACAGCATCTATAAAACTTACTCACAGAGCAATGTACACCCATAGGAATAATACTAATTAGATGGGAGGGATTTTTCCCTGAATTTTCCTTATATTACATTTTAAGATGTACTGCTATAGAACATGAAAATAAGCAAACACAAAGTACATTTATAATAACTTTGTGTCTATTTCAGATTGGAAACATCCCAAAGAAACAATTTTCTGAAATACGCAAAATATTAATTTTGTTATTTCATTTTTACTTAAAATCTTTCCCCTCTTTTTATTTTATTTCTTAATGTAAAATATCCTTGAAACACTTCATTTGACCTGAAATAATCTTCCTCAATTTTGAAGCTTTTGGAACACTGAGGGAAAAGTATTAGACACACCTCAAGCTATTACAAATTTTCAGGAGTGCCTGAAATAAAAAAAAACCAGCAAAAAAAAGTAGGTATTTCTACAGTTCTGATAAGGAGATTATTTAACTCTCCTTTTTACAATGCTTTATCTAAAATCAAGAAAGCTCATGATTAGAATATACTTGTATGCGTTAATGCAACATTAAGGAGACATATTCTGTCAAATGACAGAAGACACAAAAATGCCATTCTCATAGTTATGTTAATCTCATAATTTATACAGATACATCTTTAGATTGTTATGCCTCCTAGGTGCTTTTGTACTCTGATTTCTTTAATAAGAAAGAAATTTTCTCATTTCTTTAACAAGAAGAAATTAGTAGAGTGTCGGGGTAAAAAGGTATGGAAATATCAGACCTCCACTCAAAACTGCTAAATATAACATTTACTGCACCAAATTATCTTGTCTGAGAGTACACATCTCAGAGAAATTTCTGCTTATATGCTGGAAAATGAAAGTACTTTTCCAGTATGTGTTTTTGAAGCAAGGCCCATGCTCTTCCTTCTACTGAAATGAATGCAAAGCCACTGCTTTGCCTGACTTCAACAGAAGTTCAGTGGGGATGCCATGACCGGTGGCAGTATCTATGCCACTAGCCAGCTGCAGACTAGTGAACACCCCATCATCCTCTTGCCAAGTTTGTTCCCTATCAGTAGTTGCTTGCACGACAGGTTCACTGTGCAGTCACCCAGCCCCAGTGTTCCTGTCTCCCTCACCTGCCTCTGCATCTACCTTTCCTTCCAAAGGAGCTCACGGCACACAGCAAGTGGAGTGGTATGCAACTCATCCTTACAGGAGGGATGCAACAGTACTAGCGGGTTGGTTCATTCTATAGACATTATCTATACTGGATTTTGGTTTGCAAAGTCTGTTTTCAGAGACTTTCAAGCTGTGATAGCAGCATTGCACTGACTTGATTTGTTGAACTGTTGCTTAATAATGACAACATCATCCTGCTTATTTGTCATTCCATGTAGAAATGGATGGAGGTGTAGAGATTATGTATGTATATATGTATGAATGTATCTATCCATCTATCTATCTATCTATCTATCTATCTATCTATCTATCTATCTATCTACCTGCCCACGTATCTATGTAGTGGGGGTATGTAGACAAACTCTCATCTGAGAAAATTCTTCAAACACAAAACCAGTAAATTCTGGAAAGGAAGTAGAGGAATATAGTACCTAAGAGATAAACAGAAAAGTGAAACTTCAGGCAGAACGTCAGAACTTTGTCAGGGACTTCTTAGAAAGCTGAAGAGAAATATGAAAATTCTGGCAGATATTAGTTTAAGACTCCAAAATGCATTCTTCTTAATACATTGTATTTGAAAGGCAAATTAGACATCTATTGAAAATTTATACCTGAAACTGCACCTCACTCGTTCAGACTAAATGCACTATTATAAGCCTATTACCATTATTAGTTCATAATTCATGAGCTAGAGATTGTTGAGAATCACAGTCTTTCTCACTGCAAAGGAATATGGTTCCTTTGAAATTAAAAACTGACCTATTGTCCCAAGTACATCACAACATTGCTAAGGTCTTTGCTGTAGCTAAACAGGTGTAAAACTGAACTTACAGAATCCATAAATGAGCAACAAGAATCCAGGCCCTTAGGTAAAAACCGGTTTCTTTTATGATCAGAAAGTCTTTGATTTTTTCCTATGATTAATTAAAGGGTTCTTAATTAATAACACAGCTCTCACTCACTTTGATAAGAACTGGGTCTAATGCTAAAACTTCCACAGAATTTAAGGAATTACTAAGGACAAGATCAAGCTTCATGCTAGAGTTTCAAATTATTTTATATTTACCAGCAGGCGGAAGAGGTAAATCTGGCTGTGAAATCAGTAAGATTTGGCTGTTAGGCCTTTTGATTTTTCGCGAGGCAGCATTAAGAAGCAAGGGAATTCCATCACCATAAGTCCTTTGAAATCAAACTCCAAGTAATCATACGAAATCAAATTTCAAAATCAATTGATACAGATTTCTAAGTCATATTGACACAGACTTCTAAGTCATATACTGGGTTTGTGTTACTTGTTTGCTTAATACTTTGGCTGTGTGGATCAATTTTGGGAGGATGCTTGAACTATAGGGAAATAATACCAAACATGGCTTTATTTCCCTATATTATGTTACTTAGATACACTTGTGAGATTTGAAATCAGGTAGGTGTTTTTCATAATATTAAAAAAAATAACATGCAGTCTTTCATAGGTCATGTTTACAAGGAATGGAGAATTACATCAGGTAAAATATCAGTAGCAAAGAACATGCTGAAAGTTAACTGCAGCGATTTTGAAATTTCATTTTAGCATATTTTGGTAGTTGTGAAATTTAACTGGTTTGCAAACAAATTACTTCTTCAAATACAGATTTTCATCTAAAAGTTATCAATAAGCTCCAAAGACCACTTACCTGTGTCCTCTAAAGGCATATCAACAATTACTTGGTCGCTGTATTTTCCATGTAGACCATTAGAGCAAACAGCAACTATCTGAAGAACATAACTTGTATTGGGCAGCAGATTATTTAGAATAGCCCCCTAAAAGAAAAACCATGTTCAATCATTTACTTGCAAATAAGATTCAAATATTTAAAAATGTTATTTTTTTCATAACACATTTTTATATGAACCATACAGCTCCTTTCTTCTAGGACTCTTAATGTATGTTTTTTATGTTTTACTGTCACAAATGTTTTTCAGTCAACTTAAAAAAAAAATCTTGTGAATTTTTACATAGAGGATACCAAACTATATGATTATTTAATGCTGAACACTAGTTTAGGTAATGTTATCTCTAGTAAGTTATGAGTCTTTAAAGGGGGTTAGAGGAACAGATCACATTAGTAAAACGCCATGAAGCTGTAATCAGTAACAATATTTATAGCTGCATGATTGTACTGAATCTTACTGATTGAGTAGATCATTCTTTCACATCAGTAAGCTACAAAGCATAGATCACTATTAACTGACTAAGGGGTTTATGGCTAAGGAGCTCTGAGATTAAATAAACTTCTGGGGACAGTAAAAGCAAATCAGAACAGCATCCAGCAAAAGCTTTCTCTCTTCTGGGCAAGGCAGGCTGTTTATTTTTCTTGGTCTTTGTAGAGTCATAGATGGAGTACATCTAGTACATAGATGGGGTACAGCTTCTGTGAGCTGCAGCCAAAGAAGTGATTTTTCATTGATTCAGCTCCCAGCTACTGTTTAATCCCTCAAGATTATTAACAGTGAGTGTTTTGCCATCACCCCTTTGTATGAAACTTGAAGAGTTTACAGTTACCAAGTCCTGATACCCATCTGTCAGAAACTCATGCTTAGTCTGGTCTTCTCCATCCAACTGTTGATAAAAGACAGCAAATCTCTCAATAGTGGTGTCATACACAACCCGAGGTCTTTCCCATGTAACGAGAAGACTGGTATAATTCTTTGGATCAGATTGAACGTTTTCAGGTTCTGAGCTGCAAACTGGAAGAAAGAGGAAAGAATATGCTATTTTTTAAATTGTACAAGTGACTTTGCTGAGATCTTGAGCCACCTCCAGAGAAAATGAGTGCAAGTCTTTCAGGTGCCTCATCTTTAGCTTTTGACTAAAATACCCAAGATGCCATGCACTATAAACAGAACCAGTATTTAAACAATAGATTTTCAAAAGCAAGTTAATTTGAGGATTACGTTGTCGTCATCATCCCCCCCCCCCCCCCCCCCCATTTTGTGAAATATTAATATCCAGTTCACAAGAAATAAAATGTAAAACACAAAACATATTCATATATACTTCCTGGGGATGAAAACTCTCCATTACTATGTCTTTATGGGTCTATCAGAATCATAGAGTCATAAAATCATAGAATCAACTAAGTTGGAAAAGACCTTTATGATAAGTCCAACCTTTACCCCAGGACTGCTCTGTTCACCACTAAACCATACCACTGAGGGCCTCATCTACACAGTTTTTGAACACTTCCAGGGATGGTGATTCCACCACTTCCCTGGGCAGCCTGTTCCAATGCCTCACCATCCTTTCAGTGAAGATTTTTTTCCTAATATCTAGTCTAAACCTCCCCTGGTGCAGATTGAGGCTGTTACCTCTTGTCCTATCACTTAGAGAGGTTTTTAAAGGTTAAAGGTAAACCTATCACACTTGAATTTTCTCTCAAGGATGTCTGAATCTTTTTATAGTACCTAAAGAAGAAACAAAATGCAAACTGGAGAAGCAGATGTGTCATAAAAGGGGAACATCTAGCAGTGCTGAGCAAAGCCCATGCTTCTATTTCTCCTGTCAACACATTAATCAACTGTCAGACAGAAGCTATCATTGTTATCTGGTGTGTGTCTAGTAAATGCATTCTTCCTTCAGTAAAAATGATGAAGCTAGCAGGTAGTGATTTTATGCTATTATGCTAAATTAAGGCACCATCTAGACATAGGCTGAAAATGTCTGAGCAGACTGCTGTAGTCCTGGCCCTGGCTCATGCACCTTCTTTGTCAGCCTGGAACTTGCACTCCTGGTCAGGCAGCTGCTCTTGCATGTTTCAGACTCTCCTCTCTGCCAGGCTTTTTCATCTCATTCAAGAAAGATCCGTTTCAATACTTTTCTAGACATACAGATACATTGATTACCAGTGTGCTAGAAATTTACTGAGACTCTGACATTCCATTTTTAAATCGCTGAGTACCTGCGTGTGGTTTAAAAATAACATACAAGGTCAAATGTAGATTAAACTGTATGAAAAAATACATTAGCAGAAATTGTAATTTATTTAGCTGAAGCTCATTGAAAAATGACCAGTAAGTTGTGATATATGAAAAAATAAAGCAACAGAGCTGCATCATTCATGGCTTGTTTAGGTTTGGGCTGAGACCCTATTCTCCTTCCCCCCTCCTCATCCTCCTCTCTATTGGTGGGGGAAGTGTGTCCTAAGACCCAGCACTGGAGATTGGAGATAACTGTCGAAAGTGTTCCTAAATTTTGGTTCCCAGCTTGAGAGTAGCGCAACTTGATTCGCTCTGATGTTTCAGAATGAGGGCCAGGGATCTCTGGCATAAATCCCTCTTTTTATCTCTCTGAAACTGCATGGTTTTTGAATTTTGGTTGAAATGGTCAGAGTGGCTGTCTGCGCCTGCCCTGGCTTTTGGAAAGTTTCCTTCTTATGGAGAGAATTTCCTTTCATACATACTGAAAAGGCATACTATTCAGTCTATTGCTTCATTTACTACCTTATTTCTACTGCTATATATAATCTATTAGACTTCTCAAAATCACTGATCAAAGTCCATGAAGTTTACTTTGAATCTTTCAACAATTTAATTAAATCTTACGTATTACAATGATTAGATAGAAATATTTTTGTTACAAAACTTTTGGCTTGACTTTCACACCAGTAGTTACTTAATCATTCACTATTTGGAATAAATGAAGAAACGTACTTTTCAAATCTCAGAATCTGTTTAAAACAAACTTTGAGTACCTAGGAAAAGAAAGCAAAAAACCCTATCTAGCTAATTAACAAAACAAGTGTAGAATATTTGGAGTTCTTTTAAAGGAAACAAACACCATGATATTACAACACTTTTGGTTGACAATATTGCATTTTGAAAGAAAGAAGAAAAAATTCTTTCCATTAACTTTGCAATTTGCCACTTGAACACGGGAGGGCACTGAAACCCTTCAAGAAAATATTCTGAAAAACAACCTCATAGAATCACAGAATGGTTTGTTTTGGAAGGGACCTTAAAGACCATCTACTTCTAACCCCCCCTGACATTGGCAGGGACACCTTCCACTAGATCAGGTTGCTCCAAGCCCCGTCCAACCTGGCCTTGAACACTGCCAAGGATGGGGCAGCCACAGCTTCTCTGTGTAACCCATGCCAGGGCCTCAACACCCTCACAGGAAAATACTTCCTAATATCTAAGCTAAATCTGCCCTCTTTCAACTTAAAGCCAGTTTCTTCCATTCTGCACGCTGGTGGGCAGGTTTGAGCAGCCCAGGTCTGAGCTGGTCAATGGAAAATAAGCAGTGGGTTTTTTTGAGCGTGTGTGAGCTACTGGTAGGAGCAGCATTAGTCTATGTAACTTTGTTGAATTCTGTAGCTTGCCTTGAATCTCCTGTGCTATATACCCAACATAGCATTTTATTCATTACACGGAATTCTTTGAATTGACATAAAGGAAGAGCAAATTTAAAAAAAAAAAAAAACCAAAACAAAAAAAACAACAACAAACAAACAAAAAAACCCCGAAACAAAACCAAACCAAGTTATGTACATTCCATCGCATTACTAAAACTTGTCGTTCCATCCCACTTCCACCAGATGGCAAAAGGAAATCATTAGACCAGCAATTCTCAACTCTGAGCGTTAAGGCAGATGACAAACTCGGGTTTAATTTTTTTTTTTTTTAATGAATCCAAATGCTCTTCAGCCATTTTTTTAAAGGTGTTTAAAATAACTCTCCACTTTTTCATAGTATAAGTACAAAGCTTCTCACTATTTCAAACTCTTCTCTACTGTCCTTTTTCCTCCTTTTTCAATCTGAGTGAATTTGGTTGTGAAATCTGAGTGTATTCAGACCAACAGAGCAGTATTATAAAGCTTCTAAAGGTAAAAGATTGGTGATTCCAGTATTATTTATTTTTCCTTCAGTTTTCCTCTGTTTTCTTTACCAGATGCTTCTTCCAACTATTTTTCTTTTCCCCAACAAAAAGGTGTCTTCCTTTTTGTTTTCCTTTGATGCTTGGTCCTGTTCATCTCAGCAGTGACCAACAATATTCCTACATGACAGTTACCTGCATATTCTTTCATCTCAATTCCTTCCCAGGCATTTGTCTCTTGCCCTTCTTCTGTATGCCTCTTCGTCAGTCATTCTACCTATGTTGTTTCCTTTCTTTTCCTGCCAGTCCCAGTAACACAGAAGTATTTTGCTCTTGCCTTTTCCCATTTTCCCTCTCTAGAGACTGGGAAAAGCAAGGGCATCACATCATAACTTAGCTAACTAAAGACTTCTGCTCTGATACTGACTTTCAGAAAATCTGGGCAAGGAGACTGCAAGAAAGGCAGTTATTGAGTCTGTCACTAATCTGAAATCACAGATATTCAACTGGATTACAGGTCTCAAGCAGGAAAATGCTATTCACAGGAACACACAGACATAGCCAAGATATCCAAGCCCCGGCTGGGCTTGAATTCTGATCTCTGCTTTCACCAGAGATGCTGGTTTTGCATATCATATCATGATAATGCACCTGTATTTGCTTATTCTTCTGTGGAATAAAATGCTACCCATGTAATTTAGAAGTTCTTAATCTAAACTGAATTGCACCATCAGGTAGCACCAGGGTGCATTAGAGGAATAATTCTAAAAAACTGCCTGGACTGTTTTTTTGACAAAAAGGCTTTTATAAGCTGCCCAAATTTGACTTATTCAGATATATATTTGTTGTGGTTTAAACCCAGCCACGCAGCTCGTCCACTCACTCCCCCCCTTTCCTCCCCCCCACCCCAGCTCCCTGAGGGATGGGGAGGAAAATCGAAAGAATGTAACTCCCACGGGTTGAGATAAGAACAGTCCAGTAACTAAGGTATAACACAAATCACTACTGCTACCACCAATAATAATGATGGTAAGGGAAGTAACAAGGGAAGAGAATAGGATACCACCTACCGACCGGTAATATCAGCCTGACAGAGCAGTGAGCGTGCCCTTCTGGGTAACTCCCAGTTACCTCCTGGGCATGACGTGCTGTGGTATGGAATACTTCTTTGGCTAGTTTGGGTCAGGTGTCCTGTCCCTGCTTCCTCCCGGCTTCTCCTCCTCCCTGGCAGAGCATGAGACTCACAAAGCCCTTGGTCACACTAAACATTTGAGCAGTAACTAAAACCACTGGTGTTATCAGCACTGTTCCTAAGCCAAAAGTCAAAACCACAGCACTGCACCAGGTACTAAGAAGAAGAAAAATGAATGCTACTGCTCAACCCATGACAATATTAAAAAAAAAAAAAAAAAAGGCCTGGATTTATGCATCTATCAGTTTGAAACAGTTGGAATAAAACTACATGTAGTTTTGAGGCAGCACTGGATAACTCAGGGTATTTTTTCCACATTTGTTGTTTTCTTCTACTTTTAGTTGAATATGGGTTTGAGATTTTTATCTTTTAAATCCAGCTTTCACTTGTGGAAGCTGTGAAAGCACTTCATTCGCATTAAGACATTTAAAGGCTTTTCAGCTCCCTGCCACTGTGTGGTAAAAAGTAGTTCGTCAGTATTCTCAGCCTATCTTTATGATGAAGGTGGAGCAGCAAAGTATGTGTGCGGGTTTGACCTTGGCTGGCCACCACGTGCCCACCCAGCCAGTTTCTCAGTCTCCCTCCTTAGCAGGACGGTGAAAGGAAAATGATGGAAATGCCCCTGGGTCAAGATTTTTCAGCTATTTACTCGAGTATAACCCACTCTAGTAATTCCTCTTGCATTGTCTAAAGGGATATCAAAGATTGCTTTTTCTCTGTTGACTACAAGAATTTTGGCATACTAAAAATGAAATGCATAAGCCTATTCATTCTTGAGGACTTAGGCATTCATGTTACAGTTTTTACATCTCAACATTTAAGTTTAATGATTCCCAGGATTTTTAATTTACCTTTTCTTAAAACGAAGGTGAAAATATAAATGCTCCTTGAATGTTCTATACTAAACAAATCTTATGATTGCATTCATGTGTTTATATATACATGTGTGTACATAAATACATATATTATGTATGTGCATGTGATCTTATTGCATTTACGTAGTGCGCACAAATATCAGCAGAATGTGAAATATATACAGGTAGACCCGAAAATTTCATGATCCTTTTTGTCCCTCCTTGTTTATGGCCAAACCAGATCTTTTACCCTACACTCCTTCAGGTATCAGCACATGGAGTGGACAGAAGGAAGCAAGGACCTGTTTTAAACAGTATTACCCAGTTTTATTTCTTGCGAATCTCTATGGAAATCTAGATTAGGATAGCACAGCTGAAAGTAGTTTCCTTCTACTGCAGTGACAAGAGCCAAGGCCAAGGTCATGGCTGTATTGCAACCACCTGGGAGGCAAGTGAATTGCAGGTGGCAGAAGTCTCAGTCTCTGTCTTCAAAGGTGTTCTGCCTATGACATTTCTTCACTGTAGATTGACTTCTAGTTACTAAGGACTGAGAAGATTAATTTCCTACTGACACATGGACATAAGTGGTCTCTCTTCCAGGGAGCTTCATTAAATAGAAGGACTTGGGGAATCATGATCTTTCTTTAAGTTAGGCCAAATCAACAATGTCTTTTCTAAGTCTATTCGGAAACAGAAATGTATTTAATTGTGGCAATTTGCTCGATCATTGCAGCTCAATTCCATACACTTCCAAACTTCAAAATTTCAAGCGCCACTTAGTACCTGAACAAAGAAACCCTGCCAGAACAGCTATTTCTTGGCTTTGACCAATGCAAACCAATTCACATCCTGAGCACAAATCTGAGGGGTTCATGACAAGCTGAGGCCAAAACAGAAGTGTCATGGACTGGTTATAGAAATGAGGCAATAAAGTTATCTTGTGCAGCAGTGTGGCAAAACAGCATCATGTACTTATGCAGTGGA
Source organism: Psittacula echo (assembly GCF_963264785.1). Classification (NCBI taxonomy): domain Eukaryota; kingdom Metazoa; phylum Chordata; class Aves; order Psittaciformes; family Psittacidae; genus Psittacula; species Psittacula echo. The sequence continues at coordinate 147,034,030 of NC_137735.1, forward strand.
CCCAGCCCTCCAGCTGTTCTGAATGATGAATGTCTGCTAGCTTGTATGTAAGTCTTATACATCGTATTATTCCAGTGGGGAAAAACATATCTACCCAACTAAGGTGAATTAAAATGAAGCCACACTTCTTTGTCATCCGGAAACAACTACACCACATGCTTAACTCATTTGTTTATGTCTAATTAAGCACAATGCAGCTGCGTTTAGGAATCTACAGGTATCCCCACCCGAGTAGCAACATAATCCTCACAAATAGACATTTACTATTTATTCCTCTATGCTTGTAAGTATAGAAATCATCAACTTCCATATTTAGTGTTAGATCTTGTTTCCCATTACAGAATGTATTGCTTTGGCCATATAACCTTCACAAACTCCCTGAGGTTTTAGGTAAAACAAAAAACAGAATCTGGCTTCTGGAATTCTTTCCATCTATCACTTTCTCAGCAGACTACGTGAAATTAGTTTGGTGGCTCCACTTCAGCCTTTGCTGGAACATTACACAACAAAGAATGAAATGGGTTTGTAAAACAAAATCCTCTTGCAGTCCCTGAAAAGGCAGCTTTATTTAAGTCTGAAACATTTAAAGGGCAGAGCAAGAAAGTTTGAACTGGTGTGATCTTCACTGAACATTTGGTCAAGACAAGCATTTAATTTTCCACTCCATTTAATCTGACATGTTTTATGATCGCTATTTTTTTTCTCTGAAGTGATAGATTTATGAGTAATAATACACAGTGTGATACTTTTTACACAATTTAAAATGAGTACCTTCATACTAGGATGAATTTTTTTGCTGATATTTGTCTTTCAACCTGTGGAGAGGAATGACTGTTCAGTAAATACCTGCTTCATGAATTTCTTCTTGTCCAGTGTAAGACGAAAACACTTGCCCAAAGAATTTATACTGCTGTTCTCGAAAGTTGTTTTGCAGGTAGTCCATCAGCATAACATAACCAGACTGCTGCATTGTAAGGACTTCACAAAATACAGCTAACTAGAAGAGGCAAGGGAAAAACAGAAGTCAGAAGTCATAACAAACTAACTGGATACTGTTAACAGGGAAAAGCCCTGGGGAAACAGATGGTGAGTAAAGTCTCCCAGCTGAGCTCTCTTGGGTAGCACTGGACTTTTGTTCCTCTGTACCAGCAGTATATCTAATGCTTTACTCCACCTCTATTTCTCAATCACTCTGCTGTTGGAGCTATGCTTTGCCCAGCACAACTGTTTAGCTGGGGGAATATGGGAAGAGTGTTTTACACTCATCTTTATCTGGGCTATGTAAGTCCAGACAGCTTGCAGAATTAGGAAGTGTGCTCTTACTCCCTTCTAAGGCAAGAAATTATTCAGAGTCTAGTCCTGAACTAAAAAAGAGAAAAGATAAGTGGAGTAATAGATATACTTTCTAATTTGACATCTGCATGAAAAATTTGTAAGTAGATAGAAGAAAATCTAGGTTGTTGGGCTGGCAATGAATGCCATGAGCTTTTACCATATACATAGCAACTGCTTTTCTTTGCTATTATGTACTATTGTTTGGTTTGAATACATTAAGCAGATTACCTGGTTTTCAGAAATACTTATGGTATCTTTAAACACAATCCATTCAACCGTTTCAAAGCAGGGAGGAGTTGACAAAGACCCATTGTAAGTGTAGTATTTGTCTGTGGCATTCGGCAAGAGGTTCAGCAAAATAAATGGTTCTAAGGCAGCCTGTTTTCCTGGAAAAAAATAATAGAGTCATATCGTTAAAATACTGCAGAAATGGTATTTTATGAATTTATGAATACGAATGTGTTTTAGAATATATTCATATACATATATGAATGTATTTTAGGAATGAAAAATAAACTCTCCAAAAGAATTACCGTTATAGAAACATGCTAATTTTGAGGCCATTCAAAATTTGATATCCAGAGAGACTAGCATAAAAATAAATTGCTGAGCCTTTTCTATGTAGTTTGAATATTATCCCAAAACAACTTTATTTACTTGGGAAGTTGCAATGAGTTACTCCAGTAGTAAGTACAGCAATGAGTATGTTGGCTCATGACAATTTGTTCAAGAAAAATATTTGTTAAATCTCTGTTCTTGATCTCATGACACAGCTTCAAACTCTCATTGAATTTGTTCAAATTGTTGAGTTTCTCACAGGATCTTAACCTCTGCAGAAAATCATTGTTGCCATGTTAGACCTGAGAGTTATGTTACTCTTGACCCCAGAAGCAGAATTTCTATGGATCAGGGGGTTTAAGAATACAGTGAAAAACTGTAACAGCTCTAATACAAAGCAGAGAAGGATGCAAAGAGCTCCTCCAGGAAAGTATGACCATTCTGTTTATCGTCCTGTGAAAACAGTGTCATGTCTTTCAGGTCAGCAGTTTACCTGGTACCTTATCAGTTGGGAGCATGCATGAGAATTGCTGGGAGTCCATCTACAGAAACCTAAATTCATGCAGGTATGGCAGTAGGGTCCAGCAACAGAAATTGACAGAAGTGGTACCAACTGGCAGATTTTTCCAGGCTGTGACAATTATCAGTTTTGGAACAATTATCTGCCTTATTGTCTGCTGCATCCAAAATAATACTTAGCTTTTATATCTTGGAATAACAGATCCTTATGCACCTTATTTCAGTGCAAAGTTACTGATCTTAAATTTCCCTCTATTTGAGGAGTATTCACTTATGAATATCTAACGAATTTTCAGACTGTGCATTAACTTGTGGTTTTACAGATATTACTTCTTGAGCCCTGTATTTATCTTCATAATTCCTGTGAATTATCTTCATAATTCCTTACAAATATGGTGAGAGCAGCAAATTACATTAACAGTTTACTACAAATCAGTGGTGCCTTTCTTTATACAATGACTGTTCCACTGAGGTAAGATTGAAGAGCTGGCTCTCTCTTATCCATGTGTCAGAAAAGGGGAACACTTGGCAGTGCTGAGCAAAGCCCGTCCTATTTCTTCTGTCAACTTGTTAATCAACCTTTAGAAAGAAGTCATCATTACTGTCTGGTACATGCCTAGTTAACACATTCTTCCTTCATTAAAATGAATGGCCAGTACATTTTACGTAGATATCTTGGGGACACAAAACTTCCCATTTACAGTGAGAATCCTGCCATTTGGATTTTAATGTGATTAACAGTCTAGATTCTAAAATCAAACACCTACAAAGAATGATGAGAAACAGGACTGTTCCTTTGCAGAGCTTGAGAACTCATCACAACTAGGATTCAAATAAGCACAATACAGATATGACTAAGAACAGATCATGCACATCACAGACAAGGACAGATCATGTGCTATTCACCTCTCTTCAGGAGGAACAATTTGATTTAGTAATGACCTGAATTTTCAGAGCTCTTTTGCATTTTGTTCAAGAAAATGATATTCTACTCATTGTTGAAGTGCCATGTAGTGGCTGTATCTTGAATCTTGCTGCTGATAGTTTTACAGCTCCTTCCAAGGATGTAGAACAGTGTCTGCCTTGATGCATTACTCATTCTCCTTTGTATTTTATACAAGATGGCACACAAAGATAATGAATCTTAACTGCTTTATATTGCCCCATCCTCTGCCTTTGTGATTTATGAAAGTTGCTTCCTTTTACAGTTGAGAATTGTGTTTGTATTCTAGAAAAAATCAATCTTGATTTTAGTGCCATAATTTTGAAAGCTTTTAAAATAGTGGGCTGATAACTTTTTATGCTTTCAACCTATCTATATTTTTGTATTCTAGAGAAAATGAATCTTGATTTTAGTGCCATAATTTTGAAAGCTTTTAAAATAGTGGACTGATAACTTTTTACACTTTCAACCTATCTATATTAACGGCCTTTAAAATCTCAAGCATCACTGCATATAGGAAAACTGAGACAAAGTTAGCCATTTACTTAAGGTCATGATGTTAGCCATGATGTATGAAAGTAGCCAGCAGTGCTCATTTATGCTTATTCTTCTGTGAAGCTGCTATGAAACTGATTTAGAAACAGAGCCCAGATCTCCTTGTGCACCACCCTGAAGCCCAAGTGCTCTGACGTGAAATCATGAGAAATTCTAAAACACCAGATTGTCAACATTTGGTTTCAATAATACTAGTACAAATATAATAAAATTTAATTATTTCAGATTTAAATAGGAACAACCGCAAAAAAGCATTAATCTCAGCTGAATCTACTGAATACTGATATTCAGACAGCCTTGCAGCCTTGTCTAAGACACATCTTGAACAGCTACAACTAGGTTATTTGGTGTCCAATCACATATAAAAGTCCAGAAATGTATGAGTAAAAAAATTCATACAGTATCACAGTATGTTAGAGATTGGAAGGGACCTCAAAAGATCATCTAGTCCAATCCCCCTGCCGGAGCAGGAACACCTAGATAAGGTTACACAGGAATGTGTCCAGGCGGGTTTTGAATGTCTCCAGAGAAGGAGACTCCACAACCCCCCTGGGCAGCCTGTTCCAGTGTTCCGTCACCCTCACCGAGAAGCAGTTTCTTCTCAAGTTTAAGTGGAACTTCTTGTGTTCCAGTTTGTACCCATTACCCCTTGTCCTATCATTGTTTGCCACTGAGAAGAGCCTGGCTCCATCCTCGTGACACTCCCCCTTTATATATTTATATACACTAATAAGGTCACCCCTCAGTCTCCTCTTCTCCAAACTATAGAGACCCAGCTCCCTCAGCCTTTCCTCATAAGGGAGATGCTCCACTCCCTTAATCATCTTAGTTGCCCTGCACTGGACTCTCTCCAGCAGGTCCCTGTCCTTCTTGAAGTGAGGAGCCCAGAACTGGACACAATATTCCAGATGCGGTCTCACCAGGGCAGAGTAGAGGGGAAGGAGGACCTCTCTCGACCTACTGACCACCCCCCTTTCTAATACACCCTAGGATGCCATTGGCCTTCTTGGCCACAAGGGCACAGTGTTGGCTTATGGTCATCCTGCCGTCCACTAGGATGAATCAGACATTTCTCTTGATTTAGTATTTAAAGAGTTGCAAATTCATGATGATATTTATTCATCATAATGGACTTGTGCAAAGTGTTCGACACTGTCCCACATGACATCCTTGTCTCTAAATTGGAGAGACAACCATTTGATAGATGGACCATTCAGTGGATAAAGAACTGGCTGGATGGCTGCATGCAAAGTTGTGGTCAATGGCTCAATGTCTGGCTGGAGACCGGTAACAAGTGGTGTCCCTCAGGGATCGATATTGGGACCGGTCTTGTTCAACATCTTTGTCGGTGACATGGACAGTGGGATTGAGTGCGCCCTCAGCAAGTTTGCGATGACACCAAGCTGTGTGGTTCGGTTGATATGCTGGAGGGAAGGAATGCCATCCAGAGGGACCTTGACACGCTTGTGAGGTGGGCTGATGCCAACCTGATGAAGTTTAACCATGCCAAGTGCAAGGTCCTACACCTGGGTTGAAGCAATCCCAGGTACAGCTACAGGTTGGGCAGAGAGATTCAGGGCAGCCCTGTGGAGAAGGACTTGGGGGTGTTGGTCGATGAGAAAATGAACATGAGCCAGCTTCAGTGTGCGCTCGCAGCCCAGAAAGCCAACCATATCCTGGGCTGCATCAAAACGAGCGTGACCAGCAGGTCGAAGGAGGTGATCCTGCCCCTCTACTCTGCTCTCATGAGACCTCACTTGGAGTATTGTGTACAGTTCTGGTGTCCTCAACATAAAAAAGTCATGGAACTGTTGGAACAAGTCCAGAGGAGGGCCACGAGGATGATCAGGGGACTGGAGCACCTCTCGTATGAAGATAGGCTGAGAAAGTTGGGGTTGTTCAGCCTGGAGAAGAGAAGGCTGCGTGGAGACCTCATAACAGCCTTCCAGTATCTGAAGGGGGCTTATGAGGATGCTGGGGATGGACTATTCATCAGGGACTGTAGTGACAGGACAAGGGGTAACGGGTTCAAACTTAAAACAGGGGAAGTTTAGACTGGATATAAGGAGGAAGTTCTTTACTGTGAGGGTGGTGAGGCACTGGCCTGGGCTGCCCAAGGAAGTTGTGAATGCTTCATCCCTGGCACTGTTCAAGGCCAGGTTGGATGAGGACTTGGTTTAGTGTGAGGTGTCCCTGCCCACGGCAGGGGGGTTGGAACTAGATGATCTTAAGGTCCTTTCTGACCCCAACTATTCTATGATTCTGTGATTCTATGATTTACACTTCTGTTGTTACAAATACTCAGTCTTGGGTAATAGATCATAGAATCACAGACTATCTCGTGTTGGAAGGGACTCATAAGGACCATAAGCTCCTCGCAGGACTACCCTAAACTAAACCATATGACTAAGAGTGTTATCCTAACTAAGATGCTCCTCGAACTCTGACAGTCTTGGTACGATGACCACTTCCCTTGGAAGCCTGTTCTGTCTGGCCACCCTCTCAATGAAGAGTCTTTTCTTAATGTCCAATCTGAACTTCCCCTGATGCAGCTTTATTACATTTCCCTATGTCATATCTCTGAGCCTCAAAGAGAAGAGATCGGCATCTCCTCCTCCACTGCCTCTCTTGGGGAAGCTGTAAACTGCTATGAGGTCTTCCCTCAGCCTTCTCTTCTGCAAGCTGAACAAACCAAGTAGCTTCAACTGCTCTTCATTAAGTCTTGTCCTCAAGACCTTCCACCATCTTGGTCTCCCTCCTCTGGACATACTCTAACAGTTTGATGTCTTTCTTACATTGAGGCACCAAAACTGCACACAGTACTCAAGATGGAGCCCCATGACTGCAGTGTAGAGTGGGACACTCACCTCCCTTGATCAGCTGGCTATGGAGTGCTTGATACACCCCAGAACACAGTTGGCCCTATTGGCTGCCAGGACACACTGCTGACTCATATTGAACTTACCATCAACCCCACGTCTCTTTCTATGGGATTGCCCTCCAGCCTCTCATCCTCCAGTTTGCACATGTAATGAGGATTACCCTCAGCAGAATCTGGCACTTACTCATGTTAAATTTCACATGGTTAGTGATAGGTCTATCCAGATGACTTCTGTTGTTTCTAACAAAATAGACATAGCTGAGCTCTAGAGAACCATACTCCCCAATGCCTTTAGAGGTTTCATAAAATTACACTGAAATAGGATTCAGTAATCAATACAACATAGAGGCAGACTTACCGAAACGACTAACACTATCTACTCCGTTAATGATTGGGTTATAATCCAGATTATCTTCTAGACCAATCTGTTAAAAAAAAAAAAAAATTCATTTTTTTAACAGTACAGGCTTCATGAAAACAAAATTGAAAGTTGCAGTTTATCACCAAAATTATAGATGAATTAAAGCAGAGCAAATGCATTTTGCCCAATTGTTTTTCTGTAAGAATAAATTAGAAAGATATATGCAAATTTCTAAGTCAGTGATCACACATTGGAACCAGTTAAATTCAGTTTGAACATCTGTCGTGTTTCAAATCTTTTTTAATGACACAAAGATATACTTTGTTTACCTCAAACAAAATCGATAAAGCTCTTAACTTTCCATTTCCTTTAACTGCCTCTTCGAAATCTGTAAACTGTTCTGCATCATAGCAGTAGATTTGCATCTGCAAATAAAAATATATTCAAATGTTATGTATGGAAAAGTAAAAAACAAATAAAAATTCAATGTGGTTATTTGTATTCCCATTTTGAGAAAAAATGTCCAAGCAATAAATTTAATTACAAACATATGTTTATTTTATCTATCTCTCATGCATTATCTCAAGATACAGAATGGAATACATCTGCTGTTAGCTGTCTAACAATAACCTCTCCTGAGAGACCACTAAGTATGCAGGAGTTAGTTATACTTTCAAGGAGCACAATGCTCTCCACGGATAATATAGTAAACTGAGACCACTTGCTGATAATGGACATCTAATCTAAAGAACTGAGGTGAGATGAATCTTGTGGTAAAACCTGAATCACTGGTAAAACATGAATAATAAGGCAAGATGTCCTACTAACATGCCTTGCAGTAAGTGTAGAGAAGCATTGGCCATAAAAGATTATCAGGCATTTTGTACCCCCATTTGTCTGCTGTCATGGGCATTCAGTTTGTTGCACCCCTTCCTCTCTTCAGGTGCAGTCAGGAAATCTCCTCCAGTGCCAGCTGACCAATATGAATGGGGGGGGTGTCCTGCTCCTACTCTCCTACTAGGTTTTTGTGTGGTGGTGATGGAAGAGAATATTCTCTTAGATGCCTTGGCAGGACAGGTGGAGTGTGAGTGAGAATTTTCAAATCGGTAATGAGCTAAAGCAAATGACACTGCCCAGGGAAAGCTCCTGGCTCACAGCTCTCCATGGAGACATGGACAACCTAGGCTCTATTGCTTTGGTCTGAGGTAGAAGTCCAAAGGGCTCAGACTGAGAAGCAGCACAATCGCCTAGCATAACCTTATCTTTTCAACTGGAAAATGATCAGATCATCACATCAAGGATTGAAAGTTTGGTATGCAGAGTGCCCCCATAGATTTCAGTGAGAGCTTCTCCCCTCCTCCACCCCATTCCCATGTTGCTGCAAGCTATTCTGCCAAACCACCCAGTGGTACAGAAGTCTGGGTGCCTGCTAATGCTCTCACATGGTGGCTCCTGCCGTGCTGCTGCCAGCTGTTTCCAGCCTGGCGACACAAGGTTACGCTTTGTCCTGGTAATGCTCAGCAGCTCCCATAGGCAATCAGCAAAGCCCCAGCTTTGAAAAGTTCATTTACAATCTAAACAACTGACTGCTGTAGAATATGATGGGTCAAACTTATAGGAGCTTAACTGTTAATGGGAGCTTGAACACTGTCAGATTAGAAGACCCAAATTCTAATGTCATCTTAGATGACATGTGTGAAAACAGTTTAGACATTCTCAACATGCCACGGAATAATGCCTTATGCTGCCCTTCTAAAATGCATCATTTAAATAATTTTAATTTGGACTTAAGTGAATGATTGTATTTGCAAATAGACATAATCAAGTGACAAACAAAGCTATTTCATAAACAGTGTTACTTTTAGCAGAATGCGAATCTTCAAAATCACCAAAATCTGTTCTGTACTTTACCTCAAGAGGAAATTTTTGTCCTTCTAAACTATGTTCTGATCCATCTGATGACACGTTGCATTTTCCCCAGTGAAAAGTGATCTTGCTTGCTTTGAACACAGTGTCTAACCCACCTCCACTTACATAGTAATCATTTGTCAGGTTAATTTCCACTGAACAAAGAGAGAGAGAGAGGTAAAAAGGAGTGTCAATATAAAAGCCAGCCAATGCATCTATGACTCTCATATTTCAGTATTAGGTGATAAAAGGTAAATATGATATGCTTATTTCCCTGTATTTCATAAGCAATTTGTCAGAAAATTGGTTATTTAAGCTAAGTAAAAAGTGTAGCAATTCACTATTAGCATGGAGAAATATATGTCATTTCATGTTGCAATTCTCAGAATACTCATCTAGTGTAGTGCACTATTATATTGGTCTCTGGCTGACTGAAACTATCCACAAAGCTACACTAAAAAACTCAGAGAAAAGGCTTATCCACCAAGCTGTCAAAGAAAACAAATTCCTGAAATACACAGCTTCTGAAAGCAGCTTTGTTTTTTAACAAAAAAGGAAAATTCCCGTTCATTATTATCATAATTCTAGACACAAATCATGTGACAACACAAGAAAAGAAAATTGTAGTTAGTTCCTAGAAAGACTGTCCTGTCTTTGATAACCCTTAGCTGTGTAACAGTCTCCCATGGAAGAAGGTGATGGCAGGTCTTCAGATGGAGATAGATGGACACATGCTGTAGCTGGGAGTGAGTGCTTGTCTTCTGGAAGGAATGAGCAGGGTGGAATAGATCAAAGCCCCGCATTTGGGTTTCCAGTGATAGTGAATTGTTTGACCTATTGCTAAAGCATCGCTAATGGAGTTCAGTTTCATTACATTCCTTTCCTTAAAACCTTGAAGACAATTTTAACTGCAGAGCTCAGCAGTTCCTTTTATAATACCTGAATTGCTGTAGGTGATGAAAAGCGTGGTTCACTTTTATGGACTTTAAAAACTGTTTCCTCAGGGATCTCTTGAAGAGATACACACACTGTTTATCTATCTCAGCTGGTAGAGCAAGAGGGAAGTAAGTGATTTATGGAGTGGTATGTAGGAAGTATATGACGGGGTCAAGAACAAAAACCAGGAATAATGACACTAAAATAAGATAAAAACAAACCAATATAAAATAAAACAAAATAGCTGGTCTAGGGGTCCCACTGGAACTGGTAGAAGGTCAAAGACAGTTGTTAAGAGATTCCTTCCTCCACACCTATGCCCAAAACAAGAAACAATACTTTCAACAAGCAGCTTTTAGTTACTGTTATCCTAGATTTATAAGTGGTTGCAAAAAGATTTGTCTGATGATGTAAATGCCACCATAAGTTTTGTTTATGGCTGGGAGAAATAAGACCTGTAGGCATAAATCACTTCTTTCTAAAATACATTTCTAAGATAGGTAAGACAAATCGGGACCATAAAAGCACTTATTTCTCTTCTTTGACTTAAGAAGAAGTCTAAGTGAGTAATTGAGACAGAAGTGTCTACATTATAGGTGTTTATGTGTAGGTTAGATGAATTCTATGCTGAGTTTTTTGAAAGCACAACTCATCCATTAAGTGCTTCCAAATGAGCAAACAATTTATTCATACTTTTAAAAAATCTTTTTTGTATACTTATTACAGATTCTAGGAGTGTAGTAACCATTACAATTTTCTCGAAGCAAATGCTATGCTTAGCTTCAATGCAGTGCCTGTGTTGGGATGATAGTAATGATGTGATTGCTATCTGTCTGTGCACATAATTATTTGTGTGATTTCTCTGTTATGCTTGGCTATTGTCATCACTTGCTGTTTGGGGTTTTTTTAGTTTTATAGAAAAATTCAGAATGCACCGCGTAAGGGAATGTGAAATGAAACATTTAATTAAAAGTTCTTGGTTGATTATCTATCCTATACCACTTTTCTGACCTCATTTAACTCCATGAAATCTGACATTTTACCTGTTTTGCCAGTGTTGCGAATGAAAGTATCTTCCAAAGTTTCCTTTTCCCATCCATGGAATTTAAGTTTCTTCAGATTCACATTTACTTGGGTAAGATCTTCATCTATATTAATAGGAGACTGTTTGGCACCATTACAGGCTGAATATTTCTTTCCCCAGTTCTTTTGGTTCAAAGTTCCTAAAAACCAAAACATTTGGGGTAAATACACTTAAAACCTAAATAGTGTCCACACAATTTTTAGTGTGGGACAGTTTAAATACAGTTTGAAATCTGTAATCAGAGCACCTACCTTTCTTTTTGGCCTCATCTGTAGCAATAAGCACACCTAGCATTGCATACTACCTTCAGTAGGTCAGTCACTTTTTGACCATTTTAGAAATCATACACACATGCTTATGAATCTTTAGGGAAAGCAGAAAACAACAAAACCCCCCTCACACACAACATACAGAAATAATAAAAAAATTGGGGATGATGAAAGAAGCTGGCATTCAAGGAAACTTGGGAATTACCGCAAAACCCTCATTTCCAAATAACTCTTTCAATCATATGAATGCCATTAACATTAATTCTGCCCAATGAGGTCAGCCATCCAATATAATTTTTGAATAAATAAAAGCAGTAAGATTTTTTTAAAAATCTTTACACAGAGGGAAAAAGGTGAAATGATTCTATCTTGAAAAAAGAAAAAAGTCACTAATGCTCCGGTAGGAGAGCCTGGCTGCAGGGTTGAGTTTTGCCCACGCACTTCAGCCGTGACCCTTTGCAGCTGCTGGAGAAGAGCGGCCAGGAAGTCCTGCGCCTTCTTCAGGGCCCAGAGCCTCCATGGCCATTTCACTGTGGACAATTCATACATAGACAACATGGACACAGACTGCATCTTCTTCACCAAAGATCTGATTATTTTCCATTAGAAATGCTCAAGCACTCTACAGATCAGCGTGAGGAGTTAGCAGCTGCTATGAGAAACTTTTGTTTCTATAATATAATAATATAAATACTAGAGCACTTTGTGGTTTTTTATGTGTTTGCATACATATAAATATTTTTTCCTGATAGAGAATTCTGGTAATGCTTCAAAAGGCTAATTAAATCCAAGAGTTAACCGCACAGACCTAAGAAAATGTAATTGCTTCAGCTAGCTTCCCACTTACTGGTAGTTCAGAGCTAATAGTAGTACATCCAATGCACACATTTTAATTCGATTAGACATGTTGAAATGAGCCAGTGCTCATTTACAGGCCGCTGCGCTATATCCAAGTCTGTCAGTGGAAGATTTGCTATATTGTACCGTAGGCAAGGACAGCCCTCATATTGCACTCAGAAAACTCAAGAGAGGGGAGAAAAGATACAGCCAGTCCTGTAACCATGACAATAGACAGTAATACAAGATGGTCATCTGGATAGCTATCTACCAAGAAACAAACCTGAGCTAAATCATTCCACAAGTATCAAGTCTGGCAAGTTACCAGTATCACCTTGCTGCATCCGAATTACTACATAAAAAATGCATGCATACTACATATAAACCAATATATAAACCAATTTACTTCTTGAAAACAGCAACAGGAGAAACTGTTAGGGACAAACAAACCAAAATGAATTTAAATCACAGGGTTATGAATCTGGCTGTCCTGCAGTGGTGATTAGAGACCAGTAAAGAGCAAGCATTGGTCCCCTGGGAATCACACACAGGGTAAGCTTCCAGCTCCTTCTAAAGTCATGCTTGTCCTGGATGTCAGCTGTCAGTTACAGTTTATCACCTGTGAATATAATGCACTATTCTGATTTCTAATGTGCTTTTCATAAGAAAAGAGCGGCTAATATTCCACCGTCTCCTTCCAACTTTCATAGTTTCATATTTTATGGTTTTGTTATGCAGAATGTAAATTCTTCAATTTCGCTCAGTGTGTAATAGAACAAATTACCAGCATGAAGCTAATGATAACAACAGTAATCTTAGCTCATCCCAGAAGACAGTGTCATGCCAACACTGTAATCTGTTACAACATTCAGAACCAGGGCATGTGGACTTACATACTGTCATGGGTTCAGCAGCAGCAGTCACTTTTTCTCCTTATTAGTAGCTGGTGCAGTGCTGTGGTTTTGACTTTCAGCCTGGGAATAATACTGATAAACCCGAGGTTTTTGGTTGCGGGTCAGAATGTTTACCCTGACCAAGGACTTTGTGAGTCTCATGCTCTGCCAGGGAGGAGGGGAAGCCCGGAGGAAACAGGGACAGGACACCTGACCCAAACTAGCCAAAGAGGTATTCCATACCACAGCACGTCATGTCCAGGGATGTAACTGGGAGTTACCCAGAAGGGCACGCTCACTGCTCTGTCAGGCTCGTTTTCGGCGGATGATATCGTATTCTCTTCCCTTGTTATTTCTCTTATCATTATTATTATTGGTGGTAGCAGTAGTGATTTGTGTTATACCGTAGTTACTGGACTGCTCTTATCTCAGCCCATGGGAGTTACATTCTTTTGATTCTCCTCCCCATCCCTCCGGTGGGGGCGGGGGGGTGTGTGTAGAAACTGCGTGGCTGACTTGCAGACTGGCTTAAACCACGACACATAGGATGCTGGCTGTAGGCACTATGGCGATGTTGTGGCCTGAACGACAAAAAAAACGAAGTTTGCTCTTTTACTCTGGATGTGAAGCTTTTCCTAAGTATTGCCACAAAGAAATTAAAGAAATTAGAAGGCATGATAAGTAACATTGTTTCCTTTCCAGGGATGCCCCATCCCTGGCAGTGTTCAAGGCCAGGTTGGATGGGGCTTTGAGCAACCTGGCCTAGTGGAAGGTGTCACTGCCCATGGCAGGGATTTAGAACTAGATGATCTTTAAGGTCCCTTCCAACCCAAACCACTGTATGAGTCTATGATTCCTATCCCCCAGAGCGGCCTCACACCTATGAGATGAGCTTGCTAAAAAGATTTGAAAATGTTCTGCCTTTTTACTGTGTAGAAGCAAAGGCAATTCAGACAAGCGATTATAAGAAAAAGTTTCTCCTTTCATAGAGAACTTTATTATTTATAAGTTACTAAAATCTCACAGCATCTATGAATCTTTATACCCCAAAGAAAGTTTTAGAAAAGTGATTTTCATGTAATTACATATTGCCATACACACACCAATAGTCATGGTAAGAAGCTGATCTATGTATATTATGCATGAAAAAGATGCAAATACTGTTTCAGCTACAGTCTAGTTAACATGTCTATCCTATCTGTATGAATGTTACCTTGAAATCAACCAAGAATAAATGAAAAGTATTTCATGGTTGCAGAGGACAAGAGATAAGACTTCCAGCTATGACAAATTAACTGAATGCTCAAGTCAATGCTCCTGCTGGCAAATCTGAATATGTATTTGACAACTTTTAATCAGTTTTTGTCTTTGTGGTCCAGCAGCTGGCATAGCTGAAAAAGCTACAAAAGCAAAGGACAACATTACTGCTTACAGTTGCAGAAGTACAAGTGATCTCAGCACTGAGAAACACAGACAGTGTATAAGGTAAAAATGATATTAAGCATAGTAATGAGAAACAAGATGTGTGTATATTTTGCATTTCAAGAGGAAAATCACACTTGCATAACCACTGAGTAGTTGTAGCACTGATCTAAAGCAATGGAATGAGATGTGTGGGAAATCAATGGCAGGCTCCAGGCTGCGGCAGGACCATAGGGAATTCCAGAAGGAACTGGAGTTCAGTCATGATGATGTAAATTATATGTGAGCAGCAAAATACATGTTTATGCATAATTCCTGCAAATTCTGGAGCAGATATTGGTTGTGCCTACATTAGCAAGTAGTGCAGACCAACATGAGCAGATTTATAGCGTGAGGACCAGATGTCCATACCATATGTCTTTCAGAAGATTTTTACCTCAGCCTACCTCTGGTCCCATGGGCTGAACAAACATCGGCTTCTTAAGTGTATTAGATAAGTCCCTGACTCACATCTCTTGTTTACTATTAGTTGAGATGGACCTATATCAT
The DNA here is from genome assembly GCF_963264785.1 of Psittacula echo. NCBI lineage: Eukaryota > Metazoa > Chordata > Aves > Psittaciformes > Psittacidae > Psittacula > Psittacula echo. Next base: position 147,049,080 of record NC_137735.1, read on the forward strand.
GCTCTGTGAGACAGCTCTACCTTGCAAACCAAAGCTTGATAAGTGGGGTGCAGCCAGGATATTTGCTTCTAAAGTCCACTCCCAATCTGAACTAAACTGTTAACATAAATGCATCCAGTGTAGGCAGCAGCTGGTGAAACTGCTGCAGTTTACATGACTTGCAGAAAGCCAAAGCACAAGTGAAAGAACCAAATGTTTTTAAACAAGAGCAGATTGTTTTACTTTAGGTGTTATGATGGAAATCATAAATCAAAACCATGCCAGCCATTTTGAAAAATATTGTTTCAACTGAGCTTTGAAAATGAATTCCCTCAAACTGTGTTTTGGAAATATGAGAAGAATAAAAATGTGCACAATATATCTTCAAGAGTGCACTGAGGAAGCAATGTTTGTCAAAGCTGTCAGTGTAGAAGATATAACTGACAATACACAATGAATGAAAATGAGCCTCAACAAAAGTTAATGGAAGACTGCCTATACCATAACATTTACCACTCTTGCCCAGGGCAGCATATCCAAAGAAAATTCTCCTACTCTTTCTATCTAAGAAACACTCATACCTAACTCTGCTCCTCATCCTTAGTCCCAATGACCATCCCTGCAACAAGTATCCATTTCTCCTTTTGGCCTCCAGTTATACAAAATAATAAAATCATAGAACGGTTTGGGTTGGAAAGGACCTTAAGATCATCTAGTTCCAGCACCTCACACTAGACAAGGTTGCTCAAGGCCCTGTCCAGCTTGGCTTTGAACACTCAGGCATACAGCATTCACAGCGTCCCTGGGCAGTCCATTCCAGTACCTCACCACCTTCACAATAAAGAATTTTGTCCTTATATCCAATCTAAACTTCTGAGCCTGTTACCCCTTGTCCTATTGCTACAGTCCCTGATGAAGAATCCCTCTCCAACATCTTTGTAGATTCCTTTTAGATACTGGAAGGCTGCTATGAGGTCTCCACGCAACCTTCTCTTCTCCAGGCTGAACAGCCCCAACTTTCTCAGCCTGTCTTCATATGGGAGATGCTCCAGTCCCCTGATCATCCTTGTGGCCCTCCTCTGCTGCTGTCTTTGGAAGACCTGGCCCACAAGGTCTTACTGTACTTCTATATTTTGTAAAAATACTTGAAAAAAAAGCATGTCAGACAACTCTGTGTGTCAGTATCCTTTGCAAGCAGAAAGGCTGAGCAGGGATGAAGACAAGCTGTGAAACTGAGTGGGCTGTGGTCCTCTCAGCAGCTTACCAGGAGAGGGTTTTTTCACCAGCTTTTGCTTTCACAATTATATATTTAGTTTTATAAATAGAGATTGGACACATAGAGAATGAAGGATATCCCTTCTGTGTGGGCTGCTAAGAATGGATTTGCCTTATCAAATATGTTACTAACTACTTTGAAGTGCTAAATGATTTGAAGGGGGCTTTTGCAGAGTGAACACATTTTATCTCAGATATGAGAAATCAGAAATAAGGCCACGAAAAGATGTGGGTACTTGTACTGGGACAAAGATTAAACTTAGATGCCCAATCAATACTGCTCTGAATACCAAACTGTAGAGCTATTCTTCCCCCTCCCCTTTATTTCTGCTTCACTATTTGGACAGTGCATCTAAACTAGATGAACAGAGGAGATGGAGACCAACCAACTTCAAAATACTTCATACCATTAATAGCTATGGCATTTAGCTTATTACCAAAAGTTGCACTATGCAGTCTCTAATCTTCCAAGGCAGAAGTATTTCAATTCACGCTCTGGATGAGTGTGCCACTGGCACAAAGAGAGAAGTGCTGCCAATGCTAATCCTGTGAATGTTACCATAGCTTATACTACCAAAAAGATGACATAAGGTATTGCATTCTAGTGAAACATTTTGGTTATCAAAAAAAAAAAAAAAAAGGAAGGTTTAAATTTTGCATATTACTGAGTAGAAGACAATGCTTCAGCTTCACCTTCATTGTGAGGATTTTTAGGGTTTGTGTTTTTTGCCTCCAAAAGCCCCAATTATCCCCACAGCCTCTTTACGACTGGTCTGATAAAGTTTATAAAAATTCTTCAGATTACAAAAATCCAGACTTTAATGGGTGAAATTACCTGTCAGGACAGAGTCACAACTACAGAAAGGGAGTTATGCCTTCCAGGTTTGGGCTTGGCCAATTATAATGCCCGTTTCAGTGATTTAACTGTGGGTTTTCCAAGACTGGATTGCTTGCCAATGTCTAGGTCAAATATGAAATTATACTGGTTATTTAAAGAGAGACAGCCCTCTGAGTAACTGGATGGCCACTCCAAAAAATTTTAATAGCACTTAAACCCTCAAAGTTTGACACTAATAAAGTAACTTGCTTTTGAATGAGCAGGAGCCAAATATATTTATCCCATGGATATTTTGGCATGCATATGGGAACAGAGAAATGAATGCAATACATTTCCTTACTGCTGGGTGCAATATTTAAAACAAAGCAAACAAAATCAACAAAAAAACCCTAGTTCCTTTGCAACCAGATGCATTCAGGCAAGCTGAAACTTCTATTATTTTGTTCTGTGCCTTATTTGTCATTTTTGTATGTAAGTATTAACACAACTACAGTGTATTCTGTGTATTGTGTGTATGTGCACACAAAAAAACCCTATAGTATGCACAGACAAATACAGACTTTTCCTGAGAAGAATATTCTAAAAGATGGCACGTGACTAACCTGTCTTCAGCTGAACTCTGCTAAGTTAATCTTCTCTATTCCGCATGTAAAACATGTTGGACCACTTACCCCTTGTTAAAACCTAACATAGAAGATTAATCAGGGAAATTCTGATGAAACATTTTGTTATCTTGAGATTATTGGATCTTTCATCTTTTGTTTATTTATTTGAACATAAAATTTACGCTTGCTTCACACATAACTCAGACATTGCTCTACAAAACAACAAAAAGTAAGTTAGTGAGAAAAATATTTTGTTTTTTTTTTTTTTTTTCACTTTATCCTCACAGAAAAACACCCCATCAGATAGAATCATAGAATCAAAGAATAGTTAGGGTTGAAAAGGACCTTAAGATCATCTAGTTCCAACCGCCTTGCCATGGGCAGGGACACTTCACACCACAGTTGTTGAGATACAATGGAAAACTGCAATCAGTATTATTAATGCAGTGTCTGTCAGATGATTTTTCTTCCTGGAAGTCAGTCTGATGAGTCATAGTCAGAATAACTGAATTACTGAGAGAAACGTGTGGGAGGATAAACTCCAATGGACAGCTTTCTTTCAGTATAGCAGCGGTTTGTTGCTCCTCTTCTCTTTCTTTCATTCCCTGATAAATCTGGCCATTGCAGGCTAGTTGGAAAATATATAATCAAACACTTCTATGCTAGAGAAAAACAGATTATCATTGATGCTCCATTTGCAGTGCACTCAATGAGATAGCTGTTTGGACTAAGGGAAGTATTATGGGAGAGACTCAATCAGCCTTTCAAGATACCTCTTTTCTATTATTCTCATCCCATTGCTTCTAAATTTGCATATAACCGCTGCTAGATAATCATGTAGCAATATATAATGAAAACTTGCCATGTAATTTTTTATAATTAATGTAGCGTTAAGATCTGAGCTATATTTTTCAAGTAAATATTAAGGAAGGAAATTTGGTATAGGGCCAACTCGGAAAATGTCCAATGTAAAAGAAACATATTCTTTCTCCTGCTTTTATTTCATCTTTAACAATTTCTGAAGCCCTGAATACTTCCAAACCTTGCTCCAAGGAATTCAGGTTGTAGCAATGATTTCCTTTACCTCTAGTAATACTTAAGATAATGAAACTGAATACACCGCTGAGTGACATAGATCATTCCAAGGTCACAGATAACCAGAGCTGAAAACAATGGGAATTCATGGAGCTGACTCACTTTTAGGGAAAGAAATAGACAATGTCTTTTGCCCAGTGCTGAGAAACATGGCCTATTCCTTCATTTCATATATCCTACAGCTGCATTTTTTTCATGCTGGATATCACAAAATTAGCTGTCAATTTTGTGTCATGGCAATGTCAAAGGCTTGTATGACAGCAAGTTTGCCGATGACACCAAGCTGTGTGGTTCGGTTGACACGCTGGAGGGAAGGGATGCCATCCAGAGGGACCTTGACACGCTTGTGAGGTGGGCTGATGCCAACCTGATGAAGTTTAACCATGCCAAGTGCAAGGTCCTACACCTGGGTTGGAGCAATCCCAGGCACAATCACAGGTTGGGCAAAGAAGAGATTCAGAGCAGCCCTGTGGAGAACGACTTGGGGGTGTTGGTCGATGAGAAAATGAACATGAGCCGGCTTCAGTGTGCGTTCGCAGCCCAGAAAGCCAACCATATCCTGGGCTGCATCAAAACGAGCGTGACCAGCAGGTCAAAGGAGGTGATCCTGGCCTCTACTCTGCTCTCGTGAGACCTCACTTGGAGTATTGTGTTGTGTCCTCAACATAAAAAGGACATGGAACTGTTGGAACAAGTCCAGAGGAGGGCCACGAGGATGATCAGGGGACTGGAGCACCTCCCGTATGAAGACAGGCTGAGAAAGTTGGGGCTGTTCAGCCTGGAGAAGAGAAGGCTGCGTGGAGACCTCATAGCAGCCTTCCAGTATCTGAAGGGGGCTTATAAGGATGCTGGGGATGGACTATTCATCAGGGACTGTAGTGACAGGACAAGGGGTAACGGGTTCAAACTTAAACAGGGGAAATTTAGACTGGATCTAAGGAAGAAATTCTTTACTGTGAGGGTGGTGAGGCACTGGAATGGGTTGCCCAGGGAGGTTGCGAGTGCTTCATCCCTGGCAGTGTTCAAGGCCAGGTTGGATGAGGCCTTGGGTGGCATGGTTTAGAGTGGGGTGTCCCTGCCCATGGCAGGAGGGTTGGAACTTGATGATCTTAAGGTCCTTTCCAACCCTAACTATTTTATGATTCTATGATCTTTCACAAACAGAGGACTCCCCACCCGGTTTTAAGCTATTTGGTACACTGCCAGCAAGGAAGGACAAATAAAATCGGAGGATTGCAGGCTTTGTCGTCTATAGCCACCCCTGGTTTGCAAAATAAAAGCAACAGCTTTTCAATACGGTACAGCCTCATCACAGTTCAGCTGTACTTCCTAAAAGAAAGCTTACTCCCAGACTTACAGCTACTGCACAGTAGTGGATGTACTCTGCATTTTTGTTGGTGAACATGGGCATAAATTAAGCTTATGGCATAAGCTTCTGTCCCGTATCATGCAAGTACTATTCTATTAGAAACATAAAAGCTGCATATGCCAAAAATTGTGTGAACTCAAAGCTTGCATGAGTTTTAAACAGAAATAAAAAATGCACTTTAAAGGACAACCAACTTGAGCAAAGTAAGAGGAAGCAACAACCTATTTCAAGTGTAGCATTCAGCATCTATCTGATCAGTGAGAGTTGATGTAGTCCCAGGAGATGAGCACAATGAAACAAGAGGAAACCTCTTGTTTACCAAAGAAAACATCACCATCTAAGTCTAATGAATTTTATTATGACAGTCTTTGCATTTCACTCCTCATTATTATGAGGTAAGCTCTGCTGTATTTTAGAAATTATCTTGAGTGCCAGAACCACACACTCAGTATAGAAACAAAATGCAACAATGAATTTTAAAAGAGTGCATGTTATTTCCTCTTTCTCAGCTTCTCAACAGATCAACAGATCTAATAATATATCTCAGCTTTCACCCAGAAAACCAGTAAGGTTTCCTTTTTTCTCCTGTTGTATGACCTCCTCTCTTCCTCCACTCCACTTTCCCCCCTTCCATTTTCCTTCTTCCTTCCTCCCCTCTCTTTCTTCCCTTTCTTCCCTCCTCCCAGACCACTAAATGGTAATGAGCACTCTGTTTAGTTCCATGAAAAGTCCTGTGGTGGTATGCCACAGGGGCACTTGTTCCTCTTACCAAACACGTGCATTATTATGTTGTTATCACCTACAAAAACAACTTTTGTCAGTACTAGCCTATCTACAAGAATAATATATCTCATAAAGTCCACAGCTGTAAGTTCTGATCCAAGGCCTGCTGAAGTATATGAATAAATCACCAGTAGGTTCTCTGGGCTTTGGATCAGATCAGCTGTGCATACATAAAAAATGGCTATTAAACACCACTGGTGGAACTGTGGATGCATAAATTCCACAAATAGCCATGGAAGAGGTTGGCATTTACCCTCAAATAGCAAAAAGGCACTTACTTCGACTGTAAAGAATTACAAAAAGATCCTGAAAAGCAAGGACAAGGCAAAAAATAAACCAAAGTGAGACAAATATAAGGAAAAAAATATACCCTGATGTCCAAAAGGACATAGAAGTAATTCTGGTTTTTTTCTCCCCAGGTTCCCATTTTTACAGAGCTTCAACTTTTATAAGATGAAGCTCCTACATATCTCCAGATGAATATAATACCATAGGAAAGTGGGTATTTCTTTTTAGCATCTTTTAGTAGAATCTGACATCACATTTCTGTGGGAATTTCAATACATATAATGTTTGCATAATGGTAAAGTAAGAGGAAGTGATGGGCAGGAATTTATTACATAGTATTATATTGAGCCATATGGATTTCATATACACGAGCCATAGCTGTATGTGTGCTCATCTACACAATTTCTTATAGGATTTTATTTCTACTTTAGCAAGCCAATTCTAATTCATAAAACAGCTCTTTAGAAACGACTTTGACTGAAATAACAAAAACTTAAATTCTCTTTCCATTTCCTCCCAAAATTAAAGGAAAAACCTTTGAAAAAATGTAAAAAACCCCAGCCCCCTCCTAATGTTCCACAAACCTGCCTGCACTAATGGTATTACTTTATTTGGACTAAGTATAATTTCAGTGTTATCATTACACTTCCATTTTGTCCACAAACTTTATAACAGATACTTTCAGAACTGCCACAGACATGTCAGTGGATGTATATGACTCTTCCTCTGATAATATTCCATGTTAAATTTAATACTATTATGTGATTTAGACTATTACATCCTCAAAAACACTCTTTGCCAGATCTTCCATTGAGTGAGGTTTTACACAGCCTTGACTTGATAACAGCATTATGTAAATTACACAGTAGATATTCCTTCCAAGTATTTTTTGCACAAATACATTGTGTGAATCTCTGTTTTTCCCTTGCAGATCTGTAAAAGGCCGAATCAGTAAATCTTTCAGTCACTTTCTGTGCTGACTAGTTATTCATAGGAGTATCTTACCTTAGATGGGGAACTCTGTCCATTAATAGCTTCACAGCTCTTCCATTATACTCTACAGTGGAAACTTTTTGAAATGAGAATGGAAGCCGCATTAACTGCTACAGAGGCACACATGTAATTCATGCATCTCTGAGCAACTGTGGCCTTGCATCTACCTCAGTCAGGCAGTTAGTTCTTGGCCCTCTCTGAGTGTTGTGATGCTAAAGCTGGCCTAAAATGTCATGCTGCTGTTAGGAGCACTGCTTTTTACCTCACATTTTCTGAATCTAAGATTTAATTCATTGCACCACTCATACTGAAAAAAAAAAAAAAAAGAAACTGTCACCTCACCTACTCCCCCTGAGCCAAAAGTTCATAGTGGAGATTCCAGTTTCCATCTCAGTATTGCTTTATATTCACTAGACACTTTCATGGCTTAGTACTTCTTCTTTTTTTTTTTTTTTTTTCCTTTTTATCTAAGGCTAATACACAGAATAATCAAATTCCATGGAGATTTGTGTCATTATTTTTCTTTTTCTTTTCTCTGAGGAGAAAAAGATATTTTCCTTTAATTTCTACACACAGGAAAGTAAAGAGGACCAGAGAAGCATGTTACTTTCTTTCTTCACATTATTACCCAGGAATCAAATATGTAGGGTATTTTTTACCCCCTGCAGATAAATGTTTTGCTAAGTGAACCATTCAAGGAGGAAGATATATATATGTAGCATACTTTATCACAGCTGGATAAATTAAAGGCATGTTTCTTGATTCATTTATGTATTTTAAGCAGGAAGTTAGTATGGCAGAAACAAGAGGAACATATGGTACTCCTGACACGTTAATGTCATCTAACCTTTATATCTCTCCCCAGTGCAGAGAAGCAGTTATCTTCTGCCACAGAGTTACGCTATCTTTCACATAAAGGAAATTAGCCAGTCCTAAGAGGGGTTTGGATAAACACAGGTGACTTTAGTACCAAGTGATCCTAAGTACTCAAGAATTCAAACATTTCTAGATTTGTGGAGGGCTTCTATACAACCAGATTAAGTTTTATTGGAATTTTAACTACTGCTGCTTCTCCTTTCCTTTTCTCCCTTAGTGAAAAGTATCAATTTTATGCTCAGCAAATAGTTTATGCTACCCTAAACACATTATCTTGAATGTAAATGTTATTTTGGTATGTTATCTTGAAAAATGCACTTACAATTGCTGAATTATTCCAGAAAAAAAATTTTCTGACAAGAATCTTCTTGTTCAGCCTGTGAGGAATTGGACAGCCATAATGAAAAGAAACCCAGATCTGTAAGCTGTTAGGACAAAATCTCTCCAATACATGTTTATTTTGCAGCTAACTGAAATGTAGCTGATCAAGCTTAAGAGACCAAGCTACATTACAGTTCATAGGTACCCAAATTTTCACCAAAAGCTCCCTAAATACTCTATCACTGCCTGTGCCCTGAGGCACTGTCAGTTTGACTAAGCTGAGCAGCCAAAATGAAAGCCCAGTCTGGATTCGCAGACAAACCATCACTTGCCATGACCTCCCAAGGCACTAGCCAGCACGCGTGTAGTGACTCTGACTGTGCAGCCAACAGCACCAAGATGAAAACAAAGCTCTGCAGCTGCACCTCCTGCCGTTCAACAGCATTCAATTGTATGCCCATCTTAATACAATATCCCAGCAGATATAGCCAGGCAGTGTATTCAGGAGAACACAAATTAAATACCCTCCTCAGCCAAAAAAAAAAAGATTATTTGTGATCCATATTTTGCATTTCCCATGACAAGGCCTGAGAATATTAAAAAGAGAAGGAAAACAAATCACTGTCAGTGCTGTGATATGGTGAGGCTAAAAATTCAAGATTCAAGAAGATGAGGAAGGAGAAGGATGATTTTGTAGACCAGCAGCTGGAGCATTCAGCCGTGAAACAGTAGCGATGACACAACTGTGCTGCGACAGGCACCTTTCTGCTAACTGTGGATTCCAAGGCCAGTAACTCCCCCTTGTGTTGTTTAGGTGCCTAATGTAGATGCCTAACCTTGAATTTCGAACTTAAGAAAAATATTCATTCCCTATGATCCCTAGTCATCAATACTTTTACTATGGGACATGCTAAATCTTTGTGCACTTGTGAAGGCTACACAGGAAATTACTGCAAAATAACTACCACATTTCAAATTTGCATCTTAGATTATTCCACATGTAGTTTACACTGGCACAAATAAACACTAAATCATAGTCTAATTCTTCTGTAGTATTTCTCTGGTGTTTTGGTTCTCATTTGAGCAAGGCCTCAGTCCCACAACCAGATCCATGTAGACAGCCAGCTATTCTTGTCACAGAAATGATAGCCACAAAACACCTTGTATAACATTAGTCTGTCCATATTAAATAGATACTATTTTTGTGGCAAATCAAACCCCACTATTATTAACGCAATCAGAGAAAGTAATTGTTAAAAATAATTAAATATAATAAATTTCTAATTGTATATTTGCTATTTCAACACAATGGCTAGTGTAAACGATATGGCATTTAACATCAAATAGCGCTGCATGAATTAAGAGATTTCTGACACAGTTCCATTACTGTTCAGTCACAGAATCATAGAATACAGGGTTGGAAGGGACCTCAAGCATCAACTAGTCCAACCTTTCTTGGAAAATCATGACCTAGACTAGGTGTCCCAGCACCCTGTCCAGCTGAATCTTAAAAGTGGCCAGTGCTGGAGAATCTACCACTTCCCCGGGAAGATTATTCTCCAGTGGCTGATTGTTCTCATTGTGATAAATTTTCCTCTGGTGACCAAAGTCACAAGACCTCTGCTGATCAAAGTCTGTATCAAATGATGCTCGATTCCCATATTCTCAAAAAAGAAACTCAGACTGCATATAAAAATCATAATCAAGAAAATCAGAGAAGAAAAGCTCACATAATTATGCAAAGTATAAACGAACCACTTACTTTTTTAAAACACATATAATGCCAGAATTTCTAGCTAAGGCATATCTAAAGCATACTAAAGCCCAAGTGCTAAATCTCTATCTCTTGGTAGTTTTGAAGATATAAAAACATTAGTCTCACTTGTGAACGACTTGTATGACATTTACACGAAGAAGTCAATGTGAAGGGGCTGATCAAAAACCCACTGTAGGTTAATTATATGATTCTTCCACATCAATTCTACAATACGGAATAACATATTAGATTAGAAAAATGTGGGAGCTCGGGGGAGGGAAAGCAAGGCAAAAGCACTATGTAAATGAAAGTTTCTGAGAAAATGCAGAGACAGCTTCTTGCATATGTAATTGTGAACTCTTTCTTTAATAATTTCTTTCTGCTGTAGGCAGCAACAACCTTTCCCTGCACAAGAATCAGCTTTATCTTGGAATAATAACCAGAATCTCTTTTCCAGTACAGCCTATCTCTCTGTGGGGAAATATCAAATCTAGAAGACTCAGGGAGTGGAGATTCCACGGAATTGTTTCTGCAAAGAAAAGACGCTTTTGACTTCACAGAAAAGACAGCCAGTCTGTGACTGTGAGTCACAGGAGATCTTTTGAAAATGAGGGTTTTTTCCTATACTGCTCCTACTTTTGCTGATATCCTGTCGCAGCACAGTTCTGATAAATAATTCCTTGACTGGTGGTTGTTGTTGAAACTCTTACTCTGTGAAGACTTGTCATGCAGACTTATATTGAGACGTGCTCACTCCTGTCATCTCTCAGCTTGTCATTCTTCTATTTGCTTCCTTCTTTCTCCAGTTTAGTCATCATGTCTTTTGTGTAAGACTCTTACTCGAAATCACAGAACCACAGAACAGTTGAAGGTGGAAGCGACATCCGGAGGTCACTGTCCAATCCTCTTGCTCAGACAAGGTCATCTACAGCCAGTTTCCCAGAACCATGTCCATCTGGCTTTTGAGTATTTCCAAGGATGGAGATTACACAACCTCTCTTGGCAACCTCTCTTGGCAACCTATGCCAGTGCTCAGTCACCCTCACAGGTAAAACAGTGTTTCCTGATGTTCAAGAGGGAACCTCCTGTGTTTCAGTTTGTGCCCATCACCTTCCCTGAACTCTCTCCAACATGTCCATAACTCTCTTGCACTAAGGGAGCCCAGAACAGTATTCCAGGTGTGGCCTCATCTGGGCTGAGGGGAAGGATCACCTCCCTCAGCCTGCTGGCAACACTTCTCTTAATGCAGCCCAAGATACCATTAACCTTTGGTTTTGCTGCAAGGGCACATTGTTGGATCGTATTCAACTTGATGTTCACCAGGACCCCCAGGTCCTTTTCTGCAAAGCTGCTTTTCAGCTGGTTGGACCCAGCATGGACTGGTGCCTGGGGCTGTTCCTCCCTCCCCGCCCCGTGCAGGACTTTGCACTTGCCCTTGTGGAACTTGATAAGGCTCTTGTCAGCCAATTTCTCCAGCCTGCTGAGGTCCCTCACCAGTCCTCCTAGTTTTGTATCATCAGCAAGCTTTTTGACAGTACATTCTGTCCCCTCACCTAGATCACTGATGAAGATATACAGTAATACTCTTTTCCCATTATGCTGGACCTTGTAAAGAAAAAAATAATATGGACTTGTGATGCCAAGTCAGAAAGAAAACCCATTCACCAGAGCTGTATAAGCTATACCAGAGCTTATCACTCCCAGGGCATTACAAATGATCTGCATGGCCATCCTTGGCACCACACCTCATTTATGGGACCCACAAAACCTGGGGATGAATTGTGCATACAACTCCACAGGTTGGAAAATTATATTCCATGACCACACTGGCAATGTCAGGAAACAGAGTGCTGTCCTTGCCAGCCTCTGTGCTATCAACCCGTAATATTACTGCCATCCTACCAAACCAAAATACTGAGGACACTGTGAGGGACTCATGATACTAGCTTTCAGTCTCATATTAGGGGGGGATTTTGCTGACAAGTGTGTCCTTGTCTTACTTCTTAGCTGAGCAGAATTTAATTGAAACACATTTCCTGAGAACACTTGATCACTGTTCAAGTCATCCTCAGCTTGCAAGCACAGAGTACTATGGGAGCTTTACTCCCTGCCCTTCCCTCCACATTCCCATGCCATTTGACTTGACTGCAGCTGTATACCTGCATAAACTCACTGCTTCAGACAAGGTCTGACAAGTCCCTGTTCCATAAGTAGAGCCCATTGAAAGACAATAAAGCATGATCTTGCCTTTAATTTGGTACATAATTTAATGTGATATTTGGACAAACTCTTAGTTGATAAAATAAATATTGCCATTACACATACCACAATGGTTCCCTTGTTAATGCTGCTGCTGGTTGCTAAAAATTTGGCAGCTGTATTTCTCCAGATGTGCTACTTAAATGGCCATTTAGGATGGAGAATTTACATCCTCTGCTTATATAGTTTTATCATTTTCATCCTTGTACATACTAGGCATTTGATAGCGCATAAATATATCAGATCTCACTCTGTTTTAAAGGGTTTTGAAATCAAAATGTTCCTTTACAAATATTGCAGGAAACAAAGCGACATCAGCAGTATAGTTCTGTCTCTTTCATATCTGGACAGCACTGAAATGGTGGTAGCTGACACTGAAAACAAATTTAGCAATTTTCAGCTGTGTTGGCCTAATAAGTGCTTAAAGGATACTTTATGAGGGAGATAAAGAAAGGAAGAACATGCATTCAGGACAGGCGATTAGTTTTGTAGGTTCCTGTGAAGCATTAACTTGACAGCTATGTATAAGCCAACAGTATTTTTGTTCTCTTCTCTCTACTGGGGGTATTGTTTCAAATCGCCTTGCTGGTTTGCAAGTCTGGCATCTACTTACATTGTTTAAAAATCTTACAAGACCTCCCATTAGAATAATGGGTCCTGACATATATTTCCTAATTTGTTGTATAATATAACTACTGTGGACAACTGTAATCATACTCCAACTGTTTCTTTAGAAAGAGGTTCTTAAAAAATTGCTGAGATATAATCTGCATCTGTGATGGTATAAACAATATGTCCTGTGGGATGACAGCATTAATATTTTATTAATAACTCCTTGCACAGCCTCCTACGCAAGCTGTGGAATGTAAAAACAACCTTCACTGAAGGAGAGGATGAAAAATAAGATGTGAATATATAAATAACCTTTAAGAAATATTTAGCCATTTCAGCACTTCATAAATTGCATTTCTGATTAAGATTTTGGCTTTTAAGCTGCAGGTTTGCTGCCCTGCATAAAGTTTAAAGGATGCTTGCTGCCAACTTGCAACCTGGTCAGTCATTTTCAAGTGAATCAGATTACTTGGTTTGAGGGATCATATTTGTCAGCCTTTGAGGTTTGACAATCACATTGCCTATTTTAAAGGATGTTTTTATGTTTTTCCCCTGAGCATCCATATGCTATATCTTCACTTAAACAAAAAGAGAAAACTGAGAGGGAAAGTGCGCTTAAGTTTTTGGACAAGCTTAATGCAATACATCTAGTGCAATTGGTGAGATATGCTACCCAGCAGAAGGTGAAGAGTCTTGTACGTAACCTAAATGTCTCTCTCTTCACTGGCTATATTGAAGGTAAGCACCTTCCAGAGGGCAAACCAATCTGTCCAGGTAGTTCTCTCTTAATGTTAATGGGGATGATGGCCACACGTAAGATACTGCTGCCTCTACACTAGTGGTTAGAACACTGGGTGAGGAAGCAGTGACTTGAGTTCTTGAGTTTATTTTTCCTGAAGGAGTTATTCCAAGACAGTAGGAAAAGGCCTAACCAGTAAAAGGAAGTAGTGGTTGTCCCTTCCAAAAAAGGCTGGGCTGCTGTTGGCCTCTGGGCAACAAGAGACCTCAGCTCGCAAGGTGAAGCCTGATTTTCACCTGCCAGTTATAGCATTTAGCAGAGTGGAAGGAGGGAAAGAGAACAGCCTGAAGTCTGGTTTCTTCTTCTAGGTCTGGTTTTTGCCTTTTATTCAGAGACCATCTAATTTGAGAGGTGGGGAAACTGCATATGGAACCCCGATTCCAGTGAGCTGCTCTTATTTGCAGGGTAACTGCATCATACCGTAGGAAGAAGAAAGGGGCTGTAGGAGCTTACGTAGAGTAGTTACACTTCATGTAGGAGCCTGCAGCTTTGGAGACTGTAAGCTGTAAACTTTGATGTGTGGAAGATGGAGAACACCAATAGGTAAAAAGAAAATTGAATGCATTTCCAAATGGCATTTTAAGAGAAAAGTGTTGTTTGACTGTATAGTTCATTTCACTTTAACTAATTAATAGCAGTGGATGCTTCCTTTGAAAATAAAACAACTCAACAAGTGATACATACTTGAGGCTGATGAACATGATACCCTTATGCAGAGACAGACAGCCCTGCTCCTCATACACACCAGCACTCCTGTACTCTGTTTCCAGAAAGAAGCCAGTGGTTTCTGACAACTAGAATAGCCACTTCATGGGTTACGGAAAGATGCCAGAGTGAAGAAGAAAGATGTTTGGGAAGTGACATAGACATTTTTTTCCTGACTCTATCTCTGTCTTTAAATGACACAAATGCATAACTCTGTAAATTGCAGTGTCTTCAGTTCCCACAGGACTGCTTAGCTAGAGTCAGGTCCTAAATGCGTAGTTAAAAGAGCATTTACTTAAATGTGCTCCTAAAATGTGCCATCTTATCATAAAAGCATGCACAGAACACCCAATGATGTCATGGCTCTGGGCTGCTCAGCAAACAAAAAGTGGTTTGTGTTTGAAAGAGTGTACACAAAAGATTGATAAGCATATACAGGTGCAAGCCTTTTAAAAAAGTTATTACAACTGTTTTTTCTAGATCTGCTATTGTCAGGTTGGTTTTGTTTGTAGCTATTCCATTTCCAGGCATATATTCTGGCTCCAGTAAGCAGTATCATGACACACAAAAGAAACATTATCCTTCCAGGGACACAGATTCATCACACACCACGGTGCAGTCACCTCTGGGAATATTACAAGGAACTCATCAGCTAGGTAGAAAGCTCAAAATTGTGACATGAAGGAAACTGATTCACCAAGGACAAATGCATGAGCATCACTGGTGCACCGTGCTGCTTGAAGGAAGCTGTGGAGGTGTTCTGAGACAGCATGCTGGCAAAGATGATTTCTCATATCACTTTGATGTAAAATGTAAATGCTACAATAAGCACAGAATCCACTAGAAGCCCTTAGTTGGGTGAACAGGTGATGCTGTACAGCTGCATTGTTATGGCAGGGCTGCAGAAGGTTTCATGAAACGACAGACTCTGCTATTCCACACTGTGCCTACAAATACAGAGGATGCTAAAAGCAGTACAAATATCTAACCCTTGGGCTGTTCTGATGGGAAGGTCAGCAGGTTCCAGCTGCTGACAGCTCAGATGCTCAGAGCTGCTCAGCAGCAGGAGAAAGAAAGCACTGCCAGCCCTTGGAGCCCCACTGTAAAGAGCTTTTCAATCAGGCAGAGCAATGAGCATGCAAGATTGCAAGTTTGCAGTAGTTGACAACACAGAAAATGAAATCAATTTGATCTCAAATTGTATGCACTAACTGTCCAAAGAAAAGCAAAGCACTTTTTAATGTCCCTGCAAAGCAAATGAGTTTGGGTTTCAAAATAGGATTCAAAAGCTTTGGAGAAGTGATTGATAAGACCCACAAAAAGTTATAAACTTCAGAGTTACAAGAAATCTCGTATGCATGTCAAATTTGAACTGTAGATGCAAATCACCCAAGCCTAGAAACAAGCCTTGTGCCCTCACACAGATGTTTCTGCCCCATTAGATCCTACTATATTTCTATTAAAAATAATTACAGTAGTCTAAATCACCCAGTAAATTAATTCAACACATATTTTATGTCAGGGCATGGTGGTAAGAGCTTTCCCAAGAAACACTTGCCCTGGACAGAAAGTGAGGTGATAAAATAAAAGTTACCTCATTGTTCCAGGTTCCAGATACAAAATGAGTCATATTAGGGCTTTCAGAGAAAAGACTGCCTTTCTTTTTCTTTTTTACCTTTTTTCTTTTTTTTTTTTTTCCCAGAAGAGAGATGTTTTACATTTTTCTGGGTGTCACTGTAATAAATATTTTTGTCTGGAATACTCCCTATAGTCTTTCCTCCCACAGCCCAGAACAGCCAAAAATGGGGAAATGACCTAGCATAAAAAATAATTTTCTTAGGCTTAGATTGATGATTATCAAAGTAGCAAAGACCTGAAAATCTGGGTAACTTCAAGAACGGCTGGTGATAATCTCTTTGTCTATGCAACAACATACATCCTAGGTGTTGTTTGAAAAATTATTGAATAAGGTCTTAAGCTATCCCAAAGCATGACAATTCTGTGAGACTGAAAGTTCATCTGGATCCTTTCCTTCCTTACAGGATCAATCATAATTAGAGTGTCCCTCACTAATGCCTGTCTTCTCCATTTTTTGAAAGAGCTTCAATGAGAGGGATTCCACAGCCTTCTTAAGCAGCTTGAGTTTAGCTATTCTTGCAGTTAGTTTTTTCTAATATTGCACCTAGGTCTTCTCTTCTTCAAATTAAACTGAGTCATCCTTGTCACTTCAGTGGAATGGAGAGCAACTGATCACTTCTAACAACTCTAAATATTTGAAGACTATTATCGTAACTCGCTTTCTATACCAAGTTACTTCTTTCAATTTTTTTTCCAAGGATTTTGGGCTTTCTAAGACCCCCTCCATTCTTTTTGCTTTTTTTCTGGGTCTTCTCTCAATTTGTCACTGTCTTTTCTACAAGTGTGAGGCCCAAGGATGAATACAGAACAGCTGAGACCTTCCTAGTGACAAGTAGAGCAGAATAATTGCCTCCCATGCCTTATACATCATTCCTGTTAATTCACCTCAAAACAGGATTGCCTTTTTTGCAACAACAGCATATTGTTAATTCAGATAAAACTACAGATAATGCCATATAGCCAGCTAAGCAGCCAGTCCTCATTTTGCATCTATATGCTTGATTTTCTTTTCCAATTGGAGTATTTTGTTCTTATTATTACCATTGCATTGACAAATTTCTATTTGATTGATTTCAGAACATTTCTTCAATTCATTAAGCTCATTCTGAATTCTGATTACGTCATGCAAAATTCTTGCAACTTCGAGCATGGTGTCCCCATGAATTTGCAAATGCCCTCTCTTTCTTCTGTCATCTGAGATGCTAGTGAAAATACTGAATACATCACATCCAGAGAGAAGCTTGGTTGGATATATCTTGATATGCTCTCTGAAATTACTTTATATTTTCATATTAACATTAATTTTGTAAAAGTCTCATTCTTAGTTGTGCAGAAAAAGCTGTACTTGCATGCATTAATTTGGATCTGGTACTACCATAGACTGAAACAATAGCTCTGGAAAGTATAAATTGAACCATTCATCTTAGTGAGATATTAAATATGAAGTTTCAGGACAATTAAATGTCAACATTAATTTTCACTGATGATCAACTTTGTAGAATCAAGCTAATATGATTGTAATTTCTCTTATAATGTAAAATAATGAGGGGTCTGGACAGGGCCAGCTAATTGCCACTGGGTATTAGAGAGGGATTCCTCACCTAACTGCCAAACACTTCTAGCTTTGCTATGAGAAGTTTTTTAATCATTTAATAATTTTTACGCACCAAAAGTAGAATAAATATTTGCAGTGCATTTCTGAGTAGTTTTGCTACCCATTCCATCATCTGCTAAAATCCAGACATTTAAATTTTATTTAGAAACATAACGCACTGTTAATGTGATATAAATTGATTGTAACTATATGGTAGGACTGATTCATTAAGGGATATCTTTTCATTGATTTCTATTGGCTTTAGTTCAGGCTGTTAGACTGAAGTTTGAAATTCAGATATAGGTAATTAGTTGTGGTTGTAAAATTTAGTACTTACATGGCAATAATTACAATGTTATTTATATAGGAATTTGTCAAAATGGGACTTATCTGTGGGTGATAGCATAATAAAAATGCTAACTGAGTATTTAATATTCATACAAGCATTTATTTTAAGACTATAAATCATTGCAATTTAATGATGCTTGAACAGGAAATAAACTTTGAATATAAGCAATATTTTGCGTAGGACACAGAACACTTTATGAGCCAACTTCCTTATATTGACTCATGCTTATCATGTCAATGGAGTTGAAGTGAGGCTGAATTTGCCTGTAGAATATGAATGAGAATATAGCCAGCTGTTTAGCTGGTATCCAAGTTGAGATATCTTGGAAGAAGTAAGGGAAGGTGGAAGTGAAGAAGGAAGGGAAAGAAAGAGAGAGAGAAATGAAAGAAAGAGGAAAGAGAGAGAAAGGAAGGAAGGAAGGGAGGGAGGGATGGAGAAGATAGGGAAGGAGGAAAAAGAGAGAGAGGGAGGAGAGAGGGAGAGAGAAGGAAGGAAGATGAATGAGAATATGAATATATATTCATATATACATTTTTGAAATAAAGATTGATTTTGAAAAACTGAAAATTGTAATTGTGCTAAATAGATCACTAAATACACTAATTTGTTACCACAGTATGGAACAAACCAGTACTTTCACTTGTTTAGTAAATACGAGAGCAGGAGAAAAATAGTAAGCCACAGCAAATGGGAGGTACTAAGTTCTGTGCATGCAGTTTCTCAGCTCTGCTAATTACACCTACTCATGGCATGACGTGTGAAAACATGCCATCACAAGGAGGTCCAGTGTAGCATGTGGGAGAAACTGCTGACCCTGAGAACTGGAGTAGTAGAAATGGTATGAAATTCAACAACATAATTTGTAAAACCATATATTCAGCAACTACTAGTGGGAGGTTTTGTTACTAATGAGAATCTCACCATAGGAAAAACATGTGGGAGGAAAAGAATCAGACCATGTCTGACAGTCTCAGAGGACTGCAAACAGACAGTATGATGGAAAGGCAAGAGATTGAAAGGCAAGTGTGTTCTGAAGCTGTAACCAAGCAACTCCTAGTAAAGATAGGAAAGTATCAATGTCTCCGCACAATGTCCTGGGGAGAGTTCATCTGCGATAAGTGCAAAAGATGCTGGTAAGCTATGCTGAAGACAAAAGAATTTTAGCTGAACCAGAGGTGAGCAGAAAAAGCTTGTGCAGTAATCAAAAGGGGACAAGAGACTAGACAATTTTGGTTTAATTTAAAAAAAACAGAGAGGAATACCAGTGCAGGTAAATATTGGCAATAAAAAAGAATTCTCAGAAAAACAAACAAACTAATTCTACTAAAAGACTCAGACGGCCTTAATGGTTTGCTAATGCAGTTAGCTTGGAAATTCAGGTAAGTTTTAAAAGTCAAGAGTGAGTTTCTGAGATACCTTTTCAGTGGAACTATGACACAAAATAACACAACCACTTTTAAAACAGAGTTCAATTAATTTTATGCAAAATATAGATGGCATGACTGCTTGTAGCAGCAGGATGTTGGGAGTTGGGAAGTTCACATCTGGTCCCAGTAAGAAAAACCTGAGAAGTTTAATGAAAGTAACTTAATCACACTGAAAAAACCTACCAGCTTCATTCACAAGGGCTAAAGCTGTGCAACTGGGAGAAGAATATTTTATTTCTATGAAACACTTATCAAGAAGACAGACCAAAGTACACTGTAGCTCGGAGCTCTCCTCTGTATGATCACTGAATCTGATATTACGTATTTCCAGTCTACCTAGCTATTTCTTGAAAATAATACAACCAATTTAATCTGAAACAAGTGACTGGAACAGAACTTACTGGTAGCATTATTTGGAGCAAAGACTTTTGTTCATGTTTATGTTTGAAATCTGTTTAAAATGAATTACATATTTTAGCAACAATACTGTGACACATTTTCATGGCATTTCAAAGTGAGTTTTTAAATCTCTTGGAGTTTTAAACAGGATTTTGTCGTTTCAGCTATAAATCTATCTACAGGTTGCTAGCTATAAACACGAGGTTTAAAAAACAGTGTTCTCTGATGGCTGGATGCACATTGTACTTCATTTGTTTTGACTTTCACACAAGGAAACTGTATCAAAGAAAAGCTTTTTTGCTAGTAACAACGTTTCAGATTGAATAATATATTATGAGGAAATAGAAAGCACCTTCAAATCTTTTTATAGAAGGTAGTTAATGAATACAGCACAGTATAAATCTCACTGTTGTTCATCAGCATTTACATTTACGATCTGGTTTATATGCATAGCTTGTACCACATCTATAGATACACCAACACTCTTATAAATGGAGGCACAAAGAAAATTGATGGTTTTTATGGTAGCAAATTAGGGCCAATTTTATACAGAACATGCACCAAAAAGCACCTTTCATTATGTTCTATTTAACTGTGATACAGCAGGTAAGTGCCTTCCCTCATGGCATGTTCCTATAAAGGTGCAGTGGGTGTGCTGGCTCCTGTGAACCCTTGCAGGCAAACTGGCTGAGTGCACCATGGTAACCACGCTGGAGAGCATCCCTGACATTTAGGAAAAGGCAGCTGGGAGAAACTCAAGATAGTCCAGGAAACACTCAGCCAGCTCTTTCTCCATAGTTACTTGGGAGGGGGAAGACTTTTGCCTGGGAACACAGGAGAGAAAGTAGCAAACTGACAGTTACTTTGTGCAGCCATTAATGAATGTCATGGAGAAGTAGGCAACAAAACCCTGTATGATCACTTGACGGTGGGAAAAAGAAGAATTTGATAATGCAAAGGGGAAATAAGTCATGGCTGCATCATAAGAGGTGAAATAAGCAAATATGACATAAAGTGTCAAATGGAAAAGGTAGGAAGGCCTCTCTTGCGAAAGGGATGGAGTGAGAAAACACACAAAGTCATCCAGAAAACCTCTTCTTAGCACATGTTCCACAGCTTCTCTAGATAAAACAAATTATTTCAAAGGGAACTTCAGATGTGATCAAGCCACTTCAACAGATTATCACTAGTTCCATTTATGCAGAGGAAAAGAAGTATTGCTCTCGTTCTGAACAGATACACATGGCATGGTCACATTAGGACTGGCAGGTATACAGATCTTTTCTTGGAGATTAAATGTGTTGGTAAAGATTAGTTATGATCATGTACAGGATCTGTTAGAAGTGGGTACTTACAGCTGAAGAAACTGAATGTTTGCAATATTTAAAAGTATTTGCCCCTTCTGCAAGAAAACATGTTACATATTGTCTATTGCCTGTCTGTATGCTTCACCTTCGATCTGTTCTGGATATTCTGAAAGCAGGTAAAATAAAAATTAAAGAGGTAATGTGCTAGTGCTCCCATTTAGAGAGCTCTGTCCCCACATGCCACAGTCACAGCCCTATTGCAAAGCTAGCTTTCAAGAGGATGCCTTTGAATAATAATAAGAATCTGTTTGTGATTTTTCCCTGACTGCACTCCAGCCACAAATATTTGCTTTTCTGAAAACTGACAGAAAAAATATAGCTGGAAAAATAAAGAGTTTGATCACACTGTATTGCGTTATACACAAAGTGGTCAAAACATATATAACGAGGCAGAAAATCCTCTCTATTCTGAAACAAGAGAAAAGAATTTATGAAACATTGACTCAAC
The DNA here is from genome assembly GCF_963264785.1 of Psittacula echo. Lineage (NCBI taxonomy): Eukaryota > Metazoa > Chordata > Aves > Psittaciformes > Psittacidae > Psittacula > Psittacula echo. The sequence goes on from NC_137735.1 coordinate 147,070,855, forward strand.
ATTCCTAAATACTCCAATAACAGTATTTTTTTTCAGTTTTTTCTCTTTCAGTTACTCAGGCAGGGTAATGCACTTTAGGCTTTTTGTTGGTGTGCGTTTGCTTTTGCCATTAACTCAGGAAAAATAATTGTTGGCAGTCTATGATCATGCACCCAAACCCTAATGGACTCCTGATGCAGCTAAGGGAATACCAGAAGTTTGACAACAAATCTGCAAGTCCTTACATGTAAACAATTCTCCTTTCTCTTTTCCAGCATTCAGCGCACTGTCCCTCTCTTTGCTTCTCCATATTTAATACCTTCATTTTCTTAACTGCCTTTTAAAAATCTCTCTGTCTCTGTTTAGCACAGTTTTCATCAGGTAAAGCTCACTGACAGAGAAGGCCTTCACAGAGAAACACTACATTCAGAGGAAAACAGCTTAGCTCTTAAATACAGCATCTATGATAAAGGATGAAAGAAGACAGTCAATTATTTCTGTGGCTCCTAAAATAGGATCAATGCCAGGCAATGTCAGATCAAGCTATAATCTAATTTCTCATAAAGAAACCTCTTGGAGGAGAGCAGAAAGATTGCTACAGGACCGATACGGAGTTTGTTGCAAGCACAACTGTTAAAGCCCAGCAAGAACTAGCTAAATATGTATGCAGGTAGGTGCCTTGACCTGGCTATTCACAGGAAGGATTTTGTGCATCTTTCACAGCTGAAACAGATGCCTGGAACAGAACTTCAGTGATAATGGAGGGAACAGTTGAGCTGATCCACTGGTAAAGCTAATGGATGTACACTGCCACAGCCACTGTCCTGTGCTTTCAGCAAGACTTCCTCCACAAGAACTGATGACTTTCAATGTGGAAGATTGAGTTTATATACATCACAACTGTAAAAAAAAGACAAAAGGAGGAAAGACTGAAATTCAAGGACAAGTGCAGGGGCACAGAGCCTTAATTTGGATTATATACTTCCTTCGGGACCTAAGCAGCTTTTCGACTTGCCCACTGCTTCTTCAGCATGGTGTAGAAAGCTTGTTACACTGGTAGAGAAACCGAACACAGGCTTCTTCAGGAAAACTTCATAGAGTGTATCATCTCCCCACTGGAAATAATAAGCTGTATAACACTCCTGTATAATTCAGGTTTCTTAGAACTGTGCTAATCTGCCAGTATAAGCTATGATACTGCATGCAGAACAACTGTATATAAATAAACACCACACAGCATTCCTCAGAAACTCTCGAAAGAAAGTATTCTGTGTACAAATAAAAATTATTTCTGCACCTTGCTAATTTATCTTCTTTATTGAGAATTACTAACACTTACAGCAAGCCTGCAGACCAAACTAGCTATGCTACAAACTGGGCTGGCTCCAACATGCAGATGAATATAAGCAGAAGCTTATTTTTACCTCTGAAATTAGAAGGTGACATGCTTCACGTGTGATAGGGGCAGACCCATGGAACTGAAAGTGACATTTCTACAAGTTAATTTTAGAAAGGTCAGATTTTTTCAGTGGTTTAGAGTTTTTTGTTTCAATTTTTTTGTTTGTTTTCCAGAAAGCTCTCATTCATCCAAAACAGAACTGCTGATGGATTTCCCTTCTTTATTGAACTGAAAAGTTTGGGAAAAATACCATTTTGTAGGGAAAAAAGTCACATTATTGCATTTGAAAATGGAATTTCAAAGTACAGCATGAAAATGTGGTTTGAGTTCATTTGCAGTAATTTACAATAACTCAGCATTCAAAATTTCAAAATTGAAATCGTATGTGCTGCCTCACCTATGCTATGCTTAACTAAGTTAGGTGCACTTGCAAAACACCAAGCATATATCCATCGCTGAGCTTGATGTAGCTAGGGCTTCAGACACACCTGAGACTAGATGAAGAGCTTTCTGCTGTCCATGGAGGCATCACACTCCTCCTGCCCCTTCCTTCTCAGGATCTTTCTTTCTTTCATCTTCCTCCTACTCTCTGAACTCTTAGCCACGCTGACTTGTCTAACCACACATTTTAGGGGGCTGCTTTAACCCTTACTGATCCATAGAAAAAACTGTCTAGAAAGGTTTGTTTTCTATTGAATTAATGAGTTACAGCAAGGTTGTGAATGGCTTCAAATTTCGGAATACATTGAAGAGAATTAGATTGCCCTTACTCCAGTACATTAGCAAACTGTGCCTACCAAAATCATTGTGATTTTAACACATTAAGAAAAAAAATAAAACCAACAACAAAAAACCAAAACAACCAAAAAACCACAAAAGAACCCCAAAAAACCAAAAAGCCCCAAACAACACCCAAAAATGTTATAAACACAGTAGAATAGCCTTGAAGTAAAAATGTTCCTAAAAGAGCTCTGAACAAATAGGCTACAGCAGGTGACTAAAGCAAGGCTGTCTGTAAACATAAGCAATGGGACAATATTTGCTGGCCTTCAAACTTCACAAATCCATAAATCACACTGATATGGAGGTGAAGATGATCTCAAAGCAATCATCTGCATGTTTTGCAAGCAAGTAGTCCTCAAGAATATATCCTTCCCACTGCAGCACAAATTTAACACAACTGTAAATGAGAAATCATTCAGTTGTATATACATGAAGATATTTTTATTACTGTTTTGAAGGTCACAGAGGCTTAACTAAGGCTGTAGCCTACTATGGGATATCCACAATCTGCTTTTCTTTGTTTCACTTTGGTGTATTCCCAAAGACAGCATTCCTAAAAAAGCTTTTTATTTCAAAACACATTTACAGCATGGTTTAGTGTGAGGTGTCCCTGCCCATGGCAGGGGGGTTGGAACTAGATGATCTTAAGGTCCTTTCCAAACCTAACTATTCTACGATTCTACTTAATGGGTAGTCTCTGTATCTTTCTGACCCCCGGCCAGACCTTACCAAACCAGCAGTGTCACCTCTCACTTTGATTGCTATACTTCAGAAACCATCCTTCCTGCATTTAAATAATCTAGCTGATGATCAGAATAAGATGCTGTGCCATTTCTGAAAATGACCCTGCTTGTTGCCTTTGTTTATAGCACTACAGGAGTAAAATGGGGGAACAGGTCTTATTGGAGTTCCTTATCAGTAAACTCTGCCTTTAAATCTTAAATCTTTACTGAAAGAAAAATGTTATAATTTTGCCACTGATGAGCCAAATATGAATACCAATGTGTGGTTCTTCATACCTGTCCTACAACCACCGAACTTTGAAAAGTCTATGAATATGGCGTCCAATTCTCTTACCTCCTCCCTAAAAATCCCCTGCAATAGTTTTCCACTCACTTTGTCCTACAAATATTAGAGTCACAGAATGGTTTGGCTCAGAAGGGACCTTCAAGATCATCCAGTTCCAATCCCCTGCCATGGGCAGGAACACCTTCCACTAGATCAGGTTGCTCCAAGCCCTTTCCAACCTGGCCTTGAACACTGCCAAGGATGGGGCAGCCACAACTTCTCTGGGCAACCTGTTCCACTGCCTTCCTCTTAGTGAAGAATTTCTTCCTAATATCTGATACTATATGTCATAGTTAGATATCTATATAACTAATACCTGATACTATTTCCTAATATCTGATACTGTAAGTTCATTTTTGCATTTCTGTAGGCTGGGCATTCCACACTGGATATGTGGAGAAATGAAATTGATTGAATCAAAGCTAAATAAATTGCACTTTGCTGCTTGTTGCCTTCTACTGCTCAAAGATCAGCTCCGCTGATTGTAAAAAAGGATGTTTGAAACCAACTATTCCAAATCGTATCACTTCATATGAATTCAAAATTCATACATATACTGAATAGATATCTTACTTGTGCTGAATAACATGCTCTATGTTGTTGATTCAGTACACTGAGATATCTTAAAAGGTATTTCTTTATGGCCAATCGTGCTATCATGTAGCTTCCCGCTTGAGGACACCTTGTCTCTTTGATGTAAACAGATGCGTAACACTGTGATTTCTGTTGCTGAATCATCAGCCTTCCCAAAGCCATAATAATGTAATTGGCTTTTTAATTAGTAAGCCTGTGAATTTAGTGACAAAACACTGGAACCATGAGTGACTGTGATCTGGGGGATGTAAATACATGTAATGAACTATCATGACACAAAAGGTATGACTGCCTCTGAAGCATAAGGTCTACTAAAAAAGGCTCTCTGCAGAGCTATTTCTTACACTGCATCCTTCACAGAAGGAACCCACATGACCCAAGAGTATAGGTTTTTCTTTATTACTCACAACTGATGCAGCTCATCAGTCATGATTATACTTGGTGAATATAAAACACAAAGTGATTTATTTCACAGGAGGTGATAAAAAGACCAGCTTTTCTCACTGAGTTATGCTGATAATGGCATGGTAGTTAGCTAGCAAGAAAAAAAATTGAACTTAATTTTTTATGCATCATCTCCCCAGAATATGGTTTTATCCAGCCAGTGAAGGCAGGAGGTTTCATCAGCTTCTGGCCAGGGCTCTCTTAGAGACATTTCAGTTTGGTCTGGTGGAACTGTCCATTAAATCAGTTCATCAGCCAGCTCCTGGATCCCACCTCCAGCAGACTCCTGCTGCTGCCTCCTGCCCTCTCACACAGGCCACTTGTCACAATTTGTCTCATGAAATGGCTCCTCTATCATACATTGCACCTGGCCTGCAATGGATAGGACCCAAACCCCACACCTCTACCTTTTAGCTCCCTTTGTCCCCCTCCTGGAGCTGTTTCATAGGGAGCATGCACGGGGTGGCCACACTCACACACTGCTCATGACAGCTTCTCCACTGCAGCTGCCGGGCAGAAAGCAACACCTCAGTGCCTGCCCTTGTCCATCTTCCCAGCAGATGGCTGCTGAACAGGGCAAGAATGAGGGGAAAGGTTGAAACTTCCCATTTTACCTGTGACAAATTGTGGGGTAATAGAAGCAGCAGACATGTTACAGAATAAGGAGAACTAGCTGCTAATGTTAAAATCATTCTCTTGAGCTGCAGCAGAGATGATAGTGCAGATTCTTGATCAGTTTTTTGGCTGAGTGAAAAGCAAAATGCACCTGTTAATTATTATGGATCTAACCAACAACCTACTTTCCCATAAACTTCACGAGCAATGACTGCAGCAGAATTTCCTCAGTACTGAAAGACGACAGAACATTTGGAATTAAAACATTAGATCTTGTTTGGGCAAGAAAGAGAATTACGTTTTCTCAGTACCACTGAAAATAAGGCCATTTTCATTTTCTCAGCCAAACTATAGGCACCAACGTTTGAAGCCATCACTGCAAATTTCCAGGACTTGGGGTAGCAAAACCAGCCTTTCAAATGAGAACTGAGACTTTGTCAATGTAGCAATAGTAATTGGGAATGATAAACTAGGGCAATATCTCTAGAGGGTGTTAAATCAGCCATTGATAACATTTTTAATCTTAACAAGATTAATTCAATATTCAACATTGGATCAAAGCCAGCAAGCTATTATGCTTAGTCATTGTTACCGTGGAAAGTATTGATGCAAGGGCCAGAAGAGCCTCATCAATTTACTGCTGAGTTTTACTACTGAAATACACCAGATATTACAAATTATCTGAAAAGATCATAATTATCCTGATGGACAATGAGTTGTGTGTGAGTCAGCAGTGTGCCCTTGCAGCCAGGAAGGCAAAGAACATGCTGAGCTACCTTAGCAAGACCGCAGCCAGCAGAACATGGGAAGTGACTATTTTCTTCTACTGCACACTAGTGAGGTGACATCCAGAATGAGGAGTCCAATTTTGACTTCCTCCTCAATCTAACATGAGATATATCTTAACAAACTAAAGGCTATTGAGATGATCAGGGCATCGGACTACATCATGTACAAGGAGATGCTGAGGCACCTAAGTTTGCCCAGGCTGGGGACGAAAGGGGGAATCTAACTGAAGTCTACTGCTATGTAAAGGCAATCTACAGAGCAGTGCACAGAGAAAGGGCAAGAGGCAATGATCACAAGTTGCAGTAAGAGATAGGATAAATAAAAAGAGTTCTTCAACATGAGACTGGAACATGCTGCCCAGGCTGCAGCATCTCCCTCCTTGGGGATTTTCAATGTTCTGCTGGACAAGGTCTGAGCAACCTGCTTCACCTCTGAAGTTCACTCTGACTTGAGGAGGGGGTTGGACCAGATCTGCCAGAATCTACCAGAACTGCCCCTTCAAATCTAAATTGTTCTGTGATTCATGATGCTTCCCTCCAGAGAAAAAGGAAATACAATTCATGTTCTGCTAACAAATAACAGAATTGTTCTTTGAATACCCAGAGACCCAACAGTTCATGTTAAAATCACCCTTTCCTCAAGATCAGAGTTGCCAATGTTTATAAGGCAATTATGTATCAGCATATCACATAAGGAATGGCAGTACAAATTGAACTTAATACTCCTGAATGAGTAGACAAAGAACACTGAACTGGCTGTGCTATTCATTTACACAGAATTCCTGGAAGACTATTTACAATTTCCTGCTTCTAACAGAATTAAGCTGCTCTCCCTCCTCTCCCTGCCAAGAGTAAACACCCACAAAACAAAAAAAAGAAGTCTTCTTTGTGGTATAATTTGATAATTCTACATGTGAGCATTCAGATTTGGTGTTTTAATGGCCTACTGTCAAACAGCCATGTTGGAAAAAAACCCAACCAATCAAGAGAAAACAGCATTGTATCATCCCTTCTGGCGAAAACAGTGCAGGTAAACAAAGCATCAATAAAAATAAACTTTTCACCTCTATGACAGAAAAATAATTGAAGCTCACACTTCTCACTTTATGATTTGAAGTAATCTGTGATTGTCTAATCTTAGTGGCACAGTTAAATAACTTCTAAACGATCGCTGGTCATCAATTAGTATGTACGTGATTTGAGGAAATTAACTTTCTTAGTACACTTGTTTTTCTACAACAAAAAAGGTTGGATTCACTTTTCGTTAATATTCAGATACAGAAAATGTTCATGATATTATCAGTTTTTATTTATATCACTGTTTTAATGAAAAATATGGTGAAAGTTTGTTAAAATGAAATCATTTTGCTGATAAACCAGCCTTAGGAGCCCTTATTCCTGAAAAAAAATGGGTGCATCTGTAATGAGCATTTGCGCCTTCCACGTCTTTAACACTGCATCTGTTTATGCAAATATATGCAAAGTTAGGACACAAAAAACCTAAATTCTTGCTTGCAAAAGCTGGATTTGTCTATGGCTTAAAGCAGAGCCTTTAGAAGTACTATAAAATGTTTCCAGTTACATTTACACATTCATTAGACATTACCTGACAGTCAAAATCTGATGATGACTCACATTAAATTACAGTATGTGAAATTGTTTTATTATGAAACTTCACCTTCAGAAATTGTATGGTTTCAGCAGGTAAGATCCAAGTTATTTCTCTAGTTCCATTTTACTTTCATCTCACACCACCATCCAGTAAAAGAGTGTATTGACCCACTGTGGGTAATGGATCTGAAACTTTTCATTCAATATAAAGAAATACATCTGCTCAAACTCAAATTAGCTTATCAAGCCATTTAAATTTTTCTTAGTTATGATGGATTAAACTCTGGTTGCAGGATCCCCAGGCCCACTAATAACACTTCACTAGCACACAGAGGCTAATTTTTCAGGTTTTTCAGTGAGCAGGTTATAAGACAGAAGACTGTAACTGGCGTCTGAGGAAAGACTGCTCTAACAAAACATTGGTAACCCATTCAGAAATGTACATATTGGTCTGTGCCTCAAAAGCTTAAGTCTGAGCTAGGTATAGCAGTTATATGTACAGTACCTGATATCACTTGCCACAGGGATAAAACAATGAGATTAAAATAAACAAATTATATAAGTTAATGAGATCAAAATCAATATGCCTCAGCCTCTAGACTTATGTGCCCCAACACAATGTTGAAATTTGTGATTTTTATTCCCACTGAGGGGACCGTCCTTTTTTAAGTGAAAGCTGGATTTGTTTATTCCCCTTACATAGAAGGGAATAATTTTTTTTTTTTTTTTTTAAAAAACAGCGTTATATCAACCCTCAATCAATTGCCTGGTATTTCAGGAAAGCAAGTACAACACTGAGTTTCTGCTTTTCATGCAGCTCCCCCCAAAAAGCTTTGAAAATCCTTGTTTGACAAGCTGTGGAGCCAGTTGTGTTATGAGTGCTGGGGGCACATGCAGCCCATGTGGCAGAGAGTCCTGTGGGGCAGCAGGAGCATGGGTAGGATGCTGCTGGGACAGGGCACACAGTGCTGAGCAGGGCTTCTTTCAAATTCAGCCACCCCATGCACCTGACTATACAGGTCTGGATGGGGAAGAAGGCTTTGCCAGTGGTATCACTAGGGCAAGGCATAGGAACTGAAATGATTACATCAAGGTATATATCTCACATGTTAAGGGAGAGAACCAACAGGTACTGATCCTCTCGCTCGCAGAGTCTGTGCTGTCTTGCCATCCAAAACACCTAGCAAACACAATCTGTGGCTGCTGCAACAGCTGCACAGCAGGGTGTGTGTTCTGTGCAGGCTAGGGAAGAGCTCAATCCTTCAATATCCTATGCAAACCCCATACGCTATTATTTAAAGTAAACTCATAAATTGCCCTCTGGTCACCTGTAATCCTGGAGGCTTATCCCTGCATTCCTCTAGCTGCAATATTAAAAAATGTATGGATTTTGAACATGAAATATTGTATTGATTTAGCTTACGCTTGAATTTTGCAGTACAATCTGTGTAAGTGGGAGTTTTCATTATAAATTTCATTTTGAAGGGCTCATGACTAGCCTGTTTCAATTCTCTCTAGGCTCAAAACTTGTTAGATATGTTTTACCCTGGAAGATAAAAACTATCATCAAAATGAGAAAGTGAGAGAAAGAAAAAGAATGGTGTAACTTCCTATAACTACAGGAAAATATTCTGAACCAAATATATGAAAGACTGAAATTTGACACTCCTTATTTCTTTTCATAAATCAGTGGTTTTTGAAACAGTAACTAAATCATTAAAAATGTAAGAGTCTATGCATATCGTCAGGAAGTTACTTCTTACATTCTATGTAAAATATACCTATAGCTTAAGACTGAATTACCTTTTCAGTATTACTGAAAGCATCTTGACTTTTACAGGAGAATCTAGGAGGCTATTTGTGTATTTCCCACAGTACTTCTGTGATGAGGCAAAGGTCGTACAGAGCCCCGATGACTGATTTTTTAGGAGAATCAGAATGTGACCTGTAAAGGATGCTCAGGTTCTCAGAAGTAAAGTGCAGAAGTTCATATGCAGTATATGGATATGTTCTTACCCACATAATGTGCTGTGCCTCGCTTCAGCTTTTCTTTCTGTTTTTCAGACTTGCCAGAACAGTAATATTCAGATTATAAATGAACACCTATCAATTTATTGGCCTAGCCTTCATCAAATAAGTCATGTCTCAGGTTAAGGTTTTAAGGACATGGACTTTCTCTTTACAAAAGTAACAGATGTAAGTAAGTAACTTGTAAAGTTCCTGTGATTTTTCAGATTCCATTTCCTACATTTTTACTTTAGCAATTGTTTAGGCATATGGTAAGTGGTATATGGATATAACAGGCTCTTTCAGTTATAACAATGAATATGAAGATGTCAAAGTGGATTAAGTTCTTCAGTAGACAATTTTGCTTACCTGTGTATGACCAATCAATCTCTTCAATCAATTTCCGCTGTTGTCTATAGTATCCATACACCAAATCTGCAAAATAGACATGAATTTACAATATAAATACCAGACCCCAACAGGAACATGAAATGTTGATAACACCACCACCACCCCAACAAGATCATCACTTTTTTTAATTATTGATTAATCAGTTACTTTGTCCTTATTTTGGCCTTCAAATGGCAAGTATTGTTTCAACAGAATATAAATACCATCAATGTCGTAGCATATAAAACACACAAAGCAAACGGAAATGATTTTCAGTTTATCCTGTCTTCCTCCCCCCTTTCCTTCTTTCTCCCTCTTTCCCCTCCTCCATTTTTCACTACAATCATGCTTTTCCTTTTAAAATTAATGCAACTCTCCTTGAAGAAACCATCTTCTGTGATATCCTTTAGAAAGAACTGATCTAGATTCCTTGGAAATCATGCAAGCTAACCTTTTGCTTCAGTGTGCGCAGGACTTCACATACTTTAACTTGGTACTACTGATGCCATTTAAAGATAGTGAACAAAATACTCTAAAATGTCATTTCACTGCATAGTATCAGCAATATTATAGCTGAAGTATGTGAAGTTACTTGTATCTCCATAAAGTTTATGGAGAGAGAAGTCTAGATATTAGATACTTTTTAATGACATTATACTTCTCTAGGGAGAAATATCTTAACTGTATAAATACTCATTGATTTATTCTGACCACCGAATAACCTTCACTGTTATCCTTTTTATGCCAGTACAACTCTAGCTACACAACTATTGATGTATGCAAATAGATGACTATGCCCGCTTATACTTATTAATATATGTAAATTGCAGCTATAGATTTTCTGAGACTGTCATTTTGAGTCATAATGTTAACTAGCTTCATAAAATACTCTTCTAGAGAGTACAATATAGCCTGTTCAAGAAATACTTGCATATGAGTAAGTTGAGCACACATATGGATTGCTTCTTTGAGAAAGCACCATAGCATTCAGCTCATATTCTACAATAACCACAAATTTAATGAAACAGTTTCATAGCATCCATTTCTTTTTCTTTAATACAGAGCACTATGTAGTTCTGATTACAGGATGCTAAATCATAATTGGTGTTTGAAAGGTTAGAAATGTTGTGCCTTATAATGACTTTCTGCTACCTCTCTGAAGTCCACGTGTTTTAATAACTTCACCAGGACTTCTGCCTCCTCCATGAAATTGTGATGGCCCTTAAATGTTTTTCTCTTTCCTTTCTCCCTCCCCACCTAAAAGCCCACTTGTAACACTTCACAACTTTCACTCATGACTAAGACTTTTACAAAAAGATCAAACCTCACATGTAACTAATGGCACTGAAAAAGGATTTACATGCACCAGCATTGCCCTTGGATCACATTTTCAAGTCAATGTGCATTGTGCCTCCTTCTTTAATTAATTATGTAAAAGAAAGCTGTTGAAGTTCTGATTCACAGGTGTTAGTTGATGTCTCCAGTTTCCTCCTTTATCCATTGTCCTCTTAATTGTTACTTCAAACAATCAGTTGAGCATTCATATGCTAACTAAGCAGGGTTTGGGCGTGAGAGCCTCCCACCACTTTTTATGTTCCACATGGAGGTCTGATGGACAAGGAGTGATAGCTTCAATGAACAAGAAAAAAAGGGGCAAGGTTCACTTTTTTGGTGCATTACACACTTATAGACCCAGTAAATCTTAAGGAAAGTCTTTATAAATGGCCGGAGACATTAGGAGTTCGTACACCTTCTTTCCTCTGCTATTCACCTATTGTGCTGCCACAGCCTGTCCCAGAACACTCACAGCCATGTGCCTTCCCACATCTGCAGGGATTGTAAGTGGTTTTCATCTTGCCTCTTTCCATTATAAATATGTGGCAAAATTGGGGAAGGAAAGCAAATTTCCTTTGGGGAAAGAAGAAACTGAAGAATCATAGCTAGCACTGGTGTCTCTTCCCGTGAACTACTTGTGTAAACTGCCCTGGCAAAACAGAACCATACATCCTATAAAGAGTTCTCGTGTAAACTGTCAGTGTTGACCAGCTAACAGTGTAGAGACCAGCTGGAAGGAAATTATCTTTTTCTTCTACAATTTTATTTTACTTAAGAGTTAACAAATTGCCATCCCTTTTACTCATGGTTTACGAAAGAAAAATACTGCTGTTAAAATACTGTATTTAAATTCCTTACATTTAATTTAAATTAATATAGGAATAATGAGAACATCACTGGAACAGGTTGCCCAGGGGGGTTGTGGAGTCTCCTACGTTGGAGATATTCAAGGCCCGGCTGGACAAGTTCCTGTGTGATGTACTCTAGGTTACCCTGCTCTTGCAGGGGGATTGGACTAGATGATCTTTTGAGGTCCCTTCCAACCCTTGGGATTCTGTGATTCTGTGATCACAAAAGAGAAGGCAAAACCGATGTCAGATTTGTGGGTTTATATGTAAATCTGTGATATTGATACTTAATCAGCTTGACAGTCAGAATGACTTCTGTCATCTGACACTGACATCTCCAGTTAGTGCCCAAAATAGTTTGAATTTTACTGGTTGAGGTGCTGCTTTATGAAATAAAAATCCTTAATGTTCTCTTCTGATCCCAGGAAGCTGTTGAGCATGTTTCCATAGATTGCTTATTTATTCATAGCACAAGGCAGCTCAGTTGTGGGATGATAATTTAAACAGTTGTATGGTTATCTTTCTATCCCTGTCAAGCAGACATGCAAGATACCATTAAATGTTTTTTACTCCCTTTTTCTATGCTTCTTCAAAGCCAGAGTTTTCTGTCTGAGGCTGTTTCCTTTCACATTCTGTCTAAACAGCGAGCACTTCAGTGCCCAAGGCCCATGAAGTCAGGAATAACAGTGGCAAATGCTCTCCTGCTCATGAGGGGTAGTTAGACCAATTGATTTGTAGCTCACCTTGTCTCATGTTCAGCCATGGGAACAAACAGAGAAGATGGGTTTCTGGTTAAAGCATAGTCATGGTAATAATAAGTTCTTGTAGATATTTCTCCTATTTAAAACTACAAATAACCAGGTTTTCTTCCTCCTGATATGAGTCTGATATTCCTTTTATACCTCCAGGCCTTGGTTGAGTTGCTTTTGATTTATTGATGTGAATGAAACATCTGATCCTCAATGTGTATTTATTCATATGTAAAGATAAAAAATTAATAGCTTTCATGATCAGCAGAAAAAAGTATCTGTGAGGGAGACCCTCTTGATTTGGCACTCTGTGCCAGGGAAATGAGTCAGAGAAGTGAAAATGGGACTTTGAACCTCTGAATTCTGTTGGAGAAAATCCTCTCAGAGATGCTGAAGCAACAAGCATCAAGTATGCATCAGAGGCCCTTCTAAACATCTGTAAAAAGGGTATTCTGAGGACAGCACCAAGACACAAGGTATGTTTGAGGATGCTGCGATCAGCATGCTGCTTTGCTAGACATGATACAAACTCAGGTGTAATCTAGCACTGTAATTTCTACCAACATGCTATAATTTTACCAGCCCTTTCTGCTTGTCCTTTTTGACACAGCAGCATCAACAGATACCAGCTGCTACACTCAAGAGTTAAAAAGGAAAACCTCCTTATGGTTTTACCTTCACTCGGCTGAATGGAGCCACCATTTATAAGATTTTGACATCAGAATGACTTATTTATGGGAATTGGAACACAGTAATGTCTGCATTTGTGAGATTTTCTACAAACAGGGCACGGATGTTCTGCATGTACAGTATGGGTAATCACCATTAACTACACATTTAGACTGCCAACACAGTTTGGTCCTGGGAAACCAGGTGTCACTTGGTATTTTCCTCCTTTATTAAAATCAAATCTGAGAGCAAAGTGAATAGATAGATACTAAAGGCATAAGCATTCATTTAGTGTAAGTGGATAGCCAGCAATATTATTACAGTTATGGAGATAAAGGCTGTGTTGGTACAAAAATGATGGCAATTTCAATTTACATAGGCAGGATTCAACCTGTGGTTCTTAGGCCAAGGAAGAGGACAGGAGCTCTTGGGATGCCAGCAAGGATGGGAGCAATCACTGAAAATATGTGATCATTTTCTCTTTGAGAAATACAGAAGTTTTTGTTTTAAACAATTTGTGTCTCATGAGATCTCTCCTCTATGTACACTCATATTACTAACTCTCTGCAGAAACTGGAAGCTGTGAATACCACAAACACAGGTTTGGAAAGATTTTAAAATTCTGTGAAGGAGAGAGCCGCAAACACTTCTTAAACACAGTGACACCACTTTTGGCTCACTAAGTCCACTGATAAAACTGGGAGGATGATACTGGGAAACAGTCATTGCACATTTGCCCTGTTTTAATGCACTTGCCTAGGCATTTGCTATTTGCAAGAGACAGGTCTCCAGACAAGTGGCATGAACTGGCAAAGCGGTTTTAAAATTTTTATTCACATACATATTGGGCTTGACCAGACACTCATCAAACTGTTTAGAAGGATGAAAGTCTATTTTCACCCGGTTTCAGGTATTCTGTCACACAAACTGACCCAACTCCATAGAAAGCTACCAAGATGTACCAATTCTGTAATGGGATCTATAAAATCCTTAAAACCACAAAAATGCTTAAATAACCCACCTCTACAACTTCGTATGTTCTTTCTTCTGAAAGTCAATGTGTCAAAATCTTTTGTCAAGAGGGTCTGAGACTGTGTAGAGAAATTTATAAATCTTTTTTACTCACAGTTCCTTCTGTACAGGCTTATTTTAGGCATTGCTACATATTTGGGTATCTATAGCCAGTTCCCTTCATTGTGCTTGAGTGCAGGCAGCTCATTCCAATACAGATTGAAAAAGCACGACTTTCCCTGCACTAAATATAAAGCTAAAACAAAACTCCTTTTACAGTTTGACAATTGTTGTGATATATTTACTGAAACAAATTGTGTTTAAATCTATTAAAAAAAAAGACCCCAAACAGAACAAAACCAGCCAAACAAACAAAAAAGCCAAAGCCCCTCATCCAGAACCCCCCAAAACCCTCCCAAAACCCCACAACCCACCAAACAGACTGATTGAATACATTTAAAAGCAATTATCAGTAAGCAGCAGAGTATTAATAGGCACTCCTAACTTTAACCTGTCACAACTTTACAGCGAATAGTGCCATGAATTAAAAGGATAATCCCTGCGGTATTAGCTAAGGTTTATTGATCACATTTAATCATAATTTTCTAGTGCATTTGAATATGCAAAAGCAGCAAGGACCCCAGTTTGACCAATTTATGTTCTACTCCCATAGGAATTTTAAATGCCTTTTACATTTAAATGCTTCTGAAATTCTTAAGCAGCCTGTGGAAAGTGGGAGGGATCTCAGGATTGGGCTTTTTCCAATGTGGGGCATGGTCCAATCTATGTAAATTATCTAATTCCACCTTCTCTCTGACTACAGGCGAAGTAGTAGGAAGTGCTAGTTGGAAAGGTTATTAAAAATCTTTACTATGTTTCTCCAATTCTTCTCTGCTTGTTAATATTAACATCTACAGACCAGTAAAGCTCTACAGCTTTGGTAATATCTAAAACTCTTGAGAATAGACCTTATGCAAGTCATCTCAAAGGAACATTCACTGAAATAAATGCTTTTTAGCACAGCAGGGGCTGTGAAGTCAAGCTGTTAGAAAGTTTCTCTTTTGTGAACTATTTCAGTAGTTAAAATCATCTTGCGCACCCTAATGAACAGCCTTAGACTGAATTCTATGAAAGTGTTGGTGGGGGGGATATTGAGAGAAATATATTCTCTAAAGGAGGAAGTCTTTAACTATTAAATATTTTTCTTTCCCGTTTATTTTATGCTGAAATTGTAAATTCTACTTAACCATTATGCCTCCAGTCATGTTACAGTAAGTTTCCTGAAAGGTGGCTCTCTTGATAGCAATACCTTCTTTTGCTTCAGAGAGGTATTTACTTGAAATGTCGTGGTGAAACCCTTTTTTCAACTACAAATGGGAAGACAAAGGAGTCGCCCTGGATGATTTTTGTATAAGTATTCATATAAATCTAGGGATTATACCACATACTTTTTATAAAACCATACCAAAAAGATTCTGCTCCCTTAAGAAAGCTCTACACCCAACATTAAGACTGAAAACTTCCAAGGCTCATCATGGACATCTGATATCAACTGCACATCTACAAAAACACGTCTCTATTTGCTGAAACATATATTAACATAATGCAAACAATGCAATGAAAAACTGGTAAACAAATGTAGAACCTGACATTTTCTAACAAATCCTAACAATTATATATATGCATACGTATGTCTAGATATATGTATATTGTGAGAACTTCTCAAGAATGGGTATATAAATATACTCACATACATACTGCAATTTCTTATGATTGTATCATACTATAAATCTCATGTTTACCCCTTTAGCCACTTCCTTATTGCAACTGATTACGTAATCATATATTTGGAAAAGAAAAAGAAATGTCTCATGATTGATAGAGACAACAGAAAAAAATATAACAAACACTGGTACCCTAAAAAAACTAAAGGCAAAACAAAGACACTTAATGTGTTGATTTGTTTGGTGGTTTTAAGTAGTAATTTTCTTTTTACTAGAATACAGCAGAATTATTAAAGTGGCATAAGGAAGATCACAAATAAAATAACCAGAATAATTACAATTACCGTTAAATTTATTCATAATACTGTATTTCAAAATACACTGAAGTGAGGAACCAAAATCTATACTCCCTCCTTCCCCACAGCTTCACTGATCATGGGACCAGACATTCATGTGGCCACTTGTGTTTTCCCCCCCTCCACTTAGGTTCCCTTCAGCGAGAGCATAGGGCAGTACCTCCATCCTGTTCCATCTGCCTTTTGGGTGCTTTTGAAGAGCAACTGCCATGTAGATTGACATCTCCCCAAGGCAGAGGAAGGAAATAAATGGAATTTTCAAGCCAGCAGGATGTAGTGAAAAGGAGAACTGGTGTCACTAATACCTTACATGGAGCTTAACACTACAAATGTGTGTTTTAACATGTTCTGACAAGGTTTAACTTTGAAAGGGTGCCTGAAAGGTGACTAGGTTTTTTTATTTAGAAGCTTACTTTAGATATAAAATATGCTCTAAGCTGCTCCACAGTATCCAAACTGAGAAATTCTCAGCAAACTCTAAAGCACAATTTTAAGCGTTTGTGAGACTTTCAGGTTAAGAACTGGGCTATCTGTGGAGTCAGAAAATGATTTTTCAGTATTTTCAGGACTTGGGTAACTTTGTACTTGAGGGTCTATCTCCTGTCTAAGTTTTGCTTTTTAGTCTGACTCCTGCTGTTTAAAATTACAGAAGTCTTTGGAAAACTCAATGTCAAATAAGTCAAACCACAACTCTAAACTCTAAGTACAGTCTAATACTAATAGAGATATCACCCCAACATATTTGGAATGCATATGGAATTTAACTTTATATGGAATTTAACTCTTATGGCACAACCTAAACCCAGAAATTATTGGAAAAGAGGTACATGGAGGTGATGGATTATTGTAGCTAACTACAGCAATATTAACACTTGAGGTTTTTTCTCCATAAAATTAAAAAATAAAGAAATATAAAAAATAAGGTCATACCAATTTAAAATCTGGTTTTGTCACATTTTCTGTTTTGATTTATCTTTTTATTCTCTCCAGTCCCTTGTTATCTATGCTGTATCTACCATTTGATGTAGTTTTGAGGTCAAATTCTGTCTCACGTATTTGTATGTCCAAAACTACCATGAGGGAAACAGAAGTCCCATCGCAGTCCTGTCCCACATCACCCACAAAACTGTAACTTCATAGACAATTTTGGAATTCAGATGCTAGTAATATTCGGAAGTGGAGAGTCGGGTGTTTTAATCAAATATTTTGCGTTATCTATGTAGTCTTGTATGTTCATTTGTATTTAATCAATATGCTCTTTGTTTTGGAGGCAGGGAGGAGAATCTGCCTGGGAAGCTATATGAGGCTTATGGGAATGCAAACAACACAAACCCACTGTACAGGCATGCATCCCTCACCTGCCCATCCTCCTTGTGCCTAACTCATGAACATTTTACATAATAGTAATAGGAGACAGAATACAGCTTTATGATTTCAGAAAAAAAAAAAAAAAAAAAACTACACAAAACCCCACATCATTGTTTTGTTATTTCATATTCTTTCAGTTCTAATCCCTGTTGAATTCTGTCAGCAGACATAAACTTTTTTGAGCAAGGTTTGACCCAAAATGTGTAAATAATAGCCCTGTCAAATGATAGATACATGGTTTAATCAGTCATTGTAAATGTGAAATTTCACCTTACTACAATAACCATTTCCCCATATAATCCACCTCTCACTAAGGCACTGAAAAGCCTTTTCCCAGGTCTCAGGTGGTGGTGGCACTCCATGAAAAGCCTTAATTTGTGCACTGAACCACAAAATGGAGGTTCTGACCTCTTGTTACTTGCAATCCTACACTGAGTGTATAACACAGTTTGAACTGAGAATCTCATTGCAGCAATCCTAGGTTACGATTAGTTCAATACAACTGAAAGTTCATATATTGTGGCAGTCAGCTGTCAACACTCAATAACCAACTGCAAATTGACTGCGACTTTCTAACAGTAAGAAATTAAATCTTTGAAACAAAAATCAGGAAGCCTGAGAATTACGATTCATAGGCAGACTTTTGCTACAAACTAAACACTGCAAAATGAAGAAATTAAATTAAACCCTAACCCTAACTTAAAATTTGTGTTCCATTAATTGCAATGACTCATTTACCAAGATTAAATTATTTTTATTACCAATTAATGAAGTAATTAATTGCTTTGCCAATTAACAGCAACCAGAATAAAGGGTAAACATTATCTAAAAATGTATTGTGAGTTAATGGTTTAAACATGCTTAAATCTTCTAAGTAGGTTTCAATGCACATAAAGTGACTTGTGAATTTAGACTAGGACTGATAAAGTCATTCCCACACTGAGAACTCACCTGCCAAACTCTTTTCTGGTTTGGATCTTAACTTCCAACAGAGCTAAGGGGTTTGGGCTCTTAAGTGATAAAGAATTTCTAGAAAGAGATTTTAACACTGAACTCCCATTGCAAGCTCTCAAAGCCCTCAAAACCCTTGATAAAGAGACACCTTCCCTTGGTCTAAGTGTAGAGCGCTAAAGCTCTGGGTAAAGGCATTAATTAGCAGCCTGTGAAGTGTGTGTGCGCTTGCCTCCCCCTCTCTTATGAATATTTATATAAAGGTTTTATGGCATGGGGAAAAACTTCAATAGACTGGATTCAGAGTGCCTTCTGTGAATATTCTTTAGGCACGTAATTAGGATGCTTTGTCCTAGAGCTATTTAGACACTTCTGCCATTGTGCTAGGGAGGAAGCCTGACTTACACATCATGCCTAGTAATGCAAAGTTATGAATAGGGGATGGCCTGGAAGTTTACATATAGACTTAGAAGAAGCTCTCTCACTGCCTGTTTTCTTATGAATGCTTCCAATTAAGGGTGCTGGCCCAAACAGAAAATGAACAGAGTGCTAAAACTCTCTTCCTTGAGTGAGCAAGAAGGGCTTAAACTTCTAGGCCATTGAAAACACATGGGGAAAGTAAAACTGGAGAGGAGCATAGAGCTGACTCTATACCAGAACAAAGTCTGAGCCCTTATACATAAAAATAGGGCTACACCACAAAGTCTAGCAAAGAAAAGCAAACTAAATTCGTATCGGGCAGCACAGTGTAACAAACCAGTAAGATTTCAATGACCATATATAAAATGGCCAAATGGCCCAATGGGACAAAGCTTAGTCAAACAATGCAGATGCAAACCTGGAAAGTAGCTCCTGAACAGAAACAAGCAGAGGCCATTCTTCAGAAACTCATGTAACATGCACAACAGACAGGTTATGTAGAGAAGAGCAGATGAACCATTAAACAGTGATGACTGCAATGCAAGTTGTAATTCAAGGGACAGCAAGGGTGCCAAATTAGTACACTGACACCAACACTTAGCAAATAAAATACACAAGTTTTTAAAAGATCCCCAAAATAAAAACATTTCCAGTTTTGATAGCAATGACACTTTTTAGAAGTCTTCAAAATATCTACTGATTTTCCAGAACACAGTTGGTTAAATTCAAAGATTCAAGAGAGTATGCTGAAATACTGTGATGCACTGATGTTTCCATTATTTAGATTGGGTTTTGAGGAAGTTCAGAAAGCTATAACAAGCAAGGCAAATGTGTACAATGCCAAAAGATTCAGCTTTGCTACATCTGTTCAGCTTTGACAGATGTAGCAGAAAAAAAAACTGGGGAAAGAAAAAAAGGGCACTGAAAACTACTAAAATACTTTTACTTTGTTGGGTTTTCAATTAATTGCATAAGGTGATGGAAGAGACCAGGGCTAAATCAAGTTCTTCATTCAGTGTATAGCTGGAGCCCAAGCAGAAATTTCAAAATATGTCAGAAATGACGAAGAAAGCATTATTGCACCTTAACACAAATCATCAGTGTGGTTTCATCTGGAAAACTGGATTTGTGCTGGTCTTGCCCTCTCAGAAACAATTAAGCAGAACATGGGTGAGAGGGACCACTGATGAAAGTGACCATGGAAAATTCCAAATAAAAGGAAATGGAAAAAAAAGGTTAAGAATGCTTATTTTGGGAAGAAAACAAAGAATAATGAATGTTGCTAAGATGAAGACTGGGAACTGTTGTTCCCCCTCTCGCTAGAAGAACAAGGACACCCGGGGGCATTATGGGAAATCTGAAAGTAAGAAAACCAGTGAAAGAATGCATTTTTTTCACATCTAGGCAATCATCACTGCAAGAAATTGCATAGGCTAACAGCTAAATGAAGACTGAAATAGCTGTAAAGATATCAAAAATATTTGGAGTTATCACAATACATTTAGAAAGCCACCTGGCACACATGAGACGTGAGAAAAGACTTGGGAAGCATCTCACTTCTACCTACTGTGGGATTTCATGCCTGTTATTCTGAAGCATCTGCACTGGCCTCTGTCAGACAATACTGAATTTAGGTATGACTGAACATGGCTATTCCTATTATTTGCATACTACACATGAATGACGCACAGCATCTGAAACAGTAGTAATGCTTGTCCTAAATGAAATGCAGCTACTATTAAAACTTAATATAAACATCACATACTGTTCTATTAAAGATGCACTACTTGCATCCAGGAAAGCAACAAAGTTAACTTCGAAAAGTTGGCGAAAGCAAGTGATATGACTGACTCTTCCCTTGCTTAGATTCAAGGGAGTGTGTCCCTAGATGCTTTTTAGCAGTCTCAAATTCCATCAGAGACAGCAAAACATGACTGTGAACTGATATACCTAATAAATGGAAAAATCTCAGATCCATCCATTGCAGCTTACTTACAGAACTAGGGATTATGTGACTCTCTCATGTTGCAATATCCATCACGTTCAAAAATCAGATGCTGGTTTTATACATTTGATTTGCACTTGCACTTGCACTTGCACTCCTTTTGTAAGAGAACGGGATAGAGCAGATTTTGGCCTAAGAAACACTACAGGGTAGACTTTCTATAAAGTCACAGTATTTTCAAATTGTGATCATCCATCAGTGATCTTTTCCTTTATGCCTTGAGCAATCATGGTGTTTCCCATCATAGTTTAATGTCCAAACATCCCCAATGGTGAACACATAGAACATGTAACACATCCCCACTGGTGAACACAGTAGCTCTTATGAAAATAATTCTGGGAATTTACAGCTCTTAAATTGGATTAGGGGCAAATACCAGCTGTTCCTGCTTGTTAATTCAGAGCTCTGCATTGAAATATCTGCTTCTTCCCACTGGGAAGCTGTTGGGTAATGCCATTTTCAAGGAAGGCCAAGAAATGGAGTTACAATGCTCTCTAAACGCATCTTCACTCAGCAAATACAGCAAATTCATTTAGCTAACACTGGTATAAAGTGTTCAAGTAGCACTAGACAGATGCTATAAAAAACCTTACAGGAATTGCAGACACTGAACTTTTTATTTTCTTACATAAATTGTATTTATTATTTTCAACATTGTCATCCTCATCATCATCAAAAGCAAGCCACCCCTAATACAAGTCTACCATTAATCTGTGGAAATATCCTGTAGCAAATTAATTAAGGTATGGAGCAGAAGGATCTATTACTTTCACTTGCTTAAACAAATGAAGCTGAGACAAGTATCATTTAATCTTGCAAACTAAATCTCTCCTGAATAGCCAAATAAACACAGGTTGCCTAACGTAACCTTGTACTGTAATTTAATTTAAATGTAGGAGAAAAACCCAAATGAGGCTGCTACATATGATTTCTTCAGGTAAAGGTAAGGGAATATAGTCTTAATCACTTCCTTTCCAGGGCAGATGAACCAGCATCATGATTATGTCTCAGAAAAAGCAAGATGAGGTAGGGAACTAGACCAGAATTCTTGTTATGTCCTGTGAAGGTTGATAGAAGACCCCTAATTGCCATGTTTGCTCAAGGCCCTCCGTGTCTTGCCTCTCAGGTGTGCTGCCCATCCCTGCTCAGGCAGGACTCCCACCGCAGCCAGAAAGGCAGTGAGGACTGGCATTACCAAATTTCCAGTCCTAAAGAAGCTCCACGTTAATTCACTCAGCTGTCAGTGTCAGACAGCAGGTAATGAGCCAGGACAGATATGGCATTTTCATGCTTTTAAATGCCCAAGTAGAGATTATAAATAACTGCAGGATTTAATCATTTTTGTTTGAATTATTTCAGAGATGTATCCATTCTTCAGCTTACTGTTCAATTTTTATGCCCCTTTAAAGATGAATAATGCATTTTCACTTGGCAGGTGACCAGCATTAAGCTTTTTCAAAGAGAAACCCTTAAAAAACAATGTCCAGCTCTGATTAAGTTGACTATCTAAATTCAAAGTATGTCTTGACTGCTTTCCATGAAAACAACTGATCCTTTTCATGGGTTAATGCCATTGTAACGTCCTCTACACATTGAACAGATTACCATGGACACAAATTCAGACTCCTTCCATTCACACAAGATCCCTAGAAATTTACATAAGTCTGCAGAGAAAACAGGCAGCCAAGTTTTCAATGGCATGAATATTGTGATGAAACTTTCAAAGAATACATACTTTTCTCTCCTAAAATACGGGTTACAATAAAAACCTGCAAATTAGTTAAATAGTAAGAAAAAAAATATTTTAGGTAATTCTTTTAAAACAGTCTTCTAAAATAATCAGTATCTACCACCTACCTTAGCCTAATTCAGTGCAAAATCAAAATAGTCTGGAAATATCCTATGTACAATAAAAATGCTACTCTGCTATGCCATAATAGTGAGCTTTTTTATGTCAAAAAATCACCCTGCAAGTCGCAGCTGTGCATCTGTCACACATAAAACAAAACAAAGATAGTATCTTCACTTGACCAACAAGGAATCCTCAGTGCAATTTGGCTTTGCTGACCTTGTTACAAATGACAGGCATATTTGCCATAACCGGGCTCTTGTGAACATAAGGAGGGTACTTCTACTGCCCTGACATCCATTCTGATAAATTTTGTTTAAAAAATTTCACTGAAATCAGTTGTGGTCCATAAGACATCACTGTAATTTTGCATGCAAGGACTTTGAATGAGGAGAGTCCAGGACAGGGTCTCCCAGGTATTGGATTTATTGCAAATATATTTATCCATCATTATTAAGAATTAATTTCTAAAAAGAGCTTAGGAGATTCCAGTCTTCCAAATTCAAATGCTCCTACTGGATATGGTACACCTAAATGACATGAATTCTTTCAAAACATTTTTCTTGAAAAGCAGCAATATACGTCCTGTTACAAAATGCCTATTGAGGAGAAAATCAGATCTTTCTGAGGAATTTGGATCAGTCCTGTTACACGAACCTTCTGGGAAACAGTATGTTACAGCATGAAGGTCAGTGTCTTAGTTGAACAGTCTCTTACTTCAAAGGCAACGAGGGACACACAGCCTGTCCCAAATGCTTCAGCTTCTATTTCTGAGCTTACTGCCATCTAATCTTTAGTCTTCCACCCCTCTCAGCTCATTTAGGGGAACCGATAGTGTTTTCCCTCCACAAAACCCTCCCTCTACTGGCTTCTTTCTCATCAGCTTCTGCTCCTGCAAAACCCTCCCTGTGATTCTGTTGTGTACATGCTGAAGGAATTTCCATTTATTTATTTATTTATTTAACAGAATCACACTGAGGTTTTAAGTTGACCAACATTTTCAGAGTAAAGCCCTTTCCATCTGACAAAACTAATGGTTTTCAATGAAAGGAATTCTATTTTTACAGCCCATAAAGATAATTGCAAATTGAACAGATTTCTCTTTTATAGCTAAGGGCGGAAATTTTACAAAGTTCACAGTTAATTGCTAGTTTCTCTGACAAGCTGTGAATTACTTTAAGTCAAACTACCATATAACAACTTTAATTGCAAAGCTCCTTCTTGTCTCCCTTACACACACAAGCCTCTCCAAGAAAACTAGCTCTATTAAAGGACCAGGAAGTTTTGCCACTGATTCTGCTGAGACCATTAAGCTCAAGCAGGATCTAATACTACAAAACCCCTCATAACATTATCTAAAATGTCCTCAATTCAAATAGCTTGGAACACAATTTACAGAAATGAACCGAAGAAACTTTTCTCTTACCTATTCTCCTCTACAGCTAAGTACCTCGTATGCTTTAAGCTATCTGCTCCCCAATACAGGCTTTAACCATTATTTCTAAACAATAAAACACATTTCATAGTAAATTAAAATAATTAGTAGGAGGCATTGGTTATTCTGAGTAAATTATTCAACCATTCACTGTGTGTGTGAGAGAGAATTCTAGTAAGTAAAATCTGACATCAATAATCATGCATGCATATATGTAGTGACCTCTGTCTGGGACTTCAAAGCTAATCTTGAGGCTGTACCTTAAATTCTGCTCTTAAAATTAATCTGGGAAGAATCAGAGAATCCTGACATTCATCTGAAAAAGACACAAATCCTGAGTTTCTAAGAGATCTTTGTTCAATGGCATGCACAGAATAGAGGATAGCTGGGAGAAGAAACTGGATAAATCTTTCTTTCTTCAGTCCATAAACACCTACCATCAACAAAATTATACATCTTTCATATATCCACATAGCTTTCTGCAATTTAGCATTCAATACTTCATAGAATATTCTCTGATACTTCTTATCATTAACTTGCTACTTCAGTTGTACCATCAGCTTCAAGGAACTTTCATGAAAATCCGTCTCCTCATAAAAAGGAAATAGCTTTGCTATGCGAAAGCAATACATAGATTATAAACTTTCATTTATGGGAAATGAAAATTTTCCAAGCTACAAGTGTTTATCTTTGAAGTCATATATAATGTATGATGAAGAGTACTGTATCTTCCCAAACCATCGGTTTCTGCACAAGTATACCAAAGCAAAATAAGAAAAGAAAGTAAGAAATCAAACTTTTTTAATTCTAAGAGAATGACATATGGAAGTAAGCAGGAAGTAAGTGCTCCCTTTGGAGTAAGGCCCACCTGTTGCTGGTGTGCTGGCTACGATCTGTGCAAATGGTGCCTTCAGAAAATTCTCATGAGGCATGTATTATAGGTAATTGAATTCAACAAGAAATGGATAACTGTACCAAAGTCTATATTAAAGAAGTTTTAATCTTCAGCCCAAAGGGGAAAGACTTTTGGTCCCTGAAGTGTTAGAACATATGGATCAGCATTAACTCTCCCTTCTCTTGTATTACAAGGCACAATAGTGGAAAGGATTATCAAATGCTGCAAGCAACACATCGATTTTATTTTCTAGAGTGTTTTCTACATGTTTCTTCATGAGTAGAGCCTTGGGTGGATACTTAAAATAGCACTTATTATAGAAATTGCATCAGAAAGAATTTAAGAGTTGTTTACTCCAACTAAAATAATTGTGAAATTTAGCAGAAGCCTATTTCCAAATACTATCTCCCTGAAAAAGAACTTATGCTTACATGACACACCAGCCTGTCCATTCCTCTTTGCACACTAGAACTCTTCTTGGCCATGGTTCCTACAAATCCAAGGGTTTTAACTCTTCTTCAGATGTTTCCTCACAAAACTGGTTATTGCCAAAAGTCTATGCATTTTGGTGAAAACTATCAAAGTCCCCGTTTGATCCCTAATGCATAACTATATTCTGCCCATAGAGGCAGCACTGTGCCACACTCAGGAGCAGTGAATTTTACTGTCAAATCTTGGGTTTGTATATTGTGCAAGGAGGCAGTGTTAAGTCTGGATGCATTCATTACAAATGAAATGTACCATTCCAACCAAATTACCTTTCAGCCTAAGGATATACATTTTTCTCTTGAAAACAGTAAAGCTCCTTGGGTTCTTTTTAGGTTACAATGGTCATTACAGCCTGAATATCACTGTCAGCATTCACTTATTAACAGCTATTACTATGATTTATTTGTAATATTGTCAGACTATCCTCAGAACTCTAGCTGCACGGGGACTGCATGTTGTATAAACAGAATTTAAATTATAATCTCGGATACAGACGCTTGCCACAGGCAGCAAGTGACAAATATGCAGAATCTGGTATGCAGGACTCCCTCCTCCCCTCTGAGACAAGAACTCTCCTTGTCTCTAGAAGAACAGGATTTTCTGAAGGGAAATCTGGGTCACATCCATATGTGAGGTTGAGGAAGAGAAGGGGAAGGAGAGTGCATAAGGTCCTCTATGAGAAGAAAAGAGGAAGGGTTGTGGGTCACCCACAGAGAAAAACCAAGTCAGTGAGGAAATGCAGGCAAGGGGACAGGGGGCGGTGTCTCTTCCTTCCCAAACCCACTGCTGTTCTTCTCATTGCATCACTTAAATTCTTGCCAGTGTCAACAAGTGTCTTTCTATAATTCCTTTATTAAGTATCAGTTAGAAGTATTACATACCTACATATCTTTTGAGATCACTGTGGTGATGATGTTATGAAAGTTATATAAACAATTCTTTTTAAAAGCAAATATATAAAGACTCCTCATCTCTTGCTCTGAACAGTTTTCTTCTCTGTTGTGATGAATGAACATGTCATAAACTGTGAAAAAAAATGTGCAAAAAAGGTGTACAAAAAGCTCCACCTGGCTGCATTTTTTTCTTTTTTATAAGAAATTAGTAGCATTACTCTCTTCATTTTTCACCCTGTGTGGAGGAGAGTCATTAAAAATACCTGAGATTGAAAACTTGAGGTTCAGTCAATTTCATTTCTCTCTGGGTTTGGTGACGCAATGCCTGTGAAAGTCACACAGGAATAATTTAACTTGCTTCCCCAGTCTTCTAGTAGTTACAAATGATGAGTAGCTACAGATGATGAGTAGCTAGAGACAGCAACAGCACCACACTTAAAAATATGAGATGAACAGAACCTGAACAAGATTCATCTGGCACCAGGGACCAACTAGACTATGTGTCTTGCTAGACATTGAGAAATTGAGATGGCAGCTAATGGAAAATAGCTGCCAACAGCCACCAGCCCTCTACCCATGCTCACATTCCAGCCTCCACAGAAGAATGACATAAGAAGAATGACACAGAATGATATTGTTATTATCATAATCAGCACCAAACATGACATACAGACCCAAACTGTACTGACTGCTACACATGGAGAAAACCTAACTTTTTAGGATGTCCTACCACACTTCTGGCTATACAAAGCATATGAACATTAAATTACAGAAATTAGATAAAATAACATCAAAGGTACACCCATGCAGTATACCTGTTCCTTTAGTGAGTTATCAAAAGCTTTGTTTTTTATAGCAAACACCTATCAGATTTTGCCACTTTTCTCTGTGCTTTCAGGCTGAGACCATGAGGTAGCAGGCCTTGTCACAATCTACAATTTATGGTACCACTGGGTCACACAGGGTAAGAATTTCATTTAGGATTATGGTGAGAAAAGTTCCACCATACGATAAATGTTCAGGATCAGCTGTTTTGACCCAAACTGTCAGGTGTAAATGTGCACGCAGTCTCACCTAAGTGAAGCCATACACCATTAGGAAGGCTGTGCTCATGCTGTAAGGGCTGTCTTGCCATCAGAAGCAGCATACCTCAGCTCCTCACATGCCAGTGCTGTCAACACCACACTATCTGTGCACTGCACTATTTACACAGTGCTTGTGTTCCTGAACTGACTTCAGGATATTGTCTCAGCTCTGCAGACAGCTAACAACACCCTTAAGTTGGCACTGTCTGCAAGGTTCAGTTCCTAGATCTCATGATTTTTGGTTTCACCAGAGTCACCACAAAAGATTGGGTCTCCAGATGAATGCTTCTCCTATCCTGTAAGCCTTGCCTGGGGCTGACATGGCAAGCAAGAGGCTGCACCAGAGGCTCCAGGTAACTGCAAATCAACCTGCCTGCACACACATTTTAGGTACTTGGAGACTCCAAAGACTACGTGCACAACTTTCCCAGAGTGGAACCCTGCCATATAGTGCAAGATGTGGAGCTAACCTTTTGTTGTGGTTTAAGCCCAGCCGGCAACCCAGAACCATGCAGCCGCTCGCTCACTCCCCCACCCCTTCCTCCCCCCACTCCCGGAGGGATGGGGAGGAGAATCTAAAGAATGTAACTCCCACGGGTTGAGATAAGAACAGTCCAGTAACTAAGGTATAACACAAATCACTACTGCTGCCACCAATAATAATAATGATAAGAGAAAAAACAAAGGAAGAGAATACAACTGCTCACCACCCATCGACCGATACCCAGTCCGACCCAAGCAGTGATCTAGCCCTTCCAGGTAACTGCCCCCAGTTTATATACTGGGCATGACGTGCTGTGGTATGGAATACCCCTTTGGTTAGTTTGGGTCAGGTATCCTGTCTCTGCTTCCTCCTGGCTTCCCCTCCTCACTGGCAGAGCATAAGACTCACAAAGTCCTTGGTCAGAGTAAACATTACTGAGCAGCAATTAAAACCACCGGTGTTATCAGTGCTGTTCCCAGGCCAAAAGTCAAAAACACAGCACTGCACCAGCTACTAAGGAGAAAAATGACTGCTACTGCTGAACCCAGGACATCTTTTATCACTTGAAAGAACTTTAGAAACATGAACATGCTCTTGTTCACAAAAAACACATTTTAGTAAAGTATTACTACCTCTGCCTTACAGATGAGGAACTGGACAGACCTGTTCAATACCTCTTTGAAAGCTCTCACTCACAGGAATAGCTAGAAAAGATGTGGCAGATTGCTGCTTCACCAACTGAACTGCTTTTTTTATACTGACTAATGTATGTTTTTTTCTAACAGCTCCTCCATCGTATCTGTCCTATCAGCCAGTCTTTTTGTATTTTATTTCTAAATTCCCTTGGGTGTCATATTCCTCCTCTGTGTTTATACAGTGCCTTATGCGATGAAACACCTGCACTTAGATGTCATCAATATATAAATATTAAATGATAAAAATGTCCTGATTATACAACACCTGCACAAGTCAGTTTAACATCAGATTCCATTTTTATTTAAATATCCAACACATGTGAAAGCCCAGTTAGAGGATTAATCTGTTCATCAAATTAAGTAAGTACAATATGTAATTTAAATGGCTATATTTCCCATAACTAGTTGTATATATTTTAAATGTTTGCATGAATTATTAAGTATATCGATATTGCATCAATAGGCATAGGAACAACACTTACTCCTCCAGTGGAGAGTTTAAGGACAAGTCCTCTTTATTTTACTTGTATGTAACTTTATTTTGTTATTATGACATAAAACCATTACAATAATACTTGTTCCTTCAAGAAGCAACTTAAAGAGTATTTCTGCACTACACCAGCATAAAAATACCCATACATCCTTAAAAATTATTTTCTTAAAAAGTCCTTATTTTCTTTCTTCGACCCATGAATAACTGGAAGTTATTTGAGGCAGTATAGAAGGTTTATAAGAAAACACTATACTGCTTTATACCAAAGAACACCTTAAATTTTAATCAGTTCATGAAAAATTGAACAAGTTAGGGAAACACTTTAACAGTCTGGTGGATGTCACTGCTGAACGCATGAACAGCACTAGTCAAGCAAAGACCACAGCTTCACGTATTTTGCTCTCAGAAAACACCACAGCAAAATCAAGCTTCTAGGCAGTAGTTAGTTTCTTTGCAAGATATTCCTACCCCTGAACAGGAAACAATAGGCTTTCAGACACATTTTTTAAATCTTAGCATTTTTAAAACAAATATTGATAACGTACCTGAGTTGGAACATAAGACAAATCAGAATGTTTTCACTAGGGTAATTTCAAGCACAGTATTAGAATGTAGCTTTGTAATTGCATAGAAATGAAAAAAAGTGAAGAGGGCAGGAAAGTAAAATTCTTCAATGAAGTCTTATCTTCAGAACATAAGCACATGGAACTGCAGACTTCCCAGGACTTTCACAGTCATTTATGCAACACAGAAATACTGAAAGGGCTTCAAATCGAGTTTTGGAAGGAAGAACAGCAAATCTTCCCCTGGCCCTCTGCCACACCAGTGTAAGTAGCAGTTTGTCACTGTTCTTTCACTGGATCTCTCCACTCTAAGTCATTCGAGTTATTTCCTGCTCTGGAGTGATCAAAGCTTTTCCATCTAAACCAGAACATTTTAATTGCCAATTTCAAAGGTTTTTAGGAAGCTGCTTCCTAGATTTAAAATCATTAGAAACAGCCTTAGTGTTCTTCTACTGAGTTGTATCTTCTAAATATTATCCAGGCGTTAATTAATTATAGGTTTGACTAAGCCTTTAAGGTTTTGGCTGTATTGGGAGCGGTATAACATGCTTCACATCAGCTGAAAGCCTTGGGAGATATTGAGCTTTAGGGAGGCTTAGTGACTCACTGGGGAAATGAATCTGTTGTCTCTATACCATCTAAAGCAGCTGATTTGCTACAGGAAGAAGCACATGCTGTATTTTCTTCCAGGACACTGCAGCTGTTGCTCACTCAGCTGCCATACCTGCCTGCGGCAGAAAACCTCCTGCTATTCCAACAGGGGTGGTGCAAACGTGCGTGTTTCCTACACAGACTAACAATACAGCTACACAGTTTTCTCTTCTCAGAGATATAATACACTTGTGGGCCTAACTGCTTCAGTTTCTGCAGCATAAAAAAATAGGAACTGGTCCAAGACTGAAAGATGTACAGACTTCATCAATCCAGGGTAAGTAGGTGGCTATTCAGAGATGCCCAGAAGACCTAGATAAGCATCAGACTGACCCATCTAGGAGATACAATAGCATTCTTCAGCAGGTTTCAAAACTACAGGAGGCAACAGAAATCCTGGTGTTTTTTACATCGGATAGCAGCTAGATAAAAGACAGCGATAATCAAACTGACAGGGACTGGAACCCCATGTCTCATTCTTTTCACTGAGAGAAATAACCCAGCATGGTCTAACTGCTGACCCATGGCTTTAATCCAGCCTAGAGACCACATTTTCTGGCCTGTCTCTTATCTCCCATTGCAAACAGAGTGCCCCTTCCAGCAACACAGGCTGCCTGTGCAGCCAAATGCCTTCATCCACATTTGCATCCACCACAGCAGGAAGATGAACTATTGCAGTAACAGAAAGACAGTGATGTGTGGGGAAGTGGCAGGGAGAGATTGGGAGATGCTACAACAGAAGCAGAAGACCAGGGATTTGATGCCTACACACAGCAGTAGCTGCTGCTCCTGGACAGGTGGTGGCGGGGGCACAGTGAAGAAGGTGAAAATCTAGCCTGGCACCTTGAAATGCTGTGCTGGAGCACCTTATCTAGCCCATTAGACTGGATAGAGTTAGGTTTTCTCTTCCAAACTTTTGTTCCCATCTTCAGCCTGGGTATAGATCACCACTGTTGTTCATCTTCAACTGCTGTGCTCTGTCATCCTGTGGACAATGCTGCTCTTCACAGCTGTGGTTCAAATACTCTTACATAGAAAAGATTTAGGATTGCCATCTCCTATTCCTCTGGCAAATGTTGTACTATAAGATTATTACAAGAACTCTCTGGTATCATCATCTTATGGCTGTTTTAGAAGTAGTAAGATCAACAGTTCTGAATTCCAAGATATTTTTTGTCAGGTCTTGCCATCTACACAAAATATTTCACCATAGTTATTCCTTATACGAGGCCGTAAAAGGCACTTCCCAGTTTGTTACTTGTTTATGCTTTCTTTCTTATCTATGCTGATCTTAATGCACTGAACATGCTGGCTGCTATGACTCCCAGTCTAGGTGCCTATAACTCTCATGCTCTGTACATGACAAGGAGGATACCTGACCTGGCGTTCTGACTTCCACTGCAAGGTGACTAAACTTCTTCTTTGATTTAACCGTGAAGCTACTCTGAGTGGGTCAAATTTCCTGTTGCTTTCAATGGACAGCAGATTTCAGGGGAACAGGGTTTCATACATTTAGAAAAACTCTTGTATATCCAAGGAATTCTTTAACTAATGAACAAAACCCCCTCAATAACTGCAATTATTCCATGAAAACCTGGATTACAGTTTTGTTCAAGTGTACTGTTTACAATTGTGATAGAATGCGTAGAACATATTAGAAAAAGCTGATTAATTCACACTACCTTATTCACCAAAAACAAGAGTATTATTTTCTGTTTGCTCCGTATACATCTTCTTCTGTTTCACTAAACTACATGTAACCTGAACCTATCCATTACACACCACCATATTAGCTTCACCTGATTAGGTGATCCTGTCTTCTCCCATTCAGCAGGGCAATAAGGGTATTTTTAATATGCTCTAAATTAAGCTTGTAATTTGTTTTAATATAATGAATCTTTTCCTACTGTAAAAAAAAATAATTGCAAAAGCTAATCAGATCATTTAGGTATGAGCATATTCCTAATGAACAGTATATCTGTTCCTGTTGTCATCTTTCCCTGTCTGCATCATAGAATCATTGAATCATAGAATGGTTAGAGTTGGAAAGGACCTTAGGATCATCTAGTTCTGTATGAGTACAGCAGCTCCTGAGACAGAATTTGTGTCACAGTCTTCTGACCTCACAAAAGAAAGGCTGGAATTTCCCACATAGATAGTGAATACTACCGCTGCACAGAAACGCATTTTCTCTGCTGATCCACACATTACAAATCCCACAGTGGGTAGCACCAACCAGAAAACAGTGAAAAATTACTCAGATTAAAGGATAGCATCCCATAATCTTTCTGTATGGATGGTTTTCCACTAATGGATTAAAAGAATAATTTCTAGTCTAAGTATCCCCAAATGAATTATTTTGAAAGTAACTGACTTGACCTCTTATCAAACACATATTGATTTACATGTTCAGGTGTTTTTTTATATGAACCCATACAGCTAACGCAGTAAGCAAAATATGAATCTCTTTTTCTTCATCCAAAATAAAGAAGGAAGAAAGTCAGCAATAATAAAAAATACAGGCAAAAACCATGGTACTCTTCGTTTTCAGCTTAAATTTGCACATTGCCAGTTTATATCCATTTGGGTTTGTGTCAGCACTATCCTAAAACTTAAATAGCTCTTCTGGATCTCTTTCTCCTTGATGTTCATCCAGGATTTATTCAGGCACAGTTCCACCAATGTAAGCCAGAAGTAACTGTGTTACGATCTGTGTATCTACAGTAATATACAGGCTTTTTTAACACAAATGTTAGGTGTTTTTAAAACAACACAAAACAAAACCAAACCCAAGGGGAACCTGCAACACTGCAAGATACATGAAATGCAAAGCTACTATCCAAACACCAAAGATTGCAAAGAAAGACGTAGGTGCAGACCACACAGGACTCACTCCAAACTCTGTACAGGTGACGGGTGGATGGTCTGTGTGGTGAGTGCACCAAATAGCATAAAATGTCCCATACACCTAACAGTAGTGCTCTAGGGCACTGGAAGAAGGTTCTTTTGCCTCACAGGAAGTCTCAGCCTGCCAAAATTGTTAATTATTATACTTAAACCTATGAGAATAAGAGTTACAAAAGAAAACAATAGAAGCAACTGCCATGCAATTGGAACAAAATGATTTTTCCAAATCACTAGAAATGGATGAAAAGACAGTTGGTCAGTTTGGGCATGGAACTAGAAGAGAAACTGCCTGGAGTAATACTAGGTCATTTTCATAAAGCCAGCTGTTATACTGATCATTAGCTATTTAGTCTAAGCAAGCAGATGTTTTTCTTTTTGGGAACTTCTGCTGAAATCATGGAGTTCAGCATGCAAAGCTACTGAAGAACCAGGTCTTTTTAAAAACACTGATTTTAAAGGCTTAATTTTTCCTCAAAATACTTGCTTTAGCTTTCAAAAAGCTTTCAGTTTCTTCAGTATAAGCTGCCCCTGCAGAATATGAATTTTTTTTAGTTTTCCAAAGTTCTGACAGCTTTGAAAAATAGCATTATATTTGGAAAAGTGTATTTTGAAGAATTATGACACAAACCAGCCTAAATCTCAATGAAGTCTATAAATCTTTCCATTTACTTTAGGAAATTTGCCTGGATAGCATATAAAAAAAAATACCAAAAACCTATCTACATTGAACATATCATGATTTCCACCGGAATTTTAAATGAGTCAGGAATTCTTAGCCAAATTCTCTTAGGGCATTTACAGAATCATACCTCTTCACTCACTAAGATATATTTGATTTAATTTATTTTTATGCAACACCCTTTATTTATAGCATTTCAAAAAACAATTTTGTAACACAATTTCAATACAGCAAAAGTACTCTAGATGCTTCTTATGTCACTCTTTCTGATGTTATTATTTAATCAACTCTTCACTGCTTTTATTGTTATCCTATCTCAGCAAACAGATAAATAAGGCAGTGAAGATGGATACTTCTTCAAATGCTACTTGCTTTGTATTTAGCAGAAGTCTTTTGGCAATGAGGATGACAATTTAGAGTCAAGGTACTAACAGATATACTGCTCCTGAAAACATCTAATGAAATCTCTCACTTATCAGGTGAGCAGTCCTAATATCTTCATGCAGAAATGTAAATTGCTGAATGGTACCTACACAGTAGGACCTTTAATATTTCAACATCACACAGAAAATTTTCTAGGTAACTACAGTCTCAAAGTTTAGTGAAACATAAAGGGTTGTAGGAAATAGCTACCTTGTGTGTCCAACTGGATACTATAAAAATCTAGAGAAGGAAATACTGGTTATTTACCAAGCAGTCAAGCCACGTCTCACCCATTTTTTTAGCTGCTGAATCTGAAGGCGCAGGGTAAATGATATATTTGAGAGCACTGACTTAGACAGAAGCCCAGATACAAGGTGGCGTTTAGCTGAATCACTCACCTATTAGGCATTAGTAGTAGGCTCCAGAGCCTTGAAGATTAGGCTCCTCCACTGTGTTTTGGTGAACTAGGCAGCTGAGTGCTGTAACAAGCAACTGGCTTACCCAAATGGTACTCAGCTGCCCAGGACAGCTGGTGTAAAATGCTGAGCTGGAAGAAATGCATCTGAGCTCTGCCCACCTTTGGGAGGTTGGTCCTTCAGAAGTGCAGCTTAAAATTCCCTCTGGAGAGCAGCTGGAGTTTTGAAAGGAGAGTAAAACCTGTTCTTTTAAGAGTACAACCAGAGAAAAGGCAGTGGTAGTGAATGAAGTGGATAATGAAATACTGAGTAGAAGCAAGCATAAGAACTCGTATTTCCTCTCTTGCTGTAATATCCTACCAATTCGGAGTCCTTCCTTCAAAATCCTGAAGCAGACGCTTAAGGAACAGTAAGAAAACAGCGAAGTTATGTGATATACTTGAAAATTCACTTGCAAACTCTCCCAGGCTCTGCTTCCAGCTCTAAAAATTCCTGAAATGGATGTGGTTTCCATTTGCTTAGCAACCCTCAGTACATTTCTCTTTCAAGATCTTTTCCAGTATTCTCTCAAAACATTTTGCTCTCACAGCAACCCACAGCAGAGTTTCGTCTGTCCCTTATTGCAGGAAGAACTACCTTTTTATCTTATTTCTTTTCAAATCTGTCTCTTATTGCCTTCATTTGCTGTCCCCTTATTCTCATACTGGAAAAGTCTGCGAAGAATGTATTCCCATCACTCATGAGTTCACAATGCACACTCTTAAGTTGTCTTTGTTCTTGACAAGGAGTCCTAGCTTGTTTAGTCATTCCTCCAAACAGATAACCTGTGATATTCCCTGCTGCCATTTTCTTACTTTTTCTTTCTCAAATCTGCTGTGCCCTTTATGAGATGAGGGGAACATAAGCGTACACAATATTTAAGAAGTAGGTTAGCTATGATTTTATGCAGTGGCATAATTGATGTTATTTGTCTCCCTATTCCTTCCATGCAATTACTATCTTTTGACCTTTAAAAAAACCCATATAATTCATCGTATCACCTTACATAAGAATTATACAGAGTCCTTTCATTTGACAAAACCTGATGTTTGGAGACAGGCAAAGTAGGTTCAAATCCTCAGATTTGAACAAGTCATCATTCTGGACTGTGTTGGTTAACACTGCAATCCCATGAGGAGGTGGCATAGCCATCACCTTGTCCTTTGTCTTAAACAGAAGTAGAAGCAGCAGCAGCCAGACGAAAACTCCTGATCCTGTCAGCTTCTATTCAGGGAAGCATTACTGACTTTGGGGTCAGGGAAATCATCTGAAAGAACATTTGGATCTGGATCCAAATTAAAATTAGGAGGGAAAGAAGCACTGAGTTGCACATAATAGGGTCAGGTAAGGCACACGCAGAAATGGAACTGTACATGCCTGAAAGCTTCTCTTGGAAGCCCTGAAAGGTACTAGCTGAGTTAGGGACCCTTTCAATTAGAATTTTCAGTTCACACACCTAAGTTCCACCAGCATCCTACTTTCAGTGCTTAGTTTTCCTTATCAGAGGTAGGACAGTATTTTTGTCATCCACAGGACTTGTACTGTGGATGTACCACAGTAATGATTTCTGAAATTAGCTAACCCAAACAATAGCTCCTGGAGTCTTCAATTAGTAATGAAAGATACTGATTTGTAGGATGAAACATAGATATTCTGGTGGATCAAAGAAAACCAAAGTCAAGTATGGGCAAGAAGTAGAAGGCAATGGGAGCTTTTGAGAGGCATGCATGCCTCATCTAGAATAATCCATGACACTTTTACACAGTGCCTGTTTTTCTTAAAAAGTCTATTATTTCACCTCAACCAAACACTGCCACGGTATCACCCAGCAATGCAAAATAAGTAAAATAAGCTCTCACCTTGTTTCCAAAATCTCCAGTTATTTCCACCTGATCCCCAAGGCTGAATTAACCAACATCAGTGCTGGTCAAGAAGAAACTGAACATGAGGCGGCAGTATGCTCGCAGCCCAGAAAGCCAACTGTGTGCTGGGCTGCACCAAAAGGAGCGTGACCGGCAGATCGAAGGAGGTGATTCTGCCCCTCTCCTCTGCTCTCGTGAGACCTCACTTGGAGTATTGTGTGCAGTTCTGGTGTCCTCAACATAAAAAGCACATGGAACTGTTTGAACAAGTCCAGAGGAGGGCCACAAGGATGATCAGGGGAATGGAGCACCTCCCATATGAAGACAGGCTGAAAAAGCTGGGGCTGTTCAGCCTTGAGAAGAGAAGGCTGCATGGAGAAGTCATAGCAGCCTTCCAGTATCTGAAGTGGGCCTTAAGGATGCTGGGGATGAACTCTTCCTTAGGGACTGTAGTGATAGCACAAGGGGTAATGGGTTCAAACTTAAACAGGGGAAGTTTAGGTTAGATATAAGGAAGAAGTTCTTTACTGTAAGGATGGTGAGGCACTGGAATGGGTTGCCCAAAGAAGTGGTAAATGCTCCATCCCTGGCAGTATTCAAGGCCAGGTTGGACAAAACCTTGGGTGACATGGTTTAGTGCAAGGCGTCCCTGCCCATGGCACGGTGGGGGGGAACTAGATGATCTTAAGGTCCTTTCCAACCCTAACTATTCTATGATTCTATGATTTGTATTCCACAAGCAACCTGCACTATACCTTCTTACAAAAGTATTTTTCTGCCAATGGTTCCTCAACAACCTGCTGGAGCCAAGTTTCCTTTACAGTCCAAGCCTCTGAAAAATTTGCTATCTTTCATTTACTGGATTTTGTGTTTTCTTAATACTGTAAGTCCTTTTCTTCCTGTTGATTTATCTTTCTAATGCAGAAGCCTTGACATGTATTCAAAAAGGTAACTTTTGTCTTTATGGGAAAAGCAGCTTCCTGAATAGCCAAAGGATGTCTCATACAGGAAAGCCACATAAATGGTGCATGAAGCTGTGAGAATCAAGCTGTTAAATGGGAGCAGGGGGCTCCGGAACTGCTGCAGACTTCCAGGCCCTACAGGGAATACTGAGAAGCATAGCACATTTGAAGAGGAATTGAAATTGTCAGCGAAAGAACAGAATCTGTTCACCCTTAAATTTCTAATTAGAGAACTCATAGTGGGAAGTGACCACTTAAATGATGAGCACAGAAAATGAAGGAAAACACCTTCCTTAAAAAATTAACATCCTGACTTACAATCCAGATCACAATAATTTTAAATTACAACTTTATTTATATATTTTTTTTTTTCCTTCCCTCCAGGAATTCAGATAGAAGGTCATTTAGAGATGCAGTAATGCCAAATCTGACTTAGAGAACTCTCCTTATACATTGTATTGTTTCAACATTGGAAACTACAGTTTTAAGTATTTTCGATATCTCCTACAGACCAGTGTGCGGAATAAATATTAGGCTACACTGACATTAACTTTTTAAATGTCATTTATTTCTGCACAACTTTTCATACCTGCCAGTATTTGAACCTAAAAAAAATCCGTACTGTATATTTACATTTTGGTATCTATCAATCTCTATGGTACAAAAATACGTAACATATAGATGGCCACATCTATACGTAACATATAGATGGTTAAAAAGATGGTTTAATGGTCTTAAGTCTTACCTTTGGTTTAGCTCTTACATTTTAGATATGGCAGGACTAAATTTCTCCATAGAAACTATGCATCATTATCTAAAGGAACATGTCATCTTACTTAAGTGTAAAACATGCTAAAGCTTTAAAAATAACATACAGTAATATTACTGTGATGTAATTGAGTTTAAGGTATCTGGCCTACAAAAATACTGTCAGAATAAAGAGGTTAGTGCAAAATAGAAGGATCTGAACCCATAGCACTTTAGCAGTTTAAAGGGCTTACTGGATCTAAACATTCAGACATGAGAATGAACAGAAAGTGAGACTGGATTTAGAAGGCTGAGCTATCCTTCAGGTTTTCTTTATTATTAGTTGGGGCTGTTCAATAAAAAGCACAGCAAAGTTGGTTTTCTTTTTGGTAGTGAGATATATGCTGCATGCTAGCTTGGAAATACAGTCCTGATGTCAGTTATAAAAAACCAAACCAGAATACGTAGAATAAATATTACTACTTTTCTGTGAGTAAAGTCATGGTACTCGGGATGCCAGAAACAATGTAAAAAATGATAAAAATCTCTTAAAAAAAAATTAAGTGAGATACAACTAATGAAACAATTAATAGTTTAATTGGCTTCTTTTTGAAAGGCAAAACCCTGGCTGAGGTCAGATAGTGGCAGTAGTAAGGTGTAGATGAGCTAATTTTGGAGATACTTCTTACATTATTTGGGGAAATTACCCACATATTTTGCTAGTGAGAGCAGGGAATATTTTTTAAGTCTTGCCTAAATATTTACAACTCTATGATTTGAATTTAGCCACAATTATAATATAATTTGTTAAATCATGCTCCTTTTATTAACATTTTCTTGCCTACACAGATTCATAAATAGTCTACTTATGAAAAGACTCCAGATATTTTTTCCATTAGAACAATAAGACAAAAACTGCAAAAATGGCAAACCCCATTGACTTTCTGGAGGTTATATGGAACACATCAGTAAGCTGGGGCACAATTTCAAAGAATATCTTCAGCCTGGGATCTATGCAGGATGAAGGTTACAGATTTATATATTTTCTCCTTTAATTTTAGTAACAAAAAGAACTTCATAGGACGTCTCCATTCTAACTACAGAGTAGTGTCCACAAATACTCATACAGAAATTCTCATGTGCCCTTACTTGTGACTGAACAGCATTTCACTCCACAAGTAGTTCCACTGAACTTCACTGAATGGCGCTCACTAAGAATAGTCAGATAATACCCTGCTCCATAAATAATTACATCAGTACTCAGCTTCAGTAACACTGTGGAGGAAGGTGCTATTCATATCTCAGCAGGGATATTAGAATCAAGCCCCTGAGCATTTCTTCAATAACACAGGGAGCGAACTGTCACTGTCTTGTCATTCCCAGAACTTAGTGAGGTTGATTTGACCACCTTATCTTTTCCGAACACATATGAGACCGAGATTTTCCTGCTCAGTCTCTCAGAGGCAAGAGGAAACCTCCCAACCAGATGCATTAGAAAGGACCTCCTATAGAGCTCTATATGTGACCAGTGGAGAACTCCACAGCATTTTCTGAAACTACAAGCAAATGAGGCTGGGATCTACACGTTGCTTGGCCTCGAATCAATGAACATAGCCTCCAGAATGCAAAGGCAGACTGCCGTGCTCTTCAGCCACATCGCATTCACAGGGCTCTGGATCTGGTTTCTTCCATACCAGAAATGCCCAACAATAAGAG
The DNA here is from genome assembly GCF_963264785.1 of Psittacula echo. NCBI lineage: Eukaryota > Metazoa > Chordata > Aves > Psittaciformes > Psittacidae > Psittacula > Psittacula echo. The sequence continues at coordinate 147,111,252 of NC_137735.1, forward strand.
AGAGTCTGTCCAAACCAGTCCTCCTATCTCACCAAGACCTAGGAACCAAACGCTGCAATGATATCACTTATTTTACTTTCTTAATGAGAGAAAAAAAAAAAAAAAAAAAAGGGAAATATCAGAATTCTAACAAAATATTTACTCCTATGAACTAACAGCATCAGATGAGAGCAGATTTAGTTAAGGAAAGATACTCAAAGAGGAACATATTCAAATGCAATCTGATTAAATAAGTCTAACTACCTGTACAGGCTATTCATACTTGGGAACAATCAAGTCACTGAACATTCATCACACCTAGAAAGGGTGTCACCTTCAGGTCAGATGTGAAAACAACACTGTATCAGTCTAAAGAGAAAAAAGAATAGCTGCACTTATACATTATGTCTCAGTAAAAACCCTTATTTTCCCATCCTAACAGATCTTCTAAATTCATGAATATAACATATACATGCACATCATGTATTTGAGTATTACATTATGCAAAATCACCTTATTTCTAGAAAGATACTAGGTTAAATTATTAAAATTCCACAGGTTTCATTACAGAAGTTCTGTCTCTGTCTTGCATTGCTTGCAATGCATTAGGATCATCTGAACATGGCAGTTAGCCTCCCAGATTGAATTGTGTTGCATTACATTTTGATCATATCACAGTTTACTTGATCTGTACTCACGTTTTCACATACCTCCACACACATATACAAACACCTGCTGATTTGTTTCTTTAAACAGTCTTGGGAATACATCTGATTTTAGGTAAGAGGTTGCCAATGTTAGAAAGTTGCTATGGAAACTTATCAAAAGTTTCATGACAGACCACTCTTTGCCAAACTAATATAAGAAAATTATTCTAGTATAAGTACCTTGGTTTTAGAAAGAGGTTAGTTTAAAAGTGACATTAAAATCCTACAAATGCCCTTATAAAGATCATACCTTTTAATTACAGGTCAGTTACATTCAGCACATTTGTAGCTGTATTATTACACTAAACTTTCAGAAAGGCGGTATATATATTTTTCGCAGGACAAAATTTTAGGAAGCGGTTTCCTGTAACTGGCAGGACACGGTAGAAAATGGTTTTGCCTCGGAGTAACCTAACACCGATTTTTGTTTATAAGAGCTTCATGGTTTCAGAAGCAGCACCACCTATTGGGTAAGAAATGTAGGTTAGTGCCTACTTTGTCACGAGAGACCTATTGTAAAACCGGGTTTGCACATAACGAACTGAAGCTAAGTTCCTCATACTTAAATACCAAGCAAACAACTAGCATTTTCTAGCGATCTATCTGATCAGAGAGTAAAAATTCAAAACGATAATTCAATACGATGTCAAACCCCAACACTTAAGCTCCTAACATGTATTTGACAAAGTATTTAAGACATCATCAACTGGCTCACACAGGTTATAACAGTAACACAGAACAACTAAACACTGCATGATTTTCAGGATGCACCCTGGCTGAACACATCTGAATGAGCTGGAAATTAATTTGGTTATGTAAGTAGTCCTACTAAAATCTATATATGAACCACACTCTGTAGGCAGGGTCCCACGTGAATGAACGACGAGCATGTCGCTTTTCGAGGCAGCAGCTACACCTGGGTTTAGAGAAATCATTGACATTGCCGGTTCTCGTAGCGCGAGCCTTGTTTTGGGCTGAAATCCAGCGCCCATCCCCGGTTCCCTCCGAAAACAGTCCACGCGAGAGGCTGAAATAGCATTTCACATCCCGCGTCCACCGAGCAGCTCGGTGCCAGTGCTGCCTGGCAGGGTTTGCTCCCTTCCTCTCTCCCTCCCGGCACCGGTGCACTGCTGCTCCCGCGGGTGCGGGCTGCCCGGCGGGGACAGACCCTTACAGAGGGCTCGGCGGGCGCAGAGGCCACCTTCTTTCCCCGCGGAGCAACCCGCCTGTGCTGGGGCGGCGTGGGCGCACCCGCGGAGCACGGCAGCAGGAGGCTGAGGTGACAAGGGGTAGGAGGAACGTTCCCACCCGTAGTGCTGGCAGCGTGTTTTCGCGGTGTGGAACCGCCGGTGATCGCGCCTGCAGCGCTAAGAGAAAGGGAGCCAGAGGGACAAAACCTCACTGGAGCGCGGGGAGAAAAGTTCGTGTGGAAGCCCAAAATGAATTCATGCAGGCATCACTCACCCACTCTGAGGATACAGACGAGCTGGATGCAGGCAACCAAGCGCCCTAGAATGAGCATGTCCAAATCGTCCTCTGCCTCCTCCGTCCGTCCGTCTGCCTGCCCGGCCGCCTCTCAGCCTGCCGCCTGCTCCGCGGGCAGCTGCACCTCTCCACAGTGGAGAGCCGGCTCCGCGCCGCGGCCGCGCCCGGCGGCCGCCCCCACGCCGCGGGCGGGCGGGATCAGCGCCGCTGGGTGCTGACGGGGCCGCGGCTCAGCGCATGGCGGGGACCACACCGCTCTACACCGCACCGCGCGCTCCGCCGAGCGGCCGCGCTGCCGAGGGCGGGAGTGCCTGCGGGAAGGAGAGAGCGGGCGGGTGTGCGGATCTCTGCTTGGTGTGTGTGTGTGTGTGCGCTTGTGTGTGCTCGCTGGGGGGGGGGGGGGCGATGGCACGTGTGCGCGTGTCTGCGCGCGTGTGAATGTGCGTGAGCGTGTGCGTGGGGCGGGGTGCACCCACGAGAGGGAGGGAAGGGGCAGAACCACTCCTTCCCCCGGGTGGGCAGGAAGCTGGCCGGGTGGGGAAGGAGGGGGGGACATCGCCGCAGCCAAAGTGCAGCCCCGGGGCTGAGAACCAAGAACCTCGTCGTAGCGCCAGGGTGGGGGAGAACGGCTCCGCGTGGGGTGTTCCCCCCTCCGCGGGGCACAGCCACTGTGCAACGAAAAGTTTATTCGGGCGGAGAAGGGGCTGTGGGGTTGGCGAGGTCTCGGGAGTCAGCGAGGTGAGGGGCCGGTAGGTGCGGGCCAGGCAGCCCGGCTGGGGTGCCTCCGAGCGCGTAGACAGGGAGCCCCACGCAGAAGCAACCGGATGGGGGACGATTACCACCCGTGATCTCAGGGCCCGTGTTAACCGTGAGAACAGGCGCGGAGACCGGCGGGGCTGTTCCGCGCTAACGGCCCGTAAGCAGGGGGCGTTGGCAGGCTGCTCCCCGAGCCGGGCAGCAGAGAGGATGGATGCGCGTTCCCTGGAAACCGGAGGGGGAGAGGGGAAAGGGGCTGAAGCCCCGGAATACCATTAACCGCCTCAGAAGTGGGTCAGGGCGCAGGCACTGGCACCGTTTCTTGGGGAAGGCAAAATAAGACCAAAGAAAAAGATGAAAATCCCCTCAAATACCCAAACAAGAAGTGAAAAAGTTAGGGAAACGAGGTCCCTCATGATGGCTGGCGGGCCCGGAGACGGGGTACCCGCTCGGCAGAGCGCCACGCGTGAAGCCCCGTCCGAGCCCTCGTGTCCTGCGCGGCACCCCGAGCGGCCACCCTGCCCCTGGCTGCGCCTGCCCTCCCCGCGGCCTTGCGGTGCCTTCCCGGCGGTCCTGGGGTGAAAAGGTGGGTGGGGGCCGGAGACGTCCCTTCAAACCCCCCAGGCTTTAAGATGACACACACAATCCTCTGCTTCATCCCAGGTTCACAGAGGTGCTGCTCAGGAGTCGTGCGAACGGCTTCTGTGTTTGTCATACTGTTCCCACTCTAGTGAAAGTCTGCTCAGTACGGATGTGATGTGACTTTTAATGGTGGGTAACTTAAGTGTAAAAACACTCGGTGCTTTATAGGTACCCAGTTCTACTGAGCCTCTTAGTCCTCAGGCACAGGAGTGCTTTTGCCAGCTTGTTCTTCAAGTAAACAAAGAAAAAACTCTTGTGTCAGTTTTTCATTTCCATGTCTGCAGACTACCTGGCAGTTCAGGATGTTATGAGCTATCTTGACATGAAGCAAACTGGAAATTTCTGAGTAAACAAAAGTTAGAGGACAGAGTGCAAAGTGCTCAAGCGGTTGATTGCATTTGGAAAGCAGACTGTGGATGTGTCTTCTCATGCAAGGCCAGCATCTTCCAGGATACTACAGAGTTTACATACAATAGAGGTTGGCTCATTAGGAGAAGGATTAACTTTGAATGACAGTTCTTGTTAAACGGACTTTGGCATCACAGGAAGAAACAAGTTCCATGTGCTGAGCTCCACCACTGAAAAAACTATTTTAGGATTGTCCAAAGGGACAATGTTGTTAAAAGACTTGAGTCAGCTGATTTTCATGTTATTGAAAGAACCTAGATGCCAGTAAAAAAACTACTGCAGTGGTTTCCAAACCCATATCCATGGAAACATGCACAAACACACCAATACACATATGCAAGATAAAATACCAGTACCTGCGGATAATATATTTGAGACAAACTCCAGCTCAAACACCATTTTGCAGTTGGTTTAGTTTCTCAGTAGGAATAAGAATTACACAGTATCGCATATAGTAGTATTTACAGTATAAAGTCAACACTCACAGGACTTGCAGTAACGTGCAGCCCTTGGGCTGTAGCTCCACTTGGCTTTCCTCTTAAGCTGGTAGGTAGACATAACTCAGTTGTGTTGGTTCTGAGTACACATGTGCTTGCAGAAGCTTCCAAGTTCCCCCTCCACCCTGGGGGGACCAGCTTTTGAGCAGTCTGGTGCCTTTTCTGATGCCTGGAGAAGGCCAAAGCTCTGTAACTGTCTGACAAGGCTAAAGGATTGCTTCTAGCAGCTGCTAACTTGATGCTAAACTACTCAGGTAGATGCTGGAAAAGCTTTAGATTGGTCAGTGCACTCCTTTTCTTAGAAGATTTCTTTAAGAATCAATCCCCTTTTTATATCATAGACAAGTTACCCATCATGAATGCCCACACACCAAAGGGCAAGCACAGCATTCATAGGTGACAGAACTATTTCCTAGTTTTCCACAGTAAATTACTACGCAGAGAATCTGGCTCTGACAGTCGTTATGCCAACAGTTAACTTCCACTTCCAGTAGATAATACACTGTAGTATTTTACAAGGTGAATGATAAACATTTAGGACAATCACCACTGAATGTGTTAGACTCTGCATAATTTGTAACTTTAACATCAAGAATTTAGTCTCCTTAAAACATAATCACAAATGTCTGCACTAAGCAACTCGATTTGCAGTTTTACAGCCTGTAATACAGAGATAATAAGGATGGATTAGAAGGTTCATCTCTGTCCTTTCAGTGTATATGCATACCTGGGCAGCTTAAGAATAAAATGATAGACCACTTCCTTCAGTACCCTTTTGGTTCTTGCGCTGATGAATGGCTGGTAAAGAAGCTCTCACTGTAGTCTAAGTGCCTGGCTGTAATAGGATTACTCTGTTCATCTTAAACTTTAGCTGTCAGGTCATGACGTTTTAGCTTGTGCTCTGTCAAGCCAAATTAACTAAAATTAATTTGGAAATAAGGAAATCTGACAAGCAAATCAATGCACTAGCTCTTAACAACATGATTTCTATTACTGCTTCCTGTTTATCCTATATAAAGTATCAATAACCCACAGCATGATACAATAACAAGCAGACATGAAAAAGACTTGTGGTTAACATGGCAGATTTCTATTTCTTTAAAACTTACTATTCTTATTAATGGCTTAACAATGAAGATTACTTACTTTCATCACTGTACCCTTTAGTAAATATTTTGTGGATTTACAGAAAGCTTCTCTTTCATTACACAATATTTCTACTTGTCCTTTTATAGAACATTAACAAGTCTTGATGAGAAACTGGTCCCTGTTTGATTTCTGTGTTAACATTTTCCCCTTTTAACAAGCCTTTCCTTTTTTTTTTTTTTTTTAATTTTGAGCTTTCTTTTACTCTTCTCATTTGATATTGAATAGTTTCTTCAGATCTGCTCTTTTTATCCATTGTAACATTTTTCTCAGTCTAAATGAATCTCTTCTCAGTGTTGACACTGTGTTTCCCTTTGTATTGTGACAATCTTGTTATTTTATAGGGTGAGTCATTGCATATCTTGTTCAGTTTTTTTTCTAGCTTGTTTTGAGTGCTTATCGGTTTTCAGGTTCGGTTGGATTCTTTTTCAGAATAATGTCAATTTCTTGTTGCATTCATCTTCTGTCCTTGTAGTATATGTTTTCCTTTCACATTATGTTCTTGATATTTGTTAAATCCTCTTTTGTGTTTACATGCAGCTTTTATTTTTTTGTTTTTCCTATATGAAGGCTATACCACCAGCATGTCTTGATATGTATGGTACAGTACATTAACAAAGAATCTGGTGGACTTCCATCTTATTTTCTAATTTGCTGAAGAAACCCATGTATAAATTCAAAGTATTAAAAAGGTGTGTGCAAAAGGTATGTTGTCTTGGCAATTGTTGTAACTACCTTCATTAGGAATCATTCAGGCATATTAATACAATACCAAAACCCAAATTCTTCAAGTATCATGCTGAAGTCAAATATGTCAGATCTGTCGGAGTACTGTTTTATTCAGAGAACTTTTTCCCATAAGTATTTAATGTTAAACAGGGAAGTATTATTATAACATTCCAAACGTCTTATTTTTTTGTATAATATTAAGATACAAAATGAAAGTAGAACTAGTATTTTTGTCTACCTCAATTTTGTTTCTATATTTTAAGGTAGTTGCAATTTTTTTTCTTTCTCTGTACTTATTTTCCTTTCTTTTGGATTGGTCTGAGGCATTACTTTTCAAATTCAGTTGCCTCCAAGAACACAGAAATACAAGGAGACAAGAAATATTGTGACACTGAACCTCTTACTTGGCCCTTTGCTAAACAGAAGATGTAGCTCAACTGCTTTTGAATCTAAAACCGAGGACAGTAGATGGAGTGTATTTTCCTCTCAGAGAAAAAGACCAGAACTGGACAGTTTGACAGCAGCCAGGTGCCATCAAACCATGGGAAGAGCTAGGTGAGATATAAAGTGTATTCACATAATCTAGTTTTATTATTTTACTTCTCCATAAGAACCAGTTGAAAAGAGGTGGGCTGTTAGATGCCTTGAAGACAGTTTGGGTTAAACCTGTCTTTTTAAGCTATGTCTGGCCTAGCCATGAAAAAGGCTTCAATACCACTTCTTCTGGCAAGCAGATGATCTAATGAAAGGTTTGTGGGCTAGAAATCTTAGCTATCTGTTTCTCACAGCTTTATCAGCTCATCTTGAAATAAAAACCACGTCTCTCTACAAACTCTGTCTCTTCTGGCAAAACCAGTCTTTACCTAGCTGATTCTTTCAGTGTCAAAACAGCTGCCCCTTGTTAAATCTGCTGAAGAATGACCTAACCACAGCAGTTACTGAGTAGAGTGCTTATACAGTATGAGAAATAAGCAATGAAGGGATGAAATGCAAACCTTGAACAGATTTGGTTTATAAATATGTGCATAAGCACTCATTTAAATTGGTCTGCATTTCCTTCATGTTAATTTGTGGCTGTTCACTTACAATTTACCTTTCTGCAATGCAGCACTTAACACTACTACTCAACACATACTACTACTACTCAACACCTGTTGCAAACAAGCGTTTCTAACTTTTTCCATGAAGGTTGGTGCTAGTTTTCCACTCAAAACCTATCTGTGAAGAAAGATGCACCACTGGCTGACTTTCTGACTGTATTTTCAGCCCTGTGAAAGGCATGGCTGTGTTGTTAAATGCTTTGACTCCAGTTGTAACTCCCTTCCCATGTTCTAGACAAGCAGATATGCCTCTAGGGGCATTTGGTTATTTTCCCTCCTGCTATGCAGCAGCAGAGAAAATGAAAATAATATTTCATACTCCTGTTTAGTATTCCTATTCACTTCTGCTTGGATTATTAAATGTGAAACTAGGCACACAAAGCACAGCTACTACCACACTAGCATATCATCTCACTGCATGGTTACCTGTTAGCAACACATTAGTTTCCCACAGAGACAGAAGAAGCTAACTCCTGAAACGATAAATGAAGAGTGGGCAGGAGTGAATTATTTAGCATCTGATTCCTCCCATGTTCCAAACAGAGGGTAGAATGACCTTCTGTGAGGTCTTTTTTTTGTTTGTCTTTCTGCAGAGGGGTAGGTAGAAGCAGGTCTGCCCAAACGCCAGGGGCAGTGGGAGCCTGGTGCAAAGCCTCTCCCAGCTCCTCTACAACTTATCCAGACACTGAATTTGGCCCTCCACTTAGACACATGTAAGAAACCCACCATGCTTGGTATTATCCATGCAGTGAACTGCATCTACAAGTAATTTCATGGGTTTCCTTCCCCTTCAGCTCTCATTACGGAGTGTAAAGAAACATTTTCTATTCAAGTGAAGAAGGTTCTTTCCATCAGCAACTGCAGAATAAGGCACTGTTTTCAGTGGTGTAGATGATTAAAGGCTCTTTTTCTGCTGCCTTCTTTTTAGAGATAGTGTACATCCCGACAGGAAATTCAGACAAGTAAAATCAAAATGTATACTTACTAAAAACAGCAAGTCAAAGTGGAAAACTCCAGTGATGCTTAAGCTATGTATTGAAGGCTTGCATCAAACGTTTGATCATGCAGAGTAAACAGACAATTCCTATGTATGTGGCAGTCTTTAACAATAGCCCTTTTAATAGTAAATAAATTAATAAGTAAATATTTCCCCCCTGCAGCCAGCCATTAAACTGAGATCTACTAGGTCATTTCCAGCCAGGAGCAGGTTGTTTCGGCTCATTTGCAGATCTAATCAAACAGTATTTCCTATGTTGACATCACATTTACCAGCTTTTTTCTGTTTCATTTGTGAATCTGTTAGCCTTCTTATTACAGCAAGTGCTGACCCACAAGCACAATAGATATGAAGTCCCTGGAACAATTTATCATAATCATCATGCTTGGGTAAACATTGTTGATGATGTTGCACAGTGGAGTTTTCAAGTAATGCATATTGAACAGTAGGAACACTTCACTGCTGGTAAATGAGGCACAGATTATTTTTTTCTTAAATGCATGTTTGTCTATGTTTTTCTGCATATTTTTGCTTATAGAAAATTGTACCACTTTTAGAGGGTATGTTTCAATTATAACTGGAACTAAAAGCAACTTTGATTATGGAACGGACCTAGTATTTGACTGCTTTTATTCTCATTGCTTTTAAATATGTAAGTATTTTTGAAATCTGCTCTTCAAAATATATCTGCTGTCTGCCATTTACCTGTGGATAAAGGTAAACAGAGACAGAAAAAGGATATGCTGATATGCCATAACCCATCTCAAAAATAGCCACTACTTGTCAGCATCCAAAGTATTTGCAAAATAAACTATTCAAGCTCATCCTTCTTTTGATAATGCCACCAATGTTGCTGGTACATTGACAGGGAAATAAACAGAAGCAGACATGTTGGCTTCTAACACATAAAAACAAAACACAGAATTTTCTCAAGTAGGGAAAGGAATAACTAAGTAAAACAATATTCCTCCTTAACAACTAAAAATATTTAAGGCAGTCATTCCATTGTAATGGCTTTTAAGATCTCAGAACATGTATTGCTAGAAAGAGTAATTTCTTAAATTTGAAAAAATTAATCAGAAAACATAAATATATCTCGATTTGCTGTTAAATATTCAGAGCTGCCTATCAAATGTAACAACTGAAATATATAAAATGCAATATGTGCATCGAAAACTGTGATGCATATAGAGAAAAGGATCCTAGGTTCTAATGGGAAACGACAAGTTCTGAGATTACTGTGACCACTCAGGAGTCAGATTTGGGGTTATGATAGATAGTTGTGTGAAAATATTAGCTCAATACTTGGTAGATGTACAAAAAAGTAAAAAAAATTAAAAATATAATTATTAGAAAGTGAATAGAGAACAAGAGAGCATTACTTATGCCAGTTTATAAATCCTCTTCTCTCTTGCCACTTCTAGCTCAGACTGAACCCAAAATGATTCTTTAGGATCTTTTTTCTTTTTCTTTACTTTTTTTTTTTTTTCCCCTCACTACACACATGCAAATTCACAAATTTTCTTCTCAGAAGGGCAGCAAGTGAGGTGGAATGGCTTCTATGTTTAAGGAACAAGGAGGGATATATTTGATGAATTTGAGATAAAGAAAAGAGGCTGGGATTCCTAAGTCTGGAAAGGAGACAACCTATGATCAAGGTCTGTATAGAACCAGATCAGACCGTGGAGAGGCTGGATGGGGAATGACTGCTTACATGTCCAAAAAAAGAAACCATTGGCAGCAAATGAAGCTAGCATGAGCCAAGTTCAAACAAGACTCTGAACCTCCTTCCTGACACAGGCAATGAGTGTCAGGCCTGTGGAGATCCTTGGCAGTGTATTCTGAACTCAGTGAATTGATGAGTGTTTAGGGGCAGATGAGAAAGAGTTTGGAAGATTCATTAGAGGTTACTCAAGGGACATGTACCATCAGTCTCAGTAAATTTCCTGAACTCAATTAGCTGGTGATTACTTGGGGAAAGTATCGTATACCAGAACCGCTTTTCTCTTTCCTAGGCATCTACCAACAGCTGGAGAGAGAATAGTTGCTTTTTCTGAGCCAAATGACACTTTTAGATTACATTGTTATAGGTGCCTTCAGCAGAGGCAGCTGAGACCTTCAGAGGTCTTGTTAATTGCAGGTATGGTCCTGGGTGATGGTATAAACTATAGCACATTTAAATATGCCAGAGGGAAAAAAAAAAAAAAAAAGATAACAATGGGGTTTGCCATCAGAAGATCAAAATATGCTGTCTGCAATTAATGAGCAATGCCATTAGGTTATGTTTTTATCAAATGTCCTTTGTTTATTTTAAACTACATCTAGAGAAAATGTAATCATTTCCATGGAAATAAATTTCAAGAGAAAGCAAAATCCCTAAGTAAGTTTTATGGTTAAGGTGAGGGTTAGGGACCAATTAAGCAAACAATAAGCAGCCAACTGTAAGGTATGCAGGGAGATGACTGTGCCCTGGCTGGAGGTTCAGCTAATTGAGCATGACATGAGACATGTTGTGGGACATAACGAACAGTAGAGTGAGAAGCTATTAGAAGTTACAAACAGTCCTGTGAAGGCTGGCTGGGTTGTGACTTCTATTCTGATCCTTCACTGCTTTAAAATACTGTATAATATAATTCAGACAGATACTGGGATGATAGTCAATCCTGAACATCAGTTTATATATCATCCTACCAGAATCAGTAGGCTGTCTTGTTTGTGGCTGTCCTTGAAAAGGCCAAGCTGAATTTCTGATTCTGTTTTAGATTGTCTCGACGGGGAAGCTATAGTTTGCAAATGAAGACACATAAATATAAAGGCGCCCAAGATGACTATGCTCCCATTATAGCTCATGAAGAACTGATCAGTGTTTTCTGGCCAAATGTCAGTGTGTGCTTTGCAAGAGTATGTTGAATAGCTCTCTAAATGCCACAATGTGTCTTGGTTTGGATATTTACTGACTACTGTGAGAACTTAGAAACCTGTCATCCATGGAGACATTTAAAGGCTTGATTCAGGTTGCTAATTTTAGTATATTTTATAGTTTATTATATACATAGTATATTTAGTATATAGTATAGTATATTTGTCTAGCCTTGTAAGGCCTTCCATCTAAGAGAAGGACACTCTTACAAAACCTCCGACCTGAGGACTTTGCTGTCACCATCCTAGCCATCTAGGCCGTGGCAGATAAACCTCAGGTGTAAAGGGTGGGGGCAGTTCCGCGCACGCTGCGTCTCACCTAAAAAATCCACTGCACAGGCCCGAAGGGTTTACCCACACTTGCAAAGCCCTGTAGCAACAGGGGAGGGATGAAACGGCAGGTAACAAGGTGCACTGGAAGCTGCAGGTCCAACCTTGCCTGCGGGCGGTTCAGGACATTGGTAGCTCGAGATTGACCCAGCAGACGACAGTCTTGTTCAGAAACATCCTGACTGACCAAGCAGCCTTTTTTCCAGCTGGATTTGCCTATCCCACATTGCCCTTAGTCATCGTGCTTGTAGTAAGCATGGGTAAAGCGCTTCCCAAATCTTCATTCGTGAAGCCAAGCCATCATATTTAGTGGTATTTGAGAACCTGAGAAGCTCCATGACCTGAACACTGTGTTGTTAAATCTCTGCCTCAGGACTTAGATGGTTTATAGCCATAAGGAGTAGCATGAAACTCATAAAGCATCTCAGGTGTCACCAGATGCTTATACATAGGTACATGCACTCAGTCATCATCTTCAAGCTGAATCTTCTCCCTGATTTGTCACCTTGAGGGTACTGCTAGGAGCTAAATCCTCAAAAGGGTGTTGGTGCCTGAGTGTTGAGTTTCATTCCATTCTGCCTTCAGATGGTTATTGGAGTACCATTTGTGATGCTGAGGTAATTGCTACCCTCCTCAGGGGTTAGGGATGGACAAACATTCCCTCTTTCTCCAGATCAGCATCCTCCTTTCAGGACTCACTGGTGCCCATGTGCGATGGGGGTCACAGCCCTTCCATGGGATTGAGGATGCTTCTGTTTGTCCCCCTTCTTCCTCATGGTGGAGATGAAGAGATAGCTTTCATCCTGCTGTGGTGTTTGTCAGGATGGCTGGGAGAGAATGCAGTTAGGCTGATGTTTCCAGAAACCAGGAAGATGGCAAGAAAGGCAAGCTGTTCACACAATGCAATTTGGGGACTGATTGTGCAAGTGCTGTATAGGGGGAGAGTGGGCTACCCTGTATGAAAGTGCAAAAACAGATCAATGAGATGGCAGAACTGGGGGGAAAGGGAAGACGTAATACTTGTATGGAGGAGGAGGAAGAAATGGGCTCTTCTTGGTCTTGGAAAGGGGAATATGAAGTTGACCACTTATGTGGGGGATGAAAGAAATAATAGACTACTTATAACAGAGGTAAACAAAGCTGTAGCAGGTCCTAAAAACAGATCTGGAAACCACAGCTGCTAAGACTTAACTATCTTGGTCTAAATAATCTTTCAAGGTACAGACAATTGGCTCACTTTTCAAGCACAGCTGAAAGGGGAAATGGACACTTTGTGTGTATGAACGGAAGCTCTCACACAGGGACTAGAACACCTAGGTCCTTTGCCCACCTTATTTGCAAAGTTCACTGCTTCTTTTCACTCTCAGTGTTTGTCTGAAGATCCTGGGACCCATTAAGTTGTGTAAATGCTTTTATGGATTCTGCTTCTTTGTTTTTCTGCTCTACAGGTTTCTATCTGCTTGGGGAAGATAACAGCCCTTCTCTACTCACATGGATTTTGGAGATAAGGACTCTGCAGACAGCTCAGTTGCAGGAGTCTTTCAGACAAACATCGCATGTGCAGCACCTAGTACAGTTTGTGGCACTCCAAGCTCTATTTAGATTAAAGACTGTGTGAAAAGGCAGATTATTATCGAGATCCTACACCTATATCTAACACAATTATATATGAAAGTATGAATAACCTTGTTGAAACATCTCATATTTTGCTACATTATTATTAATAGGAGACAGAGAGGCTTAATAAATGGGATTAACACACATGAGTGGCTACATTAGCGTAAATGAAATACATTGAACTTTCATCATTTGCAACAAATAAGCTCGTTCATCTCCTGAGTGATTTATGATGGTACCAAAAACATCCTGAAACCTTTGATGTGCAATATAGATAGCTACTTTACCAGGGGAGGGAGGAGAGAAGGGCGAACCATTGTGTGTGTGCGTCTGAGTGGGATGCAGCAAGCTCCCACGTGTTTTATTTTTTTTTATTTTTTAATCTCAAATTATCTTTCAGACTCCAGCAACACTGAAGAATATACACAAATACTAAAACATGAGGACAAATTGCACAGTTCTTCCCTTATGGCCAGCTGTAGCCAGAGTGGTGTAGGTTGTTCTGTACTTTAGCTCACTCTGAGCAGTGCTGAGCTGGACAGTCAGACTTGCTAAGGCCTCCCTTATCTGCTAACTGCCTGAAGCTGGCAGCAGCCTTAAAAAAGACTTTCTGTATGTAAAGGTGTGACAAATTCCATAACTACAAGATGTAGGACTCTGAAAACAATGGCCCTTTTCCCTACTTCTAATGTACATGCTGAAAGCATCTGATTAAACCACAGATTGGAATAAAACCTGTGGTTTGCTATGTCAACTGCTCAGATCAACTGAAAATGCAGTTTGCTCTCACATACCAGAAAATAGGCTCACACATCTAATACTTTTTATTAAAATGAAGGTTAAGTATCACCACCAATTTATGATACAGGCAAGCATGTTTGTCATGAAATTAATGAATTTTGGTAACTTCAATCTTGTGGTGCTGGATTAAGTTCAGCTGTGTCAGGCAAGAAATGTGCAGTAGCTATAAAACATCTTGGCTTCTTCTTGAAAGAACTGTTTCACAGTTTCCTGGTATACATGGTAAGCAAAGACCAAATTTGGAGTGTTTTGCATTCAGTTTCTTTGTACTCAGAGCATTGAACAGCAGAGGGTTTTCATCTTCCAGCTGCCTGTACTTGTCAACTGGCTGTGAAACTCTAGTGTAACATAAACCGTGATTCTTTAAAATGCCACATTAACACACCTTTCCTTTGTGTGAAATGTACTATGGGTAAGTTCAAAATTTAGAACATAATTTCTCTCATACTTGAACTATTGAACTGTTTCTCTCCTACTGTAGGACTTGCTATAAATTATTATGGGAGGCACATATATTGGTCTTTCTCAGGACTGGTGAATTTTGTGAACAGTACTGTGTAAAATTAAAAAGCCTGGTTTAAATGCTGTTTTCCTGATATATTTCTCTCCCACATGCTAGATGATTGTTGCTAAAACCTAGGAATCCTTCTGGCATGGACTGTAGCCTTATCGTGGTGGCCCTAGGTCAAGCTTGGGATAAGAAGGCCTTGAAAATACAGATATCCTTTCTTTTCTCAGTATTTCCTGTATTATCCCATATAAACCCCATATAACTACCTCCTTGTGAGGAATGTTCTTGCAAGTTTATGTAGGACAATGACAAGGGAAGGATCTGTACAGGTAAGACAGTCCTTGTCTGGTCCCGAGATACATCTGTAAAAATACACTGTGAGTTTTAGGCCTCGGATTGACAGTACTGTAGCACTGTATCTTCCCACTCCAAATCTGTCTTCATTTCCATTCAGATAAGAATATTGAGTCTTTACAGAACAGGATACATCATTTATGAGGACAGTGCAGCCTCAGATTACATGGAGGGGAGCATTTATAAATTTTCCGTGGAATGCAATGTGAGTGAAATCCTGGCCTCTGGTGGAGTCAGTGATACAGCTCCCCTGTTTACAAGCGTTCACGGTTTAATCTAATACCCTGTATTTTGTCAAATACCTTTGTGTACTACAGGTTCATTTTCTTTGATACTTGGAGACTCCTGTTCAGCTCTGAAATTGTTAGCAGAATAGGTGCTGCCCTTACGCTTTCAAATGTTGTCATTCCCTTCTGCTTTCGGAGAGGCCAGGTGCAAAACAAATGTTTTTGAGAACCAGATTGCAAAGGCAGAGAAATAATCTCTCCAGAACAATCAGAGAGGAAGATTTATACACATATTGAGACATGTTGTTCTTTAATAGCAACAAGTGAGAAAGCGTAGGAAAAACACTGGTGAAATAATTAAAACATGTAATAGATTTATTTTAATTGTTGCATTACCAAGCCTATCCCCACCCTGAAATTTGCATGGTTCTTTTCTCCATTATCTCTTAAATACCATAGACAAACAATGCTATCAAGTTTTTTTGATCTAGAGCCATGTCTATATTATTGTATCTTTAGATACAATTGGATTCTACCTAAAAACAACTGGAACGGTACACTGATCTTCCAAAACAATTATGGAAATCCTCAGAGATTTCCAGCCTGAATTGCGTTCATGTATTAAAACATAGGATTACTGACAGAGGTAAGGGCCCTGAAAGTTCACCCTGAAATGTTTGACTATCCCAGTACACATTCAGCCCCTGGTGTGTGGTTTGTCTGGCATACATAATAGCCTCAAGAATATACAGAAAAGAGCTCTTGAAACAGCACTTTCCCTGAGTAGCCTTAAAAAAACGTGTCTGCATCATGTAATTCTGAAATCCTTGTAAATTTAGGAAAAAGCTAGTTTTTACTAACATTGAGTGAAGGAAAGCTCTCTGTAGTTTATTTTTATGTCAAGAAACAGATTTTTCTCCTAGTACAAATGTATTGAAGGCAGTTTTTGCTCAAAAATATTCAGTTGTTGTTAAGACTTGTGTTGATTCTCTATACGTAAAAAGGAAATATTATGGAATACCTGTGAAATCTGTGTAGATTTCAGAAAATGAATCCAAATTGTAACGGATTTCAGAAAGATTGCCTCAGCATTCGAGGAAGAAAATGCAGCAGTCTGTGAATATTTTTGAAATCTTAGACTAGAAGTTATATTCTCTAAACTGAAAAGGATTTCAGGCCTGTGTACACAAGTGCATAGAAAAAAAAAAGTGCAGGTACTTTATTCACTTTTCTTTTAAGTGGGTAGTCTGAATAGAATTAGTGTTAGTGAGACGGGTCAGCTGGAAGTCCACAAATGTGTATTTTTTAAGCCTTCTATTTCACTAAAGGCCAAACTGTGCAACTCTTTCTCATGCTAATGAGAAGTTGAAGTTAATGGGACTTGACACGTAAGTGCTGCACAACTTCAGTAAAGGCTTCATAATCTGGTCCTAAATGCTTTTGCTTTAATAGAGCTCTGTCTCACCTTTTTGCTATCTTGCTGCCTCTTTGTCTTTTGAAAACAGGTTATCTCTAAAACTTTTGCTGGTGATCTATTGTGAGAAGAGAGCTTAGTAGGCTTCCTGCCACTTTTTGAAAACCTGTTAACAGCAGATATTAATTGCCGTTTGCTCCCAACTTCATTATAAATATAATTTTATGCTGATCTGCAAGTTCTATCTGACAGTACTGAGCATCATAATATCAAGATATCTACAGCATCCATCAGCATGACTGACACAGATTAGACAGTTGTGCTTTTTATCAATTAAGTTCCTATGCCTGAAGATACTCTCAGTAGAGTGGAAAGACAAACAAAGTGAAAATGATAAAGTGTAGTTACTAAAACACTGAAAAAAAGACATTCAACATATTTCTGTGTTTTTTAAATAGATACTAACTCTTTGATCTTCTGAAGAGGAAGGATAAAAGTTTTGATGGCCAAGGAGGGTCCTTGAGAGGAAACAGGATCATTCTGTCCCTGTACTTATATGTTCGTTCTGTGGTTATATTTTATCTATGGACTACATCAGATAATAAGGACTTGAAAAATGAAACTGAGTAAAATTCACACAGATATCATGACACTTATTCAATAGACGAGACTCTTCCCCTTGGGCATGGGGAGCCAGGCCCTACTGTGCTTACTGAAGGGCAGCTTAGTCTAACCCACAGGACTAAGTAAAAAATTAAAGCAATATCACTGATAGAACCTGCTGTTAATACATGTGTGTCCCTCCTTACCATATAGCTTGAGGGTTCATGTTCAGCTAGCAGTGCCACTCCTGTGCACTGGGAGCCTACCGAGGATGTGTTTTATAAATCAAATAATCAGCAAAAAGGCAATCTTTAATTTTACAGACTACAAATGACATGCATCTGTATTGTATTCTTTGCACTGCATGCTTAATACGGGGACTAAATGGTATTCGCTATATCAAGGAGACATTCTTCACTATGATGAATTTCAGTCTAATCTCCAAATGAACTCCAGATTATTGGCCTCTTTGTTTTTCCCTTTCCTTTGTGGCACCAGAAAACCAGTAAAACAGCTGTGGTTGACCTTGGGCTGGGATCATTGTAGTGCTGTCACTGTTAGTGAACTACCTCCCTTCTCATACTATGGAGCAGCAGAAGGAACTCCCACTCACACAGCAGAGCAGCTCTAGGTACAGTATTCTGTATTTGCCACACTCATGGTCTATTCTTGTCTCATCTCTTTGCTGAAAAGCAAGGGTATAGTTATCACTAGTGTCTCCAGCTGTGGTAATCTCTTTTTCAGTCTTGCTGAAGGATGTATGATCAAGCCCTGGGGACAGAGCCTGTACAGCAAATATTTGAGCATATTGCATTGCTCTCACAAAAGTGATCAGGTTGAAGCCAGAGGTGAGCAGGGCTGCAGCTGATGCTCAGCAAAGTTTCCAGGCTCATGTCACTCCCATACTATACATCTCCTGCAGGCTGTAGCTGCTTGGGACTGAGAAGTCATATAGCAATAAGTTTTAAAGGATTAGTATAAAGCAAGTGTCTGCTGTACGTGTCACCAGCAGCTAAGCAGCGCTGCTTCCAAACCAATTTACTGTCCAGCCCTATCCCAATCATTTACATGTGATGCTGCATGTGTATAGACATTGGTACATCAGTTGTAAAACAAACATGCATTTAATAGGCTGAGTTGAAGAAGTTGAAAAGCCTTTATAGAAAGAAGAAAGAGTACTGTGGGCCATGATGACTTTTTTCTTTTTGTCAGTTCACTCCCTGCCAACTTCAGGACAGTTAGCAGGCTAAATTATGCTGATTTTTTTGTTTCTTTGTTCTCAAATTAAACAAGGATTTGCCTCTATCAACTTTGTAACAGGGTTTTTTTGTGTATTTCTTACTGCAGTTTTAAAGCTCCCTAGCCTCACTATGTTTATCAAAGTTTAGCCTTACTGGCTTACTAGTTAGGGGAAGGTATCCACAGCTGAAACTCCACCTGCCCAGCAAAGCATATTGCCATTCTGTGTTTCATCCTGTATTGCAAGCGGTCCAACTGTCCTTACTTATCCTTTCCCCAGGAAACCTCAGCATACTGCTGTTGAACTGCAAGGCAACATATCTGTATTCTATATTTGCATTTCTAATCAGAAGCTGATCATGGCAGATGAGTTGGGACTAGATGATCTTAAGGTCCCTTCCAGCCCAAACACTCTATGATTCTATAATTACTTTAATAACATGTTAATTTGCACTGAAATAACCTCAGATATTACTACAGAAATTGGTGGATTTACTCCACATAAACATCAGCTTTTATTTAGAGCGCTCACATGTGAAAAAGCCAGAGTAAATTGCAAACACTTATAAGAATCTAATGCCATTCTCAGGAACTTTGTAGGCTGTTGATATGAAAATCATGAACCTAGGCAAAAAAAAAAAAAGGCCCTTTTTTAACTCAAAATATATCATAAATCTAAGGGGCTGCAGATCAGTAATATTCCAGAAGTTAGAAAAGAAAATAAATATCTAGTTCCTGTTTGTCTTCTCAGGATGCAAAGAGTGCTGGCTGGGACTCTTTTAAATAATTTTATTGAAGCAGAAGAGGACAGTCAGTAGCACTGCATTGTGGGATGCCAAATCTACACCTCTGCTGAGACTGCTCTGCATTTTAGACCTAAGTCTTCCATTTCTGTTAGGAACACTCATCCACTAGGCTGCTCTCCTGGGCCAAAGCTGAGACAAGACCTCATAGCTGTAGAGACAAAACTGAAGATTTGTCTTCCAAGGTTGAAGGACTAGACTGATTCTTCATAGGAAACAACACGGGAAATGGGCTTGCTGCTCCTGCAGGGAAGGATGATTGAGTACAGGAGGTGCCAATTGCTACCTCTTCTTCCCCTCAAGGTGAAAGCTACTTCCCTGGCATAATATAACCTGGCTAGTCCCTGGGAAGCACAAGCAAACTTGGTTTCTTAGAGACAGGAAAAGCGAGAAGCAAAGCTCTATTCATTTGCTGCCCTTTGTGATTATCTGTTGAAGAAAACTGTTTATACTTCCTTTCTTGAGCTCATGCCAAGTTGAGATGTTCTCTGTTTTGACCAGAAATTCCATCTTGAAACTTGGAAATGTTTCTAAATAGGTAGGTTCATAGACTGACAACCTCAGATGAAAAGAAAAAGGTAGGAAAAACTCCTAAGCAGCACTGATCCCCAAAAACCCAATCATCCAAACAATAAAGTACAAAAAACACCTCAACCAACCAACCAACAAAAAAAAAGCATTCTTCAACTATATGGGCATTTGCAAAACTTTGTTTAATGTGTGTCAAGGGATTTGAGGGTCTGAAATAGGACAACCTGAATGTCCTAACCTGAATGCCTTTAATATGTAAAGAACACCTTTAATTATTGGTTATTTGACTCCTCCCACATTTAGGATCACTGGCAACTTTGTCTAGTTGATAGTTCAGTAAAAATCATCAGAGTCAAAGGTAGAGCCAAATCACAAAATATTTTGAATAAAAGATTTCATGGTTTTAGTTGGGATACTTTCTTTGGTTTGAACTTTCTACAGTGCTGTGTTTTGGATTTAGTGTGAGAATAATGCTGATAACACATCAATATTTCAGTTGTTGCTGAGCAGTGATTTTCAGTCTCTTATGCTCTGCAGTGAGGAGGGGCACAGGAAGCCAAGAGGAAGCAAAGACAGGACAACCCAAACTAGCCAAAGGGGTATTCCATACCACAGCACATCATGTCCAGTATATAAACTCGGGGAGGGGGGCAGCTAGGAGGGGCCAATCGCTCCTCAAGTCAGGCTAGGTATCAGTCAGTGAGTGGTGACCAATTGTATTGCACATCATTTGTGTTTATTGGGGCTTTATCTCTTCTTGTTGCCTCCCTTTCATTACAATTAACTATTATTATTATTTTTATTTTATTTCTGCTATTAAACAGCTCTTATCTCAACCCACAGGTTTTACCTTTCTTTCCAGTTCTCCTTCCTGCTCACCAGGGAGAAAGCAGGGACTGAGTGAGTGGCTGTGTGGGACTTAGTTACTGGCTGGTGTTAAACCATGACAGAAGATCACAAAAATACGTGTTGCCTCATCAGATCATCAGCTACAAATCATCACTTATATTTCACTGGCATTCTCAACTGCCTCTAACAAAATGCTGCATACATTTGGTTTGTGTTTGTAGAAGTGAGAGTAATTGTAAAAACTTTCTGTGAGCTATTATGGAAATAATTAAGGTCCAAGGGAATGCCCCCAGAAAGTGAACTTTCATGACATACCATATTTATCTATTAATTTAGCAACTGAACATTTGCATAAAGCTCAGGTAGAGCTATTCCTATGAATAATCTTACACAATAACATCAGACATCTCTACTAATCCTTCAGAACATCAAAAGCAGTGCTGGCTGCTATTCAACACTGGGTTCAGTGCCATGACAACAGATGGAATTCATGGCTGAGGAATTAAAAAAAAAAGACTTCCATCCCCCTGTCACTTTTTGTAAGAATCCCTAAAGAGAAAATTATGCAAACTAGTAGAAACTGAATGTAGATAAGGAATGCCTATGAACGTGTGGTATCTGCATTTACACAAAACAACTTATTTGTGAAACAGAATGTAAGTGGTAAAAGTAGATATGGAAATCTTCTTTAATTCTTGCAAAGGGCAAAGAGGGGGAGGAGGGAGAATGGGCTGGATTTCTCTTCCTCTGAGTTCGGGAGGAGCAGACTGAAATTCACAATATTATGGTCACAGGCAGATGACATGAGAATGATTTTTTTGATGTTGTTAAAATGAGTCTTCCTATGTTTTGTGAAGAGATCATTCTGAGACATTTTAATCTAAATATGCATGTTTTGCAGTAAAATTTTGTTTGGCAATATTGTGATATCTTTGGAATGAACTTTTTGGACATTATTGTCCTATAGCATAAGAAGACTATAAATGAACATCTAAAAAGTTAAAATTATTCATTCATTGGTTTACATCACCCATTAACAAGAAAACTGTTGAGATTAATGGTATTTATGAGTGTAAAGAAAAAGCGGTCTTGGACTAATTTTTGTTGTCTTTTTTTCTCTAGTCAATAGCCTGCAGATTTAAGGTGATGAGGCAGATGTGTCAACTATGCAACTAAAGAGCACTGTTGCTTCAAAAGACCAGGCAGTCAGGCTCACCAAGACAAAATAACCATAATATCTGATGCACAAAAAGGTCAAGTAACACTAGGCTTAGTCTTACAGGTAGAAATGAGAATTCTGGGAACTCAGATGAAAATGGTAAAAGGAAATGGAATCTTCAGGGCTGGATTCAGCAATGCATTTGTAAAAAGATAGTTTTTTCATTTGCAAAGATGTTTCTATGATCAGATAATACATGGAGGAGAATATGGAATAGAAATGGCAGCTCTTTAAAGGTACTTTCTGGTTACCTATTCCTGTGTCTAACAGAAGAATATTATGTTCCATAAATAGATTTTCAGAATTATCTTCACATTTTCCTCAGCAATAAAAATGTAGCTTAGCATGATGCTGTCCATCAGAACCATCTGTAGTTCAGAACAGAAACATGAGTGATTTTTTCTTGCAAGATGGTAGTCAGAACTAACCATATGGTTCTGCATTCATTTTATTCTGGAATTCTTATTTAATACCCTGGTGACTGGATACTGCAGGGGAAAAAGGAATGTTTTAACATTTCCTGCCCTAGCTACAAGGGCTGTAAACCTTTGCAAGAATACATAAGGAGCAAAAAACCTAGCTGAGTATCTTATGCCTGTATCCTTGACCTCTGAAGAAGTTTGGCTTAAGGACTTGTTTTGTGGCCTCGACATATATCTGAAAATTTTATTTTGTTTAATTTTCCACATACAGTGAGAAGATGTTTGCTATTTTATTTTTCTTCTTATTCTCCAATTTCTTGTCAGTAGGTATGACTCTAAAATACCTCCGTAATTTTTTTTTTTTTCTGAGATACCCGGTGTTTTCTGTCTGGTTTGTTGATCTGACTTATGGCAAGGAACAAGAACAGATGTGAAAGATTTCTCTGACCTAGCAGTGTGATCAAATGCTGAGCTGTGTATAGCTGCATTCAAGCGCATTCAGTTGCAGGTGTCAGATTTGAGGGGCATTTTTAAAGTACCGTCAAGAGTATGAGCTACGTGTCAGCTATGTCTTAGATTCCCAGTGCATATACTATAAAAGCATTTATTTGGCCTTTAGAAAGGACTACTCCTTCCTTTACATTTTACATAAAATTTAGTGTATGACTAAATCAGCCTTTTTAAAACTGACCGTGAAGCTGAGACAGAAATTATGATGATAGAATCATGGACAAAGTTACATCTTTTTAAGGCTAAGGAGGAATTTAATGTGCTCATTAAAAAAAAAAAAAAAAAAAAAAAAAATTCACTAACAAAGTTAACATTCTCATACAATGGAAAAATTCCTAATTCCTTGATATACAATGGGGCATCCAATTTAGAAAGGGTCAGTGAGTTTCAGAGGTCCTTTTCCTCTTTTCTGGGAGGAATACGTTCTTTGGAAACCTACCTTTTGAGGAGAGGGTGGAAGGCAGCAAGACCTATTGAGATGACAATGAGATCAAAAAAGAAGGAGTGATTATTCAAATCCCTCAGAGAAATAAAAGACTGAAGTGAGAAGAACTGAACCCAAAAAGGAACAGGCAGGGTGGGGAGTGGGCAAAGGGGAATGAGAAGCAGAAACTGAATGCAGAGGGCAATGCCTGAATGGGAAGCAGTGAAAGAATTAGGAATTGAAAAGGGAAGGAGGAGGGGATAGTAGGGCTGAGGAAGAGAAGAAGGCAGCGAGAGGCACATCATGGTGAATGAAGCAGAGATGGAAAGTTTATTCTTCTCAGCCTGTAGCAGCTCTTTTGAATACTTTATATGATGGGTCTATGATGCTGAAACACAGTTTAGTCATACTGCTTGTCCTGAGGTCAGATTTATCAAAGTTTCCATTTTTGTGTCTTTCAGAGTGGGCCACACTGGTAAGTGACAGGTACTGTAAAATTTCAGAAGGCCATGAGACGCACATCCAGTCTTCTGCTTGGTTGCTTAGATACACTAATGAATTGTATTAGGAATTTCTCACCTCATATTTGCACTCCCCTATGCTTCAAGTATTGCATTTCAAATAATAATATGAGCAGACTCCTGACGTGCAAAAATAAATTATTTTTTATGAAGAAAACTACTTACAGAATGGCTGCAACCCCAACAAGCAATTTATCAGATAGACTGATTTCCTCATCATCCTTCTTCAACTTCTGTTCCTTCCTCTGAATACTCTGTAAATCGCAATAGCCCAGTTCTTGGTACACTGTATACTGGAATAGTCTTCCAAACAAAAGTAGAGCAGGTTTCAAATCCACTGAAGGATTTATCTGATGATAGGTGCCTAAAAAAGGAGATGGTGATTAGCCCACCAAAAAACCCTGATGCCTTCAGTGTTATAGCTATACCTTTATATCACAGCAGGAAGCATGTAGCAGGAAATGTTGTGATACCTCTCTAAAGTGACTAAGAAGATAGCCTGAAACTCCGGCCTACAAATAACTTTTGCTAAGAGTGTCACAGAAGTGACCAAACATGTAAGCCTTTGTATGTAACCATTCAGAATAACTCTGAATATGGTTAGAGAAAAACAAGCAGTCAAGGAGTGTAACTCAGTACTGTCTTAAACTCCAAAAGGAGGACAGAGAATCTAATGATGTGCACTGATGGGTGAATATTTAGCTTTTTTTAACAGTTGGTCCTTAACAGCAATAAATGAATTTATCAGGTAACAAGGATAAAGTCAGGTTATCAGTGAAGTGGAGACACATTGGTGGTTTTCTGTCCATGTACTTATGTCCCAATTAATTTAAACTTCAAAATCTTTAAAAATTTAATGGCACTTATTAACTAAAGAAAAGCTAAATTTATCCTATCTTAATTATCATCTGCCTTTTTAGCTTAACAGTCCAGCTGCAAGAGCAGTTTCCATATTAGTGTTGGCATGTAATAAGATGGGAGTCAGCGTCATTCAAAGCATGGGCCATAGCTTGTAGGGGTCCAACAGTCAACACACAGAAGACTTGTGGATACTTAGGTCCTCTTGAGTAATTTTAGTATATTGTGTAATTTAGATCAGCTTGAGTCTCTTTTTGGCTGCCTAAAAATCTCATGAATTTAAGAAAATGCAAGAAAGGAAACTTAACGTATTGTGCTCTTATTTATTTATTCATGAAGAACTACCAAGCCTGTGCTAATGCATACTAACAAATTAGACATAGATGTTAAATATATTGGGTAATATAAATGTGGAAATAATGAGATAAAGTGAAGTCTCTGGATGAATAAGATAATTTGAACATCCTGTTACAATCTTTGATAGGAAGGAAGTTATTAAACAGTGGTTATTAAAAAAGAAAAACCAATTTACTGTGGGAAGAACTGGAGAAATAAAATCTCCCACTGAGAAAATAACTCACAAAGCCAGCTTAGCAAAAGATAATTTTAAATCAGTATAAAATATATTTTGCCCTAGGTAAGAATACTTTCTCATGTGCTCTGTAAGTTTGGGGGATTTCTTCTCCAAATTTAGTTAACCTGCTTAAAGATATGTTGTGCAATCAAATTATACAAAGAAATATTGGTAAGCTTGGAGAAGGTTTCTGTCTACTTTTATTTCCGACAGTAATAGATGGCTACACCTGCAATTCTTCTGAGTTCAGTTATAGCAAAGCACAGATAGCGTTCTGCAAAGGAACGTGTGATTCAAAGTGCAGCAAAGATCGGCATCTGCAGGCTTTTTCCTCCCTGTTAAAGAAGGTGACCTATTTAATAACAACATTTCCAAAGAAATTAATGAGTTTCTATTCATTCACCTTCTCTCCCTGTACAAATGCTGTACTCAATGTCCCTCTGTTTCTGTGTGTTCATGAACCTAGAAATGAAGAAACCTGACAGGGAGTCTAAACTGAGTTAACTACTCTTTCTTAATAGTTTCCTTTGACATATGCTTAAATGAAGCTATAGCTTTCGACAGAAATGAAAAAGAACATTATCCAGACATTTCAAAATGTGGTGGGGTTTTTGTTTTGGTTTGGTTTTTTTTGGTGTTTTTTTTTGGGTGGTTTTGGTTTTTTTTTTTCCCCTCAGCAGGGTGTCTTTATTGTTTGTTTCCCATGGATAACAGACATTAACAGATGAGTAATTAATACTTGCCTCCAAAGAAAAATTCTCCTAAGTAGAATTCCCCATGGCAAAATCGTTGCATTCCAAAGATGTCACTGACATTGTGCACACCAGGTATAAGACTCCTGAATGGTCACTTTGCGTTGGCAGCAGCCACCCTTGAAAGTATGTATTAATTGGGTTTCACAAATCCCTGGAGGTTTGATAAGCCCTACACAATAAGGTCCCTTCTGTCTCTTCTGGCCAAAAGATGCATATAAAATACCTTAATACATTACTCAGTTGGCTTAACATTTGGGCTTCTTCCTGAGCCAGGGAGCAGGGATCCATTTTAGAAACATTCTGTAAAGGTATTATGACTCAGAGCTTCTCCACCACATCATGTTACTATATTTAACATTTGACCAAGCACTGGTTGAGCAGCAGTAATTGTCTATGAATGCACCCTGTGATAACAAGAAAAATAAGATTAGGCCACAGTGAAAGAGATGCAAACTAAGTTGAAACACCTAATGATTGCCCCAGGACCAGAGCATGCATCTTGACTGATACGGCTGTTTGAGTGATGAGTGAAGACCTGAGGAGGTGAAGTAGCCTGTATGTACATCCAAGACCTCAGAGTAATTTGTTCCTCAGCCTGTTCTTGGCTGTTCCTTGGAAGGAATCCTTTGCAACTTCAAAGGATGCAATGCTGATCTCCTACTCTGGCCACCAAGAGGTAGGTGTAGGACTGAAATATGATCCCTGTTCAGCCTGCTCATCCTGCTATGTTTCTGTAGCAAAGAAGGAGGATTTCTGTCATATACAGCAGGCCTGGGATAAAAGCAACACAGACAGAACAAGGATCTCACTCTTGAATTCAGCTAGAAAAGATACATCTAACTTTCAGAAATTTTCTAATATTGCAAAACAATTCCTATCATTTGATTGCATAAGCATACCTGCCTATTAGCTCTTGCTCCTAAAATGTCTTTGGTAAGCCCAGTTTGCCTACTTGAGAGGATAACATATAAGAGTCAACATTTAGAAAGACATGCTTAAGTTCTGTATGGAGTTGTCAGAGACTTGAATCCAAACATATGGTTGAGGACTGAAGAGTAGAAAAATATTTATCTAATCAATGGAAATTTGCAAACCTAAAAGGAAGACATCTGAAGACAATCAAGATTTGTGAGGAAAAAAAAAAAAAGAAGCAAAATTTAGAAAGCATGAAGACAATGAGTTGATGAGAAAGAAGAGCTCAGGAGGAATGAAGAGCTATTTTCATCCCTGTTACATGAGGTAGATGAGTACATATGACGAAATACGAGATTTTTTAAAAAACAATATACTCTTGGTAGGGTGGCTGTGTGAATAAGGTATGTAGCAAGTAATACAGTCTTTCCTGTGTGACTTCCATAAAATTCATATTCAGCAAGTCTTGCTTTATACCAAACAATGGGACATTCAGCTTATATGTGAGGGGAGAGGGCATTCCAGTGAAAAGAGAGGGCACAGAATGGGAAAGAGAAGCAACATTAGCACAAAAGAGTCAAAGAATGCCAATTCAGAAGGCGGGTGTGAAAATAAAATCTGCTTCCATGCCCGCTACAGCATACATTACACAACTGGCACTTCCTTGGCAAATCACCGCTCAGGCACCGACCTTGGCAGCATCACAGGGATAACATCTATGTGAGGCAGGACTGTTCTTCAACAATATCTCCAAAATGTTTGGCACTAAAGTACTTTCTTAAGAAAGCAAGCATTTCTTCTAATTCGCATTTCAGTTGAAAACCAGCATTTTCTTTTGGCTGCAAAGGAGACATCCTGTCTGTGACTTTTGGTATATTCTTCATATAGTGTTCCAGATTATTTGATATTGCATACAAATGCCATTGCACAAGCATCCTATTTTGTGGCTGTTCCCATGCTAGACAGCAATGGGTGTATTCAGAGAGTTGCTCAACTTAAATGATCTCCTTGTTAATTATTTGAGTAATTATGACAGAGTGCTTGGGGCTGCAATGCCCTGGTAGAAAGTCTACTGAAAGAAAAACGGAAAGCATTTCAAATACTGCTGAAACTGAGGTGCATCTTTTCCACTGAGATGCTATCTTGCTCAGAGTAGTGAAAGAAAGATTGGGGATGTAAGGAAGAGTATTTTACTTCTGTAACAAAGTAAATCTATTCACTTAAATAGTTTGCTGGAAGTTATATACTTACATTATGTACTCAGATCATGTAGAAACTCAGTGCCAAATTCTACAGACACGATAATGAATGCTGTTAATTTATGAGAGCAAAGTTAGGAACATGTTCAAGGCATCATAGTATATACTTTTT
Organism: Psittacula echo; assembly: GCF_963264785.1. NCBI lineage: Eukaryota > Metazoa > Chordata > Aves > Psittaciformes > Psittacidae > Psittacula > Psittacula echo. The sequence continues at coordinate 147,139,462 of NC_137735.1, forward strand.
CGACAGCTACTTTAAAGAGGGATGGGGTTACATGAACCCTAGTATAAGATTGGGTGTTTCTAAGCACAATCCGAAGATGAAAGTCAGTCTTCCGGATAAGAACTTAAGACTGTCAAAGAGATGTGGGGTTAATTTTGAACCTGATTGTAATTATGATTGCTAGAAAAAAACAAACGTGTTAGTCTCCAATTGGCAAAGAAACACAAAAGTGAACAGAGGAAGAGATGTTTATCACAACGTAGATGAAATTGATTCCTATAGACTTGATATCGATTCATATTTGGTTTCTAAAGAATAGCTGAAACTTTTTAGTGCAGTCAAATAGTAGGATGTTTTCTTGTTATGCACAACAAATTCAAAATCTGAATCAGGAGAACAAAAGTCACATGCAAATATGTTTTGCACTCTATTCAGTGCCTCCCACAGAAAGCCTGTTCAGGTGGAACATGGACATTACTTTTAAATAATGTAGATGTAAATACTATTACAAGTTTTAAAGGATATAGTCATTCTGAGAATTATTCTTGTCAGGAAAGATTACATCAATGAACTAGCAGATCTCTGTACATAAGCATTTTCAGAAGCCTTCTAAGTAGTGTTTTGCCCATATGCATTCCCATACTTACTACCAGATGGCATAAAAATGGTATCACATGTTGATCTCTCTTTTTCTCTCTTTCACTTCCATCACTCACTTTGATGAATAGAGGGTCACAGATAAAATGACAAACTACAGGAAATGCTTGGGGCCTGGATGAGGACCAAGGCTCATTTCATGTCCAGCTTGACCATTTAAAGATGGTAGGAAGGGACAGGAACTAGACCTGATCAAATGGGATCTGCAGTTGACTTTCACCACATTTCTGACCTGGAATGGACAGAAATTTAGTCTGAATGGCACCTTTACTTTGGCTCTTGCTGTGTCTCCATGGTCTGTGGCTGCAATATGCCCTGTGTTGGGTGCTGGCACTCCCAGACTGGCTGTGCCAGCCTTGAACATCCATCATGACCAGATAGGCTGCAGGTTTCCTGGAGGACTTCACACAACATTAATTCAATTCCATTATCTTCAGAAAGAACATCTTTCTTTGGAAGTCCGTGAATCCTGTAGGCAAAAGCTTTTTTAAAGAATGAGCAATAGGTTACAGAAAATGGGCTCAAAGGCCAAAATGAAGGACATCATAAACTCTGGAGTTTTTCAAGGTGAAGATTTTCTTTTTGTAGCTGTTGGGGAGACATTTAGCATCTCTTCCTCGATTTTTCTGCCACGGAACTGAGAACAGCATTTCTTTTACTATGGTTCAAAAGGAGTTACAGAACCTTTGTATTTAAGTGATCTGTGCTTCTGCTTTCAGATAATGTCACAAAGTCCATACCAGGGAAATGCAAATTGGCTTTTCATGTCCAGAATATAGTAATTCCTGCTTGTATCTCAAATCTAGGTATTTCTGTAAAGAGTAATGCTCCTGCATGCTAGTGCAAATGCTACTTGCAGGATAAATCAAAGAGCTTTCCCTCTCACAACTGTATTACTGTGGCTTATAACTCTTGCACAAAGATCTTAAGCAGAAGGTTTCTCTCCTCTGCCCAAAATACCCACATTCAGCTGTTCAGTTTACAGCTGAGATGATTGTTTCACAACCTAACAGCCACAGCAAGCAAATATGATGACATGAAGTCAACAAAGATTTTTGATGAACAAACATCAGCAAGTAACCGTAGATCTGTGAACACAAGTGTTTAATCCTACTATTTAAAGCTCTTGGACTCCCACATTTATAGTAATTTCTGTGTCTTGTCACTGTGGTATCTGAGTGGCTCACAAGACTCCCATGAGCAAAGCAAATAATTATCCCCGTTGTGGGGGGAAGGAGAAGGGGAGGATGGGAGAAGTGGCAGTCATGCAGAGCATTCACAGAACAGCCAAGATCACAACCTGTTGTCCTTCCTCCCCTTTATGAGTTCCCCATCCTTCCTTCCTTTTACTAGACTGTTGGCCAAATAAATACGTGCCTTCTATCCAAAAGTCTTTCTCCTGGTTTTATCGTCATGATCAAGCTAATTGGGAGCAGGAGGGTAAATGAGGCATAGCTGATGTACATGGCATGATGCCCAGCTGACGCTACTATTAAGCTAATGCCGGAAAAGTTAGGAATCCATAGCCTGGCGCTGAATAATAGGCCTATTGCAACTCAAGTGTGGGGCAGAGAGAGATTTTCCTGCAGCTGGCACCTTGTCTACAAGTGGTGTACAAGAGAAAGTAATGAATGATTTGACTCTTTATGTTTCCTACATTCATTTTATCACAGTTCATCAGGCACCTATGAGTCTGACTGATGACTCTATGTAAAAAGCAACAATCATTTTCCTTAAGAGAAATGAGTCATATATGAAGAATAAGCTCCAATTATAATCTCCCTTTTTATGGGTTAAGTTGGCAATTTAATGGACTGTGCTTGTTAGCTGATTTAAGTTCCAGTTCCCTGGTTTTATATCTGATGTGAATATTTTTAAGTTAAAGACAGCTTGTGATGCTGAATAACAGCTAACAGTTAACATCATAAATAAGGAACACTGAAGATAAACTAAACTTTCACTTAAAAATGAATTTGCTCCATCAAGATAAGGTACCTGGCACCTCACTCAGCACTTTTTCCATTAAAAGCCCATGTTTGCCCAAAGGGGAGCATCTGTTAAGATCACTGCTGCCACATGGAAGCCTTTTCCAATACATACTACATAGAAAATTAAATGAGAGGTTTTTTTTTTTTTCATCACAAATGAAATGCATGTGTTAAGCAAAAGAGAAAACAGCTATGTAAAAGCCCAGCTCTGTCTGGTAGACATGGGTGAAACTCACCTTTTTCACCATTTATAGTCTGATCTTTTACAAATCTGCTAATTTGCTCTGAGTACCTGACTTTGGAGGGACAAGGTTTGGCTTCTTGGGGGATGACACAGTCAAATCACCAAGGATTTTTATGAAGCTTCAGAGCTATTAGAGGATATGTTACTGCTTGGTTGGAAATGGTGATGATTTACAAGAAACTTGTGGATAATTAAAGGCTTCACAGAGTAGTAACCACTAAAAAGAAATTATTTACTATTGATTAGCATATTATGGTGAGGCTAATTAAGCAAAGTAACAACTTATTCAGTGTATTGATGCATTTGCCATTTCTGGGAATTTTCCTTAAGCTTGGCTGCTTTTCTAAAAGGTACATGCACATTCAAAAAGGAAATCGTAGCTAAAATACTCTTTGCCTCCTTTTGTAAAAGGTTGTATTTCATACAGCATTGTGTTCTGTTTTTTCCTTCTGTGTTGTTAGAAATGTTATAGAGTTTTGTATACTCAGAAGCTATTGCAACATTCCTTTAGATGGAACAATCCTCTGGTAAAGGGTTATTCTTTAACACTGATCTATATGCATCTCCCTCTCTTCTTGGCCACAAGCAGATGCAGCCAGAAGGGATTGAAGAGTGGAGGCTGAGGGCTACTCATGGCTCCTTTGCTCTACTGTTGATTGTGTAATAAATACAATTTATTGTATTTATTTTGTGATTAGAAGGTCTTCTAATCACAAAGCTATACATAGGGAACTTCCAGATTAGACACAGAACTGATTCTTCAAGGTTATTTTCCATCATAAGAATCACTTTAGGAAGGATGGAGGAACAGGGCACAGAGACATGGCAGAGCCAGCTGAGAAGCTTTTGTGGGTCAAAAAGTCATAACCAGGAAAATACCACTCTACTGTAGTGTCTAGCAATAGTGTTTAAACCATGTTCACAACTCTAGGAACAATTATATTCTTCCATATTTTTCTACTCCAGGGTTTTTTTAGGGACTCTCTGTCCCTCAGTCCCTTCCAGCAGCTGCTGCTGCTGTGAATTTGCAGCTGCTCTTTCTGTGTGGGTTCTGCTGCCATATGGCACCGTAATTCTCTGTTACTCACCACAGCTCTGCCCACTCGCCTTGTATCCATGGCGTTATTGAATAGTACATCATTTGTTCTTCGATGAGAACGTTATGTGTTTTGGCTATTAATCATGAATCCAGTGTTTCTATTCCACAGACCTGAAGGCTTAATTAAAGCGATGCCAATTCTTTTGTTCTCAATCATCACTCATTCTCTGCAGTATATGGGAATTTTTCCTCTTTAGACCCATCCTTACCTGGTCTGTAAAGCTCTGAGCAACACGCAATAAGATGTCCCCGAAGAGCCATCTCTGGGAAGTATAATTTTCAATAAAGCATATCAAGATGATTTGTTTAGCTGGGCTGGGAATGTTCATTCAATATGGTGTCCCATGAAACCAAACATCCATGCTGCAGGTCATCTGGGGTCATCTTTGTCAGTCTATCAGTTTAATTTGCTCCTGTTTAATGCCTATAATATCAGGGAGCTGAAGGTAGGCAGATTGGTTTATCTGTCTCTGTCTGGGCTTTTGAGCTTTTCGCATTACCACAGCACTCAGAGCAGAGTCAGATAGAGATGAGACTGAAAGGAAGGGAAATTTAATTTTTTTCCCTCCCTTTCTCTTATCTTTTTGTTATGGTCCTTTTCCATGTTTGTTCCATGCACATGAATAACTGTGGATTGTAATGATCCACCATTTCTTCTGCAAAGATTTTCAATTAGCAGCACAGATGGACACATGCACATGTGCACATGCTTTTGCCTGTCAGTGGCAAGCAACGTTGTTCTTGACCTGTCATATCTTTATGCTCTTTTCTAGAAGGGAAAGAATACTGTGTAGCTTTAATGCTACCCATCAGAAAAATAAAGCCCATTATAGTGCTGATGAATTTCTTGCACTCATTTGGTAAACCATTTGCTAGGCATCAAAAACCCTATTAAGCCAAGAGTAACCTTCCTGAAGCCCATAGGATTGAACTGTTAAACTTCTATATTCAGAGTTGCAAGATGTCAACTGCTAACACCTATGCTTTCTGCTTTGTTGTAATATGAAGTGCCTCACACAGAAAACCGGATGGCATATAAATAATAAATGTTGCTGAGTAACAGCTGGAGTTTCTCAGGGTGCCTGTGTTCCCCTCTGTGAAATGCTTCCCTGTATAATTTACTAGGTGTCCCTCATCAAAGCAGAGATGGTATATACGATTACGGTCAACAAAACAATACCTTTGAACAAAAAGGGTCACTGTGTTGCCTGGAAACTGTTACTCTGTCTAAAAATGAGCATCTGCTATTGCAGTCTCATGCTAATTTGTGCTGGTTTTGAGCAGGAGTGGCTATGGGATCTCAGCCCAAGAGCAAGACTTGTTTGTGGGCAGGAGAAAGGCTGCCATAGCTGTGAAGGCCTCACGGGGTCACCTGGACAGAGTAAATGGCATTTTACTGTACACTCCAATGCTACTGGGTGGGGTAAATCCCAGTCTCTGTATGTAGAAGCCAAGAGACAGCATGTGTGCTCCTGACACTGTAAAATAGTTCTAGACATAATGTGGCTGCTGTGACTCTGCTCTGAATGATGTTCCCTTCAGCAGGGGCATAGCAGCAGCTTCAGACTCTGAGCAAAAGGCAGGGGTTTAGCTTGAGGAAAACTTTTGTGCATATACTAATACGCTTGTTTCTTCGGTTCAGTGGTGGAGGAGCATTATGGACTTTTTCTTATGATATAATATCACAATTAGTTGTGAGAGCCACTGAGCTTATTATAAGGGATGTTTCATGCAATCATGTTTGCTGAAAAAATTTTTATGCTTGCAAAAGCAAGAATATATACCCAATTATTTTTAGAGTGGCAATTTTCTCCATGTGGATTTAATTAGAAAATTAATAAAGAGAAAGTAGGGGGGGGTTTGTTTTCATTTCCTTTTACAAATCCAAGTTTCAAGAAACAAATTGCATAAATGTTGCTGCCTTGGTAGCCTTTAAGATGATAATAATATTAACAATAAAATCTTGTTCTCAAAAGGCCAGAAAGGCATGTGATGTAAATAGACTCAGCTCCATGGAAGCTCATGGATTGTGGCCAATTGATACCAATTTAGAATCTGTCCTGACCTTTCATTCTGGGTTATAAAGTGCTCTGATGGCAACTACAAATTTTGAAAATGGCAGAGTTGTTTTAAGACACATTTTAAAGAATAACTGAACCTTGAAAACAGGAAGATTCAATGCCAGAAAGCCTATAATAAATGAGGTTTTGAAGAGGTGGAGAGGGTAACAAAGTGAGTCATATTTTCTTGAAGGCCATGACTGTTACTCTAAGTTATATTGAATTGAACCTCAGTAGGTGAGAAGAGCCAATTGATTTTGATGGATTTGCTCACAGATCAAGGTGCTTATTCAATGACAATTAAGTTGGCAGAATTTGATCTTGTGATAAATACAAATAAAACATTTTTGTGCAAGGCAGGTGAAACAGGGTAGCATCTTTCCAGCCTACCTACCTCCTAACCCCTTAGGCAATGATCTTCCTAGGCATGTCATTGAAGGAAGACTAGAAAAAACTTCTCAACACTCACATACATTTGTGCTGAGGAGACATTTCCCACCCTGAACTTCAACTAGCAGTCATGTCTTCTTTGCAGCATCCACTGCTGGTTAGTCCTCATTCTTGGGAATAGCAAAGCCTGAATTCAGGTCTTCTTTATCTGAGAAGGATTTGATTCCATTCAGGCTGTATTGAAGGATGGCCATCACCCAAGCCCTATGGTGTCCTGAATAACAGTGTATTTGGCTTCCTTCAAGCTGCCTTGCAAAGGGGTGGTAAGGTTTGCATAAGGCAAGGGAAGCCAATGTTCTCATCTGCATAAAGGGATGACATCTTTCTGCTTTCAGGCATTCCTCTTCTGCTCCTTCCTGCTGGTGGCAAGCACCCAAAGTGGAAGTGTGTCTATGCCTGAATATCACACCTAAGTTCAGTTCTTAGTCTCTACATTAAAAAGAGAATGGGAGTACACTCTGTATCTAGATGTTATATCATCCCTCATATTGCAATATTTGAAAGGAGCTGGGAATGGGAAAAACTTCACGTGTGGGCTGCCATTACACAGCAGCACAGGTAGATCTTTGATATTTCTCCCACCTGCTTTTCTTTTCTTTCCTGTAGTAAAATCCATTGTTCTCCCTCTTATTACTTTTGCCTCTGCCTTCACCTGGAATTTCTGCCCATATCTCCTCTCCTTAATATAACCCTTCTTGTATGTCCCACTTTCCCAAAGCAACTGAGGACTGCAGCCCTCAAGAGCTGTTTTTATAGCCCTGCCTTAGATACTTTGCTGTTCATCGGGTAACAGTTGCCTGATAACCCAAGTCTGTGCTTTGCAAGTTGATTTGACAATATCCAGTGCCACTGTGAAGCATATTTCTACATCTGTTTGATGTCTCTTCATGTACCAGTAGTCATGCTGTGGCAATGCAGCTGGAGCAAGGTAGTAATCAGTAAGTTTTATTTTGCTGATCATTCTCATGTCAGAGAGTACAGAGGTAAGAACACCTCTGGTACAGGTCTAGTGATCAACTATTTTCCAATTCCTAGCATGGCATATGAGTTTTCAAGTGCAGTGTCTAAATCAAATAATGTAATGGACAAATTACCTTCTTTTTTCAGTTCTCAAGCCAGAAATGCAAAACCTGCAAAGCTGTATTTGAAGGGAGGAGCAAAAGAAAAACCATAAGATATATTATAGAAAAAGTTAATTTTAGCCACTACAACATGAATTGCAGAGTTAGTTGTTTCAGAATCATTTAGCGTATTCTGTATTTTGAGAGATAAATGACTGAATATTAACTGTATATGGCTTGGAGTTACAAGTCCATTGAAATCTCTGGAGTTTGGTGCCAAAATATATGTGTTTGCAGTAAGACTGGGATGAGATTGAATACAGAGAAACCAAGTAAGGCAAGCTGTTGAGGGATATTTAAAGGGCAATAAATCTTATAATACCTAGGTAGATAGACTACAACAAGTGATTAATTGGCATTAATTGGAGAACTGGAACATAAAGGGCCTGCATTACTCTATCAGTAGATACTGCATTACCTTATCTGAATATGTAAGTATAGGAAATGTGGTACAAATATAGGAAATGGTACATGAAGTAAAACAAAACCGAAACCAAAACACCCCCTGCAAAAAAAAGACAACCAAAAAACAAGCAAACAAACAAAACCTCTGTAGTGAAGCTAAGGTATTGGAATAGAGGATTGTATTTATTACCAACCAAGCAAGTTAGAGTTAAAAAAATAAAAAGTAGAAGGAACAAAGAATTAGTGTAGTGCTTCATAAGCAAGCATTGATTTAACTGGCTCCATCTGAACTCTGCTCCAGAATAAAAAAAAAAAAAAAAAAAAGAGGAAAAGAAAAAGAATCAGGTCTTTGCATATGTAGACATGAATGTAATTTAACAGAACAGGCTGAATCATGAATTTAATTACACAGCAAGTGCAAGTAAAGTGGTTGTAATGCTCTTATGGAAATGTGACTATGATAAACTTATTCACATTACATTCTGTTGCTAATTCAATTTCCATGCACAAGCCCAGAATGTTAGGTTTAGATCTGTCTCTACAGATGTAACAAATCCAATATGAAGGAAGACATGCTTTGTAGCTCTTTCAATAGTTGGATATTAAAAAGTTATGTTTTCCTTCCTAATAAATGCTATACTTACAATTAAACAAACAAAAGCACAAGTTTATAGCCAATCTTTATGTCAATGGATGATATAAACTGCATTAAAAAATTGAAGCAGTAAAATTATACATGAAAACTCATGCTGAAAATGAAAGGGGAATAAACTTGAAGGAGATCTTAGTGACATTTAGGAGATCTATGGGAAAAGAAAATTTGCTTTATGCCTGACTCCTCTGCTACTCATCTTTATTACACAAGTATTGCAACACCTGCACTTCACAGCCACAATTATCTTACTAATTAAAACGTTAATAACTTCTTAAAATGGGTCTACATATTTGCTCTTCCATGCACTATATGAACTGCAATCACTGTCTCTGCCATCTTGGATTTTTGTTACAGAGTGGGGAAAACTCTGGAAAATATTGTGTTGCAATGATCTAATAAGTTTTAGAATGGGCAGTTTAGGTATCTGTTGCCCTAATGACATAAAATTTCATAAGAATACTCATTTTTTGCCAAAAGGTAACAATTTTAAGCTGATTTCATGTCTTCTTTTTCTAATTTCCAAAGCTGAGGGTAGGGATCAACAGCTGGTCATACACAACCAAGCAAGCTCTTTCTGGGAAGGGCAGAGCAGTGTATTACTGTTCTGTGGTAAATAATCCATGTGCCCATTTTACTCTCTGTTGGTATGTGAGGTGAGTGTGGAAGAAATAACTGCAAACTATGTGCACACAGGAAGTAGCTGATATTAATAAGCCCTTTCCCTGAGATAATTTTTCTGCTGGTATGCTGGTTGTACCATTATGTCTATCACAGAAACACATCCACAGCCTTGATGTTGGAGAGATTTTGTCGCGGAATGGATTCAGTCGGAGATCAATGTGATCAGACAAAAGCCATTTATTATAGAAAACTAACTGTATACTATTGCTTAAAGTTGCTTACAATAACTTGGCACATTGTCATTGGATACATATCTTTAAGGCCCTTAACAACTAACATATAATTGGTTAAGCACAGGTGTGAGAACCTGACCTTCAAAGTTTTCCAACAGTCCTCAATTCAGCAACTCAGTAAATTCCAGCTCCTTCTTATCTTGCTGAGATTGTTACTCGCAGCGCCTCACTCCCATCCTCCTTCACCTTTAGTCATCCCTTGGTTCATGTCGAACTCCACGTCGGCACTTGCTGATCTGGGTATGTGGCCATTCTTTGCCAGAAAATCATCCACAAGGTTTTACAAACAACTTAAGACCATCATAAAGTTGCTGTTGATGACATGACTTGCCAATGTCTTTTATTGATTTTTGATTTGTGTTCTACAGGAATTACAGTTGGCTAAATAAAAGCTCTGGTTCCTTGGCAATAATGCATAGGCTGTTCTTAGGTAGGTCTCTGTGAGGAAAGGATATACATATTTTTGATGCCAATAAAAAGCTTCTGACACTACAGTAGCAACAAGAGTATTATGCCAAGCATAATGTATAATCTGGTTTGCAAGAAGAAGAAACAAATTTAAAATATTTCATTAGGACTTGAACTTCTTAATATCATAGCCTAAACCACCTAGCACTTAGCCTGTGAGAAAGCAATAAATGGCCAAGTTCTGCACCAGAAGAAACTGTTTTTGATGAAAGAAAACATTGGGACTTTGATTTTTGTTTGACATTTGTCCATAGAAGCCATTCTGGGGAAGTAAACATGATAGAAGTGATATATTGAAAGTAATTTTTAGAGAAGCCCTGGTAGTGCCAACCTGTAGTAATCTGTAGCCCACAGGTTTGATGCACGTGGCTCTCAGAGGGGTCACCTATAAGAATATGCTCTTTCCCTAAGGAATCAAGTGATTGCCAAGGCTGGAGTCTCTTCCAGCTCTTTGGAGACTGAAGACTGTGCCTGGACACATGAAATCCAGGGTCCTCAGAGCTCACAGCACCCTCATCTCACCAAACCGCTCAGGAGCTGTCTCTCAGAGGGACCCCAGGGCCACACTCCCACCCACAAGTGACTTTCTGTAGTGGTTTCTTAATTGCTGTCATGTTGCTGATGGAGCTGGTGGAGGATTTCTGTCATTTGCTGTGTGGTCCCCAGCCTGACTGGCCAAAATGGCCTTCTAGGAACAAAAATTGGAGGACCCCTGTCCTTTGTCACTGTTGGCTCTAAAAGAAAACAGGGAGACAGCAACACTAGAAGAATTTGCCAAGTGATCATGTCAGTTTATTATTTTTTTTTAATTCTTTCAAAAGGATGACACTGACACCATCACATATCCCAGCCTGTGAAATGAGGATCACTGCTACATAGTTCTGATTCTAACTGCTTATTTCTTTGTGTCTTTCCGTCCTAGCTCCCTTTTACTTTACAATTCTTGTTCTTCCTCATGCCTGTGTTGGCAGATGCATTGTTTTAAGCCTTACCCCAGGAATGTTCTCAATTGGTAATTGATCTTGCTACCCGGAAACTGAAGCACCAGGAGTTGGTCACTGTTGCTCTCGCCCTCTAAAGGTTGTGTTTCAGAGCAAAGTGACTGACAATATAAATCAGTGAGTGCTATCAGTGATTTATAAAAATACCTAAAATATTAGACCTCAATGAAAATTCTCAGGCTGTCAATCAAATTTTTGTAAGTTTCCTCTGTATCTTCGTTACATGTTGCGCTGCCCCAGTAGGGTATGAAGAGCTTGGTAAATGATATTTTCATTTCATGTTGGTGCTTGATAGCCAGGTATAAAATACCTGATATTGCTGAGACTAGAAAAGAAGGCTGGTAGAGGTATTCCCTGTGATTACTGCCAGAAAACAGCAGAATTTTACATAGGTAGAATAAAGTAAGGTTTCCTTTGCAGTAGGATATCTCCTGTTCGTCTTTGAGAAGTGATTTACAAGACTTCTGAAATTACATTGACAAAAATGTTTCTTTTTTATTACCTATCTTAAATTTCTCTTCTGGCTTCACAGTGTAAATATGCTGTTCTGTCTCTCTATACATGACTCAGTTATATCAGAACTTGAGTTCTGCTGAGAGAATTTGAACTGGTTTAAATAATTTTACAACATAAGAATCATTCTTCTTGGAAAAAGAGATATATTTCTTAATGGAAAAATATTTGTTTTAGTCTAGCAGCAGAAAAATACCAGTCAGGGAAGAAAATTATCACTTAACCAACCAGTAAGCAATAAGATCATAATTTTGGGCACATCCTGATGAAAGCTGACATCAAGGTTAGCCTATGGCTAAGGTGGGAATAAGTGTAGTCCAGAGTTACTATCCCTTGAAAAGGAAATAAAATATAAGCTGAAGCTCAGTGTGCCTGCTCAATTTCAGGAGTCATCACAAAATGTCAAGAAATAAGCACTGCGGCCTGAAAAATTTTACTTTTTTCCATTCCTTCAAAGCAAATAACTAAAGGAAGGCCCAAAATGCTTCATTGACCCTCTTTTTTGTGCACACATTCACTTTAGAAAATGTGCGTTGTTTGTAAGTAGAACAAAATACACGAAAATGCCTGTAAGTATTTGATTCATTTAGCCATTCAGTTTCTCTTTGGATAAATCATCCTGCTGTTTACTCACCGCCTTAGCATGTGCACTGCTGAGCTGTTACATGTTTCCAGTACAATGTGACTTTTTTTTATTTCTTCTTTTAGAAGAAACTGAAACTGAACTTTAGCAAGCATTAGGAAAAAAGACTTTTTAATATACACCTTATCTCACAGCTAGTATAAAGGAAGTTAAAAAATAGAAGTGAAACCTATAGTTTTTAAAGCACCATATTAAGTATTTATAATTGAATACTTAAGCAGTTTGTTAATCCAGCCTAATTTGTTTGTATAAAATTAATCAGTCAAATGCACACTTCATTGCTGTCTGCTTAAAGAAGGAGTGCAGCTGGAGACAAAAAAATCTCAGAAATAAGTGGATTGATGGGCTAATATAAATAAAACAAAAATAGATTCAAGACTTTATCTAACTTATTTGAGCTTTTAAAATGGATGAACATTAGTCATGTCTGTTTCAAGATTCACTTTAATACATATTTGATAAGATCTGAAAGAACTCAGAAATTCTCTTTTATTTAGGCTTTTCTAAATACTGAAGTGGAATCAACCTTGGATTTAAAGGAATATTAGCTCTCTCCTCACATATTCTGTCTAGTCTTGTGAGAGCTGCCCATTGTACCCAAATACAACAGTTTCTTTAGCAGTGCTGAATCTTAGACACTAAAGACAGCCTCTCGTCAATGGGGGTTACTACAAGGGGAAAAGAAATTTTCAGTGTGTCAGAGAAGGGACAATCTAATCCTCTTTGCTGGTACATCTGCTTTGGCAGTTTTGCTCTACAAATCAAAAGGCATCCCATTAATTAAAGTTCCTTCATTTTCATTCAGCTCAAGAAATGTGACCAGTATTTAAAAAAAAAAAAAAGGTTTCAGCCCACTCTAGTCACAGATATCCACTGATATCCACTGCCAGAAGTGCATGCACTTTGTCTGGTTTCCGCTTTTTTCTCTTTCTTTTTCTTTCTCCTTTCCTTCTTTCTTTCTCTCTTGCTTTCTGTTTTTCCTCCTCTCTCTCCCCCTCTATTTTTGTTTCTCTTTTTATGGACAACCTTCTCCTTTGGCAAAGTGCAGTACATTCAGAGAGTCTTACAAAACAAAGCTTTCAGTTCTTGGTCAGCAACAAACTCATCTTTGTTCATGCAGCTCTATTAAGGAAAGAAGGCCAATTTTATGCAGGTTTCTATGGTCTGCAGCACAAAGGCATCTATCTGCATGCAAGCTATCTGGCAGGCACACAGCAGACTATGAGATCATCTATTTTAGCAATCGCCAGCTGTAATGAGGAGCTGTAAAAAAATTATAAACTGGTATATATACTGTTTTTATTTTTCCAAACAGGAGGCATTTCAGATTTATGCATTGTTTTATGGACAGATAACAAGTGCAGCTAATGGGATGCTTTCACATCTAGGTCTCAGGATCTGGTCTGCATTTTTGCCTATGAGTCTAGGTCTGTTTTCATTGGATAGTAATGTCATCTATCTTAAGCAGGAAGTGATGCTCGACTGCTTTATCCCTGGGGTTTTAACTGTTGTCTAAGGAATTCTGGCCCTTTATTTGATGGACTTTTACTGTGCTTTTGCAACCATCCACCATTATTCCACAGTGGGTGGCCAGCTATTTAACATTTGCCAGTCACATCATACACTGCCCATAAAGACCATGTACTGTAATTTCACAGCATGAGGAAAATGAGAATATTTCAGAATATCTCCTGATAGAAGAGGCAGAGTTTTTTAGAAAGGAACTAGAATACAATTAGAAGTCCTTTTATATATATATATATAAAAAAATCAGTACATTATTTGTTTCATTCAGTAGAGTACCACTGTGTAACCTAGAGCAAATCTAGCTCTTACCTATTTGTCTGTTGGGCTGACCTAGGCAGGATGCATAACCTGATCTAAAACACAGTGGAAAGACCCCCTTTCAATCCAGTTGAGTCTGAACTGGATCTGTGGTGAAGATAGACCTACATGAACGAAGGGGCTGGGCTGCATTTAGGTGCAGAGTTCACTTAGATGGATTTGCTTGTGTATTACAATAGGTAGGGGAGAAATGAGTGTCTGAGTAGAGGAAGAGTGAACCAGAAAATCCTTTCCTGCAAGACAGTATTCCTGTGATGAACAGTGCTCACGTTATGAACAAGTGAGCAAGATATCACATTGTAAGGTAGAGTGGAAAATCGCATTATGTCAGCCCTTGCACAAAACACAACCTAAGCTTGTTTATACTGTGCAGTGACTGCCAGAAAGCCAGTGCCTCATTGGAGGAGAGAGGCTCAGGATTGCTGCACCATGTAGTTAAAATATCACTTCCTTAAACCTGAAGGTTAAGCCTACCTTCCCTGTGTCAGAAGCATTCTCCTCAATTTATCAATGCAATTCTAAAATGTCAAACCACCGGATTTAGAATTTGTTTTCTGAAAACATAATTTCCCAGAATATACCATCTCTTATATCAAAACATAATTTCCTGTAATTTCTAAGTATCATGGCTTTTTTTAAACTAAAATTACTTAAATAGCATAAAAAATGGTGGAAGAAAACAGGATGGTAGTCATGCTTCATAGGGTATGGGAGGTATATTTACCTGATAAGATAAAACAACACAAGGTGCTCCCTTTCAAGCCTATTTGACTGAGAATTTTAATACACAGGAATATAAAATATTCATAAGCTTTTGTTATTCAATACCAGCAGTTTGGAAACAATGAAATTCTGTAAATAGAGAATACTGTGTACTTCTCATTAAAGTGGGGTATCCAGTTGCAGCTAGTACCACAAAAAACCTCACCATGTTCATGAAAAAAATCTTTTTACATTCAACATATTCTGACCTAATTAGTATGATCCTGCCATCAAACCAGCAATTCTTCAGTGCATGCCTCTTGAGATGAAATCCAGGCTTTGCCTTAGGATACACACTCGTAGGTGCCCTAAGCATTAGAAATGTATTTTTACTTTGTATTATTAGTAATATTATATTATTAGCTGGTATTAACATTACTGTTTACTAGCCTCAACCCACAGTAGCAGATGTTGCATAAAAGCCTGTGAGAACTCTGTGTGTATTTGAAAAGATGATTTCTCACATTGCTTTTAGCATTTCTTATAAAAGCCAAAAAATAAGTCTTTTTTTTGTTCTCAGACATGAAAGAAAATTCATGCCTTCAGTAACACCTTTGTGAGTGGGTGAGAAGTGAGCTATATTTCAAATGAATTATTTAGCCACCCACACACAGTTTTATATGGATGATTAACCTGTTAGTGTGTCTTTTCTTAAAGCATTTTTCATTGTTTATAGTTTTAACATATACACATGCATGTGCATGCACACACATGCACACACACACCAAGAAGGCACATACCTACTAAAAAACTTGGGTAACCTGACATAGGTAGAAGAAATAAAGGAATAGAAAGGATCAACAGGCTCTCAGCAAAAAATACATGCCTGTGTGTAAGAATATTCAGAATAATATTTCAGAGTATAGAACATCTGTAACTATTTCTAAGGATAAAGAAGCAAACTTCTGTGTGCATTCGTCTGTTTTCAAAGAGCCACTGTGGGATTGTTAGAGGAACTTCTGGTGGGTGAAATTCTGTCTAGGATATGACTCAAAAACCTCTCACGAGATGAATTTACATATTCATAATTTCCAAAGTCTTATTGATTTCATTTGCTAATGCTGAAGTTACTATGACTTAATCATCTGCCATGTGTCAGGTAGGCCTTTGTAACAGGATGCATACACACTACATGGGAAGTAAGAAAAAATTGACTGTACTTAACCTGCAAAGGAAGAGCTGCCTAAGCCTCATTTGCAGAGCTTAGAGGGATAAGCTCAGTAGTTATAGCTTCTCAGTTGATGTGAAGTAACTTATTATGCTACAGTAATCATGAGGCTGTGGTTTCAATTTACGTTTCTAAGTGCTTATGTTATTTTTGAAAATGGGACTTTAACACCTTAAGTAATTTAGGCCCTTTTGAAGATTTTACTTTAAGCAATGATATAATGCCTTCCAGCTTTACAGGAATTACTCTATCCTGGCTTTTTACGTTGAGCTGAAGGATGCATTTTGCTATTGGAGCTGTACACTGTGACGACCTCATTTTAAAGACCCCTATTCTTTGCAATATAGCATCTGGGAATGGAGCCAAAACTCTTCAGGTAGGAGGAAGGCTTCATTCCTTGGGAAGTTTCTTGCAGGATATGTTTAATTCCATGGAAGAAGCTGGCAGGAAAACAGGCACAAAACCCAGGACATTTGATATTTCTAATCCAGTATTCCTGTCTGGAGCCTAGAATTCAGTCCTGTTTGCTTTTTCCACCTGATAACAGATGCTTTTCAGTATGCAACAAAAGAGTGATACCTGTAGCTGTTTGTTCTCCTACCCAGCTAGACAGAAAAGTCCTATCTGGATGTCTAGATATTGGTATACACATCATAAGTTATGTTCAAATAAATTCAGCCTTTGAAATTACTGGCCACAAGAAAACTTCCATAAAGATACTGGAAAAATGTAGAAAACAAAGATCTGACTTACCGATAAAAAGAGATTCACCTCCAATCTGATAGTTTTTAACAATCTGTTAACCCTTAGGTAATAGGGATTGATATACCATGGTGATGCATGGACAGCAAAAGGTAATGCCTACAAATGAAATCTTAATTTGCACAAACAATTCTTTGTCCTTGTTTTAATATATGAAACAATCTGTTCATGTCTGGTGTGTAATGCAATGCAGCAGGATTTGCTGTTGCTTATTTAACACCAGATATTATGCGCTCTTTGAGCAAGTACGTAAAGAGCAGAATTATCTATTACTTTTCAAGCACGATGCATTTCAAAATGTCTGACCAGGGCAATGCATATCCTATTTGGTGTTCTTTCAGAAAATGGTAGCATATATCTTTTTCCTCACTCGGGATTTGCAAAGCTCAAATGGATTTAAGGAAGACAGTATGCCTGAGGTCGTGAAGAGACAACATCTAAAGATCAAACAGAATGGAACTAACACTTCCTTCCCAAGTAGGAGAAAAAGCAAAAATTCTTCCTCTCAGATATGCACTTGACTGAAAGTCCAGCCTTTCAGATGATGTAGTGAGGTGCAAAAAGAGGCTCTCACAGGTTCTCGGTAGACTAGAAGAGCGGCAAGTTCTCCGTTAGTTGACAGAGCTGACAGAGCTGACGGTCTCTAAACTGCAGTGAGCAGAAATATGACCCAATTCTACTTTTGAGTGGCATTGTGGAAGACTCTTTTAGGATGCCTTGGTTGCTGGGCAAGTTTTCATGCTTCTATTCCATGAGTCAAAAGATGCCTCTGGACACCAGATTTTTTAAAAAACCTGGGTGGCAATTCCTCACCTGCTTTTCATAAAATCATAGAATAGTTTTGGCTCAGTTGAGTTTCATGATGCCTTCACAGTAAAACTTTCTCTTTCCCCTACCTGCAATAGCATGCTTTGCAGTGGTCACATTGCCAAAACATTCCTTCTTCCTTACTGTCAGACAACAGAGCACATATTTATACAGCAGCTTGAGAGCACTAGGGAGGGAGTGGGAGGCTTTGATGAGCATTTGGAAAATTAAAACCAGAAAGGGGTTTTAAATAATATTAAGGACTGTTTTCTAGAGTTTTAGTTGCACTCAGTAAAGCTAGATACAGACACTAAAACTTTCATTACAATGAATAAGGTATGATACTTCTGCCTTTCTTTGCTTGTAGTGAAGACATTACATTAAAGCAGATCGCATTTGCCACCACTTATCAAGAAGGTAACACAGTTCATGAAGTGCTCATAAGTTACACTGAGGGACTTATCCTTAATCTAGGTGATCAAAAGGAATGTCAACATGCAACTTAGATATTTATGTAAGTATAAATATATATATACATATATATGTACACAACAAGGAGAGATCAGTAGATGCAATCAGTCTTTAATCTAGCAGGCAAAGGCAGTGTCTTGAAGTTAAACCGGATAATTAGGTAGAGATTATATATTTTTAACATTTGAACTAGTTGGAACAAAACTACTAGGAAAATGGTGTCTGACTGGAACTTCAAGGCTTGATGGTATTTTTGAGACAAAATTTTTCACTATAGTGTTGTCAATGATCTACTGTCTTTCTTGGCTCTAGAATAATGGATTATATATAATTATAAGTTATCTATTTCTTTGCCTATGCCTAACTTTCTCACTTACTTCATTCATCAGGTGCAATATCAGTTATCTATTAGAATCACAAAATCATAGAATCTTTAAGGTTGGAAAGTAACTTAAGATCATCTAGTTCTAATCCCCCTGCCATAGGAAGGAATGCCTCACCCTAGACCATGTTGCCCAAGGCTCTGGCCAACCTGGCCCTGAACACTGCCAGGGATGGAGCATTTACTGCTTCTTTGGGCAACCTGTTCCAGTGCCTCACCACCCTCACAGTAAAGAACTTCTTCCTTATATGCAACCTGAACTTCCCCTGTTTAAGTTTAAACCCATTCCCCCTTGTCCTGTCACTACAGCCCCTGAAGAAGAGTCCCTCTCCAGCATCCTTGTGGGCCCCCTTCAGATATTGAAAATTCTTGACCTGGAGGAAAGGTCACTGGATAATGTTCTGTAGCCTGTGTAGGGCAAGAAGTCATTCTGTCTTGTACGTCTCCTTCGCTGTCATGATTTCTGAATAACAAAACTGGGATTCAATCCACCTAACTTGAGACATCTACGCTCTTGTGTGTATGCATGAACTAACCATCCATGGCTCCACTTATGTAAATAAAGGGAAGTAGGTATTTTGGGGATGCAAATCATCTGAGGAATGAGACATAAACGACTAATAAATATAAAACCACAAATGAAAAACATTGTTCGTTAAACTTTGCAGAAGCACATGTGCTCATTGGGGTGTTGTGACATTTGGTATTTTCCAATTGTAATTTATGGCAAAAATTACTAATGAAATATCATAATTGCTGTACTTTTGAGAAAATTGGCATTCAGGAATGTACGACTTTAAAAATCTTTGTCATAGGATTTGAGATTGTTTCGCTGGAAATGGAGGCCTTTCATTAATTTCAGTGAATTTAGGAATATGACACAGCATCCTTTTTTTAAAACAGTTTGCATATGCACGTACCATGAGCTTAAGTAAAATTTAACAGTGACATCCGCCTCTGAAATCTGATTATTTTATTGGGATGCAGTTATCTTGCACAGAATCTGACACACGAAGGAGTAGAGTATGTTGTTCCTTCTCTTATACTTCACATCACTTAATAAACAATACCTGTTGCATTTTATGATCCTCAATAAAAGAGCAAGTGGTTCCTGATTCAAACTTCCTCCTATGATGACACTTCAAAAATGAGTCATGGTCAGTAGCATTCAACATTTACAATCAGGCAAGGCTTCTATGTTTGACAATCAAATAGATAGTAAACTGGATTTGAAAAGGTTAAGCGATGACAAGCATATGTGTGTATATTGACTATCTTCAAAATGGAAATGAATCATAAATTCAGCACACTTTATAACAACATCAGAAGCATAGTTACATGGGCACATCAGTATGGTTCTAGCAGTAGGGTAATAAAGAGACATTCTTGAATAAAATTCTGAAGAAGTGTTAGTTTATCTTAATTCATGGAATTCAGCACCCAGCTGGTAGCAAACTCTGTGGCAATATAACTTCTGATTTGGTTAGAAAGAATGAAATTCCTTAAGCTGATGAATTATTAGAGGACTTGTCATTCCGGTGGGAAGGTAAAAATCCAGACAGAAAGCAGAGCATCTGGAGGTGGTAGCGTGTGTCTTGAAAAAGTATAGTGGCAGTTCTGGGAGCTGTGAGAGAAGATGCAGCAGTCGGCTACATGGAGGAAGAAATACTCTCTGAAGGCAATGAAAAGGTCTAAATGGTTAGGAAGGGATGGAAAATATTTCCAGGCTGAAAAGAAGCATTATAGACAATTATTTGGAGATATAAAGGCAGGTCATGGGTCCTGGCTCAGACCTATGTTAATATAAAATATTAAAAATAACCTTGTTTTAAATAATTGGAGATATAATTCTGCAGGGGGTTTCCAGTGTCTGTATAACTTAAACTCTGGACTCATGGCTTCTGATGTCACTAGAACTTCTTAATGGAATACAAACTTAGACTTTGCAATGGCTGGTTGTTAATTGTAAATTTAACTAGCCACAGCATATATCTGAATGCATAGTATTTTCTAGTATGTTATGCCACAGCCAATTCATTATTTTAATGGTTATTTTACTGTCAGAAGAGCATGGAACATAAGCTATAAAGGCCAGAATAAATTATCGTTAGTACAACTATTTAGAAGTAGTTCTTTAAAACATATCAGAGGCCAGCATGTACGGAACAGTTGTAGTACTGATGCTATCTATGCAAGTGCATTGAGGGCTTAGCAGATTGCTGCTGACTAATCTGGGTTTGCTTCCAAATTAAACTATGTGATCAGTATACATAGCATCACAGAGTCATGTACTGAGTCAGAGCTGTTCTCCCAAGGAAGCAAAGAGTTCAAAGCAAACATGAGCTCATTTGATTTCCAAGTAAGATGCTGTCCTGCAGAACACTGCAAGTAGTGGTGGTCACGAAGCTATGTGTCATTTCATTCGTTGATTATATACTCTGAATTCCAAATTTACCTTGGTTTTTTCTATGAAAAGGAAGTGAGAATTTTTTGTTTCAGGGAAAGAATGGAAGAACTTGCTACCCTATATATACACTGAGAACAAGGACAGCAATGCCTGTAAGAAGAAAGGTGAGGCAGTAGTGAAAGCTGAAAGGTTTAGAGCCATGTTGCTGACAGGAAAAGCTGAAGGATTATTTTAGCATCTCATAATGACTTGTGCAGCATTGCCTTATTATAAACTTTGTAAATGTTAACCACATCACCTTCAGCTCCCATTTAGTAACTGGAAGCCATTACCTAGGTCATCAAGCCACCTACCTTCTGTGCTTCCTTCAGAGGCTGAAAGAATACAGTCATCCAAATAGACTGCTTAAAGCCCAAAACCTGTCAGGTCTGGTGTTAAGGAGTATTAACAAACTCATAGAAAAGTTGAGTTGAAAGGCATTTAGCATGTCATCCTTCACCTCACAAACTACTACAAATCACTACTGGGTTATTTCTGTTCTCACATCCTGAGTGGGCAGAAGCACCCAAGAAGAAACTGCATTTCACTCCACCTACAGCTGCCAAAGGAGCAGCAGTACAGCTCCGTACAGAGATGCACTTGAGTCCATTCCTTCAGCTGCAGTTTAGAAATGGAAGATCTTGGAATCAATGTGTGAACCTTTGAAAGTTTTAAATAACCTATCTAGAAGATATGGAGAATATGAAATGTGATTCAGAGCAGTCTAGGAACTAAAATGTTGTTGAGGTCAATTTTTCATCCAGAAATTTGGAATAAATGCCTCTTCTTCTGTAAAGGCTTGTAAGGTACTAAACATTTAGCAAGTAAGGTAATCAGCACAAACTAATTTTGAGTTCAAAGTCATGTAAGAATGGATTGTAACCCTTTTGATGAAGAGTAATTGATTAGGAAACAATCTTGTAAAGATAAGCAGGTAGATGTTGTCACTTAATATGTCTTTCCACATCAAATTTCTGGACAGTTTAAGATTTGCTGCCAATCAGTATAAAATAACTATGAGGCTTAGGTAAATTGAACTGTAGCAATCCTACAAGTGATAAAAGGATAAGGTGATTTCACTCCATATTGACTTTCTCTTTAGGCACTAAGGCTTTCAGTATGCTATCCACAGATTGCATAGCATTGTCAATAGTGGACAGCATAATAGAACTCATTTTTGCTTCTTCGTGGTTTGACAGGTTTTTGTACATTATTTTGTAGTTTATTCTTTCCATTCTTTTCCTTGGTTCTTAAATCCTGTTAAGCATTTTGCAGATATTTTGTAGTCTATTCCAAGCATGATCTGGTTTTCTACTATATTTCTCTCTATTTCTCTTATGCTGGTTCACAGCTGGAGATCTTGCTTTTTCCCTGCACTCCCTAGTCACTGCTAGTTTAATTGTCTAAGGGAAGAGTAACTATGCAGTTGTTAATACAGAAACAATTGAAGGAAATTAAATAAGTCTGCTGAATACAAATCAAGCATTTGACAGCCCTCAGCATCAGTGTGACTTTGAAGTGAAAGGGAGACAACTGCGGGTGCTGAGTGTTGAACCTCAGGTGTTCTTAAAATTTATGCCGATCAGAGATAAGCTGCTGCACACTATGTGAGGTTAAGGTTTCATCATGTGTTAGCATCCAGACCCAAGCAGGAGAACTAAAACCTATATGGCTGTGACTGGGTTCCTTCCTAGGGGGTGGGATGTAGTGTTTTGGCTATCAAAAGTGGTAGAAAGTGTTTTGCTGCCTTTTAATATTGGCTAATCAAGTTGGGAAACTATTTTGGCAATAAAATCCTAACTAACTGTGCTAACTCTTCTATTTCTATTGACTGCAACTTGTATATGAGACAACCGTAGAGATCATATTGATCAAACTTTTTCAGCAGCAACAGAGTTGTTCAAATTAAAAGAGCTATGGAACAGCTTTAAAACTCAAATGGGTCAATTCCGGGTTCCTTGCTTACAGATTGTACTCTAGGAAGGTGAGAGCTCAGGCAACTCCTCAAGGATTTAAGTCATTCAATTTTTTAAATAAATAAGACAATTCTTTGGGGCAAATATAGCTGGTTTTCCTCATAAAGTTTTTTTATTTTTTTCCAACAAAATTACCTATATCTATAAACTGCTTGTGATCACTTCAATCTTAAAAACAATTGTTCATTATGTTACACTCAGTGAAGAAAGGCAAAGTCCTAAATTGGCTTTGGAAAAAAATACCAAACCCAAACCCTATTTCTTCCCAATAAATGTGAGCTCTGCTTATTTAAATACACTTTACTTTCATGAGAAGTATATGGCTTAACTGTAGTTTATAATCTTTGTGATATTTTTCTACCCACAGTGAGTGCCTCTTTACCTGCTGTGTCTTCTGTATGACAGTGAGAATGCCAGAACGAAAACAAAATGAATAACTAGTTCACAAGATTTCTGGCTTAATTTAGAAGAGGCTCTCTATATGTCTGCCCTTCCTTTCCCTGAGAATAGATGTGTTACTCTGCAGGGAGAGATTGTGACTGATACTGGTACTAGAATAAAACTAAAAATACATTGGGGAAATCAAATGAGACTCAGAGGAACTTCAGGGCAGTTATAAGAGGAGTTATGAAGGAAATACGTTCTTTAAATTTCTTTTAATCTTCCTTTTAATTGCTCCATTTGCACACCAGTGCCTCAACGTTTATGCTTCTGGGAAATTTTAGACAGAAGGAAGATCATGAGAAGGGATTTAGGTGCAAATCTATGTTTTAAATGAGCTTAGTAAAAAGATCTCCAGTGATGCTGGTGATTGCTAGAAGGTTTTCCTCTTTGGTCTTTATAATTGGAGTCTGAAATAACATCTAAGTACTTTGTTTTGAGTGCTTCAGCTAATTGATTTTTTATTACCATTTTCTAAAATCATTGCAAATACCAATAATGAGTTGATCATTCTGGGACTTAAATTTATTAGCTCTCCAAGTCATACCAAGAGATCAGAGAGAAGACCTGAATCAAGCACTATCTCTTCATTTATTTCTATGCAAAAGCACAGGACTTTTTATGTCTTCTCAATAATCGTAATTCAAGGATTCAGATTTATATCATATAGATTTTTTTAATGGAGTGCCAGAGTCACACAAATTGAAAAATTCATCTAGGTTTTAGAAAGAATAATTCTCCATAATTCTTCCAAATCGTTGTAGTTGAATTTGAGTAGACTTCAGAGAATTTGAATATTACTTCCCCCACAAAATTTCACCAGGCTTCATCTGAATTTCCATTCTCAAGGAACTCTGAGATATGAAATAGGGTGAAAAGCCAAATATTTTAAAATTCTAAAGAACTAAAAATTTGGATTGGTCTTCTTGAGATGTTTCATCATCATGCATTCATAGTGGCCTGTTTGGATAAGATTAAACTGCTTCCAGTGTTATGTCTACTTTCAGTAAAACACAAAAATTGTTTTTAACTTTATGAAAGAATACACGTTAACATTTAGCATAAGATAATAATTGAAATGATGACATGAAAATGAATTTTTTGCCTTTGATCAAGACAAAATACATTTCAGACCTGTTGAATTGAGAATTGTGCTGAAAGTGGAGGGGAAGATTAACTGTTTCTGCTACATTGTGGTTAGTTTCAATCAGAGCTGCTCTGATCCTTTTATTAAGGTTGCTTGGATGTATCTCATACTTGCAAGAAGAGAGTGTTGGGTCCAGAATGGCACTCACATTTGTGTGAAATATTTTACATAAGTAAAAATCAGCTTTTTTTTAAGGAATATTGTTCGCTGTACAGTCAACTTTGAGCCCTCAGAAGCCACATCAAAAGCATTGCTGCCTGAAGTGGAGTGATAATTACAATCATTATGTCAGTAAAAAAAGCATGAGGCAAAGTTTTAGAATTGCTCTCTGAGCAGGTGTGGTTCAAGTGAACTGAACAGATCTCCAAACCTTATAACAATAAAGTTACAACCAGAGAAAATTGCAACCACAATTAGCCTATATAATTACACATTGGTTGCATCTGATGAGTCAGGCTGATTCCTGGATCTGGCAATGGAAAGATGTTTTGTCTCCAGGTAAAATTACCTGGGGATAGCTACCTCAAACACAGACATTTACATTACAAACATCTGCAGTGAGTTGTGAGGAATCCCTTATGTGGGAGACTTTGCATTTCTTGCTGTTCTTCCTATCTCTTGAAGAACAGCTGCTAAAACCATGGTACCATTCAGCCATGAAGGTGCTTGCCCAGAACCCAGCTGGCTGTTGGTGCCATCATCTTGCTGTCTTTATACATTTTGTTAGTAGATTTTAATAAAAATAGATAGAATAACTGTGAGCATCTGTGATCCCTTTATATCATGGGTCAGTTAGATTTTTTCCCCAACACAATTTTAGTGGCTGTTATAGCAACTAATTCTCTTGCAGATTTTAAGCAGCATCTAGAACTATTGATTTGAGAGATTGAACAGAATTGCACTTCTCAGGTGCCAAAGGCTTACAAACTTGTTTCCATAGCGCTCTGAGGAGTGAAAGTAACAAATAGTAGAGTCAATACTGGGCAAGGAAGCATAAATCCTACAGCACATCCCATATTTCCTTTTCTCATGTTTCTGGTTTGAAAGCAACTGGCTGTGTAAATGCATATATTTGTGTATATATTGTTTATCTCTGTATACACACATATACACACATAATTATACATAAAAATCCTGTCACTCACCCTTCTTGCAGAAGAAAGGGCCATGAAGAAGGAATCTAAATGCAGAAAATATGGTTTTAGTGAACAAAACTGATGTTGGAAAGAAACTGGTAGCCAAGGCAATGTATAGAGGAGGATGGAAAAGAACATATCATGTACTTGCCCTCAAATGAATCCTCAACGTGTCAGACTGTGATTTTCACATGGCTTTTAATCTGCTGTGATAAGACTGCAAGAGGGCTTAAAGTATGTTCTGTCTCATCCACTCTTTTATAAGTAGAAGAAACATTTTAACACTATTAAGAAACTATTTAACGCTATTCTCTACTGTCAGTCTTCCCATGGGTTAGTCAGCTTCGGAACAACATTGTGGGTTTCCCCTCTTTTTTATGGGCTGTGATTTCAGAACAGAATGCCAATAGAAGTTCCCAAGTGTTCCTTGAGGAAATTTTATCAGCCTGAACCAGCCCACTGACTGCTGACTTGAGCTGAATTGCAGCACAGACCAAGAAATTAATCTGTCCTACATTGGGCAATATATTATATTCTGTCCTATAAATCAGGATTATGGCGTGGGAGAGGATGTTCTGTAGAGCTTCCCTGATCCTGAAAAACTAGTGTGTGGTGTCCCATGGTGGTGGTAATGGGATTAGATGATCCAGTGATCTCTTCATGTGTTATGTTCTCATGTTTTACTCATGGTCCATTTCTCCTTAATTCATACCGAGGGGAAACTCAGAAATTGCTGTAGAAAATAAATGAACAGGCATTAATCAGCAATAGCTGAAGCTAAATCATGGAATCATTTAGGTTAGAAAAGACCTTTAAGAACATTGAGTCCAAAAGCAGCATTGAGAAAGCAGCTAGAGTCTGATGTCTCTGTAGCTTTGTTAATTACATTGGTGGTGTTGGGCAGAGAGTTCATCTTCATATTCAGCAAAATACTCACATGGATTTAAAATGAGTTACAAGCTTATGTCCTACCAACATGAACAGAACTTTGTCATACACTTGAATTTAGCTATGTGTTTAAGCAGGCTGTTGCTTAGCAATGAACCTGGCCCTCTGCTTATATTTTTTAGTGATCAAAGGACTCTGTGAAACAGCAGAAGGCACAGCAACAGCTGTTTCATACACTTAACAACTCCTTCCTGCCGTTATGCCGTGAAGAGGACTTAAGGCAGGGTCAAGGACAAGGTTTCAGAACAAGAATCACTCTTTGTTCCTGTCACATCCAGCTCTGACCCTTGACTTGCAGGAGCACTCCTGTCCTTGAAATATGTTTTTTTGTCTAAACCTGATGCTTTTCTTTGAGTCTTCTGTGGTTAAGTTGCCTGTGTCTTATTTATAATTCATTATGCAGATCTACTCCCAACTCCTTTCTCCTCTCCAGTTTGCCTGGCTTAGATGTTTTTTCACTAGAACTTTTAATTTCCATTGTAGCCATTACCTTGCTTCTCTGGAGCCTGTAACTTCTGTATGCTTCAGTGAAAAGGGCCTGCCTGCTCCAGGGGAGTCTCCAGGCTGGAGGCCTGGGCCATCACAAGTGCCTTCATCTGCAAACCTGGGATGGAGGCTTAGCTATAGCTACTGCCCCTGCTCTCAATAGGCTTTGAACATCACCAGTTTCCTCCCCACTCTGAGTGACAGCACAAGGCTGAACCTGCCCGACAGTGAACTCCCCAAATCCCATACTGCTGTCTGGGTAATCTGTGCTTAACACACTGTACTTCATTGATCGTTTGCATGGTTTCATTTTCCTTTTTAAACTTGTCACTCTTTTCCCTACCATAGTTTTTTGTGTGTTAGTTTCAGTTCCACATTTTTCAGATTTAAGCTCTTTGATGAGGGACTGGGAATTGAATTTACAGATAGTCGAAAAGCTATTTGTATAGACAGCAAGATAAACCACTTAGATTTCATTTGTGGAATAATGTCTTGCTATTTTGGAAAAGAATCCAGCAACTTAATGACACTTTGCTCCTACAGCAATGTCAGTCTGTTTGCAATAAGCCGCAGATTTTCATTCTAAAAATTTTTGCCTTTCTACTTTGTATCTCTACCTGCAAAAAAAAGCTTGCCATCGTATTAAGAGTTCAAGGTACGTCTGATTAGATAGAGCTGATTTTTTGCCAAGATTATCATGGGTTAGGGAAAATTTTCTCACTACAGTTCAGTTTTCTACCAGCTCTGACTAAGAACTGGTAGAAAAGATCTCATTTTCCCTGCCCCTCTGGTGTCTTTTCAGCTGTCATTTTAGAACTCACAGATATTTTTGTCAGAAGTAATCTACTGCTTCTCTCAGAGTCTCTTGACACTGCTTATTATAATGCTGCTGGTTTTCATTTATGTATTCATTTTATGTGCTTGGGTATTTGAGTGAAAGCTATCAGACTGACAAGCTAGAAATTGCAGAAATATATTAAACACCTTGGGAAGATATGATTTGTTATCCTTACACAATGTCCAGTGAATGTGGCTCAGGCCTAACTTGCAAGAGTGAGTAAAAGCATTAGTAACAGTTCTCTCTTTGGTCTCCTTTGAAAAACTACGTGTGAGGGAGCTGAATGGAGCCTTTGCAATGATAGAACCTCCTTGTGCAGCAAATAGACTGTGATCATTATATATGGGCACTACTGAGTGGCAGTAAGACAGTAAAAGCAGCTGGTTATAATGTGATAGTTTTGAATGAGTGGCTTTGATATAAATGCAAGTCTTTTTACCCCTGCAAGAAACTTCAGTTAAATGTTGGCACCCAGCCTTTCACTCCATCAGAAGTCTCACAGATGGCTCTTTCTATTTGCTCTAAAATCATCTGATCCTATTTATTATAAATCTAACAAATAGTTTTAGATATTGTAGCATCCAGAAATAATAGCTAGATTCTGACAGTCTAGCTTATCTAAATTAGCTAGTAGTTCAAATCCAAGCCTGTAGGGCTCTAAATTCAATTATAAATATATTTTCAGTCATAGAGTTTAAGCACTTGGGCTGCCCTACCTGCTAGCATAAAGCTGCTGTGAAAAAAAGACCCTACATTTATAGTCACGGCTCTCAGATTAAGATTCTTAAACCTAGGTGACTACTTATAAACCTTAACTAAGTGTTGAAGCTCTCAGAAAAGACAGTGCAGACTGAGTCAACAGCTCATATGAGACTAGAGTGTTTTTAAGCTGACTTAGATATTTGGAATGCTTTCTATTTTCCACTGTCTGTGCCATCTAGATGTCTAAGATGGGATTCAGTTGTCTAAACACATTTGGGTGTTTATTTTTGGTGTTGTGGAGTGCTCAGCACCAAACTACCATAAGTCCTGATTCATATCTGCTAGACCTGTGCAGGGATCTCAGAGACTCCAGGGCATCTCAGACGAGAGTAGGTGCTTATCTTTAGGCGAATGCATAGAGCTGACTATAGTGGGAGCTCATACATTAGATCACAAGTAGACATTTACCACTTAGAGGAGCCTGTGTGAAAAAAAGACTGAGAGGTGACCTGACTGTGTGGTCCTTCAGTACAGAGGTTCTCTAAGGAGAGGGAGGGTAGGTACTGTGCCCTTGTTGTTGTGCTGCTACTGCCTGTGCTGAGTGCACTTAACACTTATTGGACAAAATGTGCAAGAAATGTTGGGAATAGAGACTAATTTCAGGACTCTCTTCCTCTCAAATACTGCCCTGACTTTGACAGGGTCAGGTTACCTTTACCTTCTATTTACTTTCTGTTCCACATAGTGGTCCACTGCAACAGCTTGTGTAGACAGAGATCAGCCCAGATTAGGCTATAATCAGGCTGTTTGAATGCATTGTAAATGCACACCTTGAAAAACTCTTTTGGCAGAAGGCATGGAGGCCAATACCAAATATGTAATAAGTGTCAGCTGCAAATGCATGCAGACTCTAGTACTGTGGGAAACAAAGTTCAGTATTTGTCTTGGTGCTATGAAAATTTTTGTCATGGAGCACAGACACAGACTTATTAAAATCTAAGTCAAGTGATGTGACAAACCTCATGGAAACCTGTGGCTTCACAATATGCCAGTATGACTCAGTTGGATTTGTTTCTTTTCTGCAACTAAGCCAGTTCCCGCAATTTTGCATCACCTTCAAACTCTGGGAATGTTGAAGGACTCACAGACACTGCAGCACTGTTTGTTTTCCTCCTTCATCATTCACATGGATTTATATATAAAAAGAGATGTGAACACACACGGAGAAACCTCTTTTTGAGGTTTGAAACCTCTTTGACCCTTTTGTGGGATTTTAACATTTGTGCATCAGTGGGATCTCCAAATTTTAAATGCCAGGGGGAGAAAGGATAGGAATTGATAAACACTTGGAAGGAAAGAAGGGGCAAAATCTGTACTTCAGCTAGGACTGAGAATAGGAAGGCATATATTGTTGCTTGAATAGCAACCGGGTCTGGGACCATGAACCAGAGCTGGACAGGAATGAACTAAACACAGGACTAACTAACCATGAACTAAGCACAGGACAGCTGCATGGGCCCTCTCTGGAGCAGGGACTCCTGGGCCTGAGCCTGAACAGACAGAAAGGAGAAATAAGTGCTACCCACAGAGCTGGCAGAGCAGATGGCAAGGACTGCCTCATTCCCCACTCAGAAACAGGATTTCCTAGTCTGAATCCAATCAGGATCCTCTGAACAGGAGAGGAGGCCCAGTTTGCCAAGAGTAGTGGCACAGCTTTCAGAAAAGAGGCAGCAGCAGGGGTCTGGATTCTACAAAAGCAGGTTTTATCAAAGGGCTCTGGATCTGGCTGAGATTTTAATGTCCTGAATTGAGCTTCCTCTAGCACTCCCTAAATAGGAGGAAATGTCTTTAGCTTTTGTGTTTAGCTACAATTCATGTGAAACTGAAATAAGGAAAACAATAAAAAGCCTGAAAGAATATAAAGTTGTTTGGACAATTTGTTGAAGCAGTATAGCACTCACTATCCCTCTTTAAATGTCCTGGGAACTGCTGATATAAGTAGCAGCAATTATTGCTAAGGAATTTTTCTTTCCTGTTCTTCATTTTACTGATTTTGCTCAAGTGACAAAGTCAATTTTTCCCATCTGCTGATGCAATCAATTCCTGTCTTACAGTGCACCTCCTGGATGGTTTTTTGTAAGGGGTTATCTACTGCTGCAATGGTGGGATGAGTATGGTCCACAGCTCCTCAACTGCAGAAGGTTTGCCCTGTGGGAAAACTCAGGGATACTGGTTCACCCAGCTGACAGCTTGACTAAAGTCTTCCTTGGGTCTCATCTAGCCCATATGCCTGGATCTCCTCCACACAATAATCAGTGTGGGGAGAGCTGTACACAGCCAGGGATCACCCCAAGATAAAATCAGCTTACGGCAAAAGCGTGGATCTAGACCTTGGAGACCAGAAGTAACCTGAGGGCTCCTCAGTTCAGGAATCAGTGGCGTGGATTGGGAGCTTATAGACAGCTCTCCATCACCTCTCCCTCAGCGTGTTGTGGGGACCCCCGACAGGACAGACAAGATTTTTGGCACAGAAGATTTTCGATATTCATTGCAGACACCAATATGGGAGGGGGGGGGACACAAATGCAGAAGTAAACTGCTGAAACAATGTTCAGCTAATTATATTTTTTTTAATTGACCCAGTTTTTAAGAAAAAATACAAATGACTTCTCAGGTTCCTTATCATTAAGGGCATACGCAAGTCGTTTGCTGATTCAGGACCCTGTGGTTGTGAAATTACATTGCTCCATTTACATGAAGGTGGAATTAAGTGTAATAACATGAAATTAGAAGAAAAACCTGTAAAGGCTTATCAAAATGGAGATTGTGTCTTTATTGGGGAAAAAACTTATATGAGAAGAGAGGTTTTAGGTCTACCAGAATAATTTGTGGATATGGGATCAAATTCCAATTTTTATTTTTAAATTAAAGTTTTAATGAAATAAAAGTTTTAATGATTATTTCTTACAGAAGTCAAATCCTATTTATTTCATTTAGAAAAAAAAAGTAATGGCTACAAAATCGTTTTCATAAACTCAAAAAGTGCTTGAAACCCACATGTTGTTTCTGTTGGTTTAAAAAAGGAAATCAGTTCAGGCTTGACCTGCAACAGGTTAAGAAGTATTTTTTAGGTTCAGCCACCAAACTGAAAAATCAATTATTTGCACATGTCTAATTAGGGTTGTAAGAAAAAACCTTACAGAAGAGGAGTATGAGCTATCTTTTACAGCCCAGTGTTCTCTTTTTTTTTCCTGTAGTTGCTCATAGGCATTGCTATAACCCTTTCTCTTACAGTTAGTTATGCAGGCTCCAGTGCACCTTTTTCAATTATTAGCAATACACAGTATCCAAGCTGTCTCTTGTTTGAGCCCCATTAATAAACACAGAAGAGATTTAAGTAGCGCCTTTGCACCACACAGACAGGAGGCAATTCTGCATGCATGGCTGCCTACTTTCATGGGTGTGTGCTTGCTCTGTGCATGATCACCTCTCTGAGAGTGTATATTTTATGAGTAAATTTCATGTATAATGTTTCAGTAACACACACCTCACAAGTTCATGACTTAACCTGGACTGCTGTTGGATTAAAACCACCACTTTAATATTTTATCAATTACACTATCATGGTATTCGGGTTACTGGACCTGTTTTCTGAGGGTAATATTCTTTTTTTTCTTAATTAGGACCTTTTAGAAGACTTGGTTACTGTTGTTTTAATCTAAGCCTTTTCTTTTGTTATACTTCCCATTTCAAGCTGCAATTACTATCACTTCAGTCCTGCATTCTGCACTTGAATTTCTTCTACCAAAGAGCATAGGGTTCTTTCCACACAGTTGCTTTCCATTTCTTCCAAATAAAGTTGGTTTGCTTATTTTGGCTTTAATTAATATCTCTGAAAGGCTTTACTTAAAACTACTTTCAATGCACCCTGCACATCCTGGTTTCCACCTTTATCCTCATGATTTGGAATGATGATATTGTTTATGTTATTGCACAATGTGCACTTTTTCATATGCCATTTTCTATTTTAAATGCTTTGCCTAGGTTGAGCAAAAGGATTGGAAAGAGAGGAGTATATGAGCACAAACACAAAATATCAGATAAGTTCTTTAGGACACTCTCCTTTTGGTAGTATTGGTGATATCTGGTCTGAAAACATCTCAAGGGAAAACATTTCACACCATTGTCTTTAGAAAATGTAATATTCATGTTTCTATTTTAACACTGCCTTAATATGAAGCTGAATACCCAGACAGTTCTCTTGGGTTCCTTGTAATGAAATGCACTCTCCTTCTGCACATTTTGTTTCCCATTAGAGTGGAGTATAATCTTTTTAAAGGACCTGGGATTATGAGGAGCTATACACTCCTGTATAAGTCTCTTCCAATATAATCTTATCTTTTGCATCTGTTGTTTTGGTATCAACCTGGAAAAGAATCCAACAATAGCTATAAAACTACAGTAGCTATTAAACAATGTCAGCACAGTTGTCACCTATTCTGCAGGAAAAAATAGCAACTGTCTCCACATCTTGTTTACCTTTTAAATCTGAGAAGAATATCAGGGTTTATGTTGCAGTAAATACTTTTTCACAGGCTTTCATGTTCTTAGTTTACTCCAAGAGCTGCTTGGACTTCATACTGAAATATGAGTATAAATTGGTTATTCCACAAGTTTCCGGCAAATGGCTCTCTACATTCAACATTACTTGTTTTTTTGCTTTTATTTCTTACCTACTGCTCTTATTAGACAAACAGCTTTGTTGAGCTTTTTATTTTTCCCATGTGGAACAGAGAAGACATGGCATTTCACAAACACGCTGTCCTATGCTTGTTAGGTGAAAGACTTATATGGGGCATTTTCTATCTTAGGGAAGTACAACCCCCCCCCCCGCTGAATGGTTCATAAATGGGACAGGATTATTCAGGAAAGGGGTAAGAAATAGAACAGTCAAATGACAGATCCAGTCATAGTTTGATGAACTATGATTTGAGTGCAGGTGGGTCTATCATCTAGCTTGGACGTGTCTGGAGAAAGTAAGCTGAGACCTGGCACAAGTATCAGGTAACATACACTTTAGCATTTGTAAGACATATTTTTGTGGTCCGTATTCTGTTATTTTATCGAGAACCTCCATGAAAAGATTATATCCTCGTAGCCTGCTTCTTAGCATTTAAAGACCTACTACAAAACCATTCTTTTGGTTATAAGCAGACTTTCAAATAATTCCCCTGGTGACTTTCCTGAACCTGACAGTGCAGAGAGAAGCCTTAAGGATTGAAGTGATAAAAACAACAGCATGGTCGCAATGCCTACCTGAGTGAGCAAACTACTAGATACCTTTCAGAATAGGTAGAACAGACTAGCATTTTACAGCAGGGATCTCAGGTCAAAGGGTTGTCAAAGCAACTAAATTCCCTGAAAATTATTACACAAAGGAAGCTGCCTCTTAATTCTGTTGGAAACAGCTTCTACTGAATATTTTACAGTAGTAGCAACTTTGCAGAAAGGGTTTGTAATTTTTTCTCAAACACAGTCTCACAGATCAGTATGGTGTTACATTTTCTGTTGGTTAATTTAGTTTCAACCTTCTCTCCTGTGCTGAAAGCTGCTGCATTATCCCTTGGAGCCATGGACTGGTTTGAAAGGTTCCCCAGGGGTCTGCTGTGAGGGGTCTCTCTTTGTTACCTGCTCCTGGGAGAAGGGGTGTTCTCTGTGACTGCCAGGAACAACTTTCTCAATACAGCACTTGGCACTCCCAGGCCCCGGCTGACCCTTCAAGCCTGGCTGAGAGCATTCAGCCCCATGTCAGAGTGCACCTCATGAGGGGAGTGTTAAGCTGGCACTTGCATACTTTACCTCCAACAAACAGAACATGAGCTGAATTTTTCAGCTTCTCTTGGCCTCAACTGTAGCACTGGAAAGATGATGGGGAAAATTAATGCAAGCTTATTTGAGCAAAAGCAAATCTTAAATGCTTAATATCAGGGTTGCAAACAAAGTGGCAAAGAGAAAAACAAACCAGCAAAATGTAATTCTAACTTTCCTCCAACAAAGCTTGTGTGTCTCACATTATCCCTTGATTTCTGGCTAGGGTTTTTAAGAATCAAAAGTGATGTATAGCAGCAGGGTCTTACTCTCTCCTTACCCCTTTCCCTTTCTATGCAAATTAGGAATTCATTTCTTCCTTAAGGACATCCCTAAATTCTTCTAAGGTTGCTGCAGCATTTCAAGCCTATGATAAAAATCTACAAAGGATACGTCATAAAGAGAATTGATTGTATTTGTATTTTTGTCCACCAAGCTCATCCTTATCTTTCAACGCTATATTTTGCATTGGGACTCTGTCATGAGCAGCTCACTCCCATTTCTGATTCATTTGGGGGACTCTTATTCACAAGCTCAGACAACTGAAGCTCTTAAGCATGTACTTAATTTTAAGCACAGGAAGAGTAGTATTCCCTTGCAGTTCCAAAATTTATTTTAATAGAGTTAATGTCAAGAAGGTTTCAAGCAAGTAAGTCTCACAGTTACAAACTGGAAACCTACCCAGAAATAGCTGTCCTAGCTTGAAAACTCTGCCCTAAACAATCACAGATCATGCTGAGACAGAGGACAGGGATGTAAGCCTGGACCTCCTGTCTGTAAAGCCAGTATGTACACAACCTCTTGTGTGTGCCTGCACCTTGCCACCTATGGCTTTGTGAACTATGAAAGAATATCATTATAAAAATACCTGGAACAGTGTGTTGCTTTGGAACAAAATTGTTGTCCTGGGGTTAGTTGCTAAAGAGTAATTGTACTGCAGTCAGCATAGTGGTTCACATGTTTAAAAGCAAACCTGTGTTTCTGTATCACATGGAATTAGGTCAAATCTCTAATAGCAGATAAGAGGAATAATGCTTAGCATGAGTGAATGCCAGAGTACCAAAAGGCCCAATTGTAAAAGGAGGCAGCCCACTGTTCTCCTAGGGACAGGTTGCCATGAGGAACATAGCTTTCTGGGGGTTAATACTTCTTCCACTACCCAAATTACACTGTAGGCATACTGAAGGGAGACAGTGACCCTATTAAGAGCGTTTGGTTTTATTCAACCTAACCAAGGCACCCAGGTTCAGCAGGTTACTTAGCATAACCAAGCCTTAAGTCCTCAGTATCACTAGAGAGCACAACAGCGTGTAATTTTTTTCTCCTTTCTGAGATGTCAAGAAACAGCTGCTCTCCTCTCAGTCATCTCCCATATAAGCATCCTCACAAATTTCAAAACACAGATATTACAAATTTTGAGCCACAGTCAAGGCCCTGATTTATAGTTGGTCATATCCCAGAGTGCTGGCTGGCCATCTGCTCTCATGTACTGCAGGAAGCACTAGTCTGGAAGATGGCATTTCCAGCAGCCCTAGGGAAAGGCTTCACTGTATGGGGTCAAACGGCTTTTTCTGGCTTCATGCACACTATGTGTGCTGGGGCATGTCATGGTTTCAGTAATTACTGATGCTGGTTTTATTTAAATTACAAGCACTTCAGTGTATGCATACACTGTATTCTCAGTGTGATAATCCAGAAGCACATGGCTCCTACTTAAATTTCTGCCTTATACTTTAAGGAGCTACTTCCCTTCACCTACATGTAAAGAAGATATTTTTTCAGAAAGGCAAATTCACTGTACATTCTGAGGACTCATTCTGGGTTTGCAGTGCTAAAATATACTATCACTTTCCATAATACCATCTCCTGGAAAGTACTCAGTGCCCTCTATTTGCTAAAGAAATGTGGCTAGCAGAGTGGCCTTGGTGGTAGAGTCAATTCAGATTTTATCATGGTTCTCCATTTGCCAGGATTTTTGTTTTCTCTCCTTTAGTAAGCTTGAGATAGCCCTCTTCAAGTAGCAGTTTGGAGCAACTTCCTATGAGAACCCTACTCAGGAAGAGGGGGAACTGGATTACCCCACACATCTATACAATCCTTCTCCTCAAAGATCTCAGTGTAACCAGTGAAAAAAAAAAACAAAACCAAAGCCGAATGCTTGATTTTTCTTTCTCTCCGCACATTTGTATTCAGCAGAACTTAAAGAAAACACCTCCTAAATCCCTTCTGAATAATTTAGCTTGAAATGTTTACCCTTTGACAAAAAAGCACAAAATAACTAGGAAATACAAAGTCCTGAAACTATTCCCAGAAGCCATCGTTGCGTACACTGTCTAGTTATTTCAGTTCCTTTATGCTAGGCAAGACCTTAGGCTTCCTGTTCAGCATAGGGCACAGGAAAATACAAAAGACACTCAAGCTCTCCTTCCTCATGGGAATGGGAATCTCAACAGAAGAGAAAGAGAACTGGTTCACTGTGCAGGAAGTTACTTTAGCTTACAGAGAAAGTTATTCTCCAATGTGTGCTGAGAGATATTCAACATAGCTGGAGTTCTCTTTCCATTTAAGAAGTGAGTTGCAAAGCAGTATACATTTTGTTATCTATATTTTTAGTATGCTTATGATTTTATGATTAATCACCATAATTTATGAGACCACCTTCTTATGACACACAAATCCTCTGTTCCTTAGACACCCTTCATATAAGTACCTGAGCAATAGACTTA
Source organism: Psittacula echo (assembly GCF_963264785.1). NCBI lineage: Eukaryota > Metazoa > Chordata > Aves > Psittaciformes > Psittacidae > Psittacula > Psittacula echo. The sequence continues at coordinate 147,176,570 of NC_137735.1, forward strand.
ATAGTAAACACAATGTATATTGCAGTGTAATATATCAAAAATTAATATGCTTAATGTGACAGCTTCCAAGAAACCAGAAGCCTTTCTGTTGAAAGACTCTGGGGAAGGATAAAAGTAGAACAAGCTGTAATGATGCAATTGAGCCAGGAGGCTGAGGATAGTTCATCTTATTATCACTGTTAAAATTATTATTAAAAAATCAACTGATTGAGAGCACACAATCAAACGCTTCAGTTTAGGTGAGTAACAAGAGAATATAGACAAGAAAAAAACTTCTAATTGTACTTTAGAATCAAAAGAAAGGAAAAGATAAGAAAAAGCCCAGTACTTACCAGGAAATCAGGGAAGGGGAGAAAGTAATAGACTAAAAGAGGATAAGAAATTCAAAGTCCTTTTTATTTCAAGTATCATGAAAAACTGTGTTTTCTGTATGTTTAAAATAAGAAGAATGAAAACCAGAAGTTAGAACCAAGGCTCACTCAAAAACCTTTTATTATTTTAGATATTCTCAAATTTGGGAGGTCTTGATGGAGTGTATTACAGCAACCCCCAACCCTGCAGCAATATTCTTAAAGAGATCATGGAAGCCAAGGGAACCTGATAGCAAAGATTTTTCTAATTTTGAAATGAGTGGAATGGAATTATAAAAGTAAAACATTTAGATGGCCGGGAAGACTCAAAAGTGAATTATTGAAAGCAGCTTGCGAAGGATCTGAAATAAAATCACATAATAAGAAAAGAAGACAACTGGTTTGTGAAGAGTTAAACATATTCACTGTAATTCCTTTCTTTTTCAGAGAAAAACATGTCATATGCAGCGAGAGAGGCAGCAGGAGGACATATATTGACTTTTGGCCTCTGAGATCTTTTCACGTCACCCTCTCAAGAAAGTCTTGTATAGATGATGGTTTGGGCAGGCTCACAGCTAAAAACACACATCTGGTGCAGAGCTATTTGCCAGCCACTACTTTTTATGGTGGGTTCTGTAGGTCTCTGTCCTGGGCTTAATATTCTTCAGTATATTCTAATAGTTTGGAGGAAAGAACTTACTTTAAAATGTAAATGAAGATGGCAGGCAAGGTTCACTGAAGATGATCTTGATTGATAGTCTGAAAAATCATTTGATTTAAAAAAGATGAATTTCAATAAAGGTAAAATTTAATATATTGCATTTGGGGATTTAATACAAAAGACAGCATTAAGTGATTGGCTGCAGTAACACAGAAAGGACCTAAAAGTTAGAAAGCTTCACAAACTCAGAATTCACTATGTATGTCATGCTTTTATAAAAAGGCATGTGCCATTTTGTGTTGTCTGAAAGTTTGCTGTCCTGCTGTCTCTGTCATTGGTAAGGACGCAGCTAGAGTACTATATTGAGCTAAGCCATCCTATTTTAAGAAAGATACAATCAAAGAAAATCTAGGGAAAGATAGCAAAAAAAGCTCTTCAGAAGATAGAGCCCATAAAAAAGATTGGAAGATACTGTTATATTTAACATACATATAAACAAAGTAAACAAGAGAGGAAAGACACCAAAAGCCTTTCAATGCTGTAACAGTTCTTTATTTTTTCTCTTCTTTTTTTTAGAGGAATAATTCTCTTTTGTATTCCAAGTCCACAGAGGGAAGGGCAACAAGGAAATAACTTTATATGCTACTTTTTTTTTTTTCGTTTGGAATTACTCTATAATTTTAAGGTGAGCAAAGAATTAGAAAAGTTACCCTAAGGAGGATGTGCAACCTCAGTACCAAGAGGATTACAGATGTGTTTAAATAAGTCTTTCTCAGGAATGTTGTGTTCACTCTGTCCTATTGAAATGAAGGTACTTTTTCTCAACCTTTGTTTCTGAGGAATATTCTTCTCATATTCTGTGTATACAAATGGTTACCAACCAATGTAAAATCACCATACTTCATTCAGCCCTAAAAACAGCCCAACGCCTGCTGGGTGCAGAGATGGTTTGTCCAGCCAGCTCACTGCAGGTCATTGCCTTGCTACAAGCATACTCAGGCTGGCAAACTCAACATCCAGGAACCTTCTTCTGCCAGCCTCCTTCAGACACAGCTGTAACCCCCCTTTTTAATGGGCCACCCACAAGGCTCTTTCATGGCTATTATAAGCCCCTTTACCAGAAACATACTGTTTCTCATGCCAGCTCTGAGCCTTTCATCCCAACATCCAAGCCACTGAGCCCTCTTTCTGCAGCCGGCTCCCAGCCTATTTAACTTCTCTCTGCTACTCCAAAAGCCAGATAGCCTCTGGCTCCCTGCAACTACTAGTGGTATTTCTCTTTCTGTGCTGGAAGAACTATTAAATTCTGTCATGGATATGCACCAAAATTGAATTGAATTAAATTAGCTTGGTAGCTCACTGCTCAGCTTGGTGAGTGATTTCAGGGAAAACTGCTACTGCCCAGATTAAAATTTGGCTGGGTTGAGAAACTGCCCTGGTGGGAAAAAACCTGTCCTTCACCAACTTTGGCTTCCTAAACCTGTTTATTGGAAACATTTCTGGGGTTTTTTATGAGCTTCAGGGACTTCAGCTTTGTAGTGGTAAGTTTTTCCATCTTTTCTTAGAGAAGTGGAAACATATTCTACCTACAGGGAATTGCTCCCAACTTGCAACCAAACCATTCCTTCAAGCACACTCACTTTATTAAGCATTTAAATAAATATCTTCTTACTTTCATATATTCAGACATGTCTGAACTATTTTCTGTGGTTGACTGAGCCTGAAGACAAGAATCACATCTCCATGTGTTTCCAAACTGCCAACACCACCACCATCACTTAGCAAACAATCAGAATTTCCTGTGCTTTTTCAGGTGCAAAGTGAAGGAAACCATATGAAGATTGTGAATTCACATGGAAGCTGGACTTTCATAAGTAATACATTAAAAAAACCCTTAGTGATTTGCTGTGAGAAATAGATTTTTTTAGGTACTGGTACAAAAAGCATGTTCTTTGGAAACAGGTCTTTTGAAAGTCATTCAATTGTCCTATTTCAGGTGCTGAATAGATAAAATTTTACAGAAGGGACTATGATTTTCCAAAGCAATTTGCAAGCATGTGTGTTTCAGGACTTGAAGTTAAACAGAGGCTTCCTCTAAGAGGCCACTAAGCAGAAGTGCAAATCAATGACATTCTGAAAAACTGAATTTTGTTTGAAAATTGAGGTTCTTGCCTCTCTAAAGGGCTTTGTGTGTAAAGATGCCACAAAGATGATTATTTATATTATTTTTAATAAATTTTAGTGCCAATAAAAAAGCGTGGCTATGAAAAGAGAAGTAGCATACCTACATCCTAGAGTTGCTTTTCCACAAAAAAAATGTTTAAATGTTAATTTATATTAAAAAGAAAAAAGAAATAAAGCCCAAACAATGGGGTGGGGATACACAGGGCAAAAGAAAATAGATTTACAATTAGAAAAAGACCTAGGAAAATCCTCTTACAATATAGGTGAGAAAATTAGCCGAATATTTTCAAACCTTGGCAACTATGATAAAGCACCAAAATAAAAACATTTGTTTTTAATCTCTGTGCCTGAAGACTCTGACTCAGGTTTGCAGGAGGAGATAGCTGGGCTGGGTCTCACATAGAGCTCCACTTCCACCCACCTCAGAGCTTTCCAACTCAGTAACAAGTATAATTGAACAAGATGTTCATCATCTTCACTCTCACTGCAATCAGTGGGAAGGCAAAAGTATTAGAAGGCAATCAGCTGTTAATATTTTCCCTCTTTTCTCAATTATGCTTTTGTGTTCAAACATTCCTTATTGAAAAGCTTGATTTCTATTCATGACTGGCCTGGGACAAGGATGAGTCCACCAAAATCACTGGCATGACACTCATTCAGCTGAGATAAGAAGTAAGCCTAGTATGTCAGTGTTTACATGTACTGCAGGTTCTGCACGCAGGGCAGAGTAAATAATGAGATAACAAGAATTTACGAGCCAGCAACAGTTGTTGAAAAGCTTTGAAAATTAATTGGTGAAAAAGTTGGGTGAACTTCTATAATCAGAGAATTCCTCTAACCTACTTTCTGTGGCATACATGCTTTATAGTGTTTAAATCTTTGTTCTTACCTGGGATGAAAAAGAAACAGTGAAAGTAATTCCACAAATCACACGAGGTATAACCTACTTGAAAGCTAACAAAACACTTTCCAAATGAAATAGTCTCCAACACGTTACCTATTCTTGCTTTTCTCTGCATGTGAGAATATCACATGTGCACCAACACAGAGAAAAACCCTTTTTTCCTTTTTTAACTTGATAACAATTTCTGGTTCTGCTACTGTGGCTGTATACTTATATTTCCTCTTTTTCACCATTAAAAACTTAGGATGTGAGGTGTGCAAAAGAGAGAAGGGAGAAGGTAACAGGGACAAAGTGAGGTACAGTGGCAATTGTGAGGACCTGTGAGCATGGATTTCATGCAGAGGCTATTTTTATTCCTGAAAAAGCAAGACCAGTGCAATACTCAGCTCAACATTTTCTCTGCACTTAAAGCAATGCAGGACCTCTTTTCTTGTGCATTATAATTCAAGGCAAACATGCACAAATATACTCATAAACATGCCTTTCAGTCATCTTGTTCTTGCATGTCATATATATATACTGCATGACTGCAAAAAAAGCTGGCTGTAGCAGGCTCAGGAAGTCCACATCAATTTCTATTTCTCTGTTCCTCCTTACAATCCAATTTGAGATATCTAAAAATTGAAATGGGAGCCAAGCTTTGTTGTTGTTGCTGTTTGGGTTTTTTTAAAAAGAAAAGAGAAAAAGGAGGTCAAATGTCTAAATCTTTTCCTTGGAATATCAGTCTTCAAATGTAGGTGACACAAATTAAATGCATCCAATAAACGTTTTAATGGCTTTAATGGTTTTAATTGGATTTAGTGACCAATAAAGCATCATCTTCAAAGACCCTGTTTTCTGAGAAGTATGAAAGCTGCTCACAGCATTAGAACATAATGATATCCAGGCTGCTACATGTTTCACAAAGGCCCTAGAGATTCCCTACAACCCAAAAGTCAGTCAACTTAGTTTGCTAAGCCGACAGTTTTACCCAGTGCCAGAATAATGCAGAAATATGTGGTGAACTTAAACCATCAATCACAGTTAGGATAAGGTTCACTTCACATATCTCTGCAAATGTCAGGATCTTGATTCTAGTTTCCATGAGGGGATCCAATGCCATCTAACCTGCCCAAAGATGTCTTGCTTACCTTATAGCTGCCACTCCATCAAATTTCCTATAGATCCTATGCCACATCTGCCAGATTAAATACACATACACTTATAAGCCCCAGAGAGTATCAAATGACCCTAGTCACTTAGGTCTGAGCAAATTATTTGACCTCTAAGGTCTTGACAATTAAAGCTGAGAGGTTCACTTAGATTACATTTCTAGTTAACAGCGACAAAACTTCAACTTCAGAAGCAATTTGTCACATTTTAAAGAGGAATGGAGAGAAATATGCAACATTAAAATAGAAAATGTATTTCTGTATTGACTAAAAACTGATCTAAAACTTTATTTATTTGCTGGAGTCCTGTTTGGACGCATTCAGTGGTCTCTGTAGAGGAATTCAGATTACATGTCTACATGTGTGTATAGCAGTTTCTCCTTGGATGTTTTCAAATCACCCAGGCCAATATCTCCTCCATGAATGCTGAAAGACATCGCGAAAAAATTTTGAGTCCTCAGCTAGTCTGATCAGTGCTTGCACTACATTCCAGTCTCAGGGATTAACACCTGATAAGAGACATATTGAGACTTTTAACATGTTGGGCCAGTGATATCACTGGTGTCACTCCTTTCCTGACTGTGGAAAAGTTCCTAAGTGTACAGGCGTAGGTTTAAACATAATACAGAAATTTTTTCTTAATGCTGAATATGAATACATATTTCCGTGTCAGCAATTACTTGAGTTAATAACTGTCTTTTTTTCATTCACTGAAAAATTTGAAAGTCATCTAGTACAACGCCAGTGTTATTTTCAGTGACAGACATTGCTGGAATCTTATAGCATGAGCATGCTATTGAGTGAGAGGAGGGTAATCCACAGGATGGTCACTGCATTTAGATATGATCAGATTCTGGAAAGATTTGAGGGACATTTCTACAAAGGAAAAGAAAAATTGTAGCTGGTTTGAATTAATTAACCATGGTTTCCTCAGAAGTAAGGGAGGTGAGGTTTTCAAAGAAGAAATATATTTTCTCTTACAGTGGCCTGTAAAAAGTTTCAAACAATGGAGAAAAATGCCACAGTTGTAACATGTCATGCTATAAATTTATAATATGAAATACTAATTTTGATCAGCTGAGAAATAGTGTGTTTATCATGCCGTACAGCCAGATTTGCATGTTGGAGAAAAAGAATGTATTGAGCACGTTATATAGGTAGAAGTGAACTCTTTGTACAAGACACGCTGAAACAAAACCAGCCCAACCCAAGAAAACCTGTTGATCACCCTTTATAAACAAACTAAGCAAGTTGCTTGGGCAGATATGGGCGTGCTGTTTATCAGTATAGCCTGCCTGAGCTTACACATATAAAGCAGTTGTCGCAGAAAAGAATCTGATAAGTAGTTATTTACATTTTAATACAAACATTAACATATTTAAAAGCGATCATCCTCACAATCAAGTGATAAGCAACTAGAAAAGCTCAACAAGACTTCAGTTTTTATTTACACACCTATCAATGCCATCATCGGACTACCTGAAACAACTGATCTTTCTCAGTGATAATCTGCGATATTTACAAAGAGTGATCTGCTATCCTGTTCAGAATAAGCTATTAAAATATCTTAGGTAAAGCTAAGTAGCTAATCCCCAGTTAATAATTTGGCTATTTTAGCTTTTTCTCATAGTCAAATTGCCTGTTTTTTTGGGGTTTGTTTGGTTGGTTGGGTTTTTTTTGATGAAATATTTGGAAATTCTAATTTATTCACCAGATATTTCTTGTAAATAATTTTTATATGTAGACTCTGCTGGCAGGAATATGCAAAATCTGAACTGTGCTAGAACATGCTGATCACATGATGTTCCTTTCTTCCTCAAATTGGGTGAGGAAAACTTGAAAACAGCTTTCTCCACAAGAAGAACGCATATTTATTTGCTAATGCTTCATTAGAAATGTATTGTTTAACTGATAATTCCTGTTTGAAACTGTATCCATGGTAAAAAAATAAAAGAACAACCAAGCAAAGCGGTTTCAAATTGCCTTTTTTAATGAATATGCATCTTCGTTCAGTTCTTGTACCTGACATTAGCCAAAATCAGTGTAAGAGCTGCCATTACACTATATTCACATGGACTTGTCACTCCAATCAATTTCTGCTATGGTTCTTGGCTATGTTTAATAGGGAATATTGAACATTGAGAAGGTCTGTATATTCAGTTTAGCTCAGCAAAATCACTTTTAGCTAGCTTTTCGAAGGGCCCCTAAAGACTAACATTTGCAAACCTGTGCTCTCCACACCACCACAGTAATCCACTGCTGACTTATTTTTGTATTGTGTTTCTAATAGCTACACTGTCTTTCATCATACAGAATAGGCACGTTTACTTAAAAAAAAAGAAAAAGATGTTATTTAGCATAAAATTACCATAGATGGTGCCGTCTTTCATGCCAAAAAGATTGTATTGCCTTCGTACAGTCATGTCTTTTGTCCTTAACCACTTTTGACATAGAATATAATGATGTGGAAGATTAAGTAAGAATGTAAAAAGAACTTTAAAATCCCTCACTAGATTTTTATTTTTTTTTTAATAACATCAGTGGAAGCTAATAGGAAGAATTCAACATGTATTTTCTGGAAGGAAAGATCACCATCCTTGACATATCAGTTCAAACACATGAAATCCTATTACTTTTATGATTTTTTTCACATTACTCCCTGGCAACTCCCTAGGCAATTCAACCTAGGTAATGCTATACCATTTGCATAGAATTTGAGGTTTAATATATAAATAAATTAGAATTCAGTGAGCAGCTTGATACCGCAAAGATCACCATTAGAATTAATTTTCTTGTAGCAAATGATCTTTAAACTGTGGCAAACTGAAATGAAGAAATAAAAAAAGATCTCAATATTTGGCAAATGGCTTTATAATGAGTTGGAAGCACACAGCCACCTCTACCTACCTGCCCATGACCTAACACAGACATCAAGGCAGTGTAGTCTCAGCTCCTTCAGATGTCTTTGAAAATAGATATTTTCTAGTATCCAGTTGATCTTTTCTTTTTTTGTGAAGTAGATTTTTATAACAGGGGTAGTGTTAATTTAATCAGCTACCTCCTGCCAGTTCAAGGAACCTATGCCACTACTTACTGTGTTGATTCAGGATAGTTTTCATTTAGCATTAACCCTACTGTCAGCTAAGACAGAACTAGATGTCCTCTTGTAGTGTTTCCATTGTTGTAACTGAAAAGGAAGAAGACTACAATCTTCTTTCTCAGACCTTATTTTGTTCAATTAAAAAAATTATATGGATTTGTCCCTTCCTGTACCATTGCATTCATGCTTATGGTGGTCTTTGGACAGAAACAAACTTATATTCCTTTATAAGCGTTCAAGCTCAGCTATCTCTAGGACTCTGTCTCTAATCTTTTCTAGATCTTCAGAAGCCCTGAAATAATTTCAGCATGAGATACTGATACCTGCAGACCAGTTCCCCTGTTGCTAACTCAATCAGAATACCCAAACCAACCCCATGACTATCTGTGGTGAAATCACTGGCTTGGTAGGTGAGCAGAGAGCAGTGGGCACTTCAATATTGACTTCAATATACTTTCAACACTGTCTTCCATAAGATCCTTGTAGAAAAGCTGATGAAATAGGGGCTGGATGGGATGACAGTGACATGACTGAAAACTACCCCAGCTGAGCTCAGAGGGTAATGGTCAGAGTTATGAAGTCTAATTGGAGCCTAGTAACTAGTGATGTACCCCAAGAGTCAATATTGAGCGCAATACTTTTCAACATCTTCATTAATGGTCTGGATGGTGGGACATAGTCTCAACAGTTTTGCTGATGATACAGAATGGAGAGAAGTGGCTGATACACCAGAGGGTCATGCTTCCATTCAGTGTGACTTTGACAAGCTGGAGAAATGAGCTGCAGGGAACCTCATGGAGGCCTGTACCTGGGGAGGATATTGGGAGCTGCCTGGCTGGAAAGTGACTTTACAGAAAAAGATCTGAGTATCCAGTTCTCTATGACTGACAACTGGCACAGGTTGCGAAGAGAGGCTGTGAAGTCTCCTTCCTCAGATATATTCAAGTGTCATCTGGAAGTGGTCCTGGACAACCTGCTCTAGGTGACTGTGCTTGAACCAGGAGGCTGGACCAAATGACCTCCAGATATCCCTTCCAATCTCAACTATTCTCTCATTCTGTGAAAATACTACCTAAAAAAGGCATTGATTTAAGCAGGACAAAGATTGCACCCTAACTTCATTATGACCATTTGAAATATTCACCCGTCCCAGGTGAAAGAAATAAATAATCACTGTCATTGGCAAAAAACAAGTGACGTTCTAACAGATATTCTAAAACCAGTGCAGGATTGCCCACTATTTATTAATTTCTTAAAAGAAAGTCTCATTTGGGCTGTCTTTAGCAGAAACAGACAGAAAATGCTGTGGTGGTTGATGGCAAAGGTTTTAATGTGGATATTGTTAGTTTATTATGAAAACTTTTGGAAAAGCGTGTAACACAGCTGCCCTTCTTAACTCTTCCTTAGAGCAATGAATGAAATGTGGTTATCAAGAGACTTTGTGGCAGATCTTGTAAGAAATAAGCAAGCAATTGCTGCCTATGTTTATTGTCATGAAAACATTTCTTATTTAATTATTCAGAGGAAATTACTGGGTTAAGGGTTTTAAAAACTATAAATGTATGCCTTAATTTATAATTGACACCTAATAATCTGTGGAATATGTCTAAATGCAGATTATAACGTTGACGTCACTTTGGAACCTCTCATATGTGCTATGTCCAGATTGCAACCTTGGCTTGAATATAGGGGTCTTTGCTTATTTACTAGAGCAGGATCTGAAGGGTTAGTGATATAGCTCAGAGAACTCTTTGGACTGAGATTGAGGAATTCAAGGAAAAAAAGTTTTCTCCATCTGTTCTGCAGCAAACCAACATCTGAAATCTGCTCAATTTCTCCAAGGGTAGAACAGCTGCTGGTGAAAAGTGCCATAGCTGAAATGTGGTGAACAAGAGGAGAAATAACACTGATGGAGGGATGCTGAACAGCAGAAAAGGGATGTGAATTCATACAACACAAGTTTATATTGGGTGACATGGTTTAGTGTGAGGTGTCCCTGCCCATGGCAGGGGAGTTGGACCTAGATGATCTTAAGCTCCTTTCCAACCCTAACTATTCTATGATTCTATGATTGATTCTATATCTACAGTTATATCCAAAATCATCCTAAAGCAGCCTGAACTACCTGAATCTCATTTCTTTCTCTATTTCAGGTTTTACACTTCTAGTGAAGTGATTCATAAGATGCTTTTATAAACCCATGTTATTGCAACCTGATATATTTCAGGCGGGTTTGCCATTAGCAGATTTTCTAAGCCCAAAGTTTAAATCACATCACTAAGCTCCATATCCCATAGTTAGCCATAACAGATGAGACAAGTCAAAGAAGAAATAAAATTGCTTGCTTGAGAGTGAGAGAGAGGCCATGAGTGTGGTGAGAGCTTTCACAGTGTGGGGAGGACTCTGGATTTCTCAGAGGACACTGAAGCATATCCAATGAACGTTGAAGAGAAGGCAACTGAGGCAGGAAAATTCTGGCAGCTGTGTTATATAGATCTGTGTATGTTAAACATAAAATGTTTATATAAATGATAAAATATATTTATGTTTTGGGAATCCTTTAAAATCTTGTATCTGCTTACTTTCAGTTATCATGGTGTGCTCAAGAATAAACCCTGAGTGTGAGACTTGGATAAAGAAACATAAAATGTTTCATTTTCTTCATTCCAAGAAAACTGAAGAGCACACATGGCTTTGGTGAACACTAATATGTTATTTAATCATCTATCATTTGCAGGTTTGTAATTCCGTATGATGGTAGCAGACTGGACTGAGTTCTGAAAATACAGTGATAAACTTTTGGTACTTGAGGACTCCTAAGTACTCTAGGCAAAAAGATATAAGTTCTGGTCTAATGACATCGGCTCCAAACCAATATTACTTATCTATTATAGTAATCAATGAAGAATACAAACCAGAAAATATGTTGTGTAAGGTTATGATGTAAAAACTTCAGAATCAACCCTTCATTTAGAGACTATGTTTCCCATAGTATCTAAAAAGTTTTTTGTTTCCTCTTTTCCCCTAGAGGTGTCTCTATGTAGATTTGGCTGTTAGTTTTAGTGGCAGCAGTTGCTATACTTTATGGAAAATGCCTTTCATTACCTTCTATAAAAATTGCATTGCATGAGGAGATAACTATATCATGTTAACAATCAAGAGTCATTTGCTTCATGGCACTTCAGCATCACATTTAAATACCACTGTGTTATTTACTGCATACTGCTGATTATTTATATTTAACATTATTCATAATTGACAGTTCTTCAATGCTATACTTTTAGTATAACACAGGACTTACTCAGGTTTCAAAGTGGGGGTTAAAAGCAGATTCAGACCCTTAATCCTCTTAATTGCTCCAAACAATATGCAGGGTAAGTCAAACAGGAAGGTGGAACTGCTGTGAGCTATTATATAAAGTTTATGTCTTGTTTCCAAAACACTGGGGGAAGAAGCATCACATCCATCACTGAAGGTCTACATTCTCTCCAGAGACTCTAGAAACTCTGAAAGCAGATATATCTAGATAAATCTGCTTTCTGGAAAAGCATCAGAATACAAGGTTAGAAAATGCCCTAGGATTTATTTACATTCCTCTGGAACTCTTATGACCTAGGGAAGTATACTGAACATCATGGAAAAATGAGCCATTATGTAATACTGGACAGTCAAACTACAACTGTAAGGCAGAAATGCTGAATGACAACTGAATATCAAATGCCAATTAAAACAAGTACCAGAAATCATGTGAACTGCCTGTAATACTACACTAAACTAGGCCAAAGCACAGCGCAGAGCACTCTACATTGCTAAAACACTTACACTGGTTTGATCTAAACCAGCAAACACTCCCAGCGTACGGAATAGGTTAGGCCAACAGCTGTTTCCAGTAAGGAGTATAGGGAAGGACAGTTCTTTCAGAGGTGGGTGATAGTAATGTAACTTAGCTGCACACATATGATCTATATAGTGCAACTTGCTAAGAATGGGACCTCCTCTATTTTATTTGTCAGTAAGATGCAGCTTCAGATACCAGAACGGGAGGCAGAGTACCAACACTGAAATATAAGGTGTAGTCTCTTCTGTATATATAAACCCATTGTTTTATCAGCTTGAGAACTGTAACAGTATTTGGAGTTAGAGTCTTTGCCTTTGGAGAAGAAGTAGACCCATCACTGCACTCAATTATTCATAAAAGCTGCTCTTCATTTGTGGCTTACAGAACATCACAGGTGCGTTTAGAATTTATTGTGCACAAACTTTAAAGGTCAGTGCACACATTTAGAGTTTTGCTGCACAAAGGTTTGCTGTTCAATATGATTTTAGGTCACAGTACTTAGGCTCACTTCAGCTGAGGTCGGAAAAGAGAAAGAATGAACAAGGAGACATACGTATTATAAGGAAAACAGATCACAAAGAAGACAGTTTGTATTATTTATTTGAGGCAAAACACAGAGACATTGAGCCTGAAAATAGACTCTTTCAGAACATTAGAAACAGTTGTGAACAAGGTTAACATGGAAATAACTTTGGAAACTTAACTACAGATGAAGTAATAATGGCATTTTAAAGAATTTTTTTAGATGTAATACTGTGAAATGTCTTTTCTGTTTATAAGTCTTTTTCTATGATAAAGACAGTGGGGTTTTATTTTGTACCATATTGCATTATAGAGTGCTATTCAAAATAGTGTTACAATGTCTATTTAGACACTGCATGCAAGAACAAGCACTTAAGGAAGCCATGTGATTGTAATAGTATCTTAGATGTAATTGGATAAGTATCTGTATTTTCCTTTGTATCAACTAGAGAATCTAAATGTACTTCTGAAACTCATTTATTGCAATTGATAGATAAATTTCTTGTCATTGTAACACTATCTAATATTCTTAATGCCTAGTTGGATTTTTCCTCATTGTGTTTCACCCATGCACGAAGCAGTGTTGTATTTTTAATTTTTTGGTGCTTGGGTTAAGAGTGACTGGATATAATGAACAGAATGTGCCTCATAAATGTAACATGAAAATTACAGGAACACAATGACCTTTTCTACTAAAGAAAAAAAGTTCACTTGTAAACCACAGACAAAAATAAAAATAACTGAAAAATCAAAGATCAGAAGGAGAGTCATTCATTTATGTACCAGCTAAAGCCACTACATTAAAATTATCTCTCTCTCATGAATATCTATACTGACCAGAACTCCCATCTGTTTTCATGTTACAGCTATAGAAAAAAAAAAAAAGAAGAAATAACCACAAAGGAAAACAAAGCTAAAAATATGTTCAAGTTACATAACGGAAGAGCAAGTTGTGTTCATATCAGAGAAAATATTTGCCATTTGTTTGCGGATCAGATTCTTTTATGGTGTTATTAACACTGGTGTAAATGAGAACAGAATTCAATCTTTAATAATTTTCAAAAAGTGACTAGCAACTATTAGTCATTCCTTAGAAATAGGTACGATAAAAATCAAATAACTTATCCAAGGATGGATAAAGCTATGTGGCTATCTCACTTGCAGGTCAACGACTTTTGTGGTAGCCCAGCTCAGTAGAAAAAAAACCAATCGTATACTTACCACAACAGCTTTTTGATTATCTGGGCAAAAATAATTGGTGGTCTCAGTCTATAGGAAAAATAGCCACATGAAATGACTGGCTTTGACTCTGTCTTTGACATTGCAATGTATATTCATTAAATCTGCGTAGACAGCTCCTACTTCACAAGTGTAAAGCTCAGTGTAATTGTCTCTGTTGTAGAGATGAGATGCCTTTATAAATGAGCAAATGGAAGCGGGACAGACATATTCTTCAGTCCCTTTCTCTACATGCAGTTACATATCCTTTGTAAGTATGGCGTTTTTTTGACTGGGGAAGACCCTGTGTTCAGCTGTCTGCGTGCTAGGAATTCCCCTGCCCAGAAATCAGCTGGTTCAGCTCTTTATATGGGGTTTCACTTGTCAATGGGGTGCAGGTATGTTTCAACTTATCCTCAAAAGTCTGTCTCTTGAGAGTAAAACAGATGGAATTCTCCTCTGAGCATCTGCAGCCAGTTTGAGACCTCTGTCAGCATTCAGCACATACCCATGGGCTGCAGAGGCCTGAGGGTCAATTTAAAGGCTCCCTTTATGGGTCTAGTCCATATAGGGTCTAGTGCTCTAATTACTTATAAAATTCTGGTAAAGCAAAAACTTAAACTGAGATCTGAATCTGCACTCAAAGTTCTGCATTTTGCTTTACCTCATGAACCTCGTGTTTCATAAGAAAATACAGACAAACCAAAACCTTCTCTTTTTTAAAAATTTGGTGACTAAGCATGTTTTAAATGCACTTTGTCAGTGGCTCTCTTCAGCTTAATTTTGTGGCAAATTACAATTTCAGAGGGCATTAAAACAGGCGGTATTTGCTTTCCCCACTGTTTCATGTTTTCGTGTGCTTATTGTGAAATATGTTCAAGCTGAGAGTTGAGACAGGTTCTGCTGCCTAAATATGCTTATATAAAGCATACTTCTTGGGCATTTTTATGTTCTTTTTGCCTATTCAATGATACCTGAGGGTTCTTTCAGTGACAAAATTTCTGCGGTCTGGCATGCTTCTGTTTGAAAAGGGTAAGGTTAATTCAAGAAAGAAAAGGTTGGGAAAGAAAAGTATACAACAAGAAAAAGCTTGTTTCATATAACTAAGTGCAAATAGCTACAGCTTTGCATGCATCTGAAAATTACCTTGGATTAAGATGGAATACACATGTATGTATGCCTTTATATATATGCAAGACTATTGAATTAAGTATAAGCCTAAGCACAGACATTATCCAAATGAGAACACATTTTCCTGGCATTATCCATTTCCCAAATACTTTCCTCCTGGATTAAGTGTTTTAATTTCAATTTTTTTGTTTCAGGTAAGCAGTCTCAAATAAATTCTATGAAGACAGATATTATAAATATCTGTTTATGAAAATAATTTTTTCTTGATTAAAAACAATGGAATATTATGCTCTATAGCTCAAGAAGCATCAAAATGAGTAGTATGTAGAAGAGGTGGAGCAAATGTGTTTTAAGGAAAATGCTATGGGATAATTTCAAGGACCATAAAACCAGAAAATACTTTAATTGCAGAAGAAACCTAAAGATGTCAATCTTAATGCTGAAAAGTATCCAGGCATTAAACAATTATTGACAGTCACTGGTGCTGTGATTTAGTTGCCTAAATGCAAACATTTAATGCATATATTTATATCTATATCTATCTACCTGTGCTATATTAATTGCTCACAGGACCTTCAAAGGAAACCACCTCCTTTCTGGAGGAACGGCAGGCAGCCAGTGTATCTTAAATGGCAATAGGTATCTCTGTTTAAGTGACTGAATCTCATCTTTGGTTTCATTGCAAGTATTTTTATTTCCTCTTATGAAAAGGAAGCTATGTTGAAATATTATAAATAAGAAATTGAATTACTGCCCTGGTTAAGAAAACAATGTATTGATGTAGTCTAGGTGTCTTTGGAAATAAAATACAAGTGATATTGATCCGATTTGATAAGGTCTTAGATTTCAGCAGAATGGCTGATTCCACCAGTCTCTAGTGCTACCCAAAATTCTCTGACCAGCTCTGCTGTTCAGATTCTGGCCTCTTATAACTTCTCCCATCACACATCTGCTGTCATTTACTCCAGTATAAAGTCTCAGTTGATATGCACTGGAGAGCATGGTCTGGCCCAGAGTCCACAAATTTGTGTATGTGCTTTTAGAGCCAGTCTTTGCTCTCTTTATGAATTCAAACGGCAAAGCAGATTTGCATTCAAACTTTAGTTATTTTCTTGTGTGCAGATATTTTTATTTTGGAAAAAAAACCCCACAAAATATTAATTGATACATAAAAAATAATCAGTGGGTTCAAGAGGTGTACTGAAAATGAGTTGTGTTGAAGTCTTTGGATGGCTTGAAGTAGAAGTGCTGTCAGTGTACCTTAAAAATATGCTTCTTTATGGTAGATGATCATTATAAAATAGCCTGAAACTCATCCAGTTGTGATGACTGTTGTCCTGAGTAGCATTGTAGCTGACCAGAACTGAGTTATTCTCTGTAACTGGAAGTTTCATTGCTGGTAAAATAAGCTCGAGAAAGAGGCATGTCTATAAGAAGGTTTGTGCATTCAGTGGAAGCTGTGCTAGGATGTGAAAAGAATGATGTGGATGGGGTGAGGGCTGAATGGGCAGGGTCAGCACCAGTCCCACACTGCAGACAAAACAGTGTGGGCGCAGAGTAGAAGGAACAAGCAGAAGTGATATGTACAGGCACAAAGTAATGACAAGGCCTTTACATGTTACCAGACCACAGAGCCCAGCATCTGGTAAGAAAACATGGAAATGGAAGAGACTTAATGAGACCGTGATGACCGGTTGTTTACTCAGCTACAGCACAAAACTCATTAGTATCAGCCAACTGCCCCTGTGGTGTACTGTGAGGGACCTCACCTAATTGCCTGAGTTCCTGGAGATAAAAGATCTCCTCCCTTGAATAAGTAATGATCTAATTAGTGCACTTCTGTGCAGCATTTCTGGTTCTATATCTTTCTCGCATTTTGGTACCATGTTATGCAGTATCCAAAGGCAACAGCATTGAACTCTTTAGACATTTAACATGTGGTAGCCTTTAAAGAGAAGTTTTTCAGAGCTGGGCTGCCATGGCAAATTTTAATGAATCAAGGTACAGATTTTATATCCTCCTTTGCCACAAAGGTGTTCAGCAAGCTGCAAATGAAACAGATTTATAACATAGCGTTTCTTTGAAAGCAGCTGGACTAGTAGGCTATTCAGGAAGAATCCTAAGAAAGAATGAGAAAGAACCAGAAAGCTAACTAAAAATGGTTTTCCCAGTGTACTTGGCTTCTACACAATGGAAGAACAGAAGAATTTATGAGCTATTACTTAAGAAAGTCAGTGGATGCCCTCTGCAAGACCACCTACAATGAGATTCAGTGGTGAATTCAACTTAGACTTCTCAAGTACAAAATACTATGCGAGACAAAAATGGCAAGTGACTGAACTGAACAATTAGTTCAGGTTTTGTGGATTTAGAGCAAGAGCAGGATGAATGATAACAGTAAAAAGGGCAAAAAGAAATGTTTTTCAATTGAAAGTGATGACAGGAATTATGTTATGTACACATATGAAGCTCTTCGTTAGCCTTGCTTTGTTACTTTCATCTCAGCTACTCCAGGGATGTTTTATACACCTACTTACACTGGTGAGTCATCTCCCTGGTCTGAGCTTCAGCTTCTTCATCTATTGAAGTGGAGAATAATACTTCTGTCTTGCTTGCTGGAGTGTTACAGTTATAGTTCCTAAACCACTGTTAGTTCCAAGGTGGTAAAATACGTGGGAATGCAGAGGATGGTCATTAATTCTTTCTGGGGATTTTGCCCAGAGACATATCTCCCACAGGTATTTCTTCAATAAGCTTGTTTGAAGTGGTATGCCAAAAAGCCTTTCAGTTTGCAAGAGACTGTTTGTGTGTGCTTTGGAGCATGCCAGAACATATCTGAAAAGCAAAATGCATTTTCCAGGTCATTTCAGATCACAGAGTTTCCCCACAACACATAGCTGCAGTACATACGCTACCTTTACACTGCCAGCCCAACAGAAGTCTTTGTTACCTAACAGCAGAACACCACAATGAAAACTGTGCAGTCTCAGCGGAGAAACAGACAGGGGAATTGGCTGCTGAGGTCCAAAGGATAGAGTGTGTGGCTGACTGCAGCTGAAGCTTTTCTGAAGTCCCTGTGCAGTTTGCCCACCACTGTGGTAACTGCTCCATAGACGGTAAGAGGCAAAGTGACTGCAGGAGCTGAAGTTGCCTGATGCTCGTATGAAATGTTGTGTACTTTCCCAAAGGCTCTGCTTCTGCCTCTATAATTGCCTCACACAAATGCAAACCCTTACACTCCTCCCATATGCAGGTCAGAATAGCCCGTATCTTTCTTAAATCTCCTCATTCCCCCATTCAGACTTTCCCTACCAAGCTCTTCTCTTGCTGAATTTTTCTCACTCAGATCTTTGCCAACCAGGCCGTCTATAACATATCTTCATTTTTACAGGAGACTAAGAAGTTCCCATGTCCTGGTTCAACACTGACCTTTACACACCCTTAGAAACCTTCTCTTGCCCCTGATTTAGATGTGTAACAGATGGCTTACATTTCTGAACGTGACAGTGATCCTCAGTTGCAGATAAGTAGTCATCTTCAAAAAAGAACATAGAATCACAAAATCACAGACTCACAGAATCACAGAATGCTTTGGGTTGGAAGGGACCTTCAAAGCCCATCTAGTCCAACCCGCATGCAATGAACAGGAACATCTTGAAATAGACCAGGTTGTCCAGAAATATATCCAACCTGGCCTTGAATGTCTCCAGGTATGAGGCATCCACAAACTGTCTGGGCAACCTGCTCCAGTGTTTTACCACCCTTACTGTAAAAAATTTCTTCCTTACATCAGCCTGAATCTCCCCTATTTTAGTTTAAAACCATCACCCCTCATTCTATCACAAGAAGCTCTGCTGAAAAATCTCTCCCTGTCTTTCTTATAGGCCCCTTTTAAGGAGAAACACAGTGAAGGTCTGGTCACATCAGTGGTAGACTAGAGCAGAACTTGGAGAGCCTTTATGCACAACTAAGTACACTTTCCGTAGTAAGCAACAAATTCTGTCAACTCATTAAGAGGTGCAACCCCATACCACTTGCCTTGTGAACTGCATTTGAGTGCTAAGGAGAATGAATAAATGTGTTGAAGTGCTACAGACACTGCAACATTGCTCAGAGTGAGATTGCCTAGATTTGAAAACCTCACAGAATGGGTGATATTCTCATGCTTCATGCAGAAACAGAATATAAGCCATATTCAGCCAATATGAAGGCATGACATCTCAGTAAATCAGTATGGTATTAAAAGTAGAACAAGCTCTGGTTTTTTTTCACCTGCTGCTCATGTATTAGCCCCAAGCTACTGGCCCAATCACATATACATAAAATCTGTGCAATTAGAGACTGAAGTCTTTCTAACCCTGTCATTGCACGTACTTCTTTCCATTGAGCATATAAACTGACATTGGTTGATTAGTAGTGACTTGAATTCTCATCTCTCTTGACCATAGGTATAACAACTAAAAAGGGCCCTCAAATACAGAATTTTCTGCAGAGAAGAATGTAGGGAGAAAAAGGAAATTACTGTGCGTTTTTTGGCATGTTTGGCCAGTCACACTGCACAGTTTTATCCCTCTGTGCAGCACTTTAAATATAAGGGTTATGTGATAATTCTGCCAAATGTTCCTTTATCAGACAGGTGTTTGTAGAAAATTATTTGCAGCATGGTTTCTCCAGCATTGGGAAAGCTCACAAAATGTTTAAGTCTCCTCAATTAGCAGTACCCATTTCACTAGCATTTTTCAGCCACTTCCATAGCGAAGCTTGGATCTGAGTGGATTATTCATGGAGTATTCTCAAAGCATAAAGCTGTGCCAGAGTGAATGATGACTAAAGAAGTACAGTGAACTTCTCACAATGAATGGTGGATGTTTGTAACCCACACAGGACTGTGAGCAGCCACTGGAAAGCCTTGGCTGAGTGATGAGAATTAAAGACCAAGCAGAAGTTTGAACACCGTGATATTTACTGCAGCAAAATACATGTTAAAAATTGCTGGTTATCTTGGCAATGGCTGTAGATTAGTCAGGCAGTAAAGCTGTCAGTTTTTTTAAGGTATGGGCACTGAATTCATGCTTGTTTTCAGTGATGTGAGAAAAAGAGAAAGCAATCATCAAAAGTGTCTTCAAAAGGAAATGAGCTGCTTATCATGTTGAAAATGGCTGTTTTGTCTCTTTGATTTCTGGTCTGAGAAACAAGCTTTCATACCGATTTCAGGTTTGAAGGCACAGGTGATATAGGGCTGTCAAGATTAGCCTAATTACCTGGCTTGTTCATGTGTCTCAGTGAACAAACTGCCAGTTTACAGGAATTGAAAAATGTGTCTTTGAACTTTTGCAATACAACTGAGGTAATGTAAAAGCAAGTATGACCTACAGGAGCAGAAATTGCTGCTCACTCCCAATACTGGATTTTTTTCTTACAGAAAATTAATTGCAAAAGTGTTCTGACCACACCAATGACATTGAAGAACAATTGCCTAAATTTGGTTGGGAAGTATAATGAATTTGGTTTTCACAGTATAACTAATAGGATTTTGATTGTGCAGCATTCAGCACAGAAGACACCATTCAAGATTACTTTCCAGGAAAGGAAAAGGAAGAAGTGATTAAATTATGATGTGACAGTATGCTCATACTCAGTATCAGGATTGTTCCCGGAGCATTTCAGCTGAGAAAAAGACGAAAGTTGTTAGGCTTGACACTAGACTTTGATCATCTTGATACATTACATTACAAATATGTGTGGGTTTTATTTTCTCATAATCCATTTGGATGGCTACCTACAATCATGGCTGACTTAAATTTGATGGCATCAGTTTTATCCTTTACCATAAAACCTATCATCTTGGGTACTTGCCAAGGAAAGAAGAAATCTCACTATGACTTCTGAGCTGAAGAGTGGTTTGAACTCATACATCCCATATTTCAGGAGGACGTGAATGTGCACCAGGAGGCCAGTGACCATAGAGACAAAAGAAGATAAGGTATGACAAAATGTAGCTTTAACCTAATTGACAGAGCATTCCTGTGGGATCAGAGCCCTTCGATGCTTGTCCCTCCAGACTAGTCATTAAATTAAAACCAAATTCTCTTTAGCTGTGTTAGGTGGCTCAGTCTATTTCTGATGGAACCACTGTTCTGTGCTTCTCTTTGAGCTACTGGAAGACATAACAGGTTACAAAATATTTGGGGGTTTTGCTTATAATATGCCATTACCCAATGTCAAATCTCTGTGCCAAGGTCTATTCTCTGTCTCTGTGGGGTTTTGATTTTCTTTATTTACCAACATGTGAAGGCTCCTTTGTCTGTACTTGAGAAAGCCAAAGCAGTGATGAGTGCAGCAACTCAGCTTGAAGCCTAGCTGGAGAGCTGTAGTGGGAGTTTGAAGCTAAAGTGAGTTTTCAATTTAACATCAGCTAGGAATTGTTCATGACTAAAGAGGAAATAGCAAAGGAAAGGAGCTTCAGTCCCCTCACTTTATCACATAACTAGCTATTTAACTCCACTGAAGCAGAATGCTCCCGGTCTATCACTCTGTTCAACATTAAAAGGGGACAGCAAATCACAGTGTGCTCATCCAGCTCAGAAATGCCACTTCTGACAAGCAATGTCCTCAGCTAGGCTTACTTCCCCAAGGAGGCCAGACGCTCAGATCTGTTTCACTCTCAGGACATGTTGTAAAGGCTCCTACTTTTAACAGACTTCAGAAAGACATAGGAGTAATACATTTGGTATTTCAGAGGGCTTTCACTCTGTGCTTTTCACCTGTGCAGATGAGAGAAGACTATTTTGCTTGTCATAAGATTTGGCCTTTATGTATAGTCTTTTAAAATGCCTATTGCTCTATTTAAGCATTCTCAGTGCCTTGCCCATGAAAACAGAATAAATAAAAGCACAACCCTCCCTATCTTTAACAAATTAATGAAAAACAAAGAGACTAAAGCTATGTAATTGTATGAATGGCATCCAGGATTAACTGACCAGAGGCTTGGGGGTTGGAGTGGGGGTGTATGTGTGTGTGTTGTACTGATTTCGTAATGTGAATATTTTCCCAACTTTGTGCCTAAGTGTGCATCCACAGAATATTTGGGATATATATTGAAAAATAAAGTGCATCTTTTCCACCAACCATAAGTAGTGAGAACTATACTGTTTGAGTGAGTGACATCACATTTCAGCTTGGACCCAATTATAAACTTCAAAGACCCTTCAAAGATCCTGAAATCTGTGTTAAGACAAAATCCTTAATTGAAGCCAGTTCCTATAGGGAATCAGAGGATATTTATATTCCAAACCCCACACTTAAATTATAAAAGGAGTGGCCTATTTTGTGCTTGAACACAGCTCATTAGAGAAATCTCTTAATGAATATTTTTCATTAATCATCTAACAGAGAAAATCAAAGCACATAGGGCATACTATAAGATTTACATGGATTGCTAGATACTGTAGTGGACATGTGCACTGCAAATTATGAGCCATTAATAGTTTTGTGCTCATTCATCAGTATATGATTTATTAATAGTTTCGGTAGTGAGTATCTGTACCATGCATATTATGAAGAAGAAAAAAAATGCGGCATCTCTGAGATAGTTATATAATTAATGGTGGCTTGTTTTTTACATATATTAATGAATTTTCAACATCAAAATTCTTTAAGTAATCTTGTTTATTTGTCTGATTTGTTGAATTCCATTATGTGAAGAAAACTGCTGCAGAATCTGACCCCCTTTCTCTGTCATCCTGAAGTTTGTATTTTTTTTTATATTGTGACTCCAGCTTCAGCTAAAAAGGAAGGAAGGTGATAATAGTCTGATGACTGATTTTCCTGGGAGCTGGGCTTTGTAGGTTTGAATGATTTCAAGTCAAGGGAAATACAGAACATCTATTGATGAGTGCCTGACCAATGGGATATTCTATATAGGGCAGCCCCAGGCATCTTCAGTGAGACTAGCTATGCTTTTGTTTGAATACTTTTAGGTGTGCTTATTGTGGGGAGGATCCTAAAGGACATCTATATGAAAGCACATTTAGGCAAAACATTCTGAAAGCAGAGAAAAGAAACACCAAGAGCATTTTTAAAGGTACTTGGAGATTCAGACTATGGCAATTTTAGGGACAAGTACATGAGCCCCTAACTTTCAGAAAAAAACTGATCTCCTGGAAACCTCAACTTACATGCTCTGAGTCATTGTTCATATTTGGAGAATTTGGGAACTGAGACAAAACATCACTTTGCCGTAGAGGCCTTTTTGAGTTTAGGAAGTTGACATGTCCTCTCAAGGAATGAAGCATGGGACATGATTATTTGTATTGACCATAACTTCCTATAAAGAAAGTAAAATTTCATGAAGATGTCACAAGAGAACCAAAATACATATCAATGCATATACATATGTGTAGTGTGAACCATTACTGTTTATCCTTGCATGGCTCCTGAAAGAACACTGGGGTTTTTGAGTTTGATAAAGATAAATTCAGGCTTCTGTAGAAAGCAACAGCTAAGTAACTGGTCAACAACTTTTTCTTGTAATACATACTGTGGGATATATAGCTGCATTTGTGGGACTGAAAGAACACGACAAAAGTATGTGTCTCAATTCATTCTGTCGCTATAAGGAAGAAATAACTTGTTACCTGTGCAGCTAGTACACAACAGTTAAAACACTAGCAACAGATTATATCTTCCCTTCAAACTGATTAACTGGTGGCTGGAGTCGTCTGTTGCAAGAATTATGTGAACTAAGCAGTTTTCAATCAAAAAATGACGTCTAAACCACTCTGAGTTGGGCACACCATCTGCTTACTCAGTATATCCAGTGTCTGAGCTGCTCTAGCAAATTTAGGACCTGCCTGGGGTGGATCATTACTCAGCTATCGAGGCTGTGAGGGCAGGAAGATCACACAGGATAAATCCACATTAGGCAGTGTAGCAGCATGTAGCATATCCAAACTGTCTGCAAATGAACTGGCTGAAAACCTGTGAGGGTTATAGCCATGTCAGAATGATGCATCATCCAAACTTGCCCAATGGAAAACTATGTATTTATGCTTCTGGGAGCCAAGCTAATATCTCTGAAAGACCGTGCACTGTACTATTTACATATATTAGTTTATCCAGCCCTAGAGTGGGCTGTCTACACAGCACTGCATAAATTGTACAGGTATATAGCATGGTCTCCTTTTCAGAGCCAGTTTAGGAAAATCTAAGTTTTGTTGCTCAGAAGGTGGGAAGTCAGCGACTGGCCACCCTGCTGCAGGAATGGGACATTTGGAAAAAGGCATTGCACTGGAGTTGCTGCCACATTGCAGTAACTAGTGCTTCATCTACCTTGACCTCTCTCTCAGCAACAGTGCCAGCAGCAGCAAATCTAGACTGTCCTGCACACACGAGATGATAAAATCTTGGTTATTTTGCAAACTTAGCATCCTGCTGCTCTAGACAGCTGCCTGCATAGCCTGTGCCTCAAGGTGGCTTTGCTTCTCTTTCAAAGGTCTGCTGTATCTTACATTTTCACTGTGTCCCTAGGAATGGGACTCACCCAAAGGAAATAGCAAAGCTGTCTTAGCACACCAGATGTGCAAGCTTTATCTTCACAAGGAGGGCAGCAGCTGGCATGCTCCCACTGCAGGAAATGAGGCAGTTCTCAACTGCTTTAAGCTCAGGCTTGTCTTAAATTGCATAGCATAAGCCATAGATTGCGGGCTCCATAGGGAAGAAACTTTCTGATTTGTACAGTGGCAAGAATACCAAAGGATTCCATAAATAAAAATGATGCATAACAATCTCCCAGAATTTCACTGTTTCTGTCACATTTTGTGCTTGGATATGATTTTACAAGATAATTAGTTGTGAGCAGTCTTATTGTCTTGCAGAATAAAACAGATCTTGCAATAAAATAGAAGATAACATATGTCTAATGCTATTTCCACTCTGTCTGCAAGAAGAAAATTGAATTTTCCATGAAAAAATCATCTTGAAGAGAACCATCAAGATATGCATGAATATTGTTATCAAGAATAAGCATGGTGTTTTGCTCACTTTGCTTTCTCTCCTCACACTATTTACTAATTCCATTTCCTGTGATACATCTAAAAAGAAGGTTGTACATAGGTTCGACAGAGATTTTTCATTCTTTTGCATAGTCAGCAATATTTCCATCTCACAAAACTAAAATCACAGCTCTAAGCCCAGCAGTATCTTACCACTTTTGCTTTTACCCAGAAATTAAAAGAGAGCTGAAAAGAGTATTCCACTTGGTAACCCACAGGCAGACTTAGTGGGAAGCCTTGGTGCCCTCTCTACCTCTCTCTTATCTCTCTGTCTCTTGTAGGTATGGCAGAAAGTTTGAATATCCTGGCTCCAAAAGGAGCCAGCAGCATAACCTGTATTGGTGAGGGAAAAGAAGGGAAAATCATCTTTCCAGGCTTTTCAGTGGAAATGGAAACTTTCAGTTTTGTTCATAAGTAAGTGGTTGGGGGTTCTGTTTTGCTTTTTTTTTTTTTTGTTTTTTTTTTCCTGGAAATGGTGAAAACTCTTGAGAGAGAGGTTGGCATCCTCTTCGGACTGGTTTTTTTTTTAAATATCTTTGGTTTTTTTGATTTTTTATCTCTGCAAATTAACATTGGCTTTGCATTTGCCTGTTAAATCTGAGAGTCTCTGCTCTGAAAAAGGTCTTATCTGCTGCTGTCATTCTTGCAAACACTATATAAATGCATATATTTAAGAGTTAACACTTTATTATACTGCTATTCTTGCCTGTCTAAACACATATGCCTATGTAAATATATATAATACATATATAAAATACATGTATACACACAGACACATGCATATACATGCAGTGCTGCTTCAGACAGTATAAAGACAACAAAAATTATATGTAACAAACCTGAAAACAACTTCTTCATTTTATATAGATATGTCACATATTCTTACCACTTTTCTTCTGTGATTTCAAACCCAACCTGGAACTCCAAAGTTTTGGGTTGTGATTTCATTTCATCTCAGTTTGGAGTCAAAACCAGCCATTTTTTGTTTCAGTCAGACAGGTGATATTCCCCTTGCAGCCCCTATATTTTGGAAAATTTCTTTTCAGCAAAAACCCAACCATAATTCTGGAAATCAAACTTTAATTTCAAACCATCTGCTTGAAGTTTATGTTTCTGTTATTCCTACATTAATTCACAACAAAGGCAGGAGTGCAAGATATGGTGTAGATGAGATTCTGCATCCCACCGTATCATTTCATGACAACATTTCCAGTAATAGCATTTCAATATTCTGTATTTTGAAAGACATTAACAGCAGCTCGTAATTATAGCAGATTAATGACAAAAAAATGCAGTGTCTCCTGTTATTAAAGAGTTTAATAGTTTCAGTACTTCATTTTGTTTTCTGTTGAATGCATCATTTCATCAGAGCATAAATGGGGAACACTCATGTGGAAAATAATAAGGGCTCTGATTCACAGTCTCTGGTGGATTTAACTACAATGGCAAAAGAGGTTACTGCCTCCAGCTGTCCACCCTTTTCCTGCGGGAAAGATTAACAATCCACTTCGGAGTCCGTACAGCATGCAGCGTGTCTGCTCTTCACACTCCACAGCTCCCAGCCAAGTGTGTCAATGCAAACTGCCATCAGCTGGGGTTAACCCTTGGGTCTGAAGAGATGACGAATTTGAGAGCAATTGTGAACCAAAGCTCTTGGGAGGATTTTCAAATAGCATGAACTGGCAGCCACACTTAATGTTTACTAATATTTTTTGAGTGTCTGTAATAAATGCTTAAAATTGCCTCTTCTTCAGCTTCTGAATTCAACTTAGACCATGAGAAGTGAGCCCATGTTAACCTCACCATGTGAGGTACATGACACCTGGGTTGGGGCAACCCCCAGTATCAATACATGATGGGAGAGGAATGGATTCAGAGCAGCCCTGTGGACAAGGGCTTGAGGGTGTTCTTGATGAGAAGCTGAACATGAGCCGTCTTCAGTGTGCGCTCGCAGCCCAGAAGCCAACTTTGTCCTGGGCTGCACCAAAAGGAGCGCGACCAGCAGGTCAAAGGAGGTGATCCTGCCCCTCTACTCTGCTCTCGTGAGACCCCATTTGGAATCCTGCGTTCAGCTCCTGGGGTCCTCAACACAAGAGGGATGTGGACCTGCTTAAGAGAGTCTAGAAGAGGACAAATCTGATCAGAAGGCTGGATCATGTCTCCTATGAAGACAGTCTGAGAGAGCTGGGCTTGTTCAGCCTGGAGAAGAGAAGGCTCTGGGGAGATCTTAGAGCAGTTTTTCAGTACTTAAAAGGGCCTATAAGAAAGCTGGGTACAAACTGTTTAGCAGGGCCTGTTACGACAGATCAAGAAGTAATGGTTTTAAACTAAAAGAGGAGAAAATTAGACTACATGTGAAGAGGAAATTTTTTATGATGTGTGTGGTGAAGCACTGGATCAGGTTGCCCAGAGAGGGGTGGTAGATGCTCCATCCCTGGAAATACATTCAAGATCAGATTGGACAGGGGTCTGAGCAGCCTGATCTAGTTGAAGATGTCCCTGTTTATTGCAGGGAGGTTGGACTAGATGGCCTTTAAAGGTCCCTTCCAACCCAAACTATTCTATGGTTCTAGGATATCCTCCAGACTGTTTTACAAAAGAGGTGCAGACAAGTTAAATAACTAAACTAACATTATATGGCCAGGAATTCAGTGAACTAGAAACAAAGGGACCTTTTTCAAGGTGCATGGTAGTGCTAAATCCAGGTGGCTTTGCCTGCAAGACAAGATGGTTTCCTGCCCCAAGTCTGATAAGCACACACCAGGGTGAATTAGGCAAAGCAGGGTTATTACTCCTCTAGAGTCCCATTTTGTAATTTCACAGATGATTCCTAGAAAGTTGATTTATTTGGGACAATGTTACCCTACTCTTGTCAGTACCTGAGTAATGGAGAACTGAGGCAGAGGGAGTGCAGTGAAGAATATTTCCATGTAACAGATGGAAGACCTAGCTTTCTGTGCTCAAAATGCACAAAACCAAGGCCATACAGCCTCTGCCGTGGTTTTCCCTTCTGCTAAATAAAAGGTCATATAGAGTACAAGCTTGTTATATAAAATGAGCTGTTGACAAGCACTGTGTTTTCTGTTAAACCCAAATGTCTACATTAACTCTCCTCACTTGAAGAATAGTTAAATCTGTTAGACAGGATGCAGTAACATTTGCATGCTGATGGTAATAGCAAATACTTTCTCATGTTCAGATGAAAGGAGGCTGCCTCTATCTGCCAGAATAAAACCATTGGGCTGATTTCAAAAGACATACGTGTTAGATTTTGTCCTGAATCTCCCTCAGCACTGTTCTAAACCATTTTGGTTGAAGAGTTTTGGCATACTTGGTGTGTGTGGCAGAGCTTCCCAAGGCATCAGCACACTGGGAGATCTAAAATGCCCACTTGCCCTCTCAATTACAGTTTCAGAAGGATTTGCTGGGGCATTTTGGGTATGCAGAAGCTACATCAAAAGCAAAGTGGCTGTGCACAATGAGATATCTCTTAGACCACATGCCAATTTCTACTATCCAAAGCCAGTCTATGAATATTGTTCACATAAAGCTGCAGTCCTATGGCTTGTTTTGACTGTTACTAAGCCAAGCAAATAGATTTTCTCCCTTCCTTTTCACTCAGCTGATATAACTGCACGTATAATCACTCCCTGACCCAGTTCAGTCAAAATGATCTAGTTAGCTCACACACTTTAAATAGTAGGGTTTTTTCCTAACCTGTTTCATTGTGATTGAATTGGGTTAGGCAACAATTGTGTACACATATCAGAGGGGGAGCAAGGGAACAGGAACAGGGGTTGGAACTGTCAGAGAAGACAGTGAGAAGCAGCTGGGACTGGGAACCTTTTTGATCCAGATCAGTTGAAGCCAGACGTGCAACAGCAACTGAACACTGGCACAACAGGAAATTCCTATGGGATTGGGTCTTCACCTAGTGAGAAACATCTTAGTTCCTTTGAAGTTGAGAGTGATAAGTTCATTTACAGTACTGGAAATACTGTCTCCTGTGTGTTTTCTGCAGGGTTGCAAAGTGTTTTACAACCATTTGGACTGGCTTTCAGTAGTGAATTGCTTTAACTGTTGGAAATATCTGCAAACAGAAAAGATTCATCTCAGAAAAGGATCCCATCAGTGGGTCTCTGTGGTTTCACTTTTTTCACTCATCGACAAATTCTACTGACAAGTTTTCTTCATTGAAAGCAGAGATAAGCTCAGCTTTCCAGGCTGCACTATTCTTCATTAACTAAGAAAGAAAAAGAAATACAATAAAGGAAGACCAAACAAAACTAAAGAATGCTTCTGAAGTCTAGGGAATTCAATCCTTTAAGCTTACTGCTTCTTTACAATTTTCTTTATCACGAAGTCCCTGGTATGAATCAATTAAAATGGGCTTGTTAATGATTAAAGAGTTTCACTGTAAATTTGTGCACAGTTGGCCATGTGCTGGCCACAGGACAGAAAAATAGAAGAAATTGGATCTGAAAGCATGTGTTTTTGTGTGAATAAGCAAGCTGGCAGAACGCAGCAATTCTTGCCTTTCTTGCCTATGGAAAAGAGATATCTGAGCTCTGGATATTTGTCCAGTAAGGCAAGGAGATCCTCCCTTCATTCAGTTCATTGAATGCTCTAGGCTTTACCACATTTGAATGGTAAATTACAAGGAACAAAATTACAAATAAATGTGCAACTCATTTGTGTAGTCAATCTGCATCTACAATCTGATATATGTTGTTTGATAGATGTAAAAACCAAGGATATTAATTATGAAGGGATTGATTATGTGTGGGTGGAGGAGGATGGGTTGAGGTTAAGGCGAAAGAGAACAGGGTAAAGATTTTTCAGAACCTCAAACCTTCACCTGGTTGCAGTCATCTCAGTTGCTCAATTATGCTAATATCCTTGGTGTATTTAGCTTTTGGTGAGGAGGGAAAGAGTGCTGACATGGGATTTTTGCTGAACTGCAGAGGGCTTGGGTGAAAGGAATGAGAGTGAGAGGAGAAAGCAAGATATTTTTTTTAGCTACTCTGTGAAATGGAGGTATAGAAGGGAGAGAAGGGCAACGTGAACTGCACAGATGTGATTGGAAATAAATTGCATAGAAAAAGTTAAAAAAATTATTAATAAATTTTGTGGGAGATGAGATAAAACTGTGTTGCTGTGTAGACGGGTTATGGAGAATGTAGGAATCCTATGAAGTGTTTATGTGATGAAGCTAATAAGGATGAGAGATAAGAGATGATGATGTTGTTATGAGAATGAGATTAACGGCCTCATTGTGAAGGAACAGTCAATAGGCAACAGTCCCAGCTACCCTTCACATGGGTACGAACAAAGGATTTAGCTTTTTCTGTGGGACAGGCAGGGAAGAGTAAGCTTCGAAAAAAAAGACTGAACTTTTGTGAAAGATTCCACGAGAGCGAAGTGACAGGGATAGAAGGAGCAGGGGTGGGAAAATGCAGTCATGGTCAAATCAGGAGACCTACTAGTGGCAACCACACCCACCTTATGCATTCAGGATTGGAAATCATCAGGTCCAAACCAGCTTGCTCTCCATTATTAACTGATCTCATAAATCCACACTGCTGACAGTAGGAGTTTTTATTTTGTCAACAAATCCCACACACTCACAGGGCAGAGGTGCTCAGGGATCCCACATAATTCAGTGCACATTCATCATACTGCAAGGAACAGTTGGAAACATTGCTGTTGGTGTTTGCATCAGGCATGCTGCACTAAAGGATAACATAATCCAAAATTTCTTTCCTTGGCTTTATCCAAAAGTCACCACCACCTCATGTTTTCAATGCTGACAAAAGTATTTAGACTTGCATGGCCTCAGGCTCCTTCTCTAAATGCATTCTAGATATAATCAGGTGTGTTTGGTTTATAATTATGTCTCTGATACTGACTTTCTTTTATTGATTGCCTTTGGGTGAGTCACTTACTTAACTTCCCCATCCTTTCCGTCTTTCATGTTTAGAAGCAGATACGGTAGTATTTACCTGCTTGGCTTTGAAGCATCTTTCAGAGATGAGTGGCTGCTCATGAAATTCTTTGAGGATGAAAATAATATGTACATGCTAAATAATAGTTCCCTGGGTGTGATGTAACAGTCTAGTCTCACTGCAGTCTATTTGTATTCATTTGCACGGCATTAAAATTTGAACTATTCACACACTATAGACAAGGTTGTATATAAAAATAATGATGCAGTTGTAGTTGTTAATGCTCTTATAACTGTACACTGCTTAATCGTTTCACACTGTAAGCTCTTAGCTGAGTTTCTAAAATCTCTGTGAAGAAAGTAAAAAGAATACATGAAAATTCCTAGTGGAAAATATGTTAGAAGGGATCTGACTTACAGACCTGCAGGCATATATTATAATGGTAAATTCAGAGATGAAGACTTCCATAGTAAGTTTTTCATAGTTAAAATTTGTTTAACTGACATCTTTAGATAAATGAACTGACTTCAAATGTTTCTTAGAGATACCCAGAATATTTTTTAGTCTTCTGGTTAATTATGAGGCAGAAATACTTTTTATTTAAAATCTGGATCCGCTAAGAAAAGCCCAGTTGCTCCTTCTAAACCAGTATTTGGTTTCCAGTGGTGCCTGTGAGGAGTCATCTAGGGAACAGTGAGAACAGGACAGGCATTTCCAGTACACTTCTTCCAGCTCTCTCAGCCTCTGGCCAGTTTCAGTCCAGGAGGCTTCCAGTGTAGATTCTGTAGTCTGTAACAAACCTCTTTTCAAGTGCTTGTCTTTTCCCTAAAGTCCAAGTAAACTTTTTGCATCCGTCGCCATACTGTAAAGCACATCTTTCCTTTCACTGAATTAGCATTGTCCCAGTGACAATCCAACCACAGCAGCACTGCTTTTCATTATTAACCTTGCATAAGAAAAGAGTTTTAAAAAGATGAAAAAGAAAAGGAGTACAGGAGGAATCCACCAGTAAGTTAGATTCTCTGTGCATTTTCCCATAATTTTTCTGTTAAAATAAAGGGGCTGCTCAGATGGAGGGAATGCAACTAATCATAGAGTTCAGCTGAACCACAACAGTTGTGAGACCTTCATTTTCCCTGTCTTAATAAAAAGGAAGTAAGAGAATGTGGAATATTAAGATAAATGGATGCCTGAAGAACAACAGAACAATAGGCATCCAGAAGGTCCTTCACTGTGCCTTTTTTTTTTTTTTTAGGAGCATCTTACACATAAAATAATGCAAAGTAAGAAAACTCTCTCCCTAGCAAAATATGATTTTTTTACAGGGGTAAGTCACCTGATTTGACTTTTTGCAATCACAGAACAGTTTGATCATGATGTGTATTGCAAAATAGGCATTTCAGCTCTCTCTTACCCAATTCTGTTGTTCAGTGGCCAGATGGGAACTTGCTTCCCCCAGGTTCTGAATCCATGCCATTAAAAAAGTTATGTAAAATCATGCTGTTTGAACCCTGTATTGCTTAATTTAAGCAATTCCCTCTGACTGTGTGGGAAATCTAGGCAACTTTGAGGGATGATTCAGATTGCTGATGTTAGCTATCTGTCAGTCATGTTGCACTCTACTCCTGCTTTTCTGAGGCTCATAACTTTAATGGAGCTGTGTGTTAGCAGTGATATTTATCTTTAATGTAATAGCCTAACAATTAATGAAACTGCTTAGAAAGAGGGATGACTCAGGTGATTGGAATCCCCAAGTCTAAAGAGGATTGAGACCTTCAGAATAGCTAAATTCGTGTCATTCATTGGCCTGAAAATTAGGGCATCCTCTGTTCCTCTGTCAAAGCTGAGCGCTTCCTACTGGGAGCAAAAGACAGAGGAAAACAGTCAACCAAAAGCCTGGTTCTGGCCTCATTATTATGGCACTTGCTATGTGAAATAAACTTACTTTCAGCCTTGGTTTTGTTTTTACCCAGCAAAAGTCCTCTGTAAAGTTCAGCCTGTTCTTGGAAAATGCAAAACCCCAGTGGCAGCAGACTCCTCTTTCCAGTGTCCATGGACTTGTGACTTTTGTTATATTTCACAAATGAAGAGACACCACACATGCAGACCAGCCCCTTTTCAATTATCCCCTCAAACATCCTTATAAAGAGGGGTAGGGAAAGAAAAGGGTACTGGTAGGTCAGGAGAAGTTAGCTGTTAGCTTTGAGCACAACTAACTTTACAAGCTGCTGTCAGGACTTATATGCTGCCTATCCGGATGAACTACCAGGCAGTAAAGCCTCAAGTGCGAAATAAGCATTCCCCTTCCAGGAACAGGTATTAGAGTGTCTAAGTGCTTTCATGCTAAATAATGAGGCATACACTGAAGTTAGGCTCCTCCAGAGGTAGGTAAGTGATGGTGGAAAGTAGCTGGACTTAGCCAAGCTGAAACCCTTTCTCTCAGGAGTTTTGTTAGATTCCATAACACAAGTCCCTCTTACTCCTAACTGGGAGTTGAATCAGTTTAACTTAGTGCCTTTGAAAATCACATGAATTTTTAGAAGCTAGAAAACCAGAATGTTTTGATATATTTTCCTCTTTGAGATACTTAAGTTTATTTGTTTTGCAAAAAAGTGTTGCTAAATGAAGACATGCAGCTGCTGTAAGTATTAGTTATCCATAAGGGGTAGAATTAAAATAATATTATAAGGAACGATTATGGAATTGATTGAGGCCACATACATTTTCTTGTGAAAATCTACCAAAATATTTTAGTGGATTGGTATTACAGATCACTCTGAAACAGTTAAAAATCCATTGCAAATTACAGAGCAGATACTGCAGGGAGAAATATCAGGTAATTATGGGAAATATACTTTAAAAGCTGCAGATTAGAGAAAATTGCTGTTTTCAGGTTGGCAGAGACAACCAACCAAAACAATTGAACTGGGAGAGAACTGAGCTGACATCCAAAGTGCTACCTGTAAAGAGAAAAAAAATCGAAACTGTCAAGGATTCAATGAAGGATTGGGGATTTTCAGCTTATGTAACTTAGAATGGATATATAGTAGCTCTTGCCTGCCAATTTTGTAGCATGTCTTTCAAACACCAGTGCACACAAAAGGTCCTGTTATTTTCAACATGACTAATTGAACTGTGTGAAGTACTGCATGTTGAAAATGTCTGAAGAATCAAGGCCTAAGTCATCTGGCTGACAGGTGTTCAAGTGTTCATTCATTATTGTTTTCCTTAAACCCTATTCTGGCTTCACGTATGCTTTGAGTATGTGATTCATTTTAAAAGTAGCCCTTTTGATGTCAAGTTTAACTTAATCTCTGGGTAATCAGTGCTGCCAAGCTAACATTAGAAGTCATGGGCTAAGTCCTCTGCTAGACAGGAAAATAAAGGGCTCCAGGGTAATAAATTGAGAATTGACTTAAAACCATGTTTTAATTCTGTAATGTCTTGTCAGAGTATCAAGTCCTAGGAATGCAACCTCTTTCATGGCATGAAGGCTCATCCTTTCAAGTTTTTATTTTTGTCTTTAAATATACAAGATCTTTCTCTTCATCTTGGGAACTTAAGACTTTCCAGGTTAAACAAATTTCTGTAAATAGTGGAAGAACTTTGGGGATGACTCCATGATCTTTGAATTTTAGTTTTATGGATAATGTAACATTATGTGGTGTATAGGTGTAGCCTGAGTGTAAGCATCTAGGAGATTGCACCAGTGAAAAAAGAATCTTATGAAGTATTGTATACAATTTCTTTTGCCAGAGAAATACAAGGCCTGAAATTGCTTGCAAAGACTTTTTTTGGGGATTATTTTTTTTCCCCCAGAAAACTAAAAGTAATAATACATTGAAAAATTCAGACAAGTTTCAAACAAGGTGTTTGTTTTACATGCATTTATAGTACTTTCTGAAGCATCTATTTTATCCCAGTTTCTCTATGTGAGAAAACTTAGGCCAGTTCAGCTCTGATTCTCCTGTTGTAAGTCAAAGCCATGTGCTAGTGTTAGACACAGAGGCATGGCTACGCTCAGTGTTACCAATCTTCCATTTTGATTAGCTTCTCTGCTTCTTGAAGGCAGCTGTTATTTAGGTGAGCTTAGCAAACATATGCTAAGCTGATTTTAGTGATTATTCTGTGAGCTGACATTTTGACAATAAATGAGACTGAGTAACAATTTAGCAATGACCTAAATGAAAACCATACCTGAAGAATATATTGAATGTGCTTATCTGTTACCTTGTTATTTTCTGTTACTTTGTCAGGAGATTTTCAACACCCTTAACAACTTTGGAGGCTTTCTGTGCATATAAAGTTTGAAGGTCAACTACTGTGAAATCAATGATTTACATTTCTTTGCTAAATTGGATCAAGCAGGTTCAAGCACCTTTGTCTGAATTTTCTCTGAGACTCTTCTGAGCAGATGTTCAATAATTGTAGCTATACCTATAACATTAAAACATTTCTGTTAACAGAAAAAAGCTGTACCCTTGGTTTGTTTGTATGGTGAGGAGATAATTTTTCCTGAAAAGGCTGGCCCTCTCCATATAAAATATTTAACTACTATAGTATTTAGCAAAAGCGTCTGTCATCTGTGATGATGCTCAGCCTGACTAAGAGCTAAAGAGGAAGCTCATTTTTATTTATTTATTTTTTAATCCTTGTGAGGTCTCTTGCAGAAGCTCTCATTGCACTGCTGTATGCCTACTCACTTGTAGGCAGTTGAAGGTAATTCTCAGAAGGTAAACCCAATGTACCTGCAGAGTATCCATCTTCTTGAACAGAATCATGGATGATTTCCAGAGAAGATACAACTTTGTATTTTATGTGTTATAGTTTCTGATTTCATGTTTTATTATGCTTCTGTGATTTTATCTTATTTCAAATTTGCTTCTTGATTTGCAGTCTTGTTGGTATGCCTGGTGAGATGCCTGCTATATGACACTTTTAATCTTCATCTGGACAGGGTGCTGGGCCATCTTGTTTAGACTGTGCTTTTCCCAGGGAAAAGGCAGTCTAAACAATGGAAAGGTTGGACCAGATGGTCCTTGAGGTCCCTTCCAAGCTGGTATTCTGTGATTCTAAAGCTATTATAATGTTGCCCCACAGTTCTTGATCCTGTTATTTAACTACCAGTGATGGTTTCCTTCACCAGTTCAGAATTTACATTTTGAACTTTGTTACCTGAGAATTTTATGGGGAGTTTAAATGAGCTTTTGAGCCCATGGCTTAAACTTTCTTTTCACAGTGAGAGTTACAAAGACCAAAGGGACTTCTAAAGACAAAAAACATTATTTATTATACAAGCTGATCTAACTAACTATACAGAGAAAATACAAAATGAAAGGGTCAAGAAGAAGAGGAGAAAAGAAAATGAGAATTGTATCCAATTCTTTGTCTACCCATGGTGTCTCTGCAGGCAAGTTCTTTCTTCTAGGTTTGGTTTTAGACGAGTCAGTGACTTTCTGAGTTGCAACAACTCTTCCCAGAAAGTCCTTCCCATGCCTCGTGAGACGGGCTGGCTGCTCCAGCTCTTGAACCAGCCCTCTGAACAAGCTTTCTGCCATTCCTCTTCTGCTACATAATGTTGTCTGGAGCCTCCAGTGCTCATGTATGTAAAAATTGTGCAATGATGTTTACTGGAAAAAAAGCTAGCTAGACTTTACATTGAAGGAGGATTCTGTGCTTCCAGACTGCTTCATTTTTTTCAGCTTTTTTTTTTAGTCTCTATTAAGAGGAATGATATGAGGGAAAGGCAGTAATCTCCAAGAAGGAAAGGTCCAGATGGTAATACAAAATGAACAGATTTTTTCCTTCTTTTCCCACAGTAAGAAAATTCTCATGGAAATCCCACTTAAGCAGAAAGATATAGGAATGCTTGGTTTCCTTAGAGGTGAAATATTAAAATCCAACTTATTGTCCATAAGTTTTATGGAACAGTAAATGAGGAATTCAGATCAATTCGGAAGAAAAATGAGTTGAAGTGAAATTCATTAATTTGAGAGGAATTAGATTTCTCATCCTTGCTCATTTCAGGTTATCCATGCATTTGGTTGTGGAATCCTGCAATCAGCAGGAGTTTGCATCCTTGAAATACAATTTTCTCTTTTTTAATCACACATATTTGAACTTATATCATTTTAGTGCTTTAGAAGTGGAGGAAACTTCACCTCAACTTTCTTACTGCCGAGTTCACTGACATTACCAGACTGATGGGGGCTAAGCCTTACTGTCTGACCTCCTTACAATCTGAGTCCAGAAGCTCTTTGTTTCAGGTACTCTGATCTCTGGAGAAAGAAACTCGAATTAATTACAAAAAATGTTCTAGAATAATTTAATTTATGCTCAGATGGAGACTGCAGGCCAAAAGAAGAAGGTGCATCTGGGCTGGACCTCTTTCCTCAGAGGGCTTTGCATGACTAAAGGGGAATTAATAGCCTCTTCTCTTCTGAAAAGGTTGAAAAGGTTGAGAAGGTTAAAAAGGTTATTGCTGTTGCTTTTACGATAGCATGATATTTATAAAAAGCACAATTTCTTGTACACAAGGAGATTTCAATTCAGTGAAGTTTCCTTGAAGGTACTGAATGCTAGTGTTGCTATACAGATCTCTTTGGATCTCTGCTTAGTGTAAACCTAAAACTATTGGGTTTGTAGCTAAAGCTAAGACACCTTGGGTATCTATGAGATTTGAAGAGGTGAAGGAGTGTTATTGTCTAAATAACATTCTGGTTTAGCGTCAATCAGCAGTCAATAGGAGTTTTCTCTTTAACCATTTCTCTTTAACCATTTCTTTAACCATTTCTCTTTAACCTCTTTTAACTCTCTAGCATTGTTCCTTTCATAATTTTAAATCTCAGAAGTAAGTTTTTCTGCTGTAAGAAAGAAAGTTTTCAATCCCACTGCCTTTGAGCAGTAACTACAGCTTGCACTGCCCTTCTCCCTGGTGCTGGAGTGCTTGTGAGTGGGTTCCTGCTGTAGATTAAGGTAGTTTAGGGTTGGGTTTCGGTTTGAGATTAAGACAGTTAAGTGTCTGTATTAATATTCAGTTGGTTAACCATATATATCTAGTGTCATGTACGTCCCTAGACTGACCCACTGCCCTCCAGCTACCAATCTGGAAGGCCATGGGTCTCCTCTAGATTTTGCAACAGACATGCAAGCTTCATAGACATACCTTAGATATCCTAGGGCATCTGAGATATCTGCTGGTACCCACCAAATGCTTGCCTAGGTCTCTCTTGACTGCACTGGAGGTTCAGACACCCTCTAAGGGACTCGCCTTTAAACTTCAACACTGGAGACAAGTACATTCAGGAGTCTGAATTGAAACCTGCCTTATGTTGCTACATGGTCAGGGGACTGACCTGGATTAAAAATAACTGTTTTCTTGGGAGAAATGGAGGGGAAAGAAGGGGCACACAACATGGAAGGGTGGGGCTGATTGCTTATTTCTACTTTAGTTCTAATCAGACCAGTTCCCTGATCCTGTGTACTCACTCCATAGCCACACAAGACCAGGGATGTTATAAGACAGGTGGTTATATTTGGCATCATAGCAGACCTATGCTGTCTTGAAGTGTTCTTGGAACATCAACCTAATTGAAATTATCTAATGATGTCATTTTGGATTCAAAGCTCTCCTATCTGAGGAGGGGATGATTATTTTTCTTCCCTTTGCTGTGTTGTCTAGCACTGGGAAAAGAATACTAAACTGGAAGTTTATTCACATTTTTCTATTGTATAAAAAAATATAGTGAAAAGGAGTTTAACCACATTCCCGTCAGTGCTTGCTAAAACTTGATCCTGTTTGCAAACTGAAATATAAGACTAGATTGAAACAAAATGATAACCTGAAAGTCTATGCTCATCAGAATGGATGAATACAATGCAAATACTTTGCCAGCAGCAAGAATGCAAAACTGTATTTTTCAGACTGATTCACTTTTAATAATGTAGCATTATTCATAATGCCATAAAGGTTATGCATTAAAGCTAATTTTACATGAAGCATTTCTTAAACATACCCTTTAAGAGTATGATATGAAATAAAAAAATCAGACTTGTTGCTTTCTTCCAACACTTCAATATTTTTAATTAAACTATAATTGTAATAAGCCATTAATACCTGGCAATGAATCAGTTTGAAAAGGCCTCACTCTGTGCATTGTCTAATGCACTGCCTAACTACTCCAGTTACAAAGTTACAGACCAGCTTGAAAGAAGGATTTTGATTTTGCCATTCTAACAGTTAGTTATCTGGTTCTTTGAGCAGTGTTTAATAGTCCTGATTGAATTTCATATGCAATGAATGGAGGAATAGTGGCATAGAAATTAAGATTTATCTGATTATATTATTATATATCTGATTATACTTACTTGGGTAGGCGGTTATCATAGGAAAATCCAAAGGGGAACTTATGTTTGAACTTCTGCCTCTCTTTGGTATTTCTTGGAGACTGCAGCTGGCATATGATCTCTCTGTTATCCCTCTCAGCACAGTTAAGTACCTCCTTCATGCCTGCTTTAATACTTTCCATGCCTTGCAAATATTCTGGTGGTCACAGCACGCCTGCAAGCATGGGAAGAAACTTGTCTGTCAGGCCTGGCAAGGCACCTGAAGAGACTCAGACCCACAAATCAAACATCCCAGGCAAGTTTGCTAACCACCAAGTTGTGGGCAAGGCTGGTGTCTCCTGTGCCATACCATGGGATATAGTAAAAACGAGTGCAAGCCCTGTGATTGTGATGGGATTGCTTGGGGAAAGGATCTGGCAATGAGGGCACTCCTGTAGCTTACCACTGGGCAAGCACAGTAGCAAAATCTTCTGTGAAAGCAAGAAAATTAAAAAGCGCTGAACCATGATTACAGAGAAATGTAGTATGTAATTTGGGCAGTATTTGCACCTTACAGGCTTTTGTTCTGATCTTATTCCTCTACAAATTAAATATATAATCTTGAATGCAGTAGTGCTCTACTGCCAGCCAGAAGTTGTAGAGAAACAGTAAAGGTGCCTTGATTTTTTTTTTCATGTAAACAAGCTATAAATGAACCAAGAGCAGTCCCTTGACTGATACAAGCTGACTAATTCCATATGTTGTTATTGCTGTTCTTATTTCAGAGCCAATTGCCTAACATAAGAAAGATAATCAAGTCTGAATGCTAAGTACCCATATCACTGAGTTCTTAAGGCAAATATTTTCAACCACATCTTGTAGCTTTTTATAGCATCCAAAAGTGTGCTAGGTGCTGTACTGATAAAGGATATAGCACCTACTCCAGAGTGTTTGTCTGGCTTGATTATTCCTGACAGATCAAGCCAAAAAATCAGGAGAATGGGAAGAACAAAGGGAAGCAAGCCCAACATACACTGTGTTATTATGTTTCTTTTTCTGTTCCTTCAGGAGTCTTGCTAGTTTGGGCATTGTGCATACCTGAGTGTGTATGCTGCTAAAAAAAAAAAAAAAAAAAAAAAAAAAAGAGAAGAAAGAGAGAGCAATGAACAAAACAAGGAAAGACTAAGGAACCGATGCCAGGATGCAAGTCTAACTCTAAGTAGATTGACAGTAAAGGAATGATGGGAAAAAGTCACTTACAAGAAAGTTTGTTATGCAAAATACTTCCAATACTGGAGCACAAAGAAATCCTAGAGGCAACTGTTAGCAGCTAAACTCAGAACAAACTGTACTTTCACAACACAACTGATATAGCATATGCAAAAGGTCAAAGCAACATGACAGAAATGACGTACAGTTATAGCCTGGAAGGCACCAAGTTGTGAAATCTCTTCTCTTACTAATGGTGTTTTGCTCTCAAGCTAGTAAATGAAACAGAAGCTGAGAGTTTGCATTGCAAAGCTGAATGGAAGGTGTAGAGTATGGAGTATCTTTTCAACACTGGCTAATCAGAGCAGAATAGGACTATAATGACATTTCAGAAAACTATCCTAAAAGTGTCAATCCCATAAGCAGCTAGAGGCAACAGTTACCAGTGCTTGGACTTGGCTTCTCAATAATAGCAAAGGTCTTGATGGACTTTGCATTTGTTCCCAATGCCATTGTTCTGCTGGTTCAGTATGTATTCTCTCAGACTTTCTCATTGTAATACAAGAGAATTTACATTTTCCATTAGTTACTTCTAAATCACTGATATCAGATTTATTCAACTAAATATTTATTACTTGACATACTATTCTGAACTTCACCCATTTTTTGTCAAATATTCAGCATACTCTACACCTCAGAAATGCACTCTCAGCCTCCCTACACTAATTATTATAGCTCTTTATTAAATATTGAGCACAGCTGCCATATGCTACTTTTGATGATACACTCCCCATGTGCACATAAAATGGCCATCTCTTCATTTTGTTGCTGCAGTCTTACACAACAAAACTGCTTTTGCAAGGGAGTCAGACAGTTGGCATGAAATACCTGTTCTGTCAGAACAGTTCAGCACATGAAGTTTAAACAACCAATTAATCACTGCATCTGCTTCAAAGTCCCCTTAGAGACTTGCACTGTCTGAGTCAATTGCCCTTTAAGGGTTTTTCTTTATCCCTAGGCACTTATGACTTCATTTGATCTGAATCTAATTAGGTGCAGAAGAATGTGAAGAGCAAGTCATTAAGACAATGGAACACAATTCTTAACATTGAATTTTATAGCAGCACCTACAGCAGAATTATCCTAGGAATTTCAGAGACTAAGCAAGGCAAACTCCCGCATGCTGTGTTATAGAAATTGTATTTTCAAAGCTAAGCATGCTGCTATAGTGAATAAGGGGGACTTTCCAATGTCTCACTACCTGGTTGTAGAAAGCTGTTTGAAATTTGAAAACCTGAAAAAATGGACTTCAGACTGCAGTTCGAAACAAAAATGGAATAGGTATAAATCGTGGGTTTGGGAAAACTGTCCCAACTCCTGCATAGTATTTTGAGGAATTAACTAAGGGGCATATAAGGCACAGCTTGGTGTTTGCCATAGGCTACCTTTGTAGATGCAAAGAGCTTCTATTTGGATTAGCCTTGGGTTTGCCCCTGAAAATATTACAGACTGCTTACTCTTCCAAGAGTGTAGTATGCCTGACTGACAAGGCTTCTCACACAGTTCTTCTTTCATTTCCTTGTTTCTTTTATTTTTAAAATAATAATATAAATGCCAGCATAATAATTACAGATAGTCCCCTTAAACCAGAAGTAAGCTGTTACATAGACCTAGACTGATAGATACCTTGGCTATACTCATTTCTAGCTGCAAGTCTCTCTGTGCTGGAATGATGCCTGCAAAGTGAAAAATGCTTCTCTTTAACCAGTACTTCACAATTTCAGACTGACTACCAAGATTTTAATCCACCCTAGGTTTTCTGAAAAAGCCTGTATCATTTCAAACTCATGTGTGGTCTTTAAATTCTGATGACTTCTTTCCTCCTATTAGCTGCTAAGAGGGGGGAGGTAAAGGTGTCTGATATAGTAGGACTTTAGCAGAAGCGATGTAACTAAGATCCCATGCAACCTTTAAAAATGTCACAGGCTTGAGAGTGACTAAGCACTCCAATCTCTAAGCAGTCATGCTGACAATTTACAATTTTATTTTCAAGTTCATTAAATTATGCGTCTCAGCATTTGGGACAACACGGATATCAAAAGTCAATTAAATCCAGAGTCACACAATAAAAAAGTCAAAATCCAAACATCAGATTTTAATATCTTTGTCTAAAAATGCTACTTTTCATCATGAACCTCCTTCATCAGAAGTCAGATGAAGTGGAAGGTGTCTCAGCGTAGTCTGGAATTAAGAGCTCCAGGCCACTTAAGGGTTAAGGCAAGTGCTAGTCAGATGCCCTTTCTTGAGACCACCATATCACTAAGTCTCAGAAGATCAACAGATGTAGTGTCTGATTAGGCTTCTCAAATGAACTCAGTAGTTGTGATGGAGACCAAGAAGGTTTATGGGTGGGGGAAGGAGTGCTACAATTTTGATTCAATTTTATGTGAGATTTTTTACCATATTTGTGTTTGTATAAAAGTCCTAATTTCAGAGCTAATGTTCTACCACTGCTGCCAAAATGAACTTCATCATTAACCTCAGAACAAGAGACAACAAATTCTAAAAACCCCAAAGACAAAAGGATATGTCACTCCGTGGGCTAGAGCTGACGGTAGGTTACAAATGGCCTGGGAGCCAGGGCACTCTGCACAATGCAGTGCCCTGCATGTCTTTGGAGATACACTGAGGAAAGAGCAGGCAGCTGCCTTCTGTATTTTGAACCAGTTGAAATTTGTTGGTAGTCTTCAAATGCAGATCATAGAACAACACAATCGTTGAGCCAGGAAAACACAGACTCTCCCACAGGGCTTTGTTCCCCCACATATTTAAAGCATAAGAGACATTTGGTGGCTACTTTCATATTTGTCTCTGGTGCTCTAGAATTGGAGCTGAATGTACGTATTCTGCCTAGAAGGGCAAAATCAGCGTGTGAGGCAGATCTAGCCCAGACATGAGTTTTCTTGCCTGAAAAGCCAGTTGCCTCATTGCAGACATGAGTCAGAGTACAAACTGCTGTGTGGGCTCTATACTCACATAAGAGCTCAGCCATGAACTAAGATGACAGTAGTTAGCTGTTTTTTATGTTCACTATTGATCCTTGAAGAAATGTACCCATATTCACAACTTCCTTCACCTAGGTGACATCCACAAGAATTGAATAAAATTATGAAAGTCTTAAATTCATAACG
Organism: Psittacula echo; assembly: GCF_963264785.1. NCBI lineage: Eukaryota > Metazoa > Chordata > Aves > Psittaciformes > Psittacidae > Psittacula > Psittacula echo. Next base: position 147,220,351 of record NC_137735.1, read on the forward strand.
CACATTACCAAAGGTGATTTTAAGCTTGCAGTTTTTTCACACTGCTGAAGCTGTTTTTACAAGAATGTCTTGAAAATACAGTCTTCAGAGTACAGCAATATTCCATATATATACAAAAATAGGAAAAAAAACATATGCAAGCTTTAGACATGCAAACCCTCTGTAATTATTAGATAGAAAACTAGGAATTAGTTATATTAGTAGAAAACTAATAATATTCCACAATTTTCCAATATTTAGAGCCAACCACTTGCTATGGTGAAACATGCAATTTCTTTCTAGACATGAGAGTGACCTTAGTTCTGCTTTCCTGGTGATTTGCACATCAGAGTCAACTTCCGTTTCAGAAATCTCATCATTCAGTGCAGGAAGATTTTATGCTGAGTACACAGGTGGAAGCTTTAGCCTCAGTTTTCCTTTCATTTACTTTCACTTACACTCAGTTACACAGATTGACCTTCTTCTCCTATGAGGGAGTATGAGGTCAGTTGTGCAGGGGCAAATGAGGAATAAAGTGATCTCACTAGTTTGGTTGTCACATGAAGTGAGTAAACACTGCACTGTCCACATTAGAGAGAAGACTCTGTTCACCTGTATTTACACTGCTGAGGAAAACACACCTAGTGCTCTAAGGTACAGGAAAAGCCAAAGGCACTGAAAAGCAGTTTGTGACATATTGGACGTGTCTTTGCTCTGTGGCAGGGCTCAATTCATTACTGCAACTTTGGCCTTTATCTTGTAAAGAAGTCCATGACACACGTCTTTATTGAGTTAAAACTTTTGTAGCTGCTATTGCTAGCTGAAAAAAATGGTGGACGTATGATTTTGGTGGATTTGCTTGCTCTTATATATTTATTTTTTTTTTGTCCACATTTGACTTTGGTGTGTTTAATTTTCTCAGCCACTCTGAGAATTTACGAGGGACTGTCCTAGAGATACCAGGCAGTTCACAGGTATCAGGGGAACCTGAGGGAGGAGGATCCAGCTTCCAGTCCGGCTGAGCCCATGTAGGTACTCCAGCAGAGCCCTCTGGTGGAGAAGCAATGCGGAACAGCAGGAGGAGGGCTTTTTTCTGACGATGCAGCTCTCATACCTCTCTTCAAAGAGCTAAACAAAGTGGAAAACAAATCCCCACTCTTCATTTGGCAGGTCTACAAGGAGCATTTGGTGGTGTAACCAAATTGCTTAGGGAGGATGCTGTCCTAGCCAACACTTGCTACCCTAGCAAATGCTTGTATGCATTTGGCTTAAGATCCTCAAGTTACACTGATAAAGGGTTCAGCTGTATTGACATCACAGGGAGTGTGAAAAAATCGTATCCTCTGTTTCACATGCTTATGCCAGCAAAACTGCCAGTGCAGGTGGAAACAGGCTAATGGAGAAATGCTTTCACTGGCAAGGTTAACATCACTAAGTATGATGTTGTGTCTGTCTCAACAAAGCATTGCCTATGTTTCCTGCAAGGGGATCAGTCAGAAAAAGCTGTAATGTATGAATACTGACTCTGAACAATGAACTAAGGGCCTTGACTGCTTAGGCTATGACAGTGTAGTCTTTGGGTAAGTCCATACCATCAGCAGTAAGTCATGAACATCTTTGTCAGTCAGTTCTTCCATCTGTCTCAGTATTTTTTATACTCCGGATTGGAAGAGTTAAACCATGTATCCCATGAAGAAATAGCCATAGTGGTGGAAAGACAGCTGTGAAAGTAAAGCTGGTTTTGCAATAGAGTTTCAGCTATACAGCAGACAGCCCTGAAGTGTAGATTTGGTCCTAGACTGCTATCTTCTGTTTCACTTCGGGTTTTGGTTAGGGTTGTTTTTTTTTTTTTTTTAATTCACTTGCTACTTCTCAAGGAAGAATAGCACTAATTAAATTATTGACATTTGCATTTATCACTCTCTGATCACATGTTAATACCACTTACTTTGTTCTTCATCTCACTTGGTCTAATTATCAGTTCAAGGATGTGCTGAAAAGTCAATAGCTACTTTCTCCAGGACATCCCTGGTCCTTGCTAGGACTGATTTCCTCAGTATTCCTGTGGGAACTGCCAAAGCCTGCTCTCTGAACACAGCTGGATACTTTCTGCAGGCTCATCTGTGCTATATTAAACATTCAGTCCTTAGGAGTTTGGAAAATGCTAGAAAAGCACAGGTAAATAAACTCCTGATAGATTTCATATTAGAAGGGAAATGTGTACAGGAAGGTGAACTTTGTGTCTTCTGCCCCTTCATTTGCTGCCATCTTTCACTAGGACTCAGTTTTCCTAATAAATGACCCCTCTACTAACCTATAAATCTGCCTGTTGTCTTGTACTTTCACCTCCTCTTTCTGAACACTGGTTCTTGATCTCCCCTTCTGCAGCTTGTGGCAGGGCAATTCACTTCCATCGCACTAGCAGAAAAGAAGCCTAAAGAGTCCATATGGCAGCTAAGCCTCCTCAGTCACCAGAGAAAGTGATCCCATTAAAGCTATATTGAGCTGGCACTAGTCCAGCCTTGTGAGCTGTGACAACATTTCTGTGGCTGTCAGGGCAGAAGGATCAGATGTGGAGCTTGCAGCATGTCTGTAGCCTGTACCTCACTGCATGGTGGGTTTGAGAGATCAGAAATCCACTGGAGAAAAAAAAGAAACAGGCAGAACTGGACTGTTGTGTTCCCTCAAGAGACTGTAATATGTAAACAAAGAGCAGGCTAAGCAAGGAATAATAGAAAATATGAGCAACTTCCAAATAGCCTCAGTAATAGCTAATGTTTGCATCTTGATACAGTCTCATATCAGGGTGCTGAAGAGGATATTTGGACCTTGTCCCTTTCACAGTTACCTGTCATGCAGTTTTCTTGGCTCCTACATAGTCAGAATTTCAGATCATCATCGAGTATACAGGGTCCTAAGAGAGCTAAAACTTAGAGGGTCTTGAGACTTTAGGCAAAAAAAGTAATAATTTTGTGCATGCCTACATGTAATGTTCAATTTCCTCAGACAAATAGAGGCCAGAGCCCATAGCACGTATTAGAGGCAGAGAACAAATTCAGCTCTCTTCTGTTCTCCAGAGTTTCTGCTTCATGCTGTGCACACTAAATTATCCACGCTTGTTCTGTTTACCACTTCTCTAACATTCCTTATCCTGAAAGCACCTGAGTGCTTCTATCACTTTCTTATTCAGCACAGTTCTGTGGATAAGAGCAGAGTGCCTGCCGAAGTGTTTTTGTCAGCATCTTGCTCTTACTAATGTTCTGCCTCTTTGATTAAGCTACCTAGGTTTTTTGAGTCCAGGGGGAACACAGGATGATGCTGCAGTAAAAAGTGAATTTGGCTCAGAGCGAACTGGGGAGCAAACCTAAAGGGTATCCCCTCAAGTGACCTGACTCTGTGGGTCTGAAACCTTTTCTGAAAAGCTGTTTAAAATACAAAGCAACAAAAATGTAGGAGGGAAAAAGAATTCTGAAAAGGTGATTCCTTTGTGAGATGTTCAGGGTTGCCAGCTATATAGGCATCCTGTCTACCAAAATTCACAAAGTGAAAAAGGGGGATGTAGGAGCAATCTTCACCTCCCCTTGGGATCTAAGTCTATCTAGATCCTAAGCTAGTCTGGGGTCATTTGAATATCAATGTCCTCATTCAGGTGATGATGCAGATTTAGATACTCTTTTCCAGAGGTGGGGAAGTTTATTCACATTTCTGAAGACTTCCTAATCCTACAAACACTAACCCTGTCCTGTCCCTACTCACTTTCTGTAAGAAGACTGCATTTTAGAGGAGACCCATTCAGGAGCCACTGAGAGGTATGACAGCAGGTTATGTCTTAAGGGAGTTCTTACATAAATTTGGTCTCTTCACAGAAGATCATTCCTCTGCTATCAGAGAAAAGAACAAGTGCCTGAGGGGAAAGCTAACACAGATTTTTACCTGAAAGTACCAGCAACATACTTGTCTCTGGAACAGATGAGAGATGCTTAACAGATGGAGTAAAACACAGCTACTGAAAATCTGTGAAAGATTCATGCATTTCTGGATCATCAGCTAATGGTAATGTGGGATACCATAGACCATCTCAAATAGCTTTTTATTTTGATTAGGGTTGATATCTGATGCAAACCCATGGATTTTGTTGTCTTTCTACTCACAGGGCACAGGTTCTCATGCCAGTCACTAATGGTAGATGCTCATAGGAGTGTCCACCAACAAAATAACTACTGTTATTAACATGTTTAAATTCTTGAAAATTTGAACAGAAAAAATATGAGTGATTGTCTTGCTTAATGCAAGAAGTCTTAAAACTGATGTATTTTCGGGCATGCAGGTAAATATTTTTTACTGAAGTCCAAGGAGGTCCTGGAGACATATAGGGATCAGTTGCTATTATCCTATAATCTACTACTTAGAAACGCAGTCCAAGGTACCATTTAGTCCTTCAAATTAAGTCCATCTAGTATTTCTTTTCCTAAAGGCCAATTAATATTTTAAAGCATAAAGTGCACCTCCTGCATTAAGCATGACCTTAAGATCATGTGCAATTTTAGATTACTTAATTATCATGACCATTGCTATAATTTTTATAATACAGCATATTTAAAGCTCTAAAGCTCTAATTGGTTAAGAACTATAGTTTAATGAACAGCCCAATTTCACTATAGGCAGCATGCTTCCTATAATGATGCCTGGAATTCGTATTACTGTTTTTGATTATATGATCCTTTCTTTGATTGCCAAATCTGAAATCTTTAAACATATGTCCAGTCCTGATGGCTACCTAAAATGATTATTTTTAATTTCAGTTTGAGGGGTCATTTCCAGAAGTGAGGTCAGGAAATTGTAACAAGTCATTTTTACCTGAAAGTCTCCTGCATCCCAGTGCTTTGGGACAAATAATTAAAACTAGAGGTTCACTCATTCTTGGGAAATTGTCTCTGAAGTCAAAGTGAAAATCTGCCTAGAGGTATACATAGCTTTGGGAGCTGGAAAGCAGTGTTGAATTTCCTAACCTATACATATTCAATGTGGGCTAGTTTTTCATACTAACAAAAGTTCACAGCCAGGTCTACTGTCTACGCAATGTGATAACAGTATAGGTGGGGATACAGCTGAAGTGTTAACTGAGAGTAGGAGGTAGGTAAGTAATACCAAAAAGCCATCTTCTCATCTTATAACACTGAGCAGTGCTAATGCACTGTAGTGTCTGTTCTCGGTTATATCCACTCCTGCCAGGAATACTTGAGGGAGTAATGGTCTCTGCTACCGGGATTAGGTAGCACAACATAGCTGTAACTGATTAAGGGGGTCCTTCAGTAGTGGGACAAATTCTATTCCTCTACAATCTCATGACTCAAGTGACATGATTTATTTAAATTGTATTGATCTGGATTTGTAATGGTAAGAAGACTCAGGCCCTCACTAAGTAGAATAATATTATTCTATACCTCCTTTTGTCTATGAAGCCTACACTGCTCTGCATTATTTAGAGCAATATTAACAATATTGGTTATTATCTCCTGTGTAGGTGCATTTCTACTGTAAGACAGTGTAGGTGGGAGCCAAGGGAAGGCAAAGCTGAACAGTGTGTTCAGGACTTCCCTTCCCTTGACCCCTAGATGCCAGAAGCATATAAGTGAGCAGGCAAGCTCACAGTAATCACTGAAATTATCCCTTATGCACACTGGTAATGTGCCCTTCAAAAATCTTTTTCTCTTCCCAAACCAGCCCTCTTCCTTGATTTTCTTTGTTTGGAGTGCAGAAAAAAATAAGTAGAGACAGTTGCTTGGAAGATTATAAATGCTAGGAGCATACTATGAAACCTCCTAATTATCTTAATTTCCCCAGTGTGCACTCAATAGTCCATTTAACATGGATGATATTAGAAGCCTTTTTTATCCATCCTGCTTCTGCTGTAATCCTTTTCAGACAAGTGACTTCACGGTCACATGAGGTTTCTGACTCTGCTCTGTTTCTTTCAATATTTCAGCTCTTCAAACAATCGGGATATTTTTTCGCCTTCCAGTGTATGCAGTGTTATGATATCAGTGGCTTGAACATTCTTTAATAAAACATTTTAAGTATGCCACGAGAGCCTGCATATGCAGCAAAACGAGTCTCTTTCATATAAAATGAGCCTGATTGAGCAGTGCTAAGAGATTTAAATAGGCCTTCAAACTCTTAATACATGCTAAAATCAATCCTTATGTTCACACATCAGTACAATCCAATGCTGGATGCTCAAAATTAGCCATACATGTGGTTACTTTTTAGTTTGGTAGTTAAGCTTATGTTTAAAACTAAGAACCAGGAGAAAATTCCATATTCTGGTGAAATTCCTTTCACTCATCAAAAATTGAGCTAAACCTGAACTCATTTCAGTTTCTAAGGCCAACAGAGCTACTGTGGGGAAAATTAAAAGCTGCATTGTTCCCATTTTTCATTGTATTTGCTGTGACAGATATAAACTACATTAGCACTAGAACTTTCATGGATGGATGAAGCCACTGCTCTGGGGCTAAGGGTTGTTTCCTTGCCTTAGAAACTGCAAATACAACAGAAGCAGCTGTTCAGATTAAAAGCAGATTGTGAGTGAAAGGCCTAACCTTTGTCTCTAACTGATCACTAACCCAAACCCTAAATCTAACATGAGCCCTATACTTGGTCTGGGCCTTAGCCCTAAACAGTTATATGTTGTCTGTAGTTTGTCAAGTAGATGACCTCTGGAAGTCCATTTCAAATCACTCCCTGATTCCATTTTTAACATCATGATACTTACTGAAATCAGAGGCTAATGCATCTCCAGATGATCTTTTACTTCTATCCCGTTCTCCCATCACGTTCGTACTTCTTTTCTTGTTCTACTTTACTTGCATGATTGATGTGCTTGTACTGTATTTAAGCATGTTTCATTGTGTTTTTTTCTTTTTTAATTAGTGTGGAAACACAAATGCAAATACAGTTACCTTGACATTGTGTATGCATAAACCAGTACTGTCTTACTGATGAAGTAACAGCAAAAGATTGATTCATGGGGCCAAAACTTGAACTATCAACCTGAGAAAGACAGCAGCCATTGAAATAATTTACAGAAATATTAAAGTAAAAAGCTATAGAAATCAAGCTTCTTTGGAAAATCAAATTTGTATCTGTATGTTGATTTCAGTTTTCATACAAAGGTATAAAGAAATTCATAAAAAATGCTAAAATGCTTCTGTGCAAACCAGCAATATTTAGTTAGACCCGTCCCTTTTCCCAGCCCAAGAGATACTAAGGAAACAAGTCTTACAAAACATTGAACTTATAAAATCCTGAAGATTTTTCCAGACACTTTGACCATCTGCGATTCTGCAGACTGCAGGTGGAGCAGAAATGAGGTTGGTGAATACACAACTAAGCAAATCTCCTTGCAATTTTTTTCTTGGTTTTGGAATTACAGAATAAACTTAAGAGTTCTTGAGATGGTCTGATAACCATAAATGACAATTATTTCTTTTAACATCCTGGCAAAATGTCCCATCATGCTGCTGAGCTTCCAGAATGAGTGCTGCATACCTGAATTTGGCTCCGTCTTGTGAATCACTTACTGTAATTCATTTTCCAATCAAATTCCTCCTCTGATTATTCCTTTTTGTAGCAAAATTATGCCTTGGAAGATTTGCACCTGAATTCCACCGTATTTCAAAACCTACAAATGCTGTTCCATTGCCAAGGGGACTTGCTTACTCAGAGATGGCTGCTGTGCTGCTATTTAGTAAGCTGGTGGTTTTGACACCATTGAAACCAACAGAAATCATCCAAGGCAGTGAATGAATGCTAAGAATGCAACAAAGACAATCAACTAATTTTAAATTGCTTACTAGCTTTAAGAGTATTGGACCAAAGTACATTTCTTGCACCAAATATCCTTCTAACTAATTATGTTAATTAAAAAAATTGGGCATATGTTTACAGAGCATTGATCACAGCCAAGAATCAAGTCTTGGAGAAGTTTAATTTTTCTTCTCACCTCTTACTTAGATTGCATTTTAACTGTGAGCGATTTCACACCTCCAGAGAGAATTCAAGCTGCATAACAAATTACAAATACTTATTAGCAATTTCATCTTGCTACAGCCTTCTAATCATATGAATTCTTCTCTAACTTTGCTCTTCAGCTTGACTTACGTCCTAGAATGCTCTTTAACAGCCATCTTCTAGTCAAAGTCTTGCCATACTTTCAAATTCATGTAAAAGACTTTGTGATGTCACAGGAAAATATTAGATGATCTTGGAAAGGACTTTAAACTGCCATGGGCAGATAGAGACACATGTTTAAGGCCCTTACAGAACCGTAAGAGTTGTCATCTTTCTCATCATCTAAGTCTTTTGATTCTGAATATAATTTTGCCCCATTAATCTGGGTTTTAGTAAGGCACTTGCAAGTTTAATTGTGATGGAGGGACAAGTGGTAAGAGCTGAATTTCTTTTGCTGCAATCTGCTTGTTTACAGGGGATGTACACACAGGTGTTTTCTTGCATATAAGAAACAGACAATTTCTTTGCTTTCAGGTGCCATATCTGAACTTTCTGTCAGTTCTGGGCCAGCGAAGCTCTAATTTTTTGCTGCTTCTTGAAACCTTTTTATTTTCTGATGGATTGTGCCATTGCCTTCTGCCTCCAATGCATACAGATACCCAGCAGTGTTGTGTCCTAGCTTCTGATCAGGTATTTTCATGATTTTGTTGCTTTAAGTGGTGTTTCGAGTTACTCTCTGTGGACAGACTTGATTGCTTGTTCCATTGACCTAACATATCCACAATCTGTAGGTTAGCCTGCTATTCTGAATTAAAGCAAAAGAAGCATTTAATGAAAGCTGTTAGTACCTTTTAACAGTACTCCATACAACAGATTACTCAAACACTGCTGTTACAATTAACTTTCTGAAAGTGTTTCTTTACCTGACCTCAGTCACACAGCAATTTTTTCACCCTTACCGGAGTATTGAAACCTCAGTAAACACCAAGATAGATTGAATGAGCAACAGCAGTTTAATCCCTCCTGTGAAATCTTGCACTTCTATGCTAATTGTAATAAATAATTTATTTCAGCTTACTTTGTGCCAACATGCAGTCACCAATAATTCAATAGATACTGAATTTCCCTGCAAACTAAAATGACTATGCATTGTAAAAAATCTTTCTGTATCTCTGGTAAATTTATCCAGATTCTGGTTTAGAAAAAAGCTGAAAAAGAATAAATTATTGTCCATGATGTCCAAACTTCTTATGCCTGTAGACAGACCAAAATTCAGCAGTTAACCCAAATACATTTACCAGCTACTCACATCCTTCTTTCACTTGCACTAGGATACGTTTTCTTAGTTGTTCCAGACTGTGTAATACTTTATTTGCCGGTAACACTTTTATTTTTTTAAACAGCACACTAAAGAAAGTTCGTCTAATTTGACATTACCACCAAGGGCTTTATCCTGACCAAATCCTGATGTGTGTTGACCAACTATTACTCAACACCATAAAGGATTTATTCATAACATAATAAGGCTGACATTTTTATTTCAAATGTTCCTTTCAGAATAATGGATAATATTCTCATGCTTTATAATGGATAATTTTCTCATGCTTCATCTAAGTACCCTGCAAACACCATTACACATCTTCATTTGTTTTGTGTAGATTGGAGACCTTTTCTTTCCCCTCCTTCAGCTAATTTATTTATTCTATTTCAAAGTTCAACAGTTTATGAGAATTTTTCGAAATGTATATATATAGCTATGTGTAAATGGTGGCTGTCTTACTCTGAATGGACCAGACACATTTCTTGTTTCATAGTTTAATAGAAAAAGTTGAAATTTATTTTTGGTTCTCTCCCTTCCATTATCTGCTAATAACAAACAAGTATTTTAAAAATATTTTTTTCTGGTAATAGAACATTTTGTCTCTCAAAATAAAATGCATTTT